>NC_081411.1:524988003-525622587 GCF_030272615.1 Cryptomeria japonica
TTGTAAGAATTTTGTCTTGAAGGGCTATACAAAAGAAAATGTTGATCTTGGGGGTAAGACCTTTCACCCATGCTTTAGCCCAGCAAGGAATTTCCATGTTATTGTACTGTTGATGATAAAGAGATGCCATAGTAAAAGTACCACTAGCTATGAGTTTCCAAATTAACTGGTCTTCTTCTTCAATCCTCACCATTGAGTTCATGACTTTGCTTAAACTACCCAAAGACTGATCCACTTGATAAGTCTTTCCACTGTCCATCTTTCCAATAATCCTCCACCTTGGTTCCAAATCTTTCCTTGCATTGGTTCTGATAACTGTTCCACTCAGGGTTTTCATTTAAAGGGAGCTCCAAAAGCCAAGGGTCCTCCTAGAACTGAATAAGATTCCCTTTCCCCAACTTCCATTTTGTGCCTTTGATAATTAAGTCTCTAGTCCTAGAGACATTTTTCCAAATATTGGATCCAATTGGGATAATCTCCGCTTTGAGGAAACTTTGAAGATTCGGACATTGGCTTTTATATTTATTGTCCCATATTTTTTTCCACTCTCCTTGATTTCTATATCCTCTCCAAATCCGCTTGGCCATAAGGTATTCATTTATGTCTCTTATTCTTCTAAGGCCCAGACCGCCTTTATTCATAGGCTTACAGACCTTCTCCCAAGCAATTAAGTTCATTCTCTTCTTCTCCTCAACCCCTGTCCATAAAAAGGATCTCTGTATTTTTTCAATGGCCTCGGCATACTTAGTAGGAATCCTGAACAGACTGATGGCATAGAGAGGGATACTTTGAAGAGTGGTTTTTAGCATTTGAACCTTACCAGCTTGACTAAGTAGAGGTCCCTTCCATCCAGATAGCTTTTTATGGAATTTATCCACCAAGGCTCCCCAAAAGGTATCCAGAGGATCTTGACCTAAGGGTAGCCCCAAATAGGAGGCAAGCAAGCTACCAATTTGGCCACCTAGAATGTTACTAATTTTAATCCTCCTTCTCTCTAGGGTATTGATAATATAAACAAAGCTTTTAGACTAGTTTATAAGCTGACCAGTAGCCTCTCCATAGTTATCCAAAGCCTTTTTAAGTCTTTTAGTGTCCTTCACAGTGGCTTTTCCCATTATTATAGAATCATCAACAAACTGCTGATGAGAGCATATTTGATCTACCGAAGAAGGATTCAAACCACAAAATTCCCTTTTCTCAACCAGCTTTCCAATACATCTCCCCAAACATTCCGCCATGATGATGAAGATCACTGGAGATAGAGGGTCCCCCTGCCTGAGACCTCTTGAAGCTTTAAAGAAAGGAGAGGGGGAACCATTCATTAACACAGAGAAAGTAGCCGAAGAAACAAGTTGCCTGATAAGGCCAACACTCCTAGGATTAAAACCAAAAGCAGAAAGAACATCCATCATAAAATCCCAATCCACTCTATCATAGGCTTTAGAGAGGTCAAGTTTAAAAAAAAAACCTTCTTTTTTAGAAAAGGCTAGAGAATGGATATTTTCATGAACAGAGATGATAGAGTCCAAAATTTGCCTTCCCGGGACAAAACCACTTTGCTGAGGTGAAATAATGGAAGGAAGCAAATTTAGAATTCTAGAGGTAAGGACCTTAGAGATAATCTTATAGAGAGAGTTGCATAAGCTTATAGGTCTGAAAAAATCCATTGAATCTGCCCCCATCTTTTTGGGTATAAGAGCTATAAAAGTACCATTAACTTCTTTCAAAAATTTTCTAGCACCAAAAAACTCTTTCATAGCTCTGGTAACATCATCTCCAATAATATGCCAGTACATTTGGAAGAAGAGCATGGGAAAGCCATCCGGACGTGGGGCTTTGTTGCCCTCAAAGGACTTAACAGTTGTCAGAATTTCATCATTGGAAGGAATGGCAATTAAATGATCATTCTGATCTTCCCCCAAAATGGTAGGTATACTATCTAGAAGTTCCCTTTGGGCCTGTATATTCAAATTCTGATCCTTAGCAAGTAAATTAGAGAAAAAATCCATAGCAGCCTTGCTCATGGAATCATCATCTTCAACACATTTTCCATTCACTTTAATTTGTACAATTCTATTTATGGCCTTATGTCTTAGGGTGGATATATGGAAGTATTTAGTGTTCCTATCCCCCTCCTTTAACTAGACATTTCTTGATCTTTGTTTCCAGTAGGTTTCCTCTTTAGCTATTATTTCATGATATCTCATAAGAATAGCATCTTCAGTGTTTCTAGACATATAGGTGTAACCATTGTTCTATATCTCATCCTAGATTTCCTTGAGTTCTAAGAGGGTTGTCACTTTTGAGGTAAAGATGTTCCCAAAGCAATCCTTATTCCACTTCTTGACATTGTCTTTAACATTCTTAAGCTTTTTGACCACTTTATACATGGCATTGCCTTCAATACTGACCTGCCACTAGTCCTTAATCTTACTTTCCAGATCTAGGTGTCTAGTCCACATTTTTTCAAATCTATAAGGGAAATGTCTCCTTCTATTCTTTACTTCAGCCGTGAAGGTTATAGGGTAATGATCTGATCCTGCCCTTATGTGAGAAGACAAAGAACATTCATGAAGATTAAACCAATCTAAGGAAAGAAGAGCTCTATCAAGTCTAACCTAAATCAAATTCTCACCACTTCTTCTATTATTCCAAGTGTATTTGACTCCTTGCAACTCTAGATTACGAATGGCATTATTATTTATAAAGTCCATTAGGTCCAATCTGCTATCCAGATTAGCCTGACTCCCTCCCTTTTTCTCATTTTTCTTCAAGGGAGTGTTGAAATCTCCCATAATTATCCAGTTGTCCTCATCAAACCTTCTTCTCAGCCCACTAAGATATCTCCACATCTCGCTTCGACTAGTCTTAGTGTTAGGAGCATAAACATTAGTTAGGACCCACGTAGTGCAATTCTTAATGTGCTTAAATCTAATACAGGCCAGATTGTTGTCCTGAATTAACACCTCTCCTTCTATATTGTTTTTGTTCTAGAAAGTAACAATTCCTCCCGAAGCACCTTCTGAACTACCTTCACTGACTCCTCCATTTTTGAAAATATTCAAACTTTCAACTTTATCTTTAACCATCTTAGTTTCTTGAATCAAAAAAATGTCAGGGTTTTTGTCTCTAATCATGTTTCTAACTAAATTATGTTTGTGAGGACTATTAAGTCCCCTAATATTCCAGGAGATGATTTTCATGGATTTTTAGAAATACCTGCCTCAAAGATGGTTCTTTGGGTACCATCTGCTAAATTCCTGCTTGTTTCCAACGATCTTTTTTTGGCATTTGAGTGTCTTCCTGGAGAAGTGTGTTGAGCTCCCACATCACCAAGCCTGCTTCTGGTGTTTCTAGTTAGCGTACTATTTACTGGGTTATTGTTATTCTTTTTTTTGTTCTTCTTCCTTCTTTTATCCTCTGCTACTTCTTCATCCTCCTGCTTTGTTTCTCATTGTTACTCATTTATGCATTGTTACTATAGACATCTAGCTTCTAGTTTATCATTCTTAGCAATGTTATCATGCTCAATTTTAGCTTAATTGCATCTTAATCTTACTTCATTTTCTAGAATAATCATGAAATCATATAGCTTAATCATGCTATTCTTTCTAGATCATGCATTTTCATCATTCAAATCCTCCATCTAAGTGTAGTCAAGTCACTGGAGTATGCATAATCAGATCTGAGAGCATTTTTCATACTCGCATTTACTAGGAGGCAATAAGTCGATTAGCTATGGTTTTGTCTTTCATTGTTTCAATTTACTAACCATTGCTTATAATGATTTATTGAGTGCATTGTGGTTGTAGGTATAGGTACACTTCACAGAGCATACAATGCAAACAATGTCAGATCCATGGGAACTTGATCCATGCGCCAACACAAGAACTACATGCTTTAGCAACATCTTGGCCTTTTTGTCAATGAGGACTTGACCTCATAGGAAAAATAAATCCTTCCTCATCTAATGGACACAAATTTATCCTGGTAGCTACTGAATATTTCACAAAATGGATTGAAGTGGTACCTCTCATCAATATCACAGGAAAACAAATTGTTGCATTTATCTTGAATTATATCATCTGTCACTATGGAATACCAATGACCATTATCACTGATAAGGGGTGACCATTCAAGAATCAAGATGTACAAGAGCTATGTGAGAAGTTCAAAATCCAGCACAGATTCTCCACACCATATTATCCATAGGGAAATGGGCAGGCAGAAGCATCTAACAAAACTATTCTGAAAATTCTCAAAAAGATAGTGAATGATGCTGGGAAAGATTGACATATTCAACTAAACCCTGCTCTATGGGCCTACTACACCAGTATCCACACAATGTCAAGTGCCACACCTTTCTCTCTTGTATATGGATCAGAAGCCATATTGCCAATCGAAGTAGAGATACCTTCTCTATGTGTATCACTAAAAGGTCTCATCCTAGATGAAGAACAAAGAGTATCTAGACTACAAGAGTTAGAACTGATCCATGAACGCAGACACAATGCCTTTGATCATCTAAAGGTATATCAGCAAAGGATGTGCCGAAGCTATAATCATAAGGTCAAACCATGAATATTTCAAGTGGGAGAACTAGTGCTAAAGGAAAATCCACGCAACCAGGCAGATCGAGAAAAGAAAGGAAAATTTAAACCAAACTGGTTAGGTCCATTTGTGGTCACAACAATATTTGGATCAGGAGCATATCAACTATCAACACAGGATGTAGATCAACTTGAAGAACCTATCAACAGCATGCATATGAAAAATTTCTATGTTTGAAAAAAAAAAGAAGTGAAAAATCAGAAAAAATCAAAAAAGGGAAAAAGCAGAAAAATCCTAAAAAGTGAAAAAAAAAAGAAATAAAAAAAATCAAATATCAGAAAAAGTGCAATAAAAATAGACGGTGAAAACCTAGCAAATAAGCGCTATCTGTCAGCTAGCTCTTCCATCTATTAGTTCATGCATTCTTTTCGCTTGCATTCATCTTTCATCAAGCGCTATTCATATGCATCATAAGCCTTTATACATACGTAGACATCCCAGTGGTTTCTTACCATGGTTTGGATCATTGGATATATCATAACGACTTTGTTTCTTGGCTTGGGGCAAAATCCTACACCTAGCTGGGGGCAAAACTCATGATCATTTTGAGCTTAACCAAACAAGTAGAACAACAGTTAGACAAATCTTATCAAGTGACAACTGAGACACATCCAACATTGAACACAAGATCAAACTATCAACTATCAAGCTATCATGAAATCAATCTAAGCACATCACACACTTTTCAATGGATAATATCTTTTTGATAATGATTGTAACATGATTGTTCAACTTTTCTATATTGCTTTTTGCTATCATGATTTCTGAGTGACTCCAGGATGTCTTTGACTAGAGGAACAAGGAAGGAACACGATATTTTTCTTGTCTGCTATCTAAAAGTTAATCATTAATATGTGCAAATTTGTCTGAAGACATGATTATCTGAATATAATTGAAGACATTTCTGATTTCCGTATTGAAATGATTAATACTGCCTATTTTTATGCAAACAACACTCAGGTCATCGTGGTTCAATTATACCTCGATGCTTGTGTTAACTTGCTATATCAAATTCCAGAAAAGAAGTGCTTAGGTCATCATGGTTTAATTATACCATCGATGTTTGCACTCACTTCCCACATTTCAAAAATCTCAATGATGACAAAAACACAAAATAATTCAGTGACTAGTCCGGTCATTCCATTGCACTGCATTTGCATTTTAGCTTGCATTTCATTCTTGCATGGGACCCTACAAGCTCCTTTTATCCAAGGTTAAATCTATCGCAGGAATCATCAAAGTATCATCAGAAGTGTATACGCAATCAGAATGATGACTCATCTCTCTCATGATATTGTTGACCTATCCCAAATCTTATGCTATCTCTCTCAATAGAATCAACAATCAGCATATCCAAAATTTCTACAACTTGATATCAACAAAATGTCAGTTCTTTACCTAATCAAACCTAATCGATTCTGAATCATGTCTTATACATGATGTATCCTTCCTGAAACTAGATGATCTGATTCTAATTCATGTCTTATACAGGATGTATCCTTCCTAAAACAAGACGTTCTGATCATGTCTTATAAAGGATGAATCCTTCTTGAAACTAGATGCTTTGATCATCGTTGTCTTATATAGGATGAATCCTTCCTAAAATTAGACTGAATCTAATGAATAAAGATTTTTCTATCTTACCCATCTAAGCAATCAAGCTAATACAAGAACTCACATTTTCATCAACCACAGTTGTAGAAATTAAATCAAATCTATCGGGATATCAATCTCACAAAAACTCCAAAGATCAATTATCTCAATTGATCTCCCGAGGGGGCATCATCATACCGGAATTTAGCAATCAAGAGTTGGGGCATCCTAACAGATCAATACCATCATCAAAATGAAATTATTCTTTGAATCAATGCATCATCACACCTCACTTCAAAGAGAGGCAAAATGTATACACCTAAAAATGGTCTGAAGATAATTAATTAAATAAGCAATTATTGAATTAATCTCCCTTCTCAATTTAATTGAATTCACTAGGCAATTTGATTAAATTTCCCTTTTCATCTACTTATTAATAAATCTAAGGATTTATTTAACAGGTTCATTTCATTTCATCCCTTTAATTAATTAATTCAAATTAATTAATTCCCTCCATACAAAATCTTTTCTTTTAAATCCTAATTAATTAAAACAAATCAAATTCATGATTTGTTGAGATTAATTAGCCTTTTCCCATTATTTGAATTTTAAAATTCAAATTCTCCTAACTTCTACCACTCCTAAACCTAACCACTCCTAAACCTAACCCATTCTACCTACCACCATGTCCCCTTTCATCCAACATCTTCTAGATCCTTTGTGACACTTGTCACTAAGTGTTCCAGTGTTCCCTTTCATCCAACCCTTCTAGAAGCCTCCTGACACTTGTCACCATAGAGATGACAGATGTTCCCTTTAATCCAACCCCCTTTGCCATCCTCCTCTAGTTTAACCATTGATATCTTCAGATCAATCTTGACCGTTGATTCTTGCCACCTCACCCCTAGCCTTGGAAAATCCTATAAATAGACCTCATTTTGAGCAATATGGATCCCATCTCATTTTCATTTATGCATTGTTACTATAGGCATCTAGCTTCTAGTTTATCATTCTTAGCAATGTTATCATGCTCAATTTTAGCTTAATTGCATCTTAATCTTACTTCATTTTCTAGAATAATCATGAAATCATATAGCTTAATCATGCTATTCTTACTAGATCATGCATTTTCATCATTCAAATCCTCCATCTAAGTGTATTCAAGTCATTGGAGTATGCACAATCAGATCTGAGAGCATTTTTCATACTCGCATTTACTAGGAGGCAATAAGTTGATTAGCTATGGTTTTGTCTTTCATTGTTTCAATTTACAAACCATTGCTTATAATGATTTATTGAGTGCATTGTGGTTGTAGGTACAGGTACACTTCACAGAGCATGACAGTCATGATCACCATTTGTTTTGATACCATCAACCGTTAAATCACCTCTATCAATCATATCTTGAACCATATTCTTAAGCCTCATGTAATCATTTGTGTGATGTCCTTTATTTCGATGAAAATCACAGAAATGTGAGTCATTCCACCACGATGGTTTGATCTAGGGTTCAAAGTTGTTTATGGCTGGCAATGTGATAATCTTGTTTGCCAAGAGTTCTCGGAATGTTGATTCCAAGGTTTGCCTCAATGGTGTGTAGATGTGTCTATTTGGGAAAGTGTTGGTGTTACCTCTTTGATTTGTATTATTCCCTTGGTTAGTGTTGTTGCCTTGGGTATTGTTGTTGGTTTGGGTATTGTTGTTGGTGTTTGAAATTGAAGATCCCTGATTGGTATTTTGTGGATAAATGTTAGTGCCTTGGTTAACACTTTTTTGATTCTTGTTAGATTGTGGATTACTTGATAAAGCTAATATTGGTTGTTTGGACTTCGTATCATTAGCATCAGCTCCTCCTTCATTAACAACATTTTTGTTTCTGGTCCAGAATTTGGATTTGTCTAAAGTGTTGTTGTTTTGTTTGTTAAAGGAGTGAGTGTTGGATGAATTAGTTCCTTCCTTAAAGAACTTTAATATTCCTTTCTTGATGTAGACTTCCTCTACTTGGATTCCGTTTTCGATCAACTTGGAAAAAGATGGTATGCACTGGAGCTTGAGTTGATAACTCATCTCACTATTTATATTATCGATAAAGATCTCCATCTTTTCCTTTTTAGGTATGTCTCGAGGATATCTTGAAACCATACGTCTCCAATGTTGAAGAAACACCATGAATGTTTCATTGTTTTTTTGTTTGGTATTACATACATCCAACATGGCGATCACATGTTGAATATTATAGGAATATTGTGTGATAAATTTGTTTACCAACTAATCAAAGGATTTGATGGGAGGTGTAAGTTTAGACAACCACTCCATTGTTTTCCCTCCCAAAATTCTTGGGAATAGTCTCATTAAGTAAGTGTCATCATGATGAAATTATAGGCTTATGGTACAAAATTCCCTAACAAGATCGCAGGGATCACTTTTACCATCGTATTTATCTTATTTTGGTATATCTGAATTCAGGGGGAAATGTATCATGTTTAATAACCTGTCAAAGGGGTAAGGACAAATTTCATCCAAGGAGTATCGCACTATGGTCCCCTGTTGCTTGTCTTTCATTTATCTTTGTAGCATTTGAATTTGTTGTGTAAGAGTGACCATGGGTGCATTTGTACATCAAGGGAAAGCTTCTTCCCTTTCATTATCCCTAGTTCGGGCATGGTTGTGTTCCGGTATGTTATGTTGTTCAGGTATGATTTCAGGGTCATGCATTTCTTCTTCTATTTGTTGGTCTTGATAGGCGCAATTTCTAGTCCTTGTCCTAAAAATTTGTTCGTCTACATTCCTTAAGTTTTTCAGTCTCGAAATCTTCTGGAAGTCTAACTCCTTTGTTAGTTAGCATGAACATATATTTTTCCTTGTCAGTTTCAATGAGTCTTTCCATCAGCTTTTGAAATGAGGGGTTTTCTTGACATTCTTGGAGAAGTTCCTCAGTGATCTCTGTATCTCCCAGAGTAGTATAATCGAAAGGGTTGAATAATCTACAACCCATACTTGACTCTGGTTGTGGTTCACTTTGCTTGTTTCTTTGAGAGTGAGTGACAACGGGCATTTAGTAAAATCTTTCTGTGACAAAGGGGATAAAATATTCTTCTTCTCTTTCAGGGGTGGGTGGTTCAGGTTGAGCTTCGTTATAAGTGATGCAGAGCTGTAGGAATAAAGCAAGGTTAATCCTTCCTCCATGATTTAAGCATTGGTTGAATGTTGCTTTCTAAATATAAGCTCTGATTCATAAAGGTTCTTTGTCAAACTCATTTGATTTGCCTTGAATATACAATTTCATATGATGCAACAATGCACAATGTGATTTAAAAAGTTGGCGATTGATATAGAGAAACTTATTCCTTTTTGCAAGTTTTTTAGAACTAGGTTGTCTCTTCTTCAACTCAGTTTTGTGATGAAGACTTGTTCTTCTCAAAACATGAGGAGTGGTCATACATGAATGATCAATGTTTTTCTTTGATGTTGGATTGGGATACTTCATTTGAAAAAGTCAAGCTTACTTTATCAAGTAGAGGTTTAGATTCGCCCCCACGACAAAGTGTGTCAAATGATATGGATAAGAGTCCCCCGATATGGAAACTTGATTTGACAACTCAAGGATTAAACTTGGTATTTGTTTGTGATAAGATCCGTTAGATGGTGAAACTTTGATCAATGTGATGATACTGCCTGATTTTGGTTGGATGAAGTCTTATCTCGAGCTAGTTTACGATTCGACAAATTTTTTCTAAGGATGCTTGCTTGATTTTGGAATTGTTTTCTCTAATGATCTAGTTCAGATTCTGATTGGTGAGTTTGACAAAAGGCCCAAAAGGGTATTGAGGACTGGTGATAATTTTTTTCAAAAATGCCTGGTTTACTCTCTGTTTTTTTGTATTTTTACCATGCGCTAACTAATGATCTAGATGCGCTATAGGAAATTCCTGATGGGCTAAGCTGCCTATGTTACGCGCTAACTCAGAGTTTTGAAAACTGTTTCTGACTAGAAAGATTGTGCACTAATATGCCCTGATTACGCACTGTAGTTTAGACTGAAAGTGCTAAGTTAAGCCTCCTATGCATTATGTTGATGCTCAAAAGCTCTAATATGGTTTCACAAAGTGCCATTGAAATGTTAACCAATATGTTAACTATTATGTACTATTTTGACTGATGAAAGTGCTAAGTTTTGGTTTGTATGCGCTATAGAATGGTTGAGATGCTCTAGGATGTTGCTCCTACGCGCTAAACTTCCTTGATTGCTCTGTTTTTGGTCATTTTTAGAAATTTTAACACTTGTTTATTTTGATGGATGATTTTTTGAAAAATAACTTGAAAACACGACATGAAAGAGATAACCAATTTTGCCTATGCTAAACAAATAATGTATGTTCTGCGAGGATGTGTTCAAATCCCCAATGTTTTCACAGGTTTGGATACAAGTAAGATAAATCAGATAGACTCTTTATTCAAGGGTCATCAACAATACCATATCCCACTAGTCTCGATACTCCGTTAGCTCAAACAACCGTGTCACCCCTAGGGGGCGTCCCTTTTTTTGCCTTTTACCATAAATTAAGTCAAAGTGAATTGCTTCACAATTGAGTAGTTATATTGGGAGATATATGGTGAGTAATCTTGGGGGCGGATTCTTCCCCACCCTTGCACTATGATATTGAAGATGTTTGGATACTGATTCGGCTCAAATTTTCTATTTCTAAAGTTATTAATCAAGCTTCCATTCGGTCTTCAGTGATAAACTCCATCGGGAGGCTTCCCAACCTTTAGAACAAAGGCTTTACGTATCTTAAAGATACTGGGGGAAGACTAATCACAGAGAAAAACCGTTGAAGGGACTTTCGTCAACCTCCACTTTTGATTATAGTGGGTTGGAACACTTGGCGATAAATTTGTTTCCCACTTAGGTCATTCCCCTCTCACCGACCATTTAAATGGTGCTCTAAGAGAAACTTGGGAGGGCAGGCCTGCTAAAGGTTTTATGTATTTGAAATGAAGAAAGCATGAAAGAGTGGTTTGGCTTTTTGATCACCCAATTAAGGGGAGAGCATATACCTTCCACTTTTGAGACAAGGCAAACAACCTTCTTTTTAACCTTTAAGTCAATGATTTGCTAACTCCTATTTTGGATATGTTTCTCCAACAAGCATGGTATTATTTTTAAATTTTCATAACAAAGTGTGTATTTCCAAAACCTTTGAAAAATAAACCTGGTCAACAAAGTAAATCATGATTTGGTCAACAAAATTAAAGTTGATAGGGGAGAGCTTTTCCTCTTTGCTTTGCATAAAATGAAGATGAGGTTCTTTTACCTTTGCACTAAAATGAAATTGATCCTTTTAGGCCCCAAAGGAAGGTGAAGTTTGTTTTAACCTTGCTGAAAGTAAATTTGCTTGTTCTTTTTAGAGCCCCAAAATGAAGTGTTTTCCTTAACTTGCACGAAAGTAAATGTGAATTTTGTTGTTCTTTTTACCTTGCAATAAAGAAAAGATGAAGTTTTATTTTAAACACCAAAAAGAAGTCTAAAGTTCCTTTTAAGCATCCAAATGAAATGATGAGGTTTATTTTAAACTTTTGCAAAAAGGAAAGTGAGTTATTTTTAACTAACTTCTTTTTGAAAGAAAGCGAAAATAAAACTTCTAAACTAACTCTTGTCACTCCTGCACAAAAAAATTAGAACCTGCATGAAAAATCCGTTAGCAATCAAATTTTGATGTGGGCTTATACAAGCCTAAAATGATCTTTCTTCGGTTACAAATGTTGCTTCTTTGTTACATCAATGCGCTAAACTGTTGCACCTATGCGCTACAGAAATGCACAGACGCACTATAGAATGATCCCTATGTGTTGAACTGATTACCGGATGCGCTAGCCTATTTTTCTAATGTGCTGTGATTTTACAGTTGATAGTCAGAATATTATGCGCTAACCTAAGTACTGAATGTGCTAATGATAGAGTCTAATGCGCTAAACAGTAAACCAAATGCACTAACAAAAGGTTTCTATGCACTAAAAGAAGGCTCCCATGCGCTAACTCAGCTTTTTCACATACCTAAAATGTCACTTATGCATTAAAAAAGATATGTTTTATGGGGTTATGACCCACGATGGGCACCAGAAATGTGTGCGGGAAAAGTGGTGCAAAGAAACAAAAAATTCGGTTTCAAAAGGGTCCAAACACCAATGGGACTCTTGGTGCAAGTTATGGAGCTATATTGAATAGCTCAACTCCCCAAGGGATGTTCCATTGTTCTCTATCTCACAGGATCCCTCAAGTCAGTGCCTTTTCTCTCAGATCATTGAGCAAAGTGACTTCAGGAATGACAACTCCAAGAATGAGGGATGTTTGATCTACTTAATATGAATGCATTCCTAATTATGCATGATATTAAATCTAATATGATTTAAACTAGCATGGAATGTGATGATAAGATAAAGGATTAGTAAAGCCTATCCTAACAAAATATACTAGTCTAATATGAATGTGCTATGATAATGGAAATGCTTCTTAAAATGCTTATTAAGATGATTTCTATTCAAAGAGAGACTAAATGCTTGATTAAAATGACTAAAGATTAGATGCATGAAACTTGGATATATTTAGTAAAATGTCTATAAGTTTGATACTAAAGACTTGGATATAAAAATGAAGAATGAGGGCTCTATTTATAGGGAAAATAGGGAAATGGATGGTAAAGATTGAATAATCTTAACAAGGGTCAGGATTGAAAGTTAATCAGTCCATGTTTACAATTCTCACCAATGAAATGGTGACAAATTTCAACAAAAATACTGCTTGAGAGGAGATGTAAGAAGCATTAAATGCTTGAGAAGACATGATGGTTACCTTAGGAGGTAAGGGTTAAGGTTAGGTTAGGGTTATCCATTGGATAAAGCTTTTACCCAAAGGATAAACTCTTGTGCAAAGGTTAAAGGGGTAACCATGGTCAAAGCAATGAATGCTTGATGAGACCCTTGGGTTAGATGAAGGTTGAGTTAGAGAGAAAGTCTCTAATCGTGTAAGAAGGTTGAGTTAACCATTAATGGTTAGGAAGACTTTGAAGGTTAACTTGTTGAAGACATAAAGCCTTTAATGTTTTCAAAGACTTTGAGGGTTTGAGAAATGACTTCCCTTCGCTTAGGGATGTGACAATATTTAGGAGATGGATTGGGCTAAATTAGAAGTGATTAGAAGAATCTAGAAGGGGGTTTAGGAGACAAGTGGGAGATGTACGATTTTGCAAGTGGAGGAAGGGGAATTTTAATTAAAATAAATTACTTTATTTCAATTGTGGTTGCAACTTACATTTGTAGGATTTTGCAAGTGGGGGGATTTAATTAAATGGGTTAGAAGGGGATTTTAATTAAATGTAAATTTAATTAAATGGGCTAGAAGGGGGATTTAATTAAATGTGAATTTAATTAAATGGCTTAGATAGAAGAAGGGTTTATTAATTAAATCTTAATTTAATTAATAGGTGATTAGAAGAATAGGGATATTAATTAATAGGAAGAATTAAGAATAATTAAATGAATAAAATTCACTCAATTCATTGTGCAACTTTTAGGTGTCTACAGTAATTTCTTTTTCTTTCAACTCTTCATCTTGAGCAACATACAACATTTGAATTAAGCTTTGGGCTAAGGGGAGCTTAGGACCAATAAAATGTATAGAGTTGTTAATGAGAGTGCCTGCTTCAGCACAGAGGGACTGCACTTCTCCTAGAAATCTCAGAATGGGTTACAGTGGAGGGAAATGTTGCTTAATCCTTTTCCAATGGGAAACATACAATTCTACCAAAATTGGAGAAAAATCCAGAGGAGCCTCCAAGGGGGGAGGAAGGTTTGACAACTACAAGACTTCCTCATCTTTTGCTCTTACCTCATATTGCAGCTCCCTGCACTTATCTTGTTCATGGACCACCTGACTTTCTATAGCAAGGATTTTGGCATTTCCATCTTGTATAGCTTGTTCAAGTCACAAAATGTGATCTCACTCTTGTTGCAACAAACCTTCCATATCCAGGAATTTCTTCTCAACTTGTTCCATGCTACTCCTTTTTTCATGCACATCTGTCTCAAACTTTTCTCTTTCCTCTGAAAGTGTGACCTATGCATCACTCAGCTGTCGAGCATATTCTTCTTGTAGGCGGATCTCCTCACGCAACTGTGTATGAACTTGGGTAGCATCTCTAGAATCTTCTTTTAGCTGCTTTATTTCTTTCTCCTTCTCCTGCAATTCTTTCATGGCCACATTCCTTGTTGCCTCTTGTCATTTCAACTAAGAGCTCACATTGTTCAAGGTGGACTACAACTTTCCTTTTTTAGAGTTAGCCCGTGTCAACAATCACTACAAGTGGTTGATTTTGGCATTCCTAGCTCTGTCTTTTTTTCTTTGTTGGTCCAAAGGTTCTCGAAGACTCGAATTCTTTCCTTGTATTTTCTCTAGGCCGTCTATTTGATGAAATCTGAAGACACAACCTTCAAATTTTCTTCCATCATTTCAAATTTGTTAGATGTTGTAGCATTCAGGAGATTAACCCCGACAACATGCAAGGTGTAATCGTTGGGTCTCATTTGGGCCTCTGACTTGTCAACTGTTGGTCCTCACAATTGGAATGGCAACTAGGTAATAAAACACAATTGAAGGATTTGACATACTTGAACAACTAGCTTTCCTGTAGCAAAGGTTCATTTTTCTTGTTGACTAGGGACGTAAACTAGAAATGGACCAATAGTGTATGTGCACCAAGTTCATATCACAACCATTCTATCCTACTGCAGGAAAGGAAATTCCCTGAAGTAAATATTCAAAATCATAATGAACTAGTACTTAATCAAAATTCACAACTGAAAATAACTTAAGCAACTACTACCAAATGATAATGTTCTGGCAAGCAGATAGAAACTACTCTGTTGTTGTGGCTGCAGGAACAAACACAAGAACTGTTTCTAGTGGTTGCAGGAACAAACAATTTCCAAAACAACAACTATTGCAAAATAGAAACTAAATGGAAAACACAAAGGATTACTCATCAAGTGGGCCCCCTTGAGTGAGTATATCCAGAACTTTCAGATTACAATTGTTAAGCTCAAAATCACATTGATCTCTTTATTCCAAATTGACTGTGAAAATATATGTCTAAAAAACTGAGTATTACAAATACTATGGTCATTCTCTTCTATCCCCAAGAGGAGATAAATACCCTTTATTTATATGGAAACTTATAATAGATTCCTAACTGGTCAAGCACATTCCTACGGAATAGGCAAATAGGTTTTATTATACTAAAGAAGAAGTCAACACAGGAAAATAGAACAACATTTGTCTTGCAGCTGAGAAGATATAGCATGACTGGTTTCCTAGATCTAAGCTCTAGTAAGAACAATTATAAATGTCTCATAAATCATTTTGCTGAAGAACCGGTTCAGTGGCTTCAATCTCCTTCAATGCTTCTTTTCTTTGATTGGGTCTGCATTGTGGTAGCATGCTTTGTGTTCCTTTAAACTACCACTTAGTCTTTCCTTCTCCTTTGCCAACCCTACATCATGATGTTAATGTGCACAACAAACATGTGTATATACTAATGCTAACATGACATAAATTAAACCACACTTAACATTGATTTAGATATTTGCATAGATAAACCATTTAGAAACCATTATATGACTATCTTAAGTATTAGACAAATCAGTTCTAGAAACACTTAAAAGGTATCAACTAGGAGAGTATCCTAATCCAAATATCATCTAATCATAAGACCTAGGTAGGAATACTATAACAAAAATTTATCAAAATAGAGCCATTATTTAGGCTCATCATTGACCTTGGGGAACATGGTCCCAAAGAAAAGACTATCCTTTTCCTCACTGAAATGTGTCTATATGTGCGGACCGGCTGGCCTGGCACCATGTTTCTCTTTTCTCTTACCGGTCCTACCAATACATGTAGTCTTGGGATAGGTAACCTATTGATGATAAGCATCCGGGTTTGCAATAGATTGACTTGCAAATGGTGCACCAGGAGGGATTGCAAAGGGGAATTGGGAAAGAGGACCACCAAGAGAGGCCTGAATGGTGTGTGCAAGCGTGGTTGGAGAAAACAATGGGATGAAAGGAGAGGCTCTAGAAGAAAATGGATTAGTGGATTCTGCCCCAACATTTGGGGAAGGAGTGGACTCTCCAAAACCAAGCCTATGTAATACAATGGCCATATCATACATATGTGGGGAAAATGCTGCAGGGATAAAATTAGGGGTAGGGAGCAAAATAGAAACTTGTGATGGTGCAACTTGAGGGTTGACCAGAGCCCCGATGAGTGCTAATGTGAGAGCAGTCAGGATTTGAGTAGGCATAGGTGCAAGATGAGGAGCTACAAAAGATACATACTGAGCAGGGAGAAAGGGAAAATAAGGGCGTACTTGAACCATAGAAGTCACCAGTCGTTGAGGGACTGAGGGAAACTCTAGGACCGAGAAGATGAACCTTTCTTTTCATAACCTAGATATTTATTTTTACTGGAAGGGGAATCAGGCGCCTGCTTCTTAGTTGATCTCTTAGTGTTTGGGAACAGGTTCTTCAAATTGAAACAATGAGAGGAAGAGGAATATTAGCCTCGGTCTCTTTCTCTTCTATACTTATAACTTCTACCTCCTGCTATTGGGTCACCTCGAGGGATGAGTCACCACGTGGGGACTCATCGACTCTCTCTTCATCTGACTTGTTGTGCTATCACCATTCCATCTCAAAACACTCATCAAAAGGGGCGTTCCCCATGTTAGCCCTAGGCTGATTCACTTCCTGATGGTAGATCTAGAAATCCTCCCTCTTTTTCTTAGGCCACAAATCCAACCTCATGGATTCTAGCATACTCTGGGGAATGGACTCCACTGGATTGTACTTTTGCATGATAGAGTAAAAATTCAACCATGAGGGTCATTTTAAAATAGGAAAATCATTGAGACCCACATAGAGACTTGGATCATTCACTTACAGGTTAGTGTGTCCTTCCCATGAACTTCGTGGTTCATGCTTAACTATATTTTTCCTCTTAGATAGGCACCCATCAGTGTCATAACTCCACATATCATCAATTACTACTACGCCAAGTTGCACCAACTTGGATGTCAAGACATTTTCAACAATGCTTCTGTGAACGAGAGAAATGGGACCAATAGCTTTGTGGTCCTCTATTATGGATGTATCATGCTTTCCCGCCCCTATAGCTTTGTCAATCTTCACCAACTATCATGAAATTTCAAGGGTGAGGGTTCTTTCTGTGACATAGGTAGGGAGGCGGAAAGGCTCTTTAGAGAAGCCATGCACTCAGATAAAATAAGTCACTACCTAGGAACCAGTCACAAGGGGGGCACTCAATATACATCCAATTCATTTGTATCTGAGAAAAGAAGAAAAGAGGCTCCTCGAGGATCAAACTGAGATCTCGAAGGACGAGAGTTAGGAAATAGTCCAAGAATTGGTAGGCATCATAAGAAGCTAGCAAGATGGGTGTCTAGGCCAACACACACATTTTGTTTCTTGACTCATCATGGGTAGCTAGTTGCATGAATTGGCTGAAGAAAGCCTCATTCTAGTGTAAGAAAAGGTGAACTAGGACTGAGGCAGACTTGAACTGCCAAAAATGCTAGAATTCAGGTAGCTGCTTTACCATCTCTCTGGCTATAAATACATAAAGACAGAGAAGTCGAAATGAAAAGGCCCTTTCTACTTCTGACATTTGAATAGGAAGCCCATCATAGGAGTAGTGATCTATTGGTTGTTATCACAACGACATAGCCACACAAGAGTCAAGGAAATATCATTGAGGTATGTTGGAATATAATGAACCCAAGAACACTTAGAGGGGGGGGTGTGAATCAGTGTTCTACCGATAACACAAGATTTTAATCTTTTATAACATACACATATAAACCTATAAATGAAGAAACATATAACATGAAGTAAATAAACCAGCCACATGAATGAACACCATAACACACTGAATTTATACATGGAAAACCTCAAAGAGGAAAAACCATGGTGGGATTTGTGACCCACAATATCAATTCATTGGCCATATGAAAAATATTACATAGAATGGGGGCCTGCACATGTAGGAAGGCACACTGCCTAGAGAAAACTGCTCAACACAAAAGAGTCTCACTGACTACAAGCTTCTGCTAAGATAAAAAAATACTGGTGAACTCACAAAATGCATCTGCAATGCAAAAAAGGGAGTTTCGGTTAAAGCTCTGTTCTGTACTGGTTCATAAACCCTAAGTCCTTCTACCGGTATCTCCTTTCCTCCAAGAATGTTTTACAAACCATCTACTGATCATAGTATGATATTACATTCACATACAAATGACCTTTATACATATCCTTCGCACTACACAATTGTACTACCTTGTCATATATCTTGTCCTATATTAAAATGAACTAACATACTTACTTATATATCCTTGACAAACAATATGCCTTATGTCGGCTTACAATACAAAAGATATTCAATGTCGACCCTTACAATAATTACAAAATGATTTTATAAATAAAACCTATCAGATCCAGACTGATGTCGGCTTCACTGAAGTGTTGGATGTCGGTGCCGGTGCTGGTGTTGGTGATGACCCTGATTATTCCAATGCCGGTATATGCCGATGTATGCCTCCAAATGCTGGTATATTCCTTCAATAGAATCTTGTTGCCATCAATGAAAACATATGATTCTAGTGAGTGTCAATCGCCAACAATCTCCCCCTTTGGCATTGATGGCAACACTCACGTGAAAAATGGATTCCCTGCCCATTCAATTGAAACATGAACATGCTCCCCCTGAGTTGATTGACCCTGTTAGCAATATACTCTGCATGATATCCTCCCCTTAGGATTACATACATAGTTTTCACATAATATACTCCCCCTTTGGCATCAATGCCAAAGACCGATGAAAGAATTGAAAGAATAATTACAGATTACTTTACCAGAGCTTGACCAATCTCAAAATTTCTAGGTAATCTTTCTCTATCAATTGTACATAGGTATCCCAGCTGGTTTTGAGTGTTCCAGATATGGATACAAGTCCACTCAGTAAATGTTCAAGTGTTTCTTTCTCAGTGACTTCTGTCGGTGGGGGATTTGCAAGCATATCCATACATTCCCTCTTATGTACACCAAGTGAATCCAATCTTGGACTCACCAAACCTCTAAGACTCCTTTCTCTCCGAATGATCTTGTATCTTTCTTTTTCAAAATAAAAAATTTGGGTCTCAAAGGTCAAAATTTGTCCATCAATGGAAGTTGTGAGTGAAGTTAGTCCATCAATAGAATTAGATATATTAGTAATCTTTTCATGTAATTCCTTTAACCTCTGATCTACATTTGCTGTAAGAATCTCTATATTACAACATACCCTGTAGATGTTAGTACACTATTTTAAAGAATTTTCAATGAGTACAAGTTTCTCTTCAACCTTCCTCTTCTCTATCTCAATAATCTGGTCAAAAGTGGCTTTCTTGGCTAGAGTAAATCTTTCAAGTGCCTTCTTGTCAGAAATCTATTGCAATGACTGAAAGTTTTTAGATATATGCTCTGTTAGTGCCTTAAGCTTGCCGGAAGGGCCTGCTTCATTTTCAATCATACAATTAGGAATAAATCTATGCAAAACTATTATTGATTGATCTATTATTCCTTTGGATGTAGATCCTTCCTTCATTAGCTTTTGAGTAGCCATCATCATTATCTCTATGGGACTCATCTCGGTAATTGATTTCTTCTCAACTTGAGAAGTGTCAATTGCCAAAATTTTTGTAGGGGAATCAACTACTAGTTTAGTTTCCTTTTCCTTATCTTCCTTACCCTCTCCTGGTGAATCTCTTTTCACCTCCTCTAATGCACCGGTGGCTTCACCACTGGGTGGAGTATCAGTTACTACCGGTGGAGTATTATCCACAATATTATCTGTAACCTGTACATTACCTATATTGCCTTGCTCAGACTATAAAAATGTAGTCTCTGTCAGTTTAGTCTGTACACTCTCATCAGTTGTGGGTCTAATTGTTGGTTCACTCAAAATTTTAGCTAAACTTCCCAAAATTCCTTTCCCTTTAGATTTGTCTAGAATGGTGGGAGCTATTGCCTTAGCAAATTCTTCTTGAGAAGTGAGAAAAATATGATTCTTTTTGAAGAATTTGGTCCAAACATCTCTGGTCTCATTTACTATCTCATTGACTCTACCCATCATTAGGCCTATTTGTAGAGTTTTGCTGCTAAAGACTGTTCTATTAGCAACATCTATACATGTTTTTATTTTCTCATTATTTATAGAGCCACACATATTCAAAAGTTCAACTTCTTTGATTTCTCTGTCCCTCTTGATTGCATCTAATCTCCTTGCATCTAATTTATTATACAAAGATAAGGGAATTTCCTTCAAAATCTCTACCAAATCCTTCTTATATATGTATAAGTATAACAAAATTGCTTCTTCTATTTCATTTTTCTCATTATCTTCTAAATCTTCATATAAATTTGACACAATTTTCAACATTCCATCTTTAGTTATCTCATCAATTAACTCAGCACAAGTTATTTACTAGATTCAGTTGCTTCATCACTCTTTTTCTTCTTACTGGGGTTTGCAGGAGCAGGTTGCCTCTTCTGAGTAGGTTTCCTTCCTGGAGGTGTGGGTGTAGTTGTTACCTTTCTAACTAGATTCCTCCTTGGTTCCACCTTCTCCTATACCAGAGGCTTGTCAACTTTCTTCCTCTGTACCCTTCTGAATGCAAGAGGTTGATTATCCTCTGGATCAGAGTCAGAAGTGATAGAAGAAATGAAAGCTTCAGCCCTCTTTACCTTAGGAGCACTTGCTGTTTCCGGTTGATCTACCAATTTAGATCCAGTACCTAGTTTTGTATCTATCCCATGAATTACATCCTAAACAAATGCAGACATTTTGTCTATCTTATTTTCTCTTCTTTTCTTATTGAAACCAATCTTAACCTCAAGAGCCTTCTCCTCTATAGTGCCAAAGTGTTTAGCCTTATCATCCAAAGGAGCATCAATCAACATTTTAGCATATAACTCCAAAATGTTGTCATCTACTTCATAACCCAGTTCATTAACACATATAGTTCTAGGTTCCACTCCTTCCATTAGTGTCTCATCTATTTTTACCATAAAGAAAATATCAGTGGATTATTTCTCCACAATGTGTTTGGAAATTCTCTCCCTCAGTCTCATATTTTCCTAAAAAGTTTTGAAGTATCCCCAAAGCTTCTCATCCCTATTACTACCAAGACCGGTAATTACTTCTTTGATCTGCATACCTATTGGTATGTCATGAGCCCAACACTTCTTTCCCAAACCCGACAACTCATTCATGAAGTAGAACATGAAGTATGACCTGTTATTTCGGTTTGATTGCTCTGGAGCTACCTAGTATCACAGATTAATACATCCCCTTGATTTCCTCAATGCCTAAATCCTCCAATGTGCAGTGAATATAGGCCCTAACATCTTCTACATAGACCATGCCATTGGGAACCCTTGTAAACATGCCAATAGAATCTTCCTTCATAGCAATTTGGGGAACTTCATTGAAAATAGGCCTAAGCCTATCCTTGACCTCAACAATAATGGGATTCACAATGAAAGTAGGAGCAGATGATGATCTGGATGGCATTTCAAAGAAATATCTAGAAAACAATCATTGGTTGAAGGGTTTTGATTACTTTTCAGATGACTGCTGGAAATTCTTTGGAATTCCTTTGCTCGCTCTTGATCGCCTATGATTCACCTTTTTTTTGCTTTGGTTTTCTCGAGTGCTGGGTGAGTGAAAATGAGTCCATTTCCCCTTTTTATCAGAAAGTAAACCCTAATTCATCACTATCATAAATGCTTAGCGATGTACCCTACCGGATGTCGGCTTCACAGTTTCATGCCAGATAAACCTCCATCAATGATTAATACTACTCTCTAGATCTCTTGCAGATCTCTTCCGAGGAATATGCAAGATTTGCAATGAATTTTCCAACCCCTAAGGTATATGCCTTAGTTACTAGTTGAATCTCCTGCCCATGCATGAATGCTCTGTTCTACTAGTGGAGTTAAAGGTGTGGTTATTGGTGTAGTTGCATCTCCACTTGGTTATTCAGATTTTCCAACCCATCTCTTGGTGTGATCTTGTTGTATTTCATCTACATTTTGCTTTCCTTTCTCATTTGCTTTATCATTGTTAATCAATGTAGTCTTGCTTCTGTAGTACTTAGCAATATGACCTATTTTGTTGCATGCATAACATGTAAAATTGTTCTTTTGAATTGTTTTGACATATCCAGTGTCATTCCTTGACCTATATTGATTAGCCAAATGACCAAACTTTCCACATGCATGACATTTAACATTCATTCTACAATCTTCTGACTTATGACCATATTTCTTGCAATTTGTACATTGACTGGGAACAAAATTGTAGTTTTGATTTTCTCTATTTATACATTGTCTAGCTATATGCCCAAATTTATTACAAACAAAACATCTACCATTGAATTTGTAAGAATTAGATTGCCTTACCGGTTTCTTAAGGTTAGATGAGTTCTGCATACTGGTTGTCTGATCTTCATTTGCCGTATTGGAGATTTCACCTTGTATAAATCCAAGTCCTCTAGAATCTTCACCCTACCTTTGTCTTTTCAATAAATCATCCAACTGTGCAGCACTAATCCTAAATTTTTCTTTATAATCACTTGCAGTAGTCAGATCATCTCTTAGAGTAGTTATTTGTCTTTCAAGCTCTTGTTCATTATTTCGAGAGTGTACGAAATTAGTTCTCAATAGATTATTCTCATGAGTCAATCTGCCACATTCATCAAATTTGTTCTTCAGAGATATAGCAAGATTTTCTTCCTTCTTCTTTTTGTCCTCGATATCTTTTGATAACCTCATAGTCAGGTCTTGCATTTCATTCTTCATGAGAATGTTAGCTTGACTTAGTTTCTAACATTGTTCCCTTAAGTGCATTTTTCTCTTCATCATCCTGGTTTTGTGAAAGTTCCTTTCTCTTAGCTTGAGCCAATGATAACCTTTCTTATAGGACAAAAATGAATTCATTAGCAGAATTCAATTCATCTTGCAGTTTTAAGTTCTTCATCCTTTCAACATCATAATCCTCAAGTGCCATCTCAAGTTGCTTCTCCATAGCCATGTTCAATGATTCTAGTTTCAGGATCTTCCTCAAGCTGTTAAACTTCCTTTGAGGTACTAGGCTCTGATACCAATTGTTGGAATACAATAACCCAAGAACACTGAGAGGGGGGGGGGGGGAGAGGGGGGTTGAATCAGTGTTCTGCTAGTAACACAAGATTTTAATCTTTTATAACATACACATATAAATCGGTAAATGAAAAAGCATATAACATGAAGTAAATAAACCAGCCACATGAATGTACACCATAACACACTGAATTTATACCTAGAAAACCTCAAAGTGGAAAAACCATGGTGGGATTTGTGACCCACAATATCAAATTCACTAGCCATATGAAAGATATTACATAGCATGGGGGCCTGCACATGCAGGAAGGTACACTACCTAGAGCACACTACTCAACACAAAAGAGTCTCACTAACTACAAGCTTCTGCTAAGATAAAACAGTACTGGTGAACTCACAAAATGCATCTACAATGCAAAAAAGGGAGTTCTGGTTAAAGCTCTATTATGTATCAGTTCATAAACCCTGAATCCTTCTACTGGTATCTCCTTTCCTCTAAGAATGTTTTACAAACCATCTACTGATCATAGTATGATATTATATTTGCATACAAATGACCTTCATACATATCCTTCACATTACACAATTCTACTACCTTGTCATATACCTTGTCCTATATCAAAATGACCTAACAGACTGACTTATATATCCTTTACAAACAATATGCCTTATGTTGGCTTACAATACAAAAGATATTCAATGTTGTCCCTTAGAATAATTACAAAATGATTTTACAAATAAAACCTATCGGATCCAGACTGATGTCAGCTTCATTGAAGTGTTGGATGCCGGTGCCAGTGATGACCTTGATTACTCCAATGCCGGTATATTCTGGTGTATGCCTCCAAATGCTGGTATATGCCTTCAATAGAATCTTGTTGCCATTAATGACAACATATGATTCCAATGAGTGTCAATTGCCAACAGAGGTCATCATGCCTCAAGTCACTGTAGGACAGAGGGAGTCTTGGAGGTCCACCTGATGGACTCCGATTTAGTGCACCGTGATAGAAAGAGACAATATCTCTTCTAGTGCTCCAATATTCCTCCATGGCACTTTCAGTGAACACTTCCATTTCATAAAAAATGGGACAACACATCATATTTCTCACAGCCTCTAGGGTTATAACTAGTTTCAGAAAAGAGCCCTGAATTGAAAAAGAAACAGGGTCAAACCTACTAGTGTACGCAACCACGTACTCTGGACAATGCAGGACAATGGGGACCACGAACTAAGGAGTGCCACTATTCTAGAAATTCATTTATGTAGATTGTGGCTCATTTATGTGATTTACCATTATGTAGCAAGAGGCTTCTCTGAGGTTCTTAGGCTGCTTGTGAAGTTCAAGCTCAATAACATTCTCTAGAGAATCTATCATTGCCGCCGAGTTGCGGGTGGCCATCTTTGATTTAGCTTTAGTTCTTTGATATTTTGGCTTTGGGGGAATGGTGTGAGAGGAATATGAGATCTCCACAAATACATCTACCCACAATCTTCTTGAGGGAGTTGCTTCCATCTCCATCTTCTGCAAGAGGGCTTTTCATTCTGACACTTCTAAAGTTTTTCAACACTTGTGGTGTAGAATGAGCAATATGTTGGGCACTTTTGGAGACCTTCTTCCTTAAATATGTTGCATGCCTAGATCTTCACGAAATAAGGTGTTTAATGATGAGCACCTATCTGCACGTATGCCATTTCATTTTCTAGTTGCAATTAATTCTAAAAAAGGATGAGTGCCACAATATGTGATTCCCAAGAAAATGCCTATTTAGTCTGCAGTTACTTATAGCCACTTGAGACGATCTAATTGTCTAGAAAAATATCTCCATTAAGGAAAGTATTAGTAGCCAGCAAATCTCACATGAGTTATAACAGATCTATGGGTGTTATGGCTTAAACATGATGTACCTATATATACGCGTGGCATGTGAGGACACCACTTCTCTTTTCGAGGTACAGGGCAGGACATACACAACCTTCAAATCAGACTGGATCTACTTGCACGAGTTGATGAGGGAAGATAGCTACATCAAAAATTGGGAGCACTGGCTTTTTACTTCATTCATCACCTGGAGCTGAAAAACTACTATAAATATGTTTTTTCAGACATTCTTTTGCATAGTATTCCGCTCAACAATGAAGTTTCTTGAAGAAATGGATACTCCCATCAGGCTCACCACTAGTAAGGATCAACTCACTTTCTTAGGTAATATCTTAGACTAGAGGCTACAGAGGATGACACAACGCAAAAATCCTCTGATTATTGCTGCTATCAAATGAGTGCTTGGGGAGGATTTCATCGACGATGTGGAAAAATACCATGTAAACATGAATATCCATTCACGTTTTGTAGCTTCATTAATGGATACAAGGATAACTGGTTATCTGACCTTAGAGATAGCTAAAGCACTCTTCTCCCTGGAGTATCTAGGTGGCCTTGAAGATGTTGTGGCATATTATGTCCCTTTTAGAGGCTTGCCTCTGGCCTCAGATTTGCGGCGTTTCATCATGTTTGGTGACGAAGTGACCTGGCATCTGCTTATAGGCAGTCTGAAAACCATGTTGCTGTCATCTCATCACTTCTAAGTGGAGCTTGCTGTAGAGTTCCTCCTCCAAGTCCATTTTATAGTTCTCATAATGCCACCCTGTCTTCAAAAAGCTGTCTTTTTTCTTCTCAAAACTAGGCCGCAGACCTCATGTATATATTGTAACAAGATACCTATAATATAATGATTTTATTTTTGTTTGATCAAGATGCATCTTGTGAATAATTTATCACTTGGGAATGCATTAAGAAACATAATTAGATAAATAAGACACACAAAAAAACACTATTTACATTATTGTACATAGGAAAAAGCCGCTAGTGAAAATGTTCAAGATGGAATCCGTTGACCAGGATTCCGAGAGAATCTCCCTGCATATCCTCGAGATCAAAAGCATTGAAACCCTTGCAATTTATAATGCAAAAGGGTCCCTCCCATAAACCATCAAATTTAGCATGTTGTCTGGGCTTGGCTGCCATCTCATTGTATTTCAAAATAAGGTCGCCTTGCTTGAATCTCGGGTCAGAACTTTTCTTATTATCAAACCACCTCTTGACGGTTTATTGGCAGTTTTGAAGGGTCAAAAAATCCACTTCCCTTGCTTCCTCTAGTTCCATGATTTCCACCAATCTCACCTCCATGGGACCATTTTCTACCACCTCAATAGATTTGAGTAATTGTAAGGCGGGGATCTCCGAAAACATGGGGAATAATGCATCCTTTCCATAGACCATCTTGTATGGATAGTTCTTTAGGATCTATTTGGGCATTATCTAGACTTCCCATAATGTGCTTCTCAAGTGGTGATGCCACTCCTTTTTATGCTCAGAGCCCATCTATTTAATGAGTCTTATGAGATTCTTATTAGTAGACTTAGCTAGGCCATTTCCCT
This sequence comes from Cryptomeria japonica, assembly GCF_030272615.1. Taxonomy (NCBI): domain Eukaryota; kingdom Viridiplantae; phylum Streptophyta; class Pinopsida; order Cupressales; family Cupressaceae; genus Cryptomeria; species Cryptomeria japonica. The sequence continues at coordinate 525,014,918 of NC_081411.1, forward strand.
GTGGATAGTAGTTTGAGGAGGTCTTCAGGTAGATACCTGTAGTACCCCTACCCTAGTCTACTTCTAACCTTGGTTTAATCTGAATTAGTTTATCGTAATATTATGATTAATGTCAGATGTTGATTTAACGCATAGCCATTGATGTGGTTCTCACACTAGTTGTATGCAGGTTATTCAGTGTACCTATTTCGTGATTTTAGTATCGGACTGACGCTTTCATTAGATTTTATAAATGTATGCATGTATGATCTTTTGTTGCAGGAGATTTCAGGTGTGAAGTCGCATGAGTGCGAGGTTCGTCGTCACCTGGTTTTGCAGGTTTGAGCATACCTTTTAATCCTTAGAGTTGGATTAGGTGGTCGTATGACCTTAGTCGACCTTAGTCGTGCTCTAGTGAGCATCGTCAGTCGTCGTCGGTTACCCCCTTTTTTGTTGGGTTTGCGAGTCGTCTGTTTGGTTGACCTTCTCAGTTTGCGTGCCTGGTGTGTTTGGTTAATTGATTAATTAGTCCTTAATAATTATCTTGATTATATATGCATTTGTGCATTGATGATTAATGGATTAGATTAATCTGGTTTCCGTTAGGCGATTTTCGTTGATATTGTATTGCTTATTTTAATTGGGAGTGAATTCGAATTAATGGCTGATTTCGATTATTAAATGCATTATATATATATGCTGTGGAAAAAGGAAAGTTTTATATTTTATCGCATTAGAGTTAATCGTATTCTGTTGGATTCTGAAAATTGATAGGTTAAATTTGATTAATTGAGGAAATCGATTTTGAATTGAAAAAGCAAGTTATTTTGTTGATATTGTTGAAAGGATTAATTTTATGAATTATTTTTTTTGTAAATAAAGTTTTTATTCCAAAAATGGAATTTTTTGGGTCAACTCTCCCATATAACCCAAAATTTGGGAAATTTGGAGAGGATGGACAATTTTGGAGAAGATTTTGGGAAACTGACAGGTGGACTCTCCCTCAGCCATACCAGGATTGCGAATTAAGGTAGGATTCTGAATTTGTTATTGAAAACCAATTTGATTGTTCATTAAGAATTTGGCTGGAAATTTTAATGGAAATGGGTATTTTCCTCATTGCTGTTGGGTGTTTGTAACCCCTGTTTTGGAATGGATGAATACCTTCAAGAATCTTGTTACCAAATCAAATTTCGTGGAAAACGGATTTCATTATAAACCAAAATTTATGAACAATTTCGTTGTTGTTTCGAAAGATGACTGGGGAAGATTTTGAACTATGTTCTATATGTTTTTTTTCAGCGTTGTGTTTTAATTTATAGCGCTGTGTATATACCATTTCATATCCGTGTATTAATCCGTGAGCAATATTATCATTTTTTTTGCTGTGCGTCGTCATTGTATGGGGCGGATCTGGGCGTGTATTTTATTTGATTTGGACTGTGTTTGGGGTTGGAGGCGGGGAGCGGAGCTCCCCCCCGCTCCTCCTCCCCTCCTCCCCCGCACGTCCACCGGTTCCCAGCTCGCACCCCCCCCCCCACCCCTTGCCTCCGCTCGCCTTCACTGTAGCTTCGGCTGCGGCCCACGGCGGTGGCCGCAGGGCACCGCGGCACCTGCGGGCACCACCGTGGGTGCCGCCTGCGTAAGGTTACCCCGCGGCGAGGGTTAGGGCACAGCCCGCCCTCGCCCTAATTTTTTTTGCATGCGTTTTCCTTGTTAAACATAGTTTTTAAAATGTTTTTTTTTAAAAATGCATTTTTTTTAATCATTCAAAAAAAAAAGCATATGTTATGTGAGGACTTTTGGATGTATGCTATTTTAATGTCGAATATTATAAAATGGGTTTTTGTTCCTTTAATGTATGTTTTTCCCCATTCAAAAACAAAAAAAACAAAAAACAAAACATGTGATTAAAATTTTATTTTAATGATAAATTAATTAGTTCTTAAATCTGATTAAGGAGGCATAATAGTGGCAAATGCTAGTTGATATTGATTAATGTTATTATGGAGTTTATAGGCTATTGTCATTCAACTTCATTTCGTGACTTTGCCCCTTTTTAATTAAGTTTTACAACTGTTATTTCGCAATGGATTATTGTTGTTTTGTTCTCATCATTTGAGTGATTGAAAGTAGTGAAATATTTATCGTTGGGCAGTGAAAATTTAAACGATATGTTTTTGATAACGATCATCTTCATTTGGACTTCTTTTTTATATATTTATATTTCCATGATCCGTATGGTACATCTGGGCTTGAGAAATAATACGAAACTGTAGAGGTTGGTTTTAGCCCAGTATGTTAATGACGTTCTATTGGAGATTAAATACCTTGTTTAATTGCTTAATGGTTGTCAATTTTATTAACATGAATTGGTTAAAACTCTTTATGGCTTAAATTGCCTGTTCAATGCTTGAACCTTAGGAGTTAGAAACCCAAGAACAACTTAACCCTTGATGAGATAGATAACTGTAATCTGATTTGGATCTTGTAGAAAACTTGATCGTCGTTTAATGATTAAATCAATTTAAGGAATATTGTCTTTTCTGATTATTGCCTTGCGAGTTTAATTACTGTATTCGCTTTAATTATGAAATGGCATGTTTTGCTTTGTCTGGTAGGACCCTGTCGTATGAAATGATTTGGTGTTCCTGTTTTAGTCCTCGATTTCCGAGTTGACTGTTGTTTTGTGGTAGTGTCGTTTGGGTCATATCCTCCTTGTGTGTGTGAGTCGAATAATGATTCGTGGTTAACCTTAGTTGTCAGGTCTCTAGTTAGAGCACCGTCAGTAAGTGATTACCCTTGAGTCGTGTTTGACCTGATGTTTGTATCTTCTTGAACTCCGTTCGTCTAACCATGTGTATTCCTTGGTTTGAGTTCGTCTGAGTTAGTCTAGTGTCGTATGGGAAAGTGGCTTTCGATTGGGGGCCGCGCCCAAAGTGGCTGCTGGATAACCCGTCGAAAGTGAGTCTAATAAGTGATAACTTAAGTAGATTAGAAAATAATCTCTAAATAAGATAATGTGCCTCACACATGGGACGAATGCTATCATAGATTCGGCATGCTGTGAGAAGGCCTGAAATGGCAAACCATCTTCCTTGTCATCACGAGAGGATGCGTGGGTCCACATGAGGCTTGGATGGGCCGGAAGTTCGGATTAGGTTGCCAGGGTTACCAGTGTATGGGCCGGGACCTATGAAGACTTGCCATGGTATCCATACCAGGTTGTGTGATGACACTTGTCCCTACGTTCGCCAGTGTGTTGTTGTTTTGTCCTATTTTGAGTTCCTTTGAGAGTCGTCCCTTGTCTCTGCTCTTGTGAGTGTCGGTTTCGTATTAGACCCTTGGGCGGTGATGGCTCAGTGTTATGGATGCTCTCTTGGACCTCTTGTTTTAGCTTTGATTATGTTCAGCTGGATCCTGTTCTTTGTAAGGATCGTTTATGTATTATGGACCGATGTGGTCATCTGTATATTATTTATGTATCGCCTTGATGGTTGGATTGTATAGTGTAACCTCTTGTACTCTCAACCTTATTATTTATCCGAGGGGGTCTTGCAGTTGAGCAGACCCGGAGATGTAGCCCATTAGGGGTGAACTCCGAGATCATTATGGTGTTATGTGGTGTACTCTCTCATGTTTCCTTTATTCAGCTTATCATGTATGATTATCTTATGTTGAATGGTTAAGTGGATATTTGTAAATTAACTATAAATGCTTATGTTCAGCTCTATCTTGAATGCCATGTTAATCGAATGCATAATTGGTTGAGATGCGATTTATCGTAATGCATGTGTGAAATCGTCCTTTTAATGCAATAAGTTGGAATATGGAATAATGCATCTTAGAGTAATGAATTATACTCAGTTGTTATTAAGGAATTTAATATGCTTGGAAGATCGCTTATGCTTTGATGAAATCCTAGTGTATTAGAATGTTATATGTATGGGTTGTAATTTTAAATGAAAAGGATTGAATGAAGTTCATGAATGGATCTTAATGATGAATCTTGCCTGTGATTTATATTTCCATCCTTTGAAAGAAATTATCCTGATTGTGAATTATCTCGTTATTAAGATATTCAGCTTTTGGATTAATTGTGTGTGTAAAGTGTATTGTGAAAATTTAAGTAATCTCGTTGGGAAACTCTTTAGGAGATTGTCGTTAAGTCTTCCGCTATGTAATCTGAATCTTTGTTATCTTGTTGCATCTTATGTGTTGTAACTTTAAAAAAAAATTTGCACTGTATTCTTGTGTTATTTTGGCTTATCCCTTCGGGGTTTCCTGGCGGGGCATTACAATACCTCTATTGAGAGCGAACTAGGTGACTCATGAGCCTATGAATGCTCATGCATTGTCTGATATTATGGTCTTTGGTGGACCATATCGACACACTAAATATTATAGAAATGCTAATATTTCGGCCTTTGATGAATTCCTCAGGGGGACAACCTTAGATTGTCTGGTGAAGTAGTCAGTAGTAGTTAAGATCCACTTGTGTCCAACTGAGCTTGGGGGGTTGATCATCCCTATGAAATCGAGACCCCACTAAGAAAAGGGTTCTTCCACCATTATGGGCCTGAGTGACATTGCTACCTTTCTGCCTCTACCACTGTAATACTAGCATCCTTTGCAATCCCTTACCAGGTTGTGCACATCTTTAAACATAGAGGGCCAGAAGTGCCGAATGTGGGTGATCTTAATGATGGTGGTTTGTGCTAAAAAGTGGTCTCTTGATGAACCATAATGAAATTCATGTAGAATCTTACTAGCTTGGCCATGGTCCATGCAGTGGAGCAAGATTCCATTGAAATTTCTCTTAAAAAGTACTCCATACACTAGGCAGAAGCCGCTGTTCTGCATCCTGTCACTAATACGTTTGGTCTAGAATTCTGATGGAGGTTTCTGACGGAGAAGGTATATTGTGACCAAATTTGATTTTTTTTGAAAAAATGCCCGACTTCATCAGAATTCCGACGGTAACTTCACATTTGGTTTCCACGGAGAAGGCATTAGCAATGAATTTTTTTTTTTTTTAAAAAGTGCCCGCGTTTGTCAAAATTTCAACGACAACAAGCATTACTTAAAAAAAAAGAAAAAAGAGGGCAAGTCATTTGTGCATTCAATCCCGCGTAGGCTTCCACATCGAGCTCAACCCCTGGCAAGATCAAATGACACACTCACCATTCAAGGTACTTTTGCACACTCACCGTTCAAGGTAGAATCTTCACCTTCATTTTGGATTTGCATAATAAGAGGAATTGCTGAATCTTCACCTTCATTTTGGATTTGCATAATATGAGGAATTGTTTAATCTTTGCCTTCATTCATTGAACCTTTGCATTTGCATAATATTTGCATGAGGAATTTTGGATTTGCATAATATTTGCATGAGGAATTTCAGATTTGCATAATGTTTGGATGAGGAATTTCGGATTTGAATCTTTACCATGAAAGGGGAAAGAGGTTACAATAGGTTTCCCTAGAAGCCATCTCTTCTAGGCCCAAGGGCAGTACACTTTGTAACCCTTTGCCCACACAGAACCATCATCATACCACTCTTGCAAGCCTACTTCCCTTCTACCATGGTTGGAAGTACTCAAAAAGTATGAAAGATTTTAGTATCAGACATATACTTAGCATAAAATAAATAAGTTGCAAAATTTCACAAATTAGATGCAATTTAGATCAGACATATACTTAGCATAAAATAAATAAGTTGCAAAATTTCACAAATTAGATGCAATTTAATGGCTATTATGGATATAATCATAATAACAATGTATTTCTCAATCATCAGTGTGTAGAAGTATATTCATTAATTTAACATCCATTCTATTATATACAAAGGAATTCATACCAAATAGTATTAATTAATCGATTTGTTTTATATTCAGTGCCTTATCAAGTATTAAGTGCTTGGTTTGATGATCTTCTAACTATTGGGCATGCACTACTTATATCTCTTCATTGGGTACTAAAGTGGTGACCACTCAATAAGGGGTGATTGTTGGAGTGGTGGCGTCCCCTCCTAAATCATGATGTCTCCTCCTAACAACTGGCATGCCTCTTCATATTATTACAAACCCTTAATATGTTATCACTCTTAAATATTCACCATCTCTAGAGATTAATGGTGAGGGTTGATATTTATTATCTCTAATCCATATAAGCTTGACTATAGTAAATCAATAATTTCCTCCATGAAATTGTGAAGTCTTACCGTGTAAGACAATTTCATCATTTGGACCTTCCATGAAGAAATGTTAGTTGTTCAAATTGGGGGCATCACAGTCCTCCCCTCCCAAATTTACTTGTCCTCAAGCAACTTTAGGTTTAGATGATCAAATATATTAGCCCCCTCCCAAGGTTTGTAATAGTAAGACAAGTTTTCTCTCATCAATTGTAATCATGAGACAAAATAAGGGCAAACTTTCCATATATTGTCTAGAAGCATGCCACATATCTATGACCTTAAAAATAATGTTCTCTTTTGAATAAATTCTTGTTTCTTTTTATTCTCTTAGTTGTTAAGCATCATTCTTGAAAATACATTAAGCATGAACCAAGTACGAAGTATACACATGCCAATATATGTACTATTATTAGATCCTTCTTATTTAGTAGAATGCATTCACTCTTTACTTAACAATGAAACCTTGAGGTTCTATGAAGAGGTTTCTTCTGTCATATTTATGAGGGTGTTGTGATTATTGGATTGGTTCCTCCACAAAACTCCATTCTTCAATTGTCCCCTCTTCTTTTGATGGGATTCTCTTATGGTCTCCTTCACCATATCTTTCTTTTTTTCTTAGGTTTCCTTTTTCTTTTTCATCGGATATTGCCTCTATTTTTCATAGTTGGCCTCCACATATATGTCCTAGTTCCCATTTTTCTTTGTATTTATAACACAAGTTCTTTCTTTAAAGATTCCTTGCATTACATTTATGCCTAGGTGCCCATGGATATTTGCACATAAAAACACATCTTTCCCTCTTGTGTTTCATCTTGTTTACAAGTGTGTCCTCTTTCCCTTTCTTCTTACAATAAAAAGATAGGCCTTTCTTCCTTAGTTATTCTTATTTGTCATGAGAGAGTTTCATATTCTTGTGAGTTTCATATACTGTAGTGACTAGATCGTGAGTTTCCATGAGCCATAAAACATAAAATATTGTCAAGACATAAATAATTTTCAAGTCCAAAACTAGATAAAACATCAAACTAGGTTACACATCTTAATCTTCTTCATTTTCTTCTTGTTGATCTTTTTGGTTCTTTTCTTCCTCTTCAACATCTCCCTCTTCATTAACCTTCTTCTTGCCCTTGTCTTTATCCATCTTTTTTGGCTTTGTTCAGCTACCCTGATAGGAGTCAAATGGCTATCCCAATGAGGGGGAAATTCTTTCCCAGCTAGTTGTATCATAGATCTGATGTATAATTTCAAGGTCCTTGACTTCTTCATCCCTTCTCTTTTCATATTGATGTTCCTTGCACTACTTGTTTTGAAAATCAATTGTACTCTTCCTGTAATTTCTTGTCAATCTGTCTTAAATCCCATGGCCAAAAGTTCGCTTCTTGTACATCTTCCTTATAAATTGGAGTCCCTCCTTCAATCACATACATGGACCTTTCAACTAGTAGCTTTAATGTGAAACTATTTGTTCCATAATTAAGATCAAAGTGAGTCTACATATAAACTAAGTAAGAACCCTCTCTTTCCTTTGGTAGACATGCTCATTCCTTCTCTTCCATAGCAACCAATGGATGTTAGTAGACAACAAAAGCCAAAACACATTAGAAACCTTATCCGCACCTGAAACAAAGCCCAAAAGAGTTTTAGACCAACAAGTTTTAGTAATGGCCTTAGACCACATTTTTCTTATCCAATATTGCTAGCATTCTAAAAAATGCTCTGTGTATGAGTAAGGATATTATACAAACCTTTAGCTTTAATCATGAGAAGAGGGATCCCATCAGCCCACTTAATTTTAGGGATAAAGTCACTTTCATTAACATTCTTGATAGGTTGTTTAATAAATTGAATATATTTAGTCAATGTAGAATAAGTTCTTTTACTCATAATACTCAAATTGAATTCTTCCTGAAGTAGTTCCCAAGTTTTTAATTGAATATTTATGAACAATTTTTTTGTATCAATCACTCCAAGAGAAATAATTCCTTGACAATGAAGATTTGGACTTAAAACAATTAGAGAAACCTATAAAATATAAAATAAATGAATAAAAAATAAATAGACAAATACATAAAAGACACAATTTACTTTGTCTTTTACCTTCTCATCTCACAGATTGAGTGGAATAAGAGGTATCCTTCCTCACTTGATTTTTTCCTTTAGTGTTGTGTAGTTGGGAGGAATGTGGCTGCACAAACAAGTAACATGATATTGAGATTATGATAGATTGGATAAAAAACAAACATGTAGGTAGAATAAGTATGTATAGATAGAAAATCTGACAACATACACAATGAAGAATGAGCTAACCGGTTAAAGGATCAACCTTTTGCGGGTAGCATTGATGAGTTTCTAGTTCTCATTAGAAGATAGAGTAGGAGAGGCCATTGTCAAACTATTTTTGTAGTTATCAACCACACCCCTTATAACAATGAGGTAGTTCCAGATAGTTACTTACATTTTTCAAGTTTTATGTTAAGGTCTGTAGCTGGAAAACCATCTTATGATATTGTCAATCTACAATATTGAGATAAAAGGGAAGTAAAAAGTGAGTAATATGAGTAACATTGGTAATACACATGGAGCATGCAAACACAAAGTTATGGCATTTAGAACTAGTAAGATTCATATATTCTCACTAGGAACCATATCAAAAAGACAAGGCATAGATCTAGGACTAGTAAGATCCTTATATAGTTACTAGGATTCATGTCAGAGACACATAAAAGCATGATACCAAATTTAGTAAGATCCTCTAATACTTAGTAATAGATTGCATTCTAACAACAAATAGAGACCTAATTATGAAAGTTTGAGGTCCACTGGGAAAAAAGTTGTCATATTGCCATGACAACTTTTGAATTTCTTGTAGAAACTTATTAAAAATATGGTTGGAAAGTTAGTTTATGGTGGTTTGAGGTTGTAACCCACTTGGATGGGAATAAATAGGCCTTTGGCATGCCATCCAAGAGTTTTGCTTAATGAAATTGAGGTTTTATGTGTGCATTTTTTGACGTTTTGGTCTGATTCTCTTCATTTTTCATTGTGAAAATCATCATAATTTGATGGGAAGTTGATTGGATGTGGTAGATAAGTGAGTTATATTCATTTTTTATTTTTATGGCATTGAATTTCATTGTGTTTTAAATTAGATATCATAGTTTTTCAAAATAATGTCAAAACCCTGCCTAGTGTTTACCGATATGAGTAAATAATGTATAGTTTGGTCTCCCATGCATATAAATTCACCCAAATGTGTGGGAAGACCTTTTTTCATGCTATGTATCATATTATGATGTGTGCAAGGCTCAAAATTAGATTTGGTACGTTTGGGCATGAGGACAGTTTGATATCTCTATGTATCAGTCAGTAAAAGGCAGTAAGAGTGAAGAATTTGGGGGGAAGACCAAGCGATTGGTATTTTGAAGTGGTTGATGATAGAGAGAGGAGTGAGGGGACCCTATGCAACTTTAGGAAGGGTTTGTGGATCAAAACCAAATGAAATAGATTAAATTTCTATGGCTGTCCTAAGGGTATTGATTGTCACAGTCATAGTTTTACTAGTGATATTGTTTTTGTTTTGACAGAGTTGTGTTTGTAAACCCAAGTGTGGACATGTAATGGAGTCATGAGATGTCTTAAGACTACATCAATAATTAACAAAAACATAGTGTGTAGGAACCTAAAATATGAAAGGACTACATATTGGAAGGCGCGTGTGATGATGCCATGAAAGGTCTGATATCCCTATGTATCAAACTGAGAAAACTAGTGAAAGACAAAATAAAATGCATTGAGAAGACAAAAGGTCTAGTAAAGTAAGGAGTTCAAAGCCTACATACATTTATTTGGCCTTGTGGCCATCAATGAGTGCTGACCCAATAGGAGAAGTCTTGAGACTGACAATTTTGGAAGTGTGACATTGTTGACAGCCAACACTTATGTGTGAACCCCATCTTCACGTATTATGATTAGTTGCCATGATAATTGACCCTATCCTCATGGTGTTGGCTCAATTCATATTAGTGTATTTTGTTGAAGAAACATGATGTGAGAAGTTTGATGCAGAGGCAAGGGTAGAACTTAATCTTTCATATTAGGACAACAACCATGTTGATTAGGAAAGTTAGATAAGGTCTCTCCAATGTTTAGGATACTGAATTCACATTAGACACTCATGGATTATCCCAATTAGACATTAGTCAAATTAAGATATGATACAAGGATTGCATACCACAAAGCCATTAGATATGTTTTGAGATGAAAAAGAAGAGGTAAATGGTTTTGGTTCAATGATGAAAATTTCTATTTTCAAGTAATTTAATTTGGTATATTATACTGAAATGTGATTTCATAACTAACATTTAAACTTCTATATAACTAGTTCTATAGCCCGATTTTATTGCCTATGAAGAAAGACCATGTCAAACAATATCAGTGAACAACAAAATAAGGAGAAAATTGATAGATTGTGGTCTAACTTGAAAAGAAAAGGTGATGGAAAATGTTATTGTCCTTGCAAAATTTGTAAGGGGTTAAAGACTAGAAGACTTCTAATAAAAAAAACTAAGAAACATTGTAGGCTGCATGGTCACATTGAAGGTGGACATGATTATCATCCATTGGTAAGTTTTTCATTATATCATTTTAACAATTTATATACATAATAAATCACTTAATTATGAGATCATGATCATGGTTTATTTATGTTTATCAATTTTATATAGGTCGAGCACCCCGGAGCACATGGTACAATTAATCATACTTGTCTTCATACTTGTGAAGGATGAAGATGTGAATCTAAATAAAGTGGAAAAAATGCAATGCAAGATCCAAATTCACATTCACAATCGTCCAATAAAGCCTAAGACCTATGCATAAAATCAAATGATAAACATTAATACCATAGCAAAGACCGTAGATTTCTCAATTATTTCTTGATGTTTTCTTGAATGCTTGAAATGTGGGTTTCTCTTCAAACTAGAATAACCATGATAACATGATGTAGAGGTAGGGGTAACTCACAATGGCAAACTCAACATACACAACAACTCACTAGGGGCATACTTACTAGTCTCCATCCTAAACCGCTACAAATTTGAGCCCTCACACATAGGTTTGGAAATCCCTTGGACCTTGGATATCACCTTGGACATGTTTATTACATTGTTTTGAGAACATGAGACAATGCCACAAAATCAACTTTGTAATCCCAAAGTTCCCACTTGCTCTTACTTGACACAAATCAATCCCTAGCAAACTATATTGCCCATTTCATGGACAAAAGATACCAAAAAATATTTCCTCAAGCCCTAAAATCCTTAGGATTTGTTAGGAGAAAATTTTAGAAGGTTGACACACCCTTTATACTAGTCTCTGAATAATAAAAGACTTTTATGTGAACCCCATTTGCAACATACAGATGATTGACAACAATGACTGTGACAACCAAGTCACTTAGGACAATCAGAAAGATATGATTTGTTTCCACTTATTAGGGCCTCCAAACCCCTTTAAAAATTTCCAAGTATCACTACAACCCTATCTCAGATGTCGACCACATAATAAGATTATTCATTTCATCATACTCCCAAAAACTCAAGTCTTCATTTGTTCACTAGGACAACCACACACTATCTAGGGACAATCATAAAGTTCTTGATGAATTTCCCTACCCAAGGGCCACAATAGCTTGTAAATGGTATGCACTAACCCTTTTCACCCCTCACTACCTTCCTCCAAACACCAAGGGGGTCTATCTTGCACTTACAACTTCAAATTTGCCCTCGATGTTGCACTAGGTCTGATACATGATCAATATCATACCAACAGTCACCATTTGCACATGCCAATGAATCTTGGAGACCTAAAAAGAATTAAAACATGAAAGATAATACCAATATACATGTTCTCACCCATTGGGGTGACTTTTTTCTAGTGGGGATATGATTTATACATTTATTTTTATGACTGGATACCCTAACAAGGGTTTATGACAGTTTTTAGAAAAACTATGATAACTTGCTCAAATCAAAATGAAATTCAATCAAACAAAAGAAAAAAGTTCATGGATTAATTTTTCTCTCATTCCCAATAGGTTTAGAATACCAAAAAAAAGAATTTCACAACAAAAAAATGATGGAAAACAAACTGTAACGTTCTGAAAAACAGTGAAAATTGCAGAAAATCTCCAAATTTTATTGACTTTTCCTTCAATACCTCCAACAACTGATCCTATGGTCGATGAAACAAGGCTATTTATGTGTCCCATCAACCCTCCAACGTCCATAACTGATATTTGAGTATTAACTAACATTGAAACAAAACTAACACACTTTTTACAACTTTGCAACAAAAGTTGCATTGACAAATTTACGGTGATCTCTTGGTGACCACACCACAATTAGGACAATGATCTCAAACACACTTTTTACCATTCTCTTGGTGATTGTGCCCAATTGAGTATTTCTTTCTATGTATGAATCTTAAAACAAAAAGAAATTTTATTATAAATATACAAAACGTATTGCCATGTATACTAATTCATGTTAGTTCAACAATTATATTTTGACAATTACTTCTTTATTTTGAAAAATACTTACAATGAAAGGGTTTTAGCTCAATTGGTGAGGGTGATGGTATGTTTCTTGATTATACCATCCACAAAAGACAAAATTAAATGAAAATCTTTTATGAATATAGAAAGCTTACTATTATATATACTAATTCAATAATCCAACAATTTTATTTTGAGAAGTAATTCATTGCTTTAAATATTATTAACAACCAAAGGGTTGTAGTTCAATCAATCGAGCATAATTTGTGTAGGTGATGGCGTGTTTCTTAATTACACCATCCATAAAAGGCTTATCCTATTATATATATAAAAAAACAACAATTCAACAATTCTATTTTGAAAAGTACTCCCTTAAATTAAAAATTATTAACAATCAAATGGTTGTACTTAAATCAGTTGAGAATAATTGGTGATGGTGATGATATGTTTCTTGATTATACCATCCACAAAATGCTCAAAATTAAATGAAAATCTTTAATGAATACATAGAACTATATACATATACATATACATATACATATACATGAGAGAATGCTTGGTTCTATATGGTCCATCCCCATGTAGCACATACGATGAAAGGCATGCCTGCACATGGAGCATTGGGACTTGTGCAAAGAGACATACCCACTCATGTATCATAGGGATTGTGTGATTGTCATTCTTGTTCGTATGAGAGAATTCTTGGTTCCATATGGTGCATCCCCATGAGCACATACAATGAAAGGCAATCCCACACATGGAACATTGGGACTTGTGTGAAGAGACATACAATGACACTTCCTCCACTACACTCTAGAATCTAATGCCTTGTGTAGTTTTAAAGTAGTTACCCTATGTGGATTCATGACTTGGTATCAGCTTCTCTATTGATGTTGCACTGTATTGTTCCATTACTTGTGTCATGTATGCATCATGTATGACATGTGTGAGCCTATCATCCCCCTTGTATACTTTGATTGACTATTTGGAACTATCTCCACAAGCACGATGGGGTGGACCTAAGGGTTCCACGTGGTTGGGTGGACTTAAACAAAAGAAAGTTTGGAAATATTTATATCAAGTGTTTTGTGGGTGGTCATAATGCATTTATGTTTTCTTTTAAGATGCTAGTAACATTATTTTGTGTACCAGTGCACCTCATATTATCTTGAAACTAGTGCACCTCATATTAGCTTCAAACCTATACCCCCTATTGGTAGATGATGGGGATAAAATGTCATTCGCTGTACATATCAATGAGGTTTGCTTTATATCTAGATAACTTTTGTTTTTGAAAAAAATAAATGTTCGTCAGAATTACGATGGATACCAAGCTTTCCATCGATGATGGAATCGCCAGACCAACAACGTTCTTGTCGGTACAAAGTTTCTAGAGTCATCACAATTCTGACTCAAACTACAGAAACATCCGATGAGGATGCTATACATCTGACGACACTTCCTAGTTGGATGGTTGTCGATGCATATTAATGGACCGACAACACAACCGTTGGACAAATAGCATCACTGTCGGTGCAAAGTTTCAGACTTCCGTCGAGTTTTCGATGAAGTCTACACAAACATCCAATGGGGATGCTGTATGTCCAATGACTTTTTTGACTAGAAGACCAATCATGCCTCATATTATCTTGAAACCAGTGCACCTCATATTAGCTTCAAACCTATACCCCCTATTGGTAGATGATGGGGATAAAATATCATTCGCTGTACATATCAATGAGGTTTGCTTTATATCTAGATAATTTTCTTTTTTGAAAAAAAAAAATGTTCGTCAGAATTACGATGGATACCAAGCTTTCCACCAATGATGGAATCGCTAGACCAACAACGTTCTCGTCGGTGCAAAGTTTCTGGAGTCATCGCAATTCTGACTTAAACTACATAAACATCCAATGAGGATGCTATACATCTGATGACACTTCTTAGTCGAACAGTTGTCGATGCATATTAATGGACCGACAACACAACTGTCGGACAAATAGCATCACCGTCGGTGCAAAGTTTCAGACTTTTGTCGAGTTTCTGACGAAGTCTACACAAACATCCAATGGGGATGCTTTATGTCCAATGACTTTTTTGACTGGAAGACCAATCATGCCTGCCATCGATAGAGTCCATGGGATTGTCATATTTTCGACGGTCAGAGGCATCATTGACAAGTCCAATGATGAGTTTTCGATGGCTACTATTGTCAGCACTCCAATGAAAAGTAGTCACAATTCTGACAATCAGCCGTCAGAAATCAGCCCCGAATGTACTAGTGTGTAAAATCTCCTCTTTTTGGGAGGGAGGCCTTTAGAAAAAATCCCAGTCTTCATAAAATGTTTCCAAGTCTCCATCAAATATGCTTTTGTTGGTTTAGAGGTGACCATTACAACTTCCCCTATATCAACCTCAACTTCTTGGGGTTCAAGATCTTCGGATATGTACTCACACAAACCTTTTCCGCATACTACCTTGGTGGGCCTGACATCAATGTCATATTCCAAAATTTTGGTAATCCAGTTCATCCTCTTCTCTATAATTTTGCGTTCCATGATATATTCTCAAACTGAAGGGTGGGTGACATACACAGTAGCCATATTATAGGCGATAAAATGCCTAAAATTTTTTAGGCCTTTGACGATGGCCAAAGCTTGCTTTTGAACAAAATTGTACTTAGCCTTCAGAGTTTTGGAATGGAGAGATATGGGGTGTTCACCTCTTTTGTCTTCATCTTTTTGGGTTAGAACCACAACGATGCTATAATGGCTAGAGAAAACATACATTATAAAATCTTTAGACATATCGGGGCTGGATAGCACGGGGGCTGAAGAGATGACATATTTGATCTTCTCGAAAGCCTCTTGTGCTTTAGGCATCCATTTAAAATGTGTTTCCTTTTTAAGCATTAGAGTGATAGGCCTCACCATCCCAATAAAGTCTTAGATAAAGTAGCTAACAAAGTTAACCTTACCTAGGAAGGACTTAATGCCTTTTTTATTAACAAGAAGAGGGAGCTCCTTTATTGCCTTCACTTGATCTAGATTGATGGAGACTCCTTCTTTTGACACTACGTTCCCTAGTAATTTTCCTTGTGGGACTCCAAAGATGCATTTCTTTGGGTTTAAGGAGATGCCAAACTCCAGACACTTCTATAACACTAGCTCAAGATGATCAAAGTGATCTTCTTTGTGTTTTAAAAACACGGTCAAGTCATCCAAATATATGAGGATGATTTTGTTAATGATCTCCTTGAAATCCAGATCCATAGCTCTTTGAAAAGTTGCACCGACATTTGACAACCCAAATGAAATTTTCTGATAAGCAGATATTCCCCATTTGATTGTGAAGGTTGTCTATGTTGATCTTCTGGCTTCACCAATACTTGGTTGTAACCTAAGAAACCATCCAACATCGAGAACATCTCTGACCCTACTACCATTCTTAACAACTGTTCCATTGGTGGCAAAGGATAATGGTCTTTTAGAGATGCTTGGTTCAGGTCCCAAAAATCTACACAAAGTTGGATATTCCATTCTTTATCCGGACTAGCATGAAATTGGATACCCATGTACTATGCTTGATGGGATAGGAGATCTTTGATTCTATCATCTTCAATTCCTGAGCCATAAGGAACTCAAATTTTGGACTGACAGGTCTCTTCTTCTACCAGACCGACTTGGCCCCATTGGTGAGCTCAATGGTGTGTTGAATGATGCTAGAATTGTACCCTTTCAAATCTTCATATGACCATGCTAGCACGCCCACATATTCATCACAATATCGAGCTAGTCTCTCTCGGTCTTCTGAGCAAGCTTCCTTTCCAACCTTGAGTATTCTCCCATTCCCTACTGACATTTCTACATAGTCACCCTTATCAGCCGTAAGTTTTTGCCTGTCATTTTTGGCATCATCACGGTCAAACAAATTTTCTAGGGTGATCAATCCATTTGGGAGCTTGTTGGATTTTAGTTGAATGATATTATTCTCATAAGCTTCCTTTACCTTAGGTTGCAATTGATCAACAAACTCTCTTGAGTTTTGAATGAACAAAGCGGTTTTCTCCTTAGTTTTGAAAACATGCCAGTGGGTGTCATTGTCAGGAATAGCTAGTCAAATGATCACATAGACCGCCTAGGGATTGGTGAATAGGTCCACAACAAGATCGAATTGCTATCCAATAGTAGCCATCCGATCAGTGGATGCATTTTTCTTTTGAGGAATCCTCTGGCTTTGGAAAGCATCAAAGCTTTCGATCAGATCTCATGTCCTATGGTGATAGGATCTCATACAGACGTGTTTGGCACTAGAGATTCCTCAGACCTGGTGTACGATCAACTCAGAATTGCCTAGAAATTTTAACTACTTTATACCCATCCTTTCCACCAAGATTAAGCCTTAGATTAGTCCTTCATATTCTACTTCATTATTGGAGCAAGCAAATTGCAGGCTAAAAGACTTCAGAATCTGTTCACCTAAAGTTGAAGTAAGGCAAATCCCAGCCCCTGAACCTACTTTGTATCTTGCGCCATCAAAGTTTAAGGTCTAGAGCACATAAGACAACTCTTCTTTGGTCAACGTTTCTTTAGTTAGTTTTGGGATGACATGATCTTCATAAAAAATGCAATAAGTACCAAGACCTGTGGTATGATAGTTGGAGTATGGATCAAAATTTATGAATTCATTGAGAAAAACCTCCTGCTGTGGTGGAATATCCCCAGTCATCTCTTCATCCTCAAGAAGCTCTACCATTTTCTTCTCTTCATTGGAGATGGAGGTAAGAGTTAGCTCAAAGTTGAGCATAGCTTGATCCGCTACGTGCTCGGTGTGAAGGGCTTCTGAAAGAATTTTGAGTTTGGCACCACACTGGGTTCGAAGGATAAGGTGGGACCAGTCTAGGTATAGGTAACCCCCTATTTTGGTGGTGAAGTCTCAAGAAAGGCAAAGGACAAAAATAGACGGGATGTCAATAACTACTACTTCTTGAGGCACAATGACACTGGGACATGCGAACAATGTCAACGGAACGATTTTGATAAGACCAATGGCATAGACCTTAATCCCGTCTAGTTGCATAACACCCCTATTTAAAGGCTCATATTTGATATTTAAAACCTCAGCAATTTGCTTAGGCATGACGGTGGTGTTGACACCAGAATCTATCATATAATTGTGTAAAAGCTTATCTCCTACTATGAGGTTCAAATAGAAAGGATTTGGTTTAGGCTTACCTTCCACTTGGGATTTAGGAGGTATGGCCTCATTTGTCAACATGGTTGGTTAGCACGATATTTCTATGGGAGTTTGAAATCTTTCTTTGCTGACCTGGGGAGGATTAGCAACATTTCCATCTGCAATTTTCCCCAACTCAAACAGAGCTTCTTTCAACAGATTCTTTTTCTTTGGGATACTAAGAAGATCCCATAAGGAGATGTTGGTCAGGGATTTCTTTAGCTGCTCCACCACATCCAACACTGATGGCACTGACGTCTTTGCCTCTCATGTCTTATAAGGGATAAATTACTTTCTCGGGTATGTGGAAGTGACTATGGGTTGTTCAGGAGATTTATCTGTGGTAAATATCCCCCGTGTGCCTACATTCTCTCCCATGAAGTGACTTTTTGATCAGAGGTTGTAATCTAATTTCACTTGAGGAGCCCCTGAGCTTGATGTGGTTGTGCCATTTGTGAGCACGTCATCTTCATCCTCCATCCAGGAGAACAGTGCATGGTCTAGAGCTATCTTCGTTTCCTGCTCCATTGACATACCTTGCATCTGTGCAATGAGAGACACATTATCCATGCCAGGGGATGCGTAAACCAAATCATCTGAAGCCACGCCTAGGTTTTGTTGATTTGCAATTTTTTATTGTAAATTGCCTCTTGAACAATTTCTTGGGGCATGGGTGTTGTTACATGGAAAACACCAAGAATTGGTATCATCCACTAGATTATTTTGTCCCATGGTCAACTCTTTACCAGTGTTAGGATAAACAATCTACAAAGGATTGGGTACCGAAACTATCTGGCCATTCGGCTGACTTGAGGAAGTTTAGTTATTTGCATATTGGTTTTGCTGATATGCGGGTCTATTGCCTTGGAAAGTTTGTTGGAAAGGGGGTCTAGCAGGTGGGAGTTGGGACCTTTTCAGATTGACGATTTCATTCGAGAAAGATCTCAACACATTTTTAATATCCCTGACCTCCACAACCAAAGATGAGGGTGGAGGTGGATTTGCTTGTTGGGGTCCGGGGTACACGCACATATATTGGGGAGAAGATGTGCTTGGTAGAGTTGGTTCAGGGACCTAATTTGATAGCTTAGGAAAGACCGACATGAGTGGTCATGGTGCAAGCCTCCCAACATTGATTAGATTATTTTCTGCTTGGACTACCAAATTAAACGCATCGGGGAGGGTATTGCCTCCAAGAGATTGAATCATTATGGATATATCAGAGTTGATGGCTTTCAGATAAAAACTGAATGCCATATCTGTAGGTGGACAAGCATACAATGGTATTCTTTGCTAGATCCTCCGAAACCTCAAATTGAATTCTATCATTGCTTTTTGAGGAGCTCTCTTTATGGTAATCATTTGATGCATTAGGGATGACCTATCAGCCTTGTTGGAGAATCTCTGAAAGAAGCGGTCACCTAGCTGATCCCAATCGGTTATAGAATTTAGACCAAGGGATCTGTACCAATCTAGAGATTTCCCTTTGAATGAAGCCACGAGAAATCTCAAAGCTATATTTTGCTTGGTGATGTTATGGATGGTGCAGACATTGGCCACATCTTGTAGGTGCTCCCCAGGGGTCTTGGTGCATTCTTCGATGAATTTAGGGATAAATTTTAGCGCGACATAGGGAATTGGCCCCCATACTATAGGTGGAATGGGAGGAATGAGAGGGCTTCCATTGTTCCATGTCACAAATTTTCTAGGGAGAATTTTAGCCTTTATTATGGGAATAACCGCAGGGAAGGTATGTGGGTTTCAGGAAGAAGTGGTTGCGGAAAAATGGACGCTTACTAGGGGTGGAAGGAGCAAACTAGGATTTAAAGTTGTCTGGCTCCTAGTAATGGGTATGTGGATCATAAACCATCTTAGGTTTGTTAAAAATTATGGTCCCATCGGGCGTGCCAGAAAAAGAATTGTTGACTCTTAATTTTATCTTAAACGCTAACAACCTTATGGGAAATTCAATGATGGGGGACCTTTTGCGCAAAACTCACTGAATGACCTTCAGGTTTAAGAATTCGGCTCTTCATATAATGGGAGAGAAAATGGGAAGAAGAAAACTTAAAATAAATGATCTACACTACTTAGGCGATACGCCAAAATATTTTGGAAAAGCATTAACAACATATAAAACCTAGAGACGTGCGTTTTTAAAGCTCATTCAACAATCTACATGCTCAGAATCATTCAAGAGAGTAACTCAACGAAACTAATTCAACATAAAATAATATTAACCATTCATCCAACAAAAAACAAGTCTCAGAACGTAGTTTAATCTGTGGAGTCTCACAACAAATATCATAGAAGTTATTGAACTTGAAAATGTCACATAAGTCAATATATTAAGCTTCAAATAAAACAATCACAAAAGGCCATAGGCACAATTTGACATATCTATCATTCACCAAATTAAATCAACATAAAGGCTTCTTTAATAAGCCAAAGTCTCAAATCTCTCTAAAAGTTTGAACCCTTCAAAGCAAGGAAAAGAAAGCATAAATAGAGCCCTTGACTCCTAACTGACATCTTGCAACATCAATAAAATCCTAGCAACCGCAGTGACAAGAAAACTTGGCATGGCAAACCACGAGATACTACCCAACAAAAAAACCCTCAAAGTTTCTATCTCAACCACTACATGGCTATTCCTGCACCCGCCCAACAAGAAAACCATGATACAAACCACATCCTGGTTCACAAACTACCATGGATGACACTCGGCGGCTCGAGGGATATCCAAAGTCAAGCGCAAAAAGAGAAACAGATCGTGCAACACGGGGACACCAAGTATCTTCAACTTTACACAATGGATGGTGGGGTTGAGAAGCTTATACCGATATAAAAACTTGAGCCACGCAGCAGCTCCGTGTTCTCTCAACTTTGAGCGAGAAAAGCAAGCGACTCGAGGCAATGCTGAGACACCACTTGGTGTGCATGCTGTCGAATGGGGAAATGACTGAAAATAAAAAGAAATAGCTGCCACTTGATCAAAATGCTACCTACAAGCAATCTTGAAATAATATTAATAGTACACTCACATTAATCTTGAAAAACTAAAAGGAATCAATTGCAATCTGTAGCGTTCATTCATAGATTGAACAAGTAATTTGTTGTGATAGATTAATTTGCTCCTATAGATTTAGATTCATGTTTTATTTAATCTTAGTTATAATTCATCAGATGCCCATTCTAGTTTCCTTTAGTTTTATTAAAATAGATGATAATGGTGACTAAAGTTGTGATTAAACATAAACTTTTCTAAACTTGTTCACGGAATTTAGTTTTCTTTAAATGTTTTGTAGAATAGACTTTTGATTTTATGCAAATGTAAAATAAATTTTATTTCATAGTAAATAGAATAGAATTTGAATTTGTGTTATAGTTTAAGTGTGATTTTAGTCTTAGGTAGATGATTCCATGAATTAGTTATAACCAAGTCATGTTGATATTGTACTGGAAGAACCATAGTCCTCCTTAGAATACACTTAGTATCTTTATTTTTAACTTTAGGAATGTGTCATTAGCTTAGAATTTAGTTCTTAGAAAGAGATCCAGAGAGCTCCTGACAAAGAATGGTCAAAGCATAAGTCATTCTTCTTAGGGTATAACCCCCCCAACTTAAACACTTCTTTATAGCATATAGCTCTAAGACACACCCGATTCAACAGTGAGAAATGAAATAATGTGAGTTGTGACATCAATAGCCTCACATATCATTTTTGGCACCATTGCTAGGGAATTAAAAGATCTGGCTAGCAAAGTTTGAAGCCTTAGTGTTGATAAAGAAGAGAGTTAAACTATTGATGAGAAGAGCTAGAGATCCTTTTGGAAGATTCCTTCCAAGGTATTATAATATTGATCAATTGTAATCTCAAGGCTCTCAAGAACAAAAAGACCAATTCAAAGAACAAGAAGAACAACAAAAGTAGTTTGAGCAACAAGAGGAAGAAATGGGTGATCAAGTAGCAGTTGAGGATCCCCACTTGATAGGATATATCCTATTAATTTGAATATGGGAGATAATGAGCCACCTATGTCACCTTCTGTTTTACCCACTTTTAGAAGAATTTTTTTTGAAGATCCTAACCAGTTTCTCTTTTAGTTTAAAGTACTTTGTCAGACTTATGATTATACATCTGATAATCAAAAGTTGAATTTTTTTCCTCCTACTTTGAAAGAGTCAACATTACGATGGTTTATGGGTTTACGTGTTGGTTCAATCTCAACATGACTGGAGATGGAGACTGTATTCTTGGATAAGTACCAAGATTATTGTCAAGTGAGAGATAGGAAGGATGAATTGTTTTGAATGAATAAAATGGCAGATGAAAGTTTGGAAGATTATGCTAATAGGTTCCTGTTTGTATACAAAAGATGTGCTGATGGACTCAATGAAGAGATTAGTAGAACAATTTTCTTAAGGGAAACTAATAATGAGTCTTGGGAAGCTTTGAATTTTATGGGAAAATGAGATATCAACAAGATTCCTCTAGAAGATATAATTGGTATATGCAAAAATTACTCTAGGACTAGAATTAGGACTAGGGATACTAAAACAAATGAAGATCCAATTCATGATGTATCTCAAGTGATGGGGGAGATAGAAAATTTGAAAACCAATTTAATCCTTCACCTTAATACTCAGGTTAAGAAAAACACTGAGCCTTTAGCCATTTACTATTCAAAATGTAGGGGAAAACATCTTTTAAGGGATTGTCCATTGAATCAAATTGATCTTTGTGAAATTTGTAAAAATAATCATACAAAAAGCTCTTGTAATCTCTGGAGATTAAGAATCATTTGAAGAAACCTCCTATTATGGAAGAAGAGCTTATCTATGTAGGGCAACGATCTCAAAATTTGGGGTTTAGTGCTTATTCAGGACAATATGGCCCTAGAAATAATTAGAATTCAAACCAATGGCAGAATGTCAATCAGTGGAACCTTCCTTATGCAATGCAACCATATCTTACATCTTGGGGACCTCTAGAATGGGTTAGTCCTCAATGGAATCAACCACAGTGGCAACCAAATCAACAACAATGGAAACTGTCATGACCTGATTCAAGCAAGCTAGTTAGATTACTTTTATATGCCAGATACTTATACTGTTGATATTTTATGCTAATAAATGCATGTAATGACTTTGATTAGGTTATTAATGATGTTAGATCATATTGGTGATATTTGATGATATTTATGATGATTAGTTATTTTAATGATGATGTTTAATGCTATTAATGATTTTGTTAGATTTTTAAATGTGATGATGTATATAATGCATTTTCTTGCAATCTGACGTCCTTTTGTTGAGCATGAGGTGGTTGCAGGTTTGACCGTCGAAGGCAGACATATGACCGAGGAGGGGTTTTCTAGCTTGTCGCCAGTGACTTATGGAATGGGACACTGTGAACATAAATTAAACTTAATAACTTAAAATAAATAAATTAATTATAAAATTTAAATTAAATAAATAAAATTATAATGAGTAATTTATTTGAAAGTGAACATTCGAAAGTTAAATTTTTAAATTATAATATTTAAATTATGAAATTTGACATGCGCGAATATTGATATTTAAATTAGAAAAATAATAAATGGTGACGATAAATTATTAAAATTTATAAGAAAATTAATGATATGAAATATAAAATGACATGCTTGAGGTATTATTATAAAATAATAATAGAATAAAATATAAGTGTATTTGTTTATGAAAATTTAAAATATAATCAAGCAAATTAATAAAAGACAAAATAATTGATTTTTGAAAAAACTAAAATTAGAGCATGAAAGTATAAGTCATGCATTAAATAATAATAATAATTACTACAATTGTTAAATTTAAATTATTATCTAATTTTATATGTTCATGCATCTTTCATGCATTATTTCAAACTTAGCCTTTTCATTTATAAAATCTAGGATTGACTCCCATATTCACACATCTAATTGGCAAGAAGTTTTATCTATCTTTGTGAGACTTGGGTGGTCTGAATATCGTTGGTAAAGGAGGTCAAATAGTAAGGTCACACTTTCCTATCCCAGGATTATCAGAGTTTGATACTTTTCCCCTTCATTCAGTTTTATTTCTACATTTTGTCATTGAATTGTTTATTGAAATCGATTTGTATCATTTACCTTGGATTTGCATTTTTCTCCATTGTCTAGCTGAACAGTATAGTTGTTTCCTTTAAATTGTTACTAATTCATTATGTCAGAAGACTTTTAGCTTAAGAAATCTGTAATTTGCCAAGAATGTGGCACCACCCATCTACTTTTGTCCATTCCAGACTGAATCGAGTAACTTGGGGAAGGAGTCATTTTTTTTGTTGCCCTACCAAACCAATTGACTTTCATTTCCCTCTTGCAAGAAGTCGATATCCTTGGGAGTCAAAGTTTTTAAAACCCTCAACACATTACAAATCATGCTGATTGAGGGCTTCCTGGAAGCACTAGCGAAGGGGGTTGATGATTGGAATAAAACACCCCTCTTCATCTCCCATCTTCCCTCACCCCATGCCTAGTTAGAATACTACGTAGGTTTTGTAGGAATGCAATTTGATTAGTTTGACCAATGTTCAAACCTGGTCTACTCCTCCATCTTCCATGCCTTCCTCCCCCACCATCTCTACTTAAGTTGCTACCTGTTTTATTTGTTTCTGCAAGCAAAAAATAATAATATAACCTGTCTACAATGTGGGGTGATTTAGAAGATGCAATGCCCAAATTGTGTTGAGTGGTGAAGGGAGGGAGGGCGATATGTTTTAGTAAGAAAGATGTCTCCTTCTACTCCCCTCTTGATCTGCACCTTTACCCATCCTTCCACACCTTCCTTGGATAGCTAGTTGAAGTTCCATGTGAAAATAGAGACTGTAGTCATATTAGCCAAATTGGTTGCCTGAGAATAGTGAGTTATTAGATTTTCTTAATTCCATTTAAATTCTACAGTCAGATTTATTGGCTGGTCTTATTCTTTTTCTTTATAAATTATTTGTATTACTCAGTTGTAGTTTCTAGTTGCTATTTGGTGGTTCCCAAAAGCACAGATTAGAAATCCTAGAGCTTTGCCAAATCTTCTACTGATTTCTCAATCAACCTTGGCCAATGAATAGGAATGGTCAAAGACCAAATTCCTCAGCACTTTAGGCTCCACTAGACCTAAGCAGGTATACCTTAATCTCCAAAGCACAAAGAGACTTCTTTATAGTGAATTTAAACTTGTCAAATTAGCCGTTTGCAAGAATGGAAAAATGTTTCCTACAACTGTGCTTTAATATGTGCTTTTAACTTGCTTTAATCTGAAAAACATGACTGTAATTAATAGTGAATGAATGCTTATTAAAATAATGTTGTTGGAACCTTAAGTAATTATGAAAAAACAATAGTGATAGGAATAATAAGTATGTTTCCTTGATGAGGACCTTATTCACATTAAATTAACTCACAAAAAACTAACAATACACTAGTGCCTTATCTGACAATTTATATGTTACTTAGTGGACGAATATTTGTAATCAACTTTGGAGAAAGTTTGAAAAACTCACAAATATGCAAGACTATCAATGCAATGGCTTCATTATGTGTTGCAAGAATAACAAAAAAAATTTGTTTCCTACACAACAACATGTGATGGCATACTACAACAAATCTTTATTAGATTTATCCAAAGAACTTGATTCATCAACACCATGTAACATAAAATGATCTGAAGATAAAGACAATGAATCTTATATATTAATTTTTGGAATAAAAAGATATACAAAAGCTACAGACTCACGGGTGTTTCATGATATTCTTGCTTGCACAAAAATGACTTTTCATTTCTATAGACTTGCTTTACATAACACTACTAGTCCCAAAAACAATCTGAAAGATAGGAGCTCGTAAACTGTGAACCCCCCTTAATGTATACAAAAATGGCTCCCTATACATATGTGAGTCAAAAGACACAAATGAAAGGACACACCTTTTCATTATTACAAACTAAAAACTGACAAAAACCTAACTAATAACTCCCTAACTGCTATAACAACTAACAATATTACAAAACATATTACAATTGACACAAATTAACTCTGGTCATCCAGGACCAAGCCACATTTTTGAATATGCCAAAGGTAGGCCTCATCCTTGTAAGTGCTGGAGTTCAAGATGATATCCCATGCTGCAATCAACTGGTCCACTATCTCTGCCATGTCCAAGGTGTCGACCCGTACAATATCTAGGGAAGCATTAAGTAATGATTGAAATTATGTAATCCACACATTCCTGTTCTTAATATGCTCTATTTTGATCTATCACTTCTAGAATACCATGCCGCACAATTCCCTAGCAATCATCATATTCAACATTTAAGTCTGCATCAAAATTCTCATGTTTCTTTATCAGTCTCTGGATTTTCTCAATAATTGGACTGTCTAGCTGACTAGCCTTGTTATCCTATAAGATCATACGTAATCTATCAAATATTCTCTTATGTGACATACTATTATCCATATTCTTCTGGTAAACTATCCAAAAGTCTTAAAAAGCTCCACTTATCTTTTCAAATCTTTTTGACAATAAGACACATGATGTGTCTGCCCTTATGTTCTGCATTTTCTCTTTCAACTTCTTATTTTCTCTATGCAATTCGTCACACTTCTTCAGTTTTGATTCATTTATTAATTGGGGTACAGGCTGACCTCTCTGTGTGTGAAAAAGTGGTCTATAAGCTGCAATCACAACACTTCAATTAAGTCATTATATGCATGGTTAGTAATCAATAATCAATAAGTAAAAAATCATAACAAAGCGACTAATTGCCTTCTAAAAGATGCGAGTGTAAGATTTCTCTCAGATTGTTATAAGCAATACTAGTGACTAGACTACACCAAGATGAAGAATTTAATCTAGATGATATTTAACTATATGGATGCAAGATGGATGAATAATTGAAGCGAAAGATCAATTCAAGCAATAATGGATGTAAAATGGATGCAAATAATCTGAAAAGCACAATAATCTTCAATGACTCCAGAGCGAAATTAGCGTGATAATAATCTCCAAGCGTGTTCTAAAAAATCTCTGGGGTAAATTGGAATGAGAGTTGAAGAATGAATTTATAGAGAATTACCAAGAGAAAAGCTCAATTTAGGATTAATTGAAAATAATTAAGAAATCAAGTTAAGTTAACCTTGAGATAGATTCCAATTATAGTTTAATTGAAATGCATTCAAATTAGAAGTCCAAGTTGCACTGGAAAAAATAATAAATTAATTCCATGCATTTGTGATAAAAATAGATAATTCTTTTATTTATTCAAGAAAAGAGTCTTTTCAATGCAACTGAACTTCTTTTTCTAAAAAGCTTTGAAATCCAATTTTAGAGAATAATTCAATAATTCAATTAAATTGTTTTTTTGATTTCAAGTTCTAAATTTAGAAAAAGAAATAATATCTCAAGTTTTATTTCT
The DNA here is from genome assembly GCF_030272615.1 of Cryptomeria japonica. Taxonomy (NCBI): domain Eukaryota; kingdom Viridiplantae; phylum Streptophyta; class Pinopsida; order Cupressales; family Cupressaceae; genus Cryptomeria; species Cryptomeria japonica. Next base: position 525,042,344 of record NC_081411.1, read on the forward strand.
CTCTCAATTCAATTCTTTTTGTTTAATTTCAATTCAACTCTTTTTTTGTAATTAATTCCTCTTTTGTAATAAATTAATTCCTTTTGCATGATTAAATGGCAATTTATTAATTAATTAAATATGCAAGGATATTTAATAAATTAAAATGGGATAATTGATCAAAATGATATTCTTGGAAATGATTCAATTAATTAAATGAATATTTAATTAATATTGAGTAATTGATTTGCCATGTGATATTTGATGATTAAAGAATTAATAATGTGCTTAAGATTGATTTAATTGCCTTTGGTTAGGACCTTGGTGATGTTGTTGAGATTAGGGGCCCATGGTTTAGATGACCCTTTTTAGGGTATTACAACCTCTACTTCTCAAGAGCTCTTCATATAGTGACTTGTATTTCCCCACTTCTTTTGCTAACATCGTCATATGTGCCTTATTCAATTTGGAAATATCACTCCCTATATCTGCTATGACCATTGGATCCAATTCAACAACTTTTACCTTCATCATGTGACAGAAATATTTATCAACATCAACTATCTTTGGCCTTTTGTTTGGAGGATAAAAAGCCCACAAAAGCATAGCCTCGTCATCTAGATCATATCTTGATACAATAAAAATATCATTTACACCCTGAATGTCTAACTTGAAATCTTTCTTATCTGAATGCAATAAGCTATCAAAGATAAAAGATGCACTAAGGTCCCAGCCTGGAAAAAGAATGATTCCTACCTCTACAAGAAGATATCTTCCCCTTTGATGGGTCATGCCTTCTAACTCAGAATTAATCTCCGCCTTCAACTTTCTGAGCATTTCTGCCTCATTCTCTAGTGTCACATATGGCATTGATTCTCTTAACCTCTTTCCTTTAAAATGATACAAAAAGGACTTAAACTCCTTCGACCTAATAAATTCATCATCTAACACAAAATATGTATGCTCTTCTAGCCTAGCATCCAAATTTACATTTAATGCTGCTATAGTTTTGTCTTGGGCATCTGGTTCATCTTCCTTTTCTAGTACTTGAAGTTTAGAAACTATCTCATTTTCTCCAAAATCACTTTCCACATCATGTTCTTCTTCTCTTTCCAGATCCCAGAGTTTTTGCCTCCTTTCTTCCAATTATTTTTCCAAGTCAACAACAACATTTGCAAGTTCTTATAACTCTTTGTTCTTGCACAGGTCCTCATAGTCATCATACTCATGGGGATAATCTCTGAGGTTTTATCTTTTTCTACTCATGTGGATGTAACCTTCTGGGTCATACTTCTTCCTTGGCGTGTGCATATACAAATTGAACTCATCCACTATCTTCTTTTTTATGGCTTCATAAGCTCTGGTAGAGACTATTCTAAAATCTCCAAACTGAAGAGTCCCAGGTAAGAAGACTTGCTTGTGTGCACCCCAAAATTGAAGTGCATTAGAGACACTCATTTATCTCACAATCTGCAAGTAAGAAATTCGGTCTGGCACAGGCTTTGGTAGCACATAAGGAGCACCTTCGAATCCAAAAACTCTAAAAAATGTGAAATCTCTACAAGTATACCAATCTGCCCAGTTATGGGTGACTCTAGTATCCTGTATTCATGTGGCCTGAGAAATATTTTAATCACTTCTTAGAATGACCCTTCACATGACACATTATAAACCTTGAACAGTGGTTTAACAAAAAATTCGTCAAATCTCCCATAGTGAGATTTATCATACCTCAAATCCCACAACGACACCCACAACTGCACAGGCTGATCCTGTCCATCCTTTCCCTAAGGATTTACACTTAAGCCATCTAGCCATAATCCTTTCAATATTCTATAGAACAACACAATATGCATCAATAGTGAATAATGCTTGAAGGAATTGTCAGGGTTATTCTGAAGATTCAAAAACCTTCCTGCATTTTTTCCACAATGTAGGCAACATAATAAAATTGTCTTGGCTCATGCATTTGTATATCTTCAACAAGTACTAAAGGTCCTATTTGTGCCACATCTAGAACCTCAACTCCTTTTACCTGACCACATGCCATGTACGTATACTACAAATACTATCTGAAAATGGTGATGTCAAACGGGGGCCCGTCTTCGTCTGTCAACTTCCCTTTCTTAGCCTTATAGATGGTCAAATTCTACCCATTGTATATATTATCCATCTTTGTATATTCTTCTTCCAGCTTCTCAAAGGACAGAGGCACATTGGATTCGAAACCAAGACCAAAAACCTCATGAATGGTAGCTATTGAAAGACGGATGAATGCATCGCCACTTGGTAATTGGATACATCTTTTCATGGAATTATAAGCCCTAGCTAGGGTTTTCAAAAATTGAATATTTACAAAGACATTGGGGACCACTAGCTTACCCAATCCAGTCGTCCATGGGTTTGAGATTGGGGTCGGCTTGCTCCTTTGTGAATAGTGATATAAGAATAATTTGTGGCTTCTAACCCTAGTCCAGTCATCACCAATTTCCATAAAAATCATCTTCTAGCTAGTCACAGACAAGAAAATTAACCTTAGACCTTCAAGAATTGGCTCCTAGTGAGCTCATCTGGTCAATCATGTCCTGATTTAACTTTCACTTCTACATACTTTCTCCACATTTAGACTTCTTTGAGGAACTATTAGAAACTTCAGTGACCTTCCTCTTGCCTTTGGAACTAGAACCCTCCATATTTGAATCCTTCAAACTTTTTGAAATTCAATTTTCTAATATTTAGTTTTGCTTCAATCTCTCTGTTCACTTCAATGTGTCATGCACATTCCTTATACAAACTTCCATATATAGATTTAATATATTAGGAGTATTTACTCAGTTAAAATTGTGTTATGATTTGCCTCATGCAAACACAGACCTATCCATTGCCTGCATTTTATAATGGCAGGTTGATTGGTTTCAAATCTGATTTGACAATGGCTAATCGACACAACTCCTCCTGATGATTCAATCACTTGGTGCCACCCATATTTTTTATTGGCATAGGTCTCCCCGATAACTCCATCAGGCATCGACGTAGCTCATTTTCCCTCATTGCGATGGTTATAGCTTCCCGATGGCTCGGCCTTCTTGTTAGGTTTTACTTTCACCTTTATGTCACATCGGCGTAGGCCATTCCAATGTACCCTCCTTCTATTCCTCCATGACATTCTTCCCGTAGGGTACCGACATAGCTCCAAATATGTTCCTCCGATGGTTAGAAGTTATTTAGATGAGTCCTCCTTCGTAGTCTGCATCTCGTTTGTTACATCAGGTCACCTTATCAGGTATCAGAACAACTCATTTTATGTTTCTCCGATGACCCGATGACATCAACCTCATGCTTGTGTATCTTTATACTTCTCTGGTCTATCAGAATACGTTTCTCCGATGAGATCTCCTTTTTTGTACCAATCTTTGCTTTCTCATCGGGCATCGGTGTAACAAAAAATGTCTCCTCCCGATGAGCCAATGATATCCCGATGACTTCGACTTCGATGCGTGTAACTTATCCCGATGAAGTCTCCTTCTCTATGCCTAACTTGTCTTCCTCATCGAGTATCAGGATAACCTAAAACACCTCTCTCCAATGACTTAAGTTACCCTGGTGATTCAATATTCTCCTCCTTTTGGTATTGCATCATCGGAGTAGGTTCGACCGATAACACTGCCTTTGCCACCTAGTCCATCGGGTATTAGGGTAGCGTAAGATGACACTTTTTGATGACCCGATGACATCGCCAGCAAGTATTCTGCTCCATCTGACATCACCATAAGTTCTGTCAATAACCTCATCGGGTATCAGGGTAAATTTTTCTCCGTGCTTCCGATAGTGAATGCTATGCTGATGACTCTGCCTTCTTGTTATGCTATCAGTGTAGCTCTTCCCGATGGATTACTAACTCGTGAAACTTCTTCCTACTGATCCTACCTTGAGAAAATGCCATTAGACTCATCGGTGTGAGTTTTGTCGTTCGACACACACCCTTTTCTCCTTAGGCAATCTTATCAGGGTGACTTATGTCGATAAACATGATTTTATATTTTATGAAGAGAAGGATTTCTTTCACAAATGTAACTTTCCACAACCATGCTAATGGACTTCTAAGGCACTGAAAACATCTTTGAATGCACTCATGACCCTGCTTCTATGATGAACCCTAAAATGTGCTCTTGCAATGCAAAGACTATCATGATGAAGGTTATTAAAATGTCACCATACTTAATTCCATCCCTTAATATGCCCAGGTGATACTTGTTCATATAGATTGAGGCTACAATTGGATTTCTCTGACACAACAACATATCTCCTGCACATGCAATCTAGAAGTAAGTGCTCTTATGATGAAAATATATATATTAAACATCAATAAATATCACAAAATATTTGTGAAAAATATGTGCTAACAGTGGCTCTTTCTTGTGATATATGTCCTTTTTAGGGACATAACAAGATCTCGGCTATCTCTAGAAAGCAGACCAATAAACAAAAACAAAAAATAAAGGCTACACTACTAAAGTACAAAGATACTCCCTATTCCTTAAGAGAAGAAATGCTTGAGATACCGTGCATGGATGGGAAACTCCTGAATTTCACCATTAGTGTTTTGCAAAAAGTATGAATATATTCCTCATTTATCCATGATGATGTATGGTCCTAGCCAAAGTGATTCAAACTTTCCATGCTTTCGCTTGTCCTGGTCTTTTGCATTCCACTTGAGCACCCACTCTCCTCTTTTAAAAGTTTTGTCACAGGATTTCTTGTCATGCAATGCCTTTACCATTTTTTGCCTCTGTATATTTTGTTCCTGAGCCTCTCTTCTTTATTCATCCAATTCAGCTAACTGGACTAGCCCGTCTTCCATGAAATCAACTTCTTTTTAATATTCCTTTGAAACAAATTTATACACTGGGAGTAGCTTGTTCAGAGGCAACCTTACTTCTTTACCATAAACAAGCTGATAAGGAGAAAACCCCATGGAATTCTTGATTGTTACCCTATCTGCCCACACTGCCAAATTCAACTTTGAGTCCCATGCCCTTTTGTTGTCACCTAACATCCTTTTAATGATTTTTAACAAGTTTTTGTTACTAGATTCTGCTTGTCCATTCCCTTGGGGAAGATAAGGTGATGAATATGACAAGGTGATTCCATAACTTTCACAAAATTCAGCAAATTCTTTAGATCTAAAACACATCCCATTATCTATAACAATCTTTTGGGGTACCCCAAATCTTCTCAAAATATTCTCCAAAAGAAACTTTGTTACTACTTTACTTGTATCCCGCCTTGTAGGAATTGCCTCTACCCATTTGATAAAGTAATTAGTGGCTACCAAAATCCATGTGTCCTCCACTGGATTTATTTTTAATTTCTCCTATGAAATCAATACCCCACATGTGAAAAGGTTCTTCAGTCTGCACGGGTCTAAGTGGAAGAGCTCCATCATATTTAAGCTTCCCTGAAATTTTTTGGCAAGCCTCACATTTTCTAATATAAATATGACAATCCTTACAGAATTGTGGCCAATAGTAACCAACATTAAGTATTTTATGGGCAGTGGTTTTCACTGAAAAGTGTGCTCCACATACACCTTCATGCAATTCCTTTAAAACAGATTGTGCTTGATAAACATCCAAACAAAATAAAAGGACACCATCCCTATTTTTCCAATATAAATCACCTTTAAGCAATACATACCTTTATGCTTGAAGCTTAAGTGTTCTTTTTTTACTATCATTTAAATCCTCTAGGCACTTCATGTGTTTTAAATAATAGACAATATTCTTGTACCAAGGACACATTTCAATACTTATTTGAGCCTCCTCTAATTCTACCTAATTTATCTGTGTTGCTTCCAAATTTGATTATGTCATCAGTTCAGCCAAACCTTGACCTCTTACGAATTTAGTAATCTGGATGTCAATGTTGAACTCCTAGATTTGATTGATCCATCTGCATCTTCTCCCAGTAGTTTCAGTCTGCCTAAAAATATCCTTGACTGTTGCATTAGGAACATAGGCAATGACATTAGCTCCCATTAAATATGGTCTAAAAGATTTTATAGCTTTTACCAAGGCATATGCTTGTTTCTCATTTATATCATTATTTTAACTCAAAAGCTTGTAGTGTTTTACTAAAGAATGCCATTGGTTGTTCATGAACTTCATCATTCTTTTGTAACATAACCGCAACAATAGTATGAAATGAAGCAAAAGAATTTTTTTGAAAAGGTTTAGAGAAATCCAAAGATTTAAGTACAGGTGCTTCCTTGATGGCCTTTTTAATGTTCACAAAAGACTCAATTGCTTCATTAGTCCATTTAATCTCTGCACCATTTTTCAACATCTTTGCAATAGGTTTTACAATCTCAAAAAAAATTGACACAAATCTTCTCACAAAATTAATTTGTCCAAAGAATGATTGAATGGATTTGACTGTTTTAGGAATCTGAATTTTATCAATGGTTGCAATTCTCTCAGGGTCAATCCTTACTCCATCTTTAGATACAATATGACCCAACAATTTACCTTCAGTGACTCCAAAGTGACACTTTTTTGGATTTAGAGAAATACCATATTCTAGTGCTCTGAGGAAAATCTTTTCTAGATCATTACAATGGTTCTCTGCTTTCTTGGAGTATGCTGTCAAATCATCCTAGTATACGACTAGAATGTAATCAATGAGGCCTTCAAAGGCTACATCCATGTCCCTTTGAAAAGTAGCTCCAACATTGGTAAGTCCAAACGACATCCTGGCATACACATATGTGCCCCATGGTGTAGTGAAAGTTGTTTTGTATTTTTCTGATTCCTTGACCTTCACTTGGTTGTAACCAGAGAACCCATCCATCATAGAAAGTAGCTCATTCCCCATTACTCTCTGCAACAAATCTTCAATGTTAGGAAGAGCATAATTATATTTTAAAGATGATATATTTAAGTTTCTAAAGTCTACACATAATTTGATATCACTGTTCTTCTTTCTAATAGGCACCAAGTTTGACACCCATGTGGAATGCCTTATAGGCTCTATAATCCTTGCATTCCTCATGATCATCAACTCTTCCTTCATTTTGGGAGCCAATTTGGGATTTATAGGCCTTTTCTTTTGCCTAAATGGTTTTGCATCTAGATTAAGTGGGATTTCATGCTGGAACAAATCCTCTATGTATGCCTTAAGGTCATCATATGACCAAGAGAAAACATGTCTATATTATCTTAACATATTGACCAATGTAGTTCTAATTTTTGGTGTGAGATTCTTCCCAATGTAAACTTCTCTAGGATTGTTTTCACTTCCAAAGTTTATTTTCTCCACTTCTTCACAACTTCTAGTGTTGGGCTTGAAATTTGCCATGTCCTTATTGTCAAACAACCTCTCTAGTTCCACCAACCCTTTTGGAATCTTGTTTATTTTAAGCTGCAAAATGTATTTTTTGAATAGAGACCCCTTACCATTCTCCTCTTCCACATATGCAGTATAATCCATGTGTTGGCCCTGATACTAATCTTCACAAAATAAGAACTTTAGAAGATCCCTATCATCATCAAATATTTACCAGTTCTTTATGTTATCTGGTACTGCAGGTCTAGTTTTTATTTCAACTTGGGTAATGTCATCAAAAGGAATATCATTATATTTAACAACTAGGTTAGCCATAAAATAAGCTAAAATATTGTTAGATCTTTCAATCCATGTTATAGAAAATGCATCAAAAAATTCAATAGAGTCCCACACCTCATTTCTGTAATTTCAAAGCCTTACATTTTTAGTAGCAAACTTTTCCCTTACTTGAGATACAACTAACTCTGAATCACCATAAACTGTTAGTAGTTTGATACCATGTTTATTTGTTATTCTAAGACCTAACAAGAGTGATTCATACTCAACAACATTGTTTGTACATTAAAAGGCTAACAAGAAAGAATATTTAAATGATTTCCCATTAGGAGAAATAAAAACCACACCAACTCCATTTCCTTCTTTACTGCAAGCACCATCAAAGTAAATTTTCCAAATTTAATCCTCATGTGCTTCAATAGTATCTTCAAGCTTATTAGTTTTGTATCAAATGGTTTTAGAAATACTTACCTGAAAGCTATCCATATCTATTTGGAGATAACATGTTGTTTCGTTTGGATCAACTTCTTCTATCAGGTAGGATGATCTTGGCTTTATATCAATCCTTACATTTGTTCCTTTTACCGGGATGGTTTCATATGATAGATCTAAATAAACATATCCCCATACCAAATTTGACCATTTCCTTGATAGTAACATCCCATAATTTGGAGGCACTTGAACAATAGTGATGTCTGTTTTATATGACGCATCTGGGCTTGCTGGAAATCGAAACTCCACATCCTTCATAATTCCAACCACTAGGACTGATCTATTATCCATATCATAATATTTCCCATAGGGAGTGTCTACATGCATCCCAAGTTCCTTCATGACATCTTCTAGCATTATGTTCACGTCTGCACTTGAATCTATCATATAATTTTTAATCATTTTATTGTTAATCAACAAGGTCAGATAAAAATGATCAACCTGGGTAAGATTCTTAGTGATAGAAGTTCCCAAATAGACAATAGGTGGATCTTCAGCTCTTGTCCTATGATCCTCTTTATTAACTTCACCAATGTTAGACAAAATCTTGATTGTTTCATTTTTGTAATCAAGAAATTTCATTACTTCAAGAAAGGGCAAAGATACTTTCACCTGCGATAAAGCCTGAGACATAAATGATCCACAATTCAACACTGGCTTACTAATTTGTTTCCTTTCAATTGGCTTTGTCAATTTAGGATGCTCTGTTTGTTTGACCTTTTCTACTGCACCTTCCTTTTCTTCGTTGGTGATGGTGTCTTTGTTTCCACTAGCTTTAGGAACCTTTGCAAATATCCCGTATGGATTGCGTTGCTCTGGGTTCACTGTTTTGTTCCTTAGTTGATAATTGCTTTTTACCTGTGCTACTACTACCATAGTATAAGTTTTCTTTTCTTCATCTGTTAAGTTTCTCAAGGAATGCATTGGCTCTTTATTATGGAAAAATCTCCTCAAGGCTGGGGTGTCCACATTATCATCAGTAAAAACTTGTTGTATGCTGTACTGTTGGCTCTCTCTCCTCCATTGTACATCTGATGACTGCTCATCCTCAGATGAATCCTCATCCCTACCCCAAAATGGATCTGATGAGAGTACATTCACTATGGGCTTATACTCATCCTCATGGTCCTTTTCTTCTACAAAACCTTGAGCAATCATACATTGTTTTGCAACATGGGGTAAATTGTAGACTTCACACCATGGACATTCCTCCACAAAATTGTTTACTTTCTTCGATGGATGAGGAGTTTCTTTGTTTAGATTGGCATTCACTGGCTTACCATCTTTCCAGTTTGTGTTATATGTCATGTCGTGCAATCTTGGCCTATTGTAATTAATTGGCTTGTTGCTTCTATATGGGGGCGGCTTCTCATTGTGATTTTGCTTACCCTTCATATCTTTCAACATGTCCATGATTTGACTAAACTCATCCTTTTTTGTTTCTATGGGATTATATAATTTTGGATCATCTGTCTTGCCAACTCTCCCAACAGCTTTTCTGTTATTTTCAATGGTAATGGATATCATAAATGCTTGCTGGAAGGTGGTAGGCTTATGAGATAGATCTCATAGTGAGTCTTACTGTCAAAAGTACTCAAATAAAAGTCAATAAAAAATGAATCAACAGCTCTAATGTCCCTTGGTATTCTATTAATCACTTTATTAAACCTCTTATTAAATTCAGAGACTGATTCATTTTGATTCTTCTTTATGCTTGTCAACTCATGAGATGCAAATGAAGTATCATTATGGTCTCCAAACTCTTCCAAGAATTGTGTCACAAACTCCTACTAGCTACCAATGCACCTATCGATAATATTTATGTACTATTCTCCTACATCCTCTGTTAGAGACTAAACAAACAATTTCATAAAAACATCTTCATAAGGGACTTCAAATTCTTCAATGGTATTTTTTACATTTATTACATGTTGTTCTACAAAATTAGTTCCATTTCCTGTGAACTTAGGGATGGCTAACCTTAAATCATTTGAAATCTCATTCAGATATCCAACTATCCCACTGAAATCCAACTGTTTATACCTTTCAATGGTCATAGGTGGTCTGCAACCAAAGTTGTTATTTTGATAGTATCCATTTCCTCCATTATTACCGTTGTTTCCATTGTTGCCTCCACCGCCATTTTGATTATTATTATTATTTCCATTTCCATCATTTCCATTACCATTGTTACCTCTATTATTACTTACATTGTTGGTCCTATCTCTATTATTCCAGTTACCAGTAATTCACCCACTGCTAGTTCTTCTTTCACCATTGTGATTATTGCATTGTCTATTATTATACTGGCTTTTATTTTCATTATAGGGTATATTTTTCCATTTATCCCTTTTTCATAATTATTATCCAAAACATCAAACAATGGATTATTAAAGATCCTAAATGGCTGTTCCATGTTTCTCATGTGAGGGGGACTATACCTAGGGGTTGTTAGTCTACTTCCCTCACCTCTTCTTTTCTCTTCTTCAACCCTGTTTGACTTAGGGCTTTGAACGATATCTCTTTCTAATTCGAGCTTCTGCAATACCCAATCTGGTTGTCTCTTAAGAGCCTTTGCCATTTTGGATTCATGTCCATTTAAGTCAGCCATTTTAAGTATGATTGCATCCCACTACCTCTCCTCCTGTTCCTCAGTAGTCAGGGTTTCATTATGGCTGTCATTATTATCTTTTGCATTTAAGGTATAGAGAGGATTTTCCTCCATATTTTCAAATTTATCACCAGATGAAAAACCATCCTCTCTACTAGGAAACTTATTATAACCCCCAAATGCCATACTTGGTGTTGATTTCTTTTCTTTGTATCTTTTCTTTGGACTCAACCGAACAAGATTATCTTGTCCCTTGTGTAGAGACCTTCTCCCCTACATTAATTTTATTGATAAATTCCTAGGGGTTTCTCTTACTTTCTCAAAATACCAACTATTATTCATGTATTAAACGTAGAGTCATCAACTCCTAAGAGGAACAATACTTTTTATTAATCTTCTGGGCTCCTTCCTGTAGTAGAGTTTGAAACAAACCACCAAATATTTTGAACACTTACTATGACAACTCCCCAGCAGAGTCGCCAATCTGTTGGTTCCCAAAACCACAGATTGGAAATCATAGAGCTTTTCCAAATCTCCTACTGATTTCTCAATTAGCCTTGGCCAAAGAACAAGAATGGTCAAAGACCAAATTCCTCTGCACTTTAGGCTCTACTAGACCTTGGCGAGTATACCTTAATCTCCAAATCACAAAGAGACTTCTTTATAGTGAATTTAAACTTGTCAAATTAGTTGTTCGCAAGAATGGCAAAATGTTTCCTGCAACTATGGTTTATTTGATTGTTCTGATACTTAATATAAGTACAAATCTGATAGCCAACAAGATGAGAGGGGGGGGGGGTGAATCATACAAACTTAATCATTAATGAAAACATCAGATTCAACCTCGGTAACATATATCAGTCATAGATTAAAACTGTCAAACATGTAAACTCAAAAGCATATGAACACTATAAACCTCATAACACCAGATTTAACGTGGAAACCCAAATAGGGAAAAACCACTGTGGGATTTCGGACCCACTGAGAAATATACTCTTCTAGAGTATGCTCGGTTAAAAGCCAATCTTGTTAAAGATTACAAAACACATTGCTAGATGTGACCTAGTTAAGGGATTTCCCTCAGATCTGTTAGGATCTTCACTTTGTTAGAAGTGACCTTGTCAAAGGATTTCAAACACTCATTTAGAATGTCACCTTGTTAGAGGTTTTACTTATAAGACTGTTAAGTCCACTCGATTAAGAGATTTCGTGTTACTTTCACAAGATAACAGTAATACAATCTATTTGCAACTTTACATCTAAAATGCTAAAGCATATTCTTATTTGTTCAACACAATCTAGACATAGACCTATTCTTGTCTATCTACTGGGCATCAATACTCTGTTATTCCAACAGGTCTTCAATCTTATGTTCTCGGTGATCACTATGTAGCATCCTTGTGCATACACTTGCCCGCATACACTTTTTATCAACAGTTCCTTATTTATAAACAATCATCTAACTGCTTAATCTCCTTGATCACATTTCCCATGATCAATCATAGCCATCAGATCTTCAATCTTGTCTAGGTTAATTGTATCTTACGATCTGAAAAACATTTTACCCTACCTAAGAACTTGCACAATCATCTTGGAACTTGTGTTAGGGTAATGCGGTTCAATCCGAGCTGTAGATTTTCTTGCCGACTTTCCATTGCCTTAGATTTGTTAACAAACTTCTTCCACGACTTGCCAATCATTGATCTGCTCCAGCTCATTAGCTTCTTTCATTAAATATCACATGTAAACATTTAATTTATTCTGTTATAGCTTGGTAACAACTCGATGAATACTAAACTTTACTCGGTAGACATTCTGTCTTCATTAACCGGCTGTGATAACCTTAGGGTTTACCGACTAGGTTCTTTGCCTGATAACATAGTGTAGTATTAACCTTTATATTTTACAACATATGTATGATGTTAAAACAATCTAAAACATCAAGATCTCATCATTGTTTGACTCGGTAGAGTTGCCCATTGAATAACTTATCCCTTTATTCATCATATTCTTTCTTGTGTCTTTACCGACTTCTTTATAATCTTCATATCATATTTCTTAAGATATGGCAACATCATACTGAATTAGAAAATCAATTTCTTGACATCAATGACAAAATAATAATATCAAGACAGTAAAACATCTTTAATCAGTTATGTCCATAATCATCAACAACCATCTCAATATCCTTGTTATATTGCCAACAATCTCCCCCTTTGGCATTGATGGCAAAACCAATTGATTTGACTGTTAAGAATTCAGATTGCTGTGATTCTGAAATGCTGAAATGCTCTCCCCCATACATCAAACTTCTCTTCTGGTTTTCTCTCAATCTTCTCAGGTCTTCTCCTCCTGGTAGTCTTCTCCTCCTTGGGTAGGTCTTCTCCCCCTGGTAGTCTTCTCCCCTTTGACAACAATGCCAAAATGAAAAGAACTAAAACATAAGTTGTTTCTATAAGAAGTTATTTCCTGCTGATGTGTATCAACTGAGTCTCAGTCAGAGCATTTATTTACAATTCCTGTTCCCTATATCATTTTTTGTATTATCTCAATGTTGTTCCAGTACACTTTCAGAAAAGCATTCTTAAAGTGTATCACTCCAGCATCAACTCCCTAAAAGATATTCAATAGATTCATCGAAGTGATTCTTTCACTGAACTCAGTCAGTGAGTAAGAGATAGGGGTAGGACCCCTAACTTACTTCTGAGATATTCAAAAGTGTCCTTTGGTAGTGGCTTGGTGAAGATATAAGCTATTTGTTCCTTTGTGTTAACATATTCCAACACCACTTTCTTTTCATGAGCTTCTTCTCTAAGATAATGTTATTTGATAGATATGTGCTTTGTCTTAGAGTGCATAATAGGGTTCTTTGAAATATTAATGGCACTAGTATTGTCATAGAATATAGTTACTAGCTTGGTAACTTTCTCATTTATACCTACCAACAATTGTTTGATCCATGCAATGTTGGTACAATTCAGTGCTGTAGCAACATATTCAGCTTCGGCTGTTGACTGAGAAACACATCCTTGTTTCTTGCTAAGCCAACTCACTAGTCTTTCTCCTAAGAAGAAAGCTCCTCCACTTCTGCTTTTCCTGTCATCAATGTTTCCTACCCAATCAGCATCAGTATAGACTTTCAAATCAAAATCATTTCCTTTCTGATATACTAAGCCATAATCTTCAGTGCCTTTCAAGTATCTGAAAATTCTTTTGATTGCTATCATGTGTATTTCCTTAGGATCTGCAGAGAATCTTGCAACAATACCTACTGCATGTGCTATATCAGGCCTGTTGTGAACAACATATTGTAGTTTTCCAATCATGGATCGGTAGAGTGTCTCATCAACAGATGCAGATTCATCATTCTTTGATAGTTTGCAGTTTGTAGTCATAAGAGTACTTACTAGCTTTGAATCCTCCATTCCAATTTTCTTCAAGATTTCCTTTATGTATTTGGATTGAGTAATGAAAATTTCATTTTTCATTTGCAGTAACTGTAAGCCTATAAAATACTTTATCTCACCGATTAATGACATCTCAAATTCTTTGCTCATTTCATTACCAAAGTTCTTGCATAAAGAGTCATTTCCAAAAAATATAATATCATCAACAAATATGGCTGAGATTAGTATTCCATTTTCATCATTCTTCATGTACATGTTGTTGTTCTCACTTGTCCTTATAAAACCAATCTTAATCAAATAAGAGTGCAGTCTTTCATACCATGCTCTAGGTGCTTGTTTCAGACCATATAAAGCTTTGTTCAACTTACATACCTGATCTTTATTATTGTCTTCAACAAATCCTTCAAGTTGTTCAATGAAAACTTCTTCTTCTAATATTCCATTCAGAAATGCAGATTTGACATCCATTTGATAACCCTTGATGTTTTTGAAAGCAGCATATGCCAACAATGTTCTAACTCCTTCAAGTCTGGCAACAGGTGTAAAAGTCTCACCATAATCAATTCCTTCTTCTTGGGCATAACCTTTGCAAACCAAACTTGCTTTGTTCCGAATGACCTCTCCTTTCTCATTTACCTTGTTTTTGAAGATCCACTTTGTACCGATTACATTTTTGTCCTTAGGTCTTGGGACTAGTGTCCATGTGTCATTCTTCTTGATTTGATCAATCTCTTCAATCATAGCATTTATCCAATCTTCACTGTTGAATGCCTCTTTTACTATTCTTGGTTCAAATTCAGATATCAAACATGTGTTCTGTCTTAGTTTGTTCCTTGTCATCACTGGATCATCCTTATCTCCTATAATCTGACTTGGTGCATGATGTCTTCTGACATATTTGGTTAATACAGGCTCGGTAGGCTCTGTATGATCCTCTTCATCACTCGGTAATTGGATATCTTCCTCATTTCCTTCAATAGTTATCTCGGTAGGACTTTTCGGTTGTACATAGACAAATTCATCATAGTCTTCTGGTTCTTTGGAATTCCTGTCATCAGTTCTTTCTGCAAATTCATCAATTTTCACATTTGCACTTTCTACTATTTTGTTAGATGATTTGATCAGACATTTAAATGCTTTGCTTCTAGAAGAATATCCTAGAAATGTTCCTTCTTCACTTTTCTGATCAAACTTGCCATTTCTATCATCTTTATGAACATTGCATTTGCTTCCAAAGATCTTAAAATAACTTACGTTAGGTTTCTTGCCATACCAGATTTCATAAGGTGTCTTCAAAGTACCTTTCTTCAATTGAACTTAGTTCAAGGTGTAAATAGCTGTGCTTACTGCTTCTCTCCAAAATGTTTGTGGAACCTTCTTCTCAATCATCAGTGTTCTAGCACAATCCGTAATAGATCTGTTTCTTCTTTCAGCTATTCCATTCTCCTATGGAGTCCTTGGTACAGAGACTTGTCTTTTAATACCATGATCATTGCAAAATAGGTTGAACTCATCAGATGTGAACTCTCCTCCTCTATCTGATCTAAGACATTTCAGTTGTCTTCCTGTTTCATTTTAAACTCTAGCCTTGTAACACTTAAACATTTGAAAAGCTTCTGATTTTTCTTTTAAAAACATTACTGACATCATCCTTGAATAATCATCCACAAATAATATGAAATACTTATCACCATAATAACTTTGAACTTTCATAGGACCACAAAGATCAGTGTGTACAAGATCTAAAATTCCCTTAGAAGTGTAGGACTTACTTGTGAAGCTGGATCTTATCATCTTGCCCATTTGGCATCCTCGGCACATAGCATTCTAAGGTTTTTCAAGACTCGGTAGACCTCTTACTCTATGCTTCTTACTTATCTTAATCGGATTATCAAAATTAACATGACAAAACCTTTTATGCCATAACCAGGTGTTATCAATCTTTGCATGCAAGCACTTGTGAGTAGAGTCAAGGTGAAATTTATTACCTTTTGTTTGTGTCCCGGTAGCAGCTAACTTTCCATTTTTGTCATGAACTTTGACAATTCCTTTCTGAAATTCTATTCAGTAACCTGTGTTGTTTAGCTGTGCTACACTCAACAAATTATATTTCAAACCTTCAACCCAATAAACATCATTGCATCTTGCTTTATCAAGAAGTGTTATGGATCCTTTACCTCTTACTGAACATGGCACATCATTACCAAATCTAACATAGCCTCCATCATAATCTTCTAACATAACAAACTTGTGTTTATCTCCTATCATATGATGTGAGCATCCACTATCTATAATCCAAGAATCATTAGTGTTTATGTGATATATTAGGGCTTTTTCTTCATACCTTTCTTAATCTGATCCATCCTTGATAGCCACATAAACAACTTCCTCTGTATTAGTCTCATCTGATTTATCATCTTCAGATTCCTCATCAGCAATTAAGCAGGTCTTTCTATCTCTTCTTTTGAAGTCTCGGTGACCTTTGTAATGATTATCTTTCTGTCTATCATCTTGGTAATCTCTCTTTTTAGTGAAATATTTGTCAGGATAGTTAGAAGCCATATGTCCAATCTTATAACAATTGAAACATTTCAAGGGTAGTTTTCCCTTATACTTACCTTTGCCTCTTGGTAACCTTTTGGCCAATAGTGCTTCAAACTCTTCTTGCTTTCTGATTTCTTCATACAGTTTGTGTACCTCCTCCATGTTCTTCCAAAATCTTTCACTTGCTCCACTATGATCTCCTCCAGATTACTTATACTTTCTTTCATTGTAATCATTAGATTCATTCAGATGAAAAGGACTAAATGCATATTCAACTTTATTTACCAATGACCCACTGTTATCAAAATTACTTAACTCAAATGCATGTAGCTTACCAATAGTAGCATCCAAGGAAACTGGCATATTAGGTATAGACCTCAATTCATTGATTGTAGAGACTCGGATTGCATAGGCAGGTAGAAGGGTTCTTAACAACTTACTTGTCACATCCTTTTCTTCAATAGTTCCTCCTGCTCCCTTGATTTGATTTACAATTTCCTTTAGTCTTGTACTATACTGGGTTATGTTCTCACCTTCATTCATCCTCATAGATTCAAGTTGTCCTCTTAGACTATCAACTTTTGCTCTTTGAACATGTTCATCTCCTCCATATACAAATATGAGCTTAGTCCACATAGCCTTTGCATCATTGCAGCCTTCTAGATCATTAAACTCAGAATTGGTCAATGCAGATGTTATTTCAATCATTGCTTGAATGTGTTCTTTCTTTGCCTTTATCTCTTCCATAGTCAAAGGATAGGTGCTCGGTGTAACAAAATCATTCTCCAGATAGTATATAGCATATTCTCCAACTCCTGATAGATGTAGCTTCATCCTTTTCTGCCATGTAGAGAAACTTGACTTATTCAACTTAGGTGCATCCCTCTTATACATATTTGGATCTTTAACTCAAGTGCCTTTAAACTTTCCTTTCAGAGTCCAAGGCTCTGATACCAATTGATAGTTCTGATACTTAATATAAGTACAGATCCAATAGCCAACAAGATGAGAGGGGGGGGGTGAATCATACAAACTTAATCATTAATGAAAACATCAGATTCAACCTCGGTAACATATATCAGTCATAGAATAAAACTGTCAAACATGCAAACTCAAAAGCATATGAACACTATAAACCTCATAACACCAGATTTAATGTGGAAATCCAAATAGGGAAAAACCACTGTGGGATTTTGGACCCACTGAGAAATATACTCTTCTAGAGTATGCTCGGTTAAAAGCCAATCCTATTAAAGATTACAAAACACATTGCTAGATGTGACCCGGTTAAGGGATTTCCCTCAGATCTATTAGGATCTTCACTTTGTCAGAAGTGACCTTGTCAAAGGATTTCAAACACTCATTTAGAATGTCACCTTGTTAGAGGATTGACTTATAAGACTGTTAAGTCCACTTGGTTAAGAGATTTCATGTTACTTTCACAAGCTAACAGTAATACAATCTATCTACAACTTTCATCTAAAATGCTAAAGCAGATTCTTATTTGTTCAACACAATCTAGACATAGAACTATTCTTGTCTATCTGCTGGGCATCAATACTCTGTTATTCGAATAGGTCTTCAAGCTTATGTGCTCGGTGATCACTATGTAGCATCCCTATGCATACACTTGCCCACATACACTGTTTATCAATAGTTCCTTATTTATAAACAATCATCTAACTGCTTAATCTCCTTGATCACATTTCCGATGATCAATCATAGCCATCAGATCTTCAATCTTGTCTAGGTTCATTGTATCTTACAATCTGAAAAACATTTTACCCTGTCTCAGAACTTGCACAATCATCTTGGAACTTGTGTTAGGATAATACGGTTCAATCCGAGCTATAGATTTTCTTGCCGACTTTCCATTGCCTTAGATTTGTTAACAAACTTCTTCCACGGCTTGCCAATCATTGATCCGCTCCAGCTCATCATCTTCTTTCATTAAATATCACATGTAAACATTTAATGCATTCTTTTATAGCTCGGTTACAACTCGGTGAATACTAAACTTTACTTGGTAGACATTCTGTCTTCATTAACCGATTGTGATAACCTTAGGGTTTACCGACTAGGTTCCTTAAGGTTTACCAACTAGGTTCTTTGCCTGATAACATAGTGTAGTATTAACCTTTATATTTTACAACATATGTATGATGTTAAAACAATCTAAAACATCAAGATCTCATCATTGTCTGACTTGGTAGAGTTGCCCATTGAATAACTTATCCCTTTATTCATCATATTCTTTCCTGTGTCTTTATCAACTTCTTTATAATCTTCATATCATATTTCTTAAGATATGGCAACATCATAGTGAATTAGAAAATCAATTTCTTGACATCAATGACAAAATAATAATATCAAGACAGTAAAACATCTTTAATCAGTTATGTCCATAATCATCAACAACCTTCTCAATATCCTTGTTATATTGCCAACATTATTATGTGCTTTTAACTTGCTTTAATCTAAAAACTTGAATGTAATTAATAGTGAATGAATTCTTATTAAAATAATTCTATTGGAACCTTAAGTAATTATGAAAAAATAATACTGATAGGAATAAAAAGTATGTTTCCCTGATGAGGACCTTATGCACATCAAATTTACTCACAAAAAACTAACAATAGACCAATGCCTTATTTGACAATTTATATGTTACTTAGTGGATGAATATTTGTAATTAACTTTGGAGATAGTTTGAAAAACTCACAAATATGCAAGACTATCAATGCAATGGCTTCATTATGTATTGCAAGAATAACAAAAACAATTATGTTTCCTACACAACATCATGTGATGGCATACTGCAACAAATCTTAATTAGAATTATCCAAAGAACTTGATTCATTAACAACATGTAACATAAAATGATCTGAAGATAAAGACAACAAATCTTATATATTAATTTTTGGAATAAAAAGAGATACAAAAGCTACAGACTCGCGGGTGCTTCATGATATTCTTGCTTGCACAAAAATGACTTTTCATTTCTACATACTTGCTTTAAATAACACTACTAGTCCCAACAAACAATCTGAAAGATAGGAGCTCATAAACTGTAAACCCCCATTGTATACAAAAATGGCTCCCTATACATATGCAAATCAAAAGACACAAATGAAAGGACACACCTTTTCATTAGTACAAACTAATAACTGACAAAAACCTAACTAATAACTCGCTAACTGCTATAACAACTAACAATATTACAAAATATATTACAATTGACACAAATTAACTCTAGCCATCCAAGACCAAGCCACATTTCTGAATATGCCAAAGATAGACCTCATCCTTGTAAGTGCTAGAGTTGAAGATGATATCCCGCGCTGCAATCTCTATAGTTACAAAGATTTCCAACTGGTCCACTGTCTCTGCCATGTCCACGCTGTCAGCCCGTGCAATATCTAGGGAAGCATTAAGTAATGATTGAAATTATGTAATCCACACATTCTTGTTCTTAATCTGCTCTATTTGATCTATCACTTTTGGAATACCATGCTGCACAATTCCCTGACAATCATCATATTCAACATTTAAGTTTGCATCAAACTTCTCATGTTTCTTTATCAGTCTCTGGATTTTCTCAATAATTGGACTGTCTGCCTGACTAGCCTTCTTATCCTATAAGAGCATATGTAACCTGTCAGAGATTCTCTTATGTGATATACTATTATCCATATTCTTCTGGTAAACTGTCCAGATGTCTTCAAGAACTCCACTTATCTTTTCAAATCTTTTTGACAATAAGACACATGCTGTGTTTGCCCTTATGTTCTGCATTTTTTCTTTCAACTTCTTATTTTCTCTATGCAATTCCTCACACTTCTTCTTAAATTTTGATTCATTTGTTATTTGGGGTACAGGCAAAACTCTACTTCTCAAGAGCTCTTCATATAGTGACTTGTATTTCCCTACTTCTTTTGCTAACATCGTCATCTGTGCCTTATTCAATTTGGAAATATCAATCCCCATATCTGCTGTGACCATTGGATCCACTTCACCAAATTTTAGCTTCATCATGTAACCGAAAGATTTATCAACATCAATTATCTTTGGCCTATTGTTTGGAGGATAAAGAGCCCACAAAAGCATAGCCTCATCATCTAGATCATATCTTGATCCAATAAAAATATCATTTACACCCTGAATGTCTAACTTGAAATCTTTCTTATCTGAATGCAATAAGTTATCAAAGATAAAAGATGCACTAAGGTCCCAGCCTGGAAAAAGAATGATTCCGACCTCTAAAAGAAGCTACCTTCCCCTTTGAGGGGTCATGCCTTCTAACTCAGAATTAAGCTCCACCTTCAGCTTTCTGAGCATTTCTACCTCATTCTCTGGTGTCACATTTGACATTGCTTCTCTTAACCTCTTTCCTTTAAAATGATACAAGAAGGCCTTAAACTCCTTTGACCTAATAAATTCATCATCTAACACAAAATATGTATGCTCTTCTAGCCTAGCATCCAAATTTACATTTAATGCTGCTACAATTTTGTCTTGGGTATCTGGTTCATCTTCCTTTTCTAGTACTTGAAGTTTAGAAACTATCTTAATTTCTCCAAAATCACTTTCCACATCCTGTTCTTCTTCTCTTTCTAGATCCTTGAGTTTTTGCGTCCTTTCTTCCAATTATTTTTCCAAGTGAACAACAACATTTGAAAGTTCTTATAACTATTTTTTCTTTCACAGGTCCTCATAGTCATCATACTCATGGGGATAATCTCCCAGGTTTTGTCTTTTTCTGCTCATGTGGATGTAACCTTCTGGGTCATAGTTCTTTCTTGGCATGTGCATATACAAATTGAACTCATCCACTAGCTTCTTATTTATGGCTTCATAAGCTCTGATAGAGACTATTCTGAAATCTCCAAACTGAAGAGTCTCAGGTAAGAAGACTTACTTGTGGGCACCCCCAAAGTGATGTGCATTAGAGACACTCATTTGTGTCACAATATCCAAGTAAGAAATTCAGTCTGGCATAGGCTTTGGTAGCACATCGGGAGCACCTTCGAATCCAAAAACCCTAAAAAATGTGAAATCTCTGCAAGTATACCAATCTCCCCAGTTATGATTGACTGTGGTATCCTTGTGGCCTGAGAAATATTTTAATCACTTCTTAGAATGACCCTCCACACGACACATTATAAACCCTGAACAGTGGTTTAACAAAAAATTCCTCAAATCTCACATAGTGAGATTTATCATACCTCGAATCTCATAATGACAACCACAACTGCACAAGTTGATCCTGTCCATCCTTTCCCTGAGGATTTATCCTTAAGCCATCAGGCAATAATCTTTCAATATTCCATAGAACAACACAATATGCATCAATAGTGAATAATGCTTGAAGGACTTGTCAGGGTTATTCTGAAGATTCAGAAACCTTCATGCATTTTTTCTACAATGTAGGCAACATAATCAAATTGTCTTGGCTCATGCATTTGTATATCTACCGCAAGTACTAAAGGTCCTATTTGAGCCACATCTAGAACCTCAACGCCTCCTACCTGACCACATGCTATGTACGTATACTTCAAATACTTTCTAAAAATATTGATGTTGAACAGGGCCCCATCTTCATTTGTCAACTTCCCTTTCTCAGCCTTATGGATGGCCAAATTCCACCCGTTGTATATAGTATCCATGTTTTTATATTCTTCTTCCAGCTTCTCAAAGGACAGAGGCACATCGGATTTGAAACCAAGACCAAAAACCTCATGAATGGTAACTACTGAAGATGGATAAATGCATCACCACTTGGTAATTGGATACATATTTTCATGGAATTATAAGCCCCGGCAAGGGTTTTCAACAATTGAATATTTACAAAGACATTAGGGACCACTAGCTTACCCAATCCAATCATCCATGGGTTTGAGATTGAGGTTGGCTTGCTCCTTGATGAGTAGTGATATAAGAACAAGTCGTGGCTTCTAACCCTAGTCCAGACATCACCAATTTCCTTAAATTATCTTCTAGCTGGTCACAGATAGGCAAATTAACCTTAGACCTTTGGGACTTGGCTCTTGGTGAGCTCATCTGGTCAATCATGTCCTGATTTAACTTCTGCTTCTGGACACTTTCTCCACCTTTAGACTTCTTTGAGGCACTATCAGAAACTTCAGTGACCTTCCTCTTGCCTTTGGAATTATAACCCTCCATATTTGAATCCTTCAAGCTTTCTGAAATTCAATTTTCTACAATTTAGTTTTGCTTCAATCTCTTTATTAGCTTCAATCTATCATGCTAATTCCTTATACATACTTCCATATATATTAGGAGCATTTACTCAATTGAAATCATACTATGATTTGCCTTGTGCAAACAAAGACCTATCCATTGCCTGCATTTAATAATGGCACGTTGATCAGTTTCAAATTTGATTTGACAATGGCTAATCGACACAACTCTTGATGATTCAATCACTTGGTGCCACCCATCTTTTTTATTGGCATAGGTCTCCCCGATCACTCCATTGGGCATCGACGTAGCTCATTTTACCTCATTCTGATGGTTATAGCTTCCTTGATGGCTCTGCCTTCGTGTTAATTTTTACTTTCACCTTTATGTCACGTCAGTGTAGGCCATTCCAATGTACCCTCCTTCTATTCCTCCATGGCATTCTGCCCGTTGGGTATCAGCATAGCTCCAAATATGTTCCTCCGATGGTTAGAAGTTATTTTGATGAGTCCTCCTTCATAGTTCGCATCTCATTTGCTACATCGGGTCACCTTATTAGGTATCAGAACAACTCATTTTATGTTTCTCTGATGACCCGTTGACATTGACCTCATACTTGTGTATCTTTTTACTTCTTCGGTCTATCGGCATATGTTTCCCCGATGAGATCTCCTTTTTCGTACCCACCTTTTCTTTCTCATTGGGTATCGGTGTAATGAAAAATGTCTCCTCCTGATGAGCAGATGATATCCCAATGACTTCAACTTTGATCAGTGTAACTTATCCCGATCAAGTCTCCTTCTTTGTTTTGGGCTTGTCTTCCTCAACGGGTATCAACATAACCTGAAACACCTCTCCCCGATGACTTAAGTTACCTCGATGACTCAGTATTCTCCTCCTTTTGGTATTGCCTCATTAGAGTAGGTCCAACCGATAACACCTCATTCGCCACCTATTCCATCAAGTATTGGGGTAGCGTAAGATGACATTTCTGATGACCCAATGATGTCACCAACAATTGTTCCACTCCATCTGACATCGGCATAAGTTCTGTCGATAACCTCATTAGGTATCAGGGTAACTTTTTCTCCGTGCTTCTGATAGTGAATGCTATGCCGATGAATCCACGTTCTTGTTATGCTATCGGTGTATCTCTTCCTGATGGATTACTAACTCGCCAAACTTCTTCCTGCCGATCGAACCCTGAGAAAACACCATCGGTCTCATTGGTGTGAGTTTTGTCGATCGACACGCACCCTTTTCTCCTTAGGCAATCTTATCGGGGTGACTTACGTCGATAAACATGATTTTATATTTTATGAAGAGAAGGCTTTCTTTCACAAAATGTAACTTTCCACAACCATGCTAATGGACTTCTAAGGCACTGAAAACATCTCTGAATGCACTCATGACCCCGCTTCTGTGATGAACCTTAAAATGTGCTCTTGCAATGCAAAGACTGTCATGATGAAGGTTATCAAAATGCCACCATACTTAATGCCATCCCTTAATATGCCCAGGTGATACTTGTTCATATAGATTCAGGCTACAATTGGATTTCTCTGACACAACAACATATCTCCTGAACATGCAATCCAACAGTAAGTGCTCTTATGATGAAAATATACATATAAAACATCAATAAATAGCACAAAATATTTTGAAAAAATATGTGCTAACACTAGTAACTAAGTCATGTTTGGGAGTTGTAATTTCTTTATTTCAAAGTATCAAATATGGTAAGAAAAATTTATTAATATTTATAATAAGTGAAAATTTCTAACTATGACAATTTATTTTAGATTAGCATATGATTAGAAAGAATATATAATTACAAGTATAAATATACAAACATATATACATACATATATATGTATATATGTATATATATATTTATATATATATACACACACATATATATACATATATACATATATACATGTATAGATATATACATATATACATATACCTATGTATATATCTATCTATATATATGTGTGTGTGTGTGTGTGTGTGTGTGTACATATATATACATATACATATATGTATGCGTATATATACATAAATGTACATATATGTATACATACATATATATGTATGCATGTATACATATATGTATGTATATATATTATACATATATATATGTATACATGTATACATGTATATAAATATGTATACATATATATATGTATGTATGTATACATATATGTATGTATATATATATATATATATATATATATATACATGTATATATGTATATATATCTATGTGTGTGTGTGTAAAGAGATTGATTGAAATTCTGAAATATGGGAAATAATATGAAATAAAATAATAATTATACTAAATGGTATTAATCTGGGAGGGGTTAAATCATTTCTTTTGTCTATGAGGGATGTTTATGGAAATTTTTTTCTTGATTATGGGTTAACCAGGGAAGGGTGATTTTTCTTCACCTCCCCAGTAGGGTATAATGGCCATTAAATTATTTATTTTTCTTCCTGCCATAACACATGTAGTTAGGTCAATAGGATGAATTGTTAATTCTACATGCATGCATAGGTTCCATTCCCCCAGCTGGTACCGACTTGATAGGATACTTTTTCGTGAGGGACGAGAGCTTATCATGAGCACCGGGAAGCGCAAGCTTTATTTGGTTGGTCAGATAAAATGCCTAGGTCATATGTCCGTCATCTGATTACTAGTGGAAGTTTGTCCAGGGCAAAAAAGACGACACATCTCGAGACAGAGAATCATAGATTCCAGATAAATTTTATGTAATTATTATATGATGTATATTTTATCTTATTGTAAAAGACCATAATGGTTGCATGTAAAAGATATGAAAAATACCTACAAGGTCCTATGATGTAATGCGACAGAAAGTCACCATGCAATGCAACTAACAAAAAAAGAAGAGAAAACTACTAACCTACTAACTGACTAACATGCATGATTTACTTTCCATAAATTAATTTTCTTTTCCGCATGCACGCATGTTTGCATATAATTTCTAGTTAGATAACCTAATTATGCATTTTGCATGTTAATTTAATATCATGATAATTCATGCAACGTTACTTCTGAATGCATGCACACACTTAAATTATGAACTGTTGATTAAATCATGACGTAGTAATTACAACTTATGCATGTTATTCTACCATCATGCATATCTTAATTTTACTTCACTTTTAATACGATGCATGATAAGTTTGCATGTTAGATATAATTCACATGAATGTTAAGTTTCACTTGTTAATTGCATTTCAATTATCGTAAATCTCACATGTGTATTTAATTTAATCATAGTAGTGAGTTATTATGCAAGTTAAATTAGGGTTAGGACAAGCGAGTCCTTACAGAAACCATAGTGGCAGCCCAATCCACCACCATGGAAGAAAAACCAACGTCAATTTAAACCTTGGTAGAATCAAGGTCCAAAATGACCTTCTTGACAACCTCCACCCCTCATTACTAGACTAAATACTACTAATGAGAAAGTGAATCAACCTCAGATACCAACACAACTAGTTCCAAACCCAGACAACAACTATCATCAACAAACATTTAACACTGATTCTAATCCTCCTGGTTTGAATGTAATAGAATTTGATGATATTCGACTAAGGAATCATAATTTTCCTTTAAAATATGATGTTTTAGACAAGGAGGGGGAGAAGAATGAGGAGAATCAGAAAAAGATCAAAGTTATGATAATATGAAGGAAGAAACTAGAAAAGCACCTTATCCAAGATGTTTTAAAATAGCACAAGTAACTACTGATTCCTCTTGACCTAATCATATTGGCATGGTAGATTCTCAGCTTCTTCACAAGCTGAAAAAAGATCAATATAGAGATACCTTTGTTACAAGTCATTGGAAATTAACCAACTGGTTAAGTCACTTTGTATAAAAACTCCTGGAAGAAAAAGGAAATTTCCTTCTACAATCCAAGTAGGGACTAAGATCACTAATATATTATCTGGAAGATTGCTTCCTTAGAAATATAGTGACCCTAGGAGTCCTATAATTACTTTAAACATAAGAGGAGTTGATATACCTAATGTATTGATTGATTTAGGGGCAACTATATATGTTATCACAACTAACACTGCTGAAATGTTAGGGATGATAGGTGTCCATCCTAGAACAATTATGCTTTAGTTGGCAGATCAGTCTATTGCCAAAGATGAAGGTGTTCTGGAAGATGTAACAATCACAATTGACACATGGGATTACCCAGATGACGTTTTTGTACTCAAAGCAAGAAAGAAGGAATCGAGATATCCAATCATACTAGGAAGATGTTGGCTAGCAATTGCAACAACATTGATAGATTTTATATTTGGTAGTATGACTATTTCTAATGGTAAAAAGAAAAAGGAGTTGACACTTTATCCTCCAGCTAAACCAACATTTCATTCTAACACTCAATATTGGGTCGATGAGGAAATGGAGTAGTTGAGTTAGCCATGGTTACCTTGATAGTTAGTGTTGATAAATATGAAGAGTACATGGAACAAGGAGAGGAACTTGCTAACAATAGTGGCAAGTTTAATCAAGTGAACGAAGGATGTTCCTTTCTTGAAGAAGTTAAAGAGGGAAATTGTGAGAAGACTCTACATCATGATAATTCACATCCTTGTCCTCTTAATACACTTATAGGAGATCCATCTAAAGGGAAGAGTGAAACTAAAGATATTATAATATCTAAAGATAAACCTCTTTTAATCAATTCATCTTTGCTTCCAAGACAGGAAGAGGATTTGAATCTCATTTTAGAGAAACATATATAATCATTTGCTTAAGAGTATAGGGATATTAGAGGAATATAACCTTCAATTTGTACACATCATATCTACGCTGAAGATGTTAAACCTATAAAATAGGGACAAAGGAGAATCAATCCAGCTCTGAGAGATTTTGTTAAACAAGAAATAGAAAAATTGTTGCAAGTAGGGTACATTTATCCAATTTTTTATAGTCAATGGGTTTCTCCATTGGTTATTGTACCCAAGAAAAATGGTAATTGGTGTGTTTGTGTGGATTACAAAGAATTAAACAAAGCCACTAAAAAGGATTATTGTTCCTTTACCATTCATTGATTAGGTGCTTGATAACCTAGCTAGCAGTAGTTATTTCTCTTTTCTTGATAGTTTTAGTGGTTATAATTAGATAAAAAGGGATCCTGAGGACTGAGACAAAACAACATTTACATGTCCTTGGGGAACTTATGTGTATAGAGCTTTACCATTTGGACTCTATAATGCACCAACCACTTTTTCAAATAGTTGTATTGGCTATTTTCCCAGATATAACTACTTCATGTGTTGAAGTGTATATGGATGATTTCACAATCCATGGGAAAATTTTTGAAGAGGCACTAGAAAGTTTGAATAAAGTGTTGTAGATATGTATGGATCATATATTTGTTAGCAGTAGCCAAGAAGGAAGACTGAGAGGGGGGGGGTGAATCAATCTTCACTAGAATAACAAACTTAATCACAAAACATAAATCTGATAAACTGCAGTAACAACAAAGATAAGAAAATTTATAGCACAACACACAACACCAAGATTTTGATGTGGAAAACCTGATTAAGGGAAAAACCACGGTGGGAACCTACCCACAATAAGATGATACTCTGTAGGAGTATGTGAAAATATTACAATGGGGAATGCACATGCATTCAGACACACTGCCTAGAGCTCACTACTCAAGTATAATGGCCCAAAAGGCTACAACCCTTATGTAAATCTCATTGACATATAATAAGATTTAGGCTACAATCTAGAAGAAATGAACTAAAAGAATAGAATCTCCAAATGCCTGATTACAATTTTGGTTAAGCATAGATGTCTGCTCTACAACACCAATCTCTTCTCAATCACAACATTGAAGGATGAATCACTTGTTTGCACATAAAACTCTCTCTGATAATGCTGACATAATCACAACCACCAAATTACATGACAATATCATCTATATATACAAATCATCAACCTTGATAATAAGGTTGGCTAAACCCTCAACCCTCAATTACAAAATTACAACACATGATAAAAAGATCCACCAGAGAACTAATATAATAATTTAAGTGGCATAACATGGTCCTAAAACAAATTCCCAAATGTTCAACTCCATTGGAAATCATGCCAAGATCAACCACAATACGCTACAACACCAGGAAAACCACATAACATGAAAATCATCACTGATTCATAGAAACTACTGAAAAACTCGCACAGCGATCAATGTGGATCATCAAAGAAAATAGGACACAACTAGGAAACACCAAAAAGAACATTAGAATCATTAGGAACAACTGCACCAGCACCAATTATCAAATCTTCATCGATCGTCTAAAAGCTCAAGAACACAACCAATCAACAACTATCACAAAGAAAGATAACTTGCTGAGCACCAAATCATGATCCATCTGAAATGAAGATACATACAATCCCAAGAAATATTCCAAAAAAACAACACAAGATCTGATCATACCGGAATATACTGGAGGAAATACCGATCTTTGCAAAACAACACTACAAACCGGATCAAAAGATCTTCCCAATCTGCAATCACTAGAGCAATACACATGAATATGTTGATATCAATGACAACAACATATCCTAGAAGTAGAAATGACCAATAATATCCAACAATCTCCCCCTTTAGCATTGATGATAACATATGAATGTGAAAAACAATCAATGCAAAGCAAGAAGATATCTCCAACAAACTCTCCCTAAGATCAGGACATATAAAGTAGTTTTTCACATGATCTCTCCCCCCTTTGACAGAAACGCCAAAGATCTCAAAATAGAAAACCAAACTTACTCTCCCTTAGAATATGAAACATGAATCTCTCTCCCCAAAACACAAACTACTCCAACAGAGGAGCAACACCAACTCACCAATCCGGATAAAGAGATAAATCTCTAAAGTCTACCAGATTGATGCAACTCATTACATCTAGTTCTCATCAAGAGGGGTGGATACCCCTAACTTGTCTCTCAAATAGACAAATGTATCTACAGGAAAAGGCTTAGTGAAAATATCAGCTATTTGTTCCTTTGTAGATACATACTCTAGCTTCACCTTCTCTTCACTGACTTGCTCTCTCAAGTAATGATATTTGATTGACACATGCTTAGTCTTTGAATGTTGCATCAGATTATTTGACATGTTAATAGAATTGGAACTATCACAGTATATAACAGTAGGCTCATCATAAATAACTCTGATATCCTTTAATATTTTATTCATCCAGACTACTTGAGTGCAATTACTAGCAACAACAATGTACTTAGGTTCAGTAGTAGATAAGGACATTGAATCTTGTTTCTTACTGGCCCTTGAAACCAACTTCTTACCCAAAAAGAATGCTCCACTGGTAGTGCTCTTCTAGTCATCAACATCACCAGTCCAATCTGCATCAATGTAGGCAAATATCATGAAATCAACATTCCTCAGATACCATAAACCATAATTCATAGTTCCTTTCAAGTATTTGAATATCCTCTTCACAATAGTGACATGACTCTCTTTCAGATTAACTTGATATCTAGCAGCCATGCACATGACATGCATAATGTCCAGCCTAGTCTGAGTATGATATAGCAGTCCACCAACCATAGATCTATACAAAATTTGATTAGCTTTCAAAGATTCATCATTCTTAGATAATTTACAACCAGTCACCATAGGTGTTCCAACTAGTTTGGAGTCATCTAACCCAAACTTCTTCAACAATTTCTTCACATACTTAGTTTGAGATATGAATATACCTTTTCCAGTGTGAAATTTGCAAACCTAAGAAAAATTTCATCTCACCTATCATAGACATTTGAAACTCTTTCTCCATATATCGACAAACTTCATGCTTGAATCTTCATCACCTCCAAAGATAGTATCATCAACAAAGACTTCAACAATTATAATGTTATCATTTATATCTTAAAGTACAAATTACTGTCAGCAACACCTTTACTAAATCCCAATTTCAACAAATATTTATCTAGTCTAGCATACCAGGCTCTAGGGGCTTGCTTCAGTCCATAAAGAGTTTTATTCAACTTACATACCATATCTCCATCATCTGATAGTGAAAATCCACCAGGTTTCTCAATGTAGACTTCTTCCTCAAGATGTCCATTCAAAAAGGTAGATTTGACATCCATCTGATATACCTTGAAATCTTTATAAGCAACATAAGCAAGCAACAACCTAACAACTTCAAGTTTGGCAACCAGAGCAAAAGTCTCCTCATAATCTATTCCTTCTTTCTGAGAATATCCTTTCCAAACCAATCTGGCTTTATTTTTGACAACTTCACCATCTTCATTCATTTTGTTCCTAAATATTTATTACCAATAACATTCTTATCCTTAGGTCTAGGCACAAGCTCCTAAGTATTATTCTTTTCAATCTGATCTAGTTCTTCTTCCATAGTTCTCATCCAATTTTCATCTTTGCAAGCTTCAACAACATCTTTAGGTTCAACTTTAGAAATCAAACATACTTCTTCAGTAGCTAACTTTCTTCTAGTCATTACATCTTTATTCTTGTCACCAATAATATGATTTTCAGAATGATTCAATCTTACATTTCTCAGAGTCTTTTGATTGTTCTGATTATCAAGTTCCTACACTTCTTCATCGGTAGCAACAAAATTTGGATTAACTATCTCTACCAGATCATTCTGCTTAGGCTCTTCAGTATGAATATGAATTAAAATAATATGTTGTCCATCATCATAATCACATCCTTTGATCTCTTTTTCAAAGTTCTCATCCACCTTCATATTTGCACTCTCCACTATCTTTCTCAGTCTCTTGTTGTAGCACCGCTACGCTTTTCTCTTTGTTGAATATCCCAAGAAAATTATTTCATCACTTCCAGCATCAAATTTCATATATCCTCATCTCTCTTGATATAATATTTTCTACCAAATACTCTGAAATATCTCATAGTGGGAACATAATGAAACCATAGCTCATAAGGGGTCTTACCAATATCACCTTTGATGTGAACTCTGTTGAATGTGTAAACAACAGTGCTAATGGCTTCTTTCCAGTAGATCTTTAGAACATTTCCTTCAATCAGCATAGTCCTTGCAACATCCAAGACAATTTTGTTCTTCCTTTCAATAATTCCATTTTGCTGAGGGGTTCTAGGAGAAGATAATTTTCTTCTAATCTCATGCTTCTCACAAAATGAATTGAACTCACCAGAAAAAAATTCTCCACCATTATCATATCTTAAACATTTCACCTTCAATCCAGACTCAGTCTCAAACTTTTCTTTGAATATCTTGAACTTGTCCAATGCTTCTGATTTTTCCTTCAAAAAGACAACCCACATCATCCTAGAATAATCATCAATTAGTAGCATGAAATATCTATCACCCTACACACTTATAACATTTGTATGTCCACATAGGTTAGTATGCACAAGATCTAGCAGTCCATCAGATGTATATTGTTTCTCTTGAAAGAAATCATTGTTTTCTTACCCAACTGACATTCCTTACATATCGGATTAGCAGGCTTAACAATCTTAGGTAGATCTCTTACAACATGTGTAGAACTGATCTTAATCATTAAATCAAAATTTACATGACACATTCTCCTATGCCACAACCGACTCCCATCAGTCTGAGCAATCAAATAACTTTTCTCACCAGCATTCAAATGAAAAATGTTACCTTCAGTCTTAGTTCCAAATGCAATCTCTATACTAGAGGCATTTAGAATCTTGCATTTTCCATCCTTGAATTGTAGATCACAACCTTTATCAACCATCTGACCAACACTCAAAATATTATGCTTCAAAACTTCAATATACAAGACATCATCAATGTTATGCTTACCATCAAAAGAAATAGAACCTCTCCCATGGATCACATAGGCTTTATCATCTCCAAATCTAACTATTCCACCATCTCATCTTTCCATACTCACAAATTTGTTTTTTTATCACTGGTCATACGATGTGAACAACCACTGTCAATTACCCATTCATCTTTTTCCTCAACTTTAGCAGCTAAATATTTCTCCTCAACAGTACATCTAGTGGAATCAACAGGTACAAGTCCATCTTCCTTAATGGCAAAGAATCATCTCCTTCTGATTCTTCATCTGTAATACCTTCATCAGCAACATAATAATTGTTCTTCTGATTCCTATACTTTTGGTTAGGCTTGTAAGGCTTATCATACTTCTCATTCTTTTCATATCTATCATGCTTATCAAATTTATCATTCCTGTCATACTTAGCCATTCTCTTTGGGCTTCTAGAAGAAAAATGTCCCATCTTATTACAAGAGAAACATTTCAATGACAACTTTCCATCATACTTACCGGCTCCTTTAGGAAATCTTTGGGAAATCACTGCTTCAAGTTCATCTAGCTCTCTTTCTTTCTCTTCCATCTCTCTTCTCTCTCTTTCATATATAGATATTTCAGCACTCATTAGGATTATATCCTTGCTTATCAGATATAGATTTAGATGCTCTGAATGTAGTCTTAGACTTTCCATGTGATTCTCCAAATTCACTAAGCTCAATTGCAACAATCTTTCCAACCAACATATCCCTTGTCACTCTAGTCACACTCTGGATCTCATCAATAGTAGCAACCTTATGTTTATAAGTAGGAGGAAAAGATCTCAACACCTTAGTAACAATTTCATCTTCCTCAATGGTTCCACCGACACATCTGATACCTAAGACAAGATCATTCACATTAGCCATGAAAGAGTGTATATTCTCATCATCTCCCATCTTCAACATCTCATATTTTCCTTTCAAACTCTGCATCTTAGCAACCTTCACCTGTTTATCACCTTCATATAGAATCTCAAGCTTTACCCAGATCTCATGTGTGGTCTGAAGTCCCATTATATTTGTCATCTCAGAATCAGTCAGGGCACTGAGAAACGCTTCCTTTTCTCTAATATAATGTTCAAATTCCTTAATCTCATCCGGAGTAGATGGTCCATTTAGAGGAACAATATAGGCATTCTTTGTAATCTTCCAATAATCTTCACCAAGACATTTCAAGTGCACTTCCATCCGGTCCTTCCATATAGCATAGATATTCCCATCAAATCTTAGACTGTCCTTCTTAAAGATAACACCTTGAGCTGCTATCCTAAATCTCCTCAAGCGATTAAGCTTCTACTAGAGGATCTAGCTCTGATACCAATTGTTAGAAACAACCAAGAAGGAGACTGAGAGAGGAGGGGGGTGAATTAGTCTTCACCAGAACAACAAACTTAATCACAAAACATAGATATGATAAACTGCAGTAACAACAAAGATAAGAAAATTGATATCACAACACACAACACCAATATTTTGATGTGGAAAACCCAGTTAAGGGAAAAACAATGGTGGGAACCTACCCACAGTAAGATGATACTCTGTAGTAGTATGTAAAAATATTACAATGGAGAATGCACATGCATTCAGGAACATTGCCTAGAGTTCACTGCTCAAATATAATGGCCCGAAAGGCTACAACCCTCAGGGAAGTCTCACTGACTTACAATAAGATTCAGACTACAATCCAAAAGAAATGAACTAAAAGAATAACATCTCCAAATGCCTGATTAAAGTTCCAGTTAAGCACATATGTCTTCTCTACAACACCAATCTCTCCTCAATCACAACACCGAAGGATAAATCACTTGTTCACACATAAACCTATCTCTGATAATACAGACATAACCTCAACCACCAAATTACATGACAATATCACCTATATATACAAATCATCAACCTTTATAACAAGGTCGGCTAAACCATCAACCCTAAATTACAAAATTACAACACACGATACAAAGATCAACCACCAAACCAATATAATGATTTACATAGCATAACATGGTCCTAAAACAAATTCCCAAATGCTCAGCTCCACCGAAAATCATGCCAAGATCAACCACAACACGCTACACCACGAGGAAAACCACAGAACATAAAAATCATCACCGATTTATAGAAACTACCGAAAATTTGCACAACGGTCAATGCAGATCATCAAAATAAATATGACACACTAGGAAACACCAACAAGCATGTTAGAATCATTAGGAATAACTGCACCAACAACACTTATTAAATCTTCATCGATCAATGTCTAAAAGCTCAATAATACATCCAATCAACAACTATCACGAAGAAAGATAACTTGCGCAACACCAAATCATGATCCATATGAAATAAAGATACACAAGACAATCCCAAGCAATATCCCAAAAAATGCAGCACAAGATTCGATCACACCGGAATATACCAAAGGAAATACTGAGGTCTACAAAACAATGATCAACAAAACAACACTACAAACCAGATCATAATATCTTCCCAATCTGCAATCACCAAAGCAATACATAGGAATATGTTGACATCAATGACAAAAACATATCCTAGCAGCAACAATGACCAACACTATCTAACAAGATTATCATTGAATCATAAAAAATATTTCTTTATGATGACAAAAGGAAATATTTTGGGACATCATTTTTCTGAGGGAATAAAAGTTGATTTGAAAAAGTGGAAATTATTAAATAAATTGAAACCCCAAAGACTCAAATGGATGTCAGAAGCTTTCTAGGGCATGCATGATATTATAGACATTATATTGAATGATTTAGTAGAATTGTTGAACCACTGTATACACTGCTCAAAAAGGACATAAAATTCTTGTGGATAGATGATTACCAGAAATATTTTGAATCTATTAAGCATACCTTAACTACCTCTCCTATCATTAAGGTACCTATTTGGGGAGAATCATTAAACATACATGCAGATGCCTTTAACTTAGCCATTGAATCGATTTTAAGACAGCAAGATGAAAATGGAGAAATGCATGCTATTTATTAAGTCAACAAAAATCTGAGCCTCACCATAGAGAGGAACTATACAACAACTGAGAAGGAAGTTTTAGCTGTGGTTTATGAAATTAATAAATTTAGACATTATATTAATGGTTATAAAGTATTTTTCCACACTGATCTTGCAACCATTTGGTATTTAATGAATAAAGTTGTTGTAGGTGGTCGAATTATAAGATAGTTGTTTCTTTTAAAAGAATTCAACATCACTATTGTGGATAAACCAGGTAAAGATAATGTTGCCACTAACTTTCTTTCAAGAATGGTTTTACAGGGTAATAACGAACTAGTGGATGACACATTTGTAGATGAATACTTATTTTCTATATCCATTCAATCTCCATGGTTTGTTGATATTGCTAAGTATCTTGTAATAGGGAAGTGCCCAAATCATTTCTTCCCTAAGCAAAATAAAAGACTAATCAGTGAAAGCTCTGGGTTTTAATGGATGGATGGTATTTTATTTAAAATGTGTCTTAATCATGTTCTTTGTTGGTGTATGCAGGAAATAGATGTTTATGATATTGTAAATGCATGTCATAATGAACTAGAGGGAGGACATTACTCTGCAATCAGAAAAATTCATAAGATCCTCGAAGCAAGCTATTTTTGGCCAACCATGTCAAAGGATGTTTCATTTTATGTGAAACATTGTGATAAATTCTAGCACATGGGATGACCTACACCAATAATGGAGATGCCGCTACAACCCCACATATCTCTTGAACCATTTGAGAAATGGGGAATTGATTTTATGGGACCTGTTGATCCACCTTCAAAAGGACACCACTATATTCTAGTATATACAGACTATGTCACAAAATGAGCAAAGAAAAAAGGATTGTTAGTAGCAAGGGAAGACAAGGTAGCTGATTTTTTGTACAAACATAGTCTTTAGAGATTTGGTGCCCCATGAGAAATAGTCTCTGATCAAGGACCTCAATTTATGTCTGCTATGATAGAAGCCTTCATACCTAGTTATAGGATGACACATAGAAAGTCTACACCATACCATCCTTAGGTGAATGGACAAGTGGAATTCACCAATAGAGAATTAGAAAATATTCTAACAAAGACTATTTCATTGAGAAAGAATGATTCGTAAAAAAGATTGGATGAAGCAGTATGGGCTTACGATATAACATGGAAATACACTACAATTTTTTCCCATATGAGCTAGTATCTGAAAAAATCTCGTAATGCTTATTAAATTTGAGTTCCAGACATTGAGGACAACATTGGAAGTTGGTATTAATTTATCTAAAGTAGAAAGGATCAAAAGTCTACAATTGAACAATTGGATGAAATGAGAATGGAAGCTCTGCAACATACTGAGATGATTCAAAAGAAAATGAAAGAATGACATGATAAACATATTGCTTCTAGATATATTAGAAAAGGATATTGGGAATTAATGTTTAACTCCAGATTTCAATAATTTAAGGGGAAGTTTCACACAAGATGGTTAGGACCCTATGAGATTAATCAAGTTTTTGATAATGGAGCAATTCAGTTAGTACCTATAGATGGAGAAAGAAGAACTATGCTAGTCAATGGTCATTTCTTAAAATTATATCATAAGACAACATCTAGAGAATAGTTTCTTTCAGAATTGAAAACCAAATTCAACATTTCATCATGGAAGATAAACTAAAAACAAAAAATGGTGGTTTATCTCTCAAAAAAATAAATTGTGGACGATTGAAAAATAGAAATGATGGTCTACCCTAGGGGTGAATTTCATACCTGATAGAGTAAAGTTAAAAACCAACAATGTCAACTTTACCCACATACTCTTCAATTTTCTCTTGATGATGTTGGCATTGTGTGAAGATTGCATTGATGAAATATTGTGTTGTCATTGATTTCAATAGTAACTGGTAATGAAGATGTATTGCAACCGGTAATGATATAGTAAAGCAACTGGTAGTAAAGCAGTGAAGGAAACTAGTAGTATTATTGAAGTAGAGAGATCAACCGGTAACCCTAACCAGTTGATAAGAAGAACCCTAACCAATGGAGCTTGGAGAATCGGTTGTGATGATGTATGACCAAATGATGATAGGAGATGAAGATGCTACATATGCATGTTGCACGTGATGAGTTTCAAAGTGGACTTGGCGTGTAGAGATAACCATTTATCTTGGGAATGATCAAATGCATAGCATGAAGTGAAAAATGCATGATGAGCTATAGGATCCAATGTGCAGTGATCCAAGAGCAGTTGAAGTTTTCTTGAACAGTGTGTAGTTGATTGGTATGTAATCTAACAGTCAAGATTAAACTGATATGTTTGTAATATCTATGATATTTATAGGTTTTGTGTTGTGTTACCGACCTATTGAATTTTCTTATAAGGTCGATGATTTGTTTCAATGTTGTGTTGGCAAATTTGGTTAAGTGTGATTGTTGCCAAACTAGAAGGCGTGTCTGTAGAATGTTGTGAAGACATATAGGAGCAAAAAAGGATCAGATTAAGAAAGGAAGTGCTATTTCCAGATCAACAAAGAACCTATTGTTCTCTAACCATTACAATAGTTAAATCCTTTAACCGGGTAAGCTTTAATATGCTTGTTGTTGAAATCCTATAACCAGGTGATCCATTAGCTTGGATTTGAAATCCTCTGTTGGCTTT
This sequence comes from Cryptomeria japonica, assembly GCF_030272615.1. Lineage (NCBI taxonomy): Eukaryota > Viridiplantae > Streptophyta > Pinopsida > Cupressales > Cupressaceae > Cryptomeria > Cryptomeria japonica. Next base: position 525,080,743 of record NC_081411.1, read on the forward strand.
TTCATGATGTTGTTGTGATTGTCATTGATGGACACACACTTTCTTTGAGATCACTTTTTATTTGTATAAGTTATCCTCAACCGGTATTTGTTCCAAACTGGTATTATGTATTATAGTCTTTAGACTATCGGTATTTTGCAGAAAGTGTTTACCGATCTCAAGCGGTATGAAGACCCAAGCGGTATGAAGACCTCAAGCGGTTCGAGGATCTCAAGGGGAACGAAGGAACTAAAGCGACACTTATCATTTTCCCAGTCTTTATTTTTGTCAACTGGTAATTGGTTTAATATTTGAACCTGTATTACTCTATGATGAGTTATCAATTGGTAATTGGTAAAGTTGTATGAACCGGTAATACTCTGTGATGAGTTACCAATATATATTTTTGTGATGAGTTACCATCCATTGACACTTTGACGGTGATTTTGTGCCGTGTTACCAAATGTGTCTAGATGCAATGAACCTAGGAACTTGCAATGTAATCCTATTGGACCGACATGAAATCAGATTCCTTTTTAAGGACATCATGTCTAGGGTTTTAGATGAGAGAGTTGGTTAGGGTTTTTGGTGGTTGATGAGTTTTTGTATGTGCAATCTTAAAAGAGAAGATCAAGTTTGTGTGTAGTAATAGAGTGTGGATTTATTGAAGACTGAAGTAATGCTAAAATGCATTAGCAATGAGCTATCATGGATCTAATCAAGTTGACTGTGCTATTTGCTTGATCATTCACTTGTTGATTACTCACATCTTCGACAAGTCTGAAACCCTTAACCGGGTAGGCCCAAAAAAGCCTTTGTAAATCCTCTAACAAGGTGGTTCACAACTGTGGATCTGAAATCCTCGCACAAGGTAGTCTTTAATCAGACTTATCTCCTAACATAGATTGAGATTCCTAACATGATCTGTTCTGGTGAAGAACATTGTATGACCTTGACCGGTCTGGTTACTATTCTATAGATAGTTACTTGTGAGTTTCATCTCACCGTGATTTTTCCCATTTGGGTTTCCATGTCAAAAGATCTTGTGTTATGGTGATTTTGCTTCTGTGGGTGAATGCCTTATTTGATGTTTGGTTTGCATTTGTGTTAACCGGTTTGTTAGTAAAACTATTATACCGGTTTATTGCTAAATTGTTTAAGTGTTTGAGTTCAGTAATTTTTGGTATACTAATTCACCCCCCCTCTTAGTATTCATCAATTGGTATCAGAGCCAACCTTTCTATAAGTTTAACCACTTGGAAAGAGATATGGGGGAATACACTATCAGGGAACTTACTCATCGGTTCACTCAGACTGATAAATCCTATGATGAACTCAAAGTCAAGTATAAGGCCTCTCTGGCAAAAAGAAGAGAGCATGCTGAGAAGCTGATGGAACTAACTGAAATAGTTCCTCTGATGAAGCAGACATGGAAGCCCTAGTTGAAGAAGTTGAAAAAATGAATGAGTCTAATGCCAACCTAAGAAGGGAACTTGAAGGACTGACTATCAGGATGTGTCAAGATCTTGAGAACCGGAGAAAAGATGAAGATCTGGTAAAAGACAAAGATCATGAGATCTCCAAGATGAAGTGAGAAATCCGTGCACTTACTGCTCATCTCCAAGAGAGTAAAGTGGAAAAAGAGGAAATGCAAGGTGAACTAAACATGGCTATTTATGAGAATGCAACCTTGAAGGAGTCCAATGCTGCTATTACCAAGGAACTCATTGAATCAAAGGAAATACTTGCCAAATTCAATCAAAGTGCTGCTAAGTTAGAGCAAAAGCTTGAATCAGCTAAACCGGTAAAGAATACTAATGGACTTGGTTTCTCTGAATATGAGGAAGGTGAGACCTCTAGAGAAAAAGATGTAGCATCAAAGAAGCAACCAACATCAAAGGATAAAGGTAAGAAAAAGTTCAAACCTATTTGCTTCAATTATCTCAAGGAAGGACATACTGCCAATGTATGTAGAAGTAAGGCTTACAATAATTTTCCCTACTTTATAAATAATAAGCCTAGATCCAATAGATTCAATGGAAATTGTTATGCATGCAACAAGTTTGGGCATAGAGAATTTGAATGCAGGTTTGTCATGCACAACACCGGAAGGTATCCTCAAAGGAATCAAGGAGTTTTTCCAGAATCCTCTGTGAATTGGAATCCAAACTGATTGAGTACCTATAATCATCAGTCTAGAAGTGGTGGCTATCAAGCGGCAATCAGATGGAGAGCAACCTATTTGATCTGTCATGATAATGGTCACACCATCGCAACATGCAGAAGGAAGAATGGAAACATGAATAAAGGACCTTGGAGAGCACCTGGAATGGTTTGCTATCATTACAACAAATCAGGTCACACAACAAGATTCTGCCCAACGAGAAAGAATATATCAGATGATATACTAGTAACTTTGGAAGGAAAGATTGATGTTGAAACTATTCAAGTGGATATGAAGAAAACTTGGAAAAAGAAGCTAGAAGAAGTGTCTCAAGAAGAACCGGTTTCTACACCTAGTGTGGAAATCTCTGAACCAACAAACTAAGCTACAAAAAAGCTTAGGGGGAACCAAATCGGCGAAATGTTTCAAACCCCCGGTTTACACTGGTAAAAGACCTTAACCGGTATGTGATACCTATCAATTGGCAGAAGACCAAAAATGGTAAAAGGCAAATTAGGGTTTATGCCTTAATGATGGAGCATTTATTATGGTAGGTGAAGAATTCATTTAAAAGAGATTTTGAATTCATTTTCACTTATCAATTTGCGAGCGAAGAAGTTTTCAAGTGTAGAGAAACAAAAGGTGATTTGTCTTGCGATTCGAAGAGATTTCAAAACTTGAAGAAGAATCAGAAGATAATATCAATTGGTCAAGTGTAGAACTCAAAGCGGTAATCTAGCAACCAAAGTAGTGTGTGGCGAAGTGGAATTTGCAAGCCCTAAATCTCGACTTATGAAGGTATTTTTCAAGTTTCTCTATTTATCATGGCTTCTGCATCGCACTCTAGTTCTAGTGCACCCGTTGATTCAGTAGATTTCATCCAATGAAAGGTAAAATATAATGCCCTATCCCAAATACCCACTGGTGTTATAGTTGAGGAAGGTATTTCAGATTATATTGACTGTAAAATTGAAGACCTAGGATCTCTAGTGATCCATTCTCAGTTAGGCTTATTCTGTGGGAAGGACAAGAAGATCAAATTGGAATACAACATCTTGGAAAAGAAGAAGCTTCACAATGCGGTCTATTTCCTTGAAGAATTTACAGCTGATCACATCCGCATCATTCTAAGCAGAGTGCATGGTGATAAAATGTATTTAGAGCGGACACATGACATCACACCAAAAGCGATTCATGCCATCACCAGTTTCTGTAACATTGGAGAAGTTCCAGCCCTAAGGAAGGTCATCAAGACCGAAATGACCAAGCTCACCGGTTCTGTGAGCGACCAACAGGGAATGACCATCAATACCATCAAGGATGATTTGGTCAAATATGCCTACATGGTGATAGGTTACCGGACATTCTATGCTAGCAGAATTAACTTTGTCTTTGCAGCAGCAGTAAATGCTACCTACAGGATGATCATGGAAGATGCCTCATTTGATTTATGCACTTGTATGAAAAGGCAACTTCTAGTGAACTTGAAGTCAATTAAATAGGACAATGCATTGAAATTTAAATTTGGATAGCTATTGGTCAGATTGTTCTTCTACTTCCAAGGCTATTTCCTAGGAGTCAGAGATATTCAGTGGTCTGCTGACCAACCGGTTACCAAGAAAATCAAAGAAAGTCTTCAAGTGGTTGGAACCGGTTATCCTAAAGTCCTGAACAAATACTTTGATGAGTTCAGATGCAAGATGAGCCAAAGGGTGAGAATATCCAGTGATATTGTCAAGAAGTATGAAGAGGTGGTGTAAGAGAACCCTTCCAAGCTCTTCCTCTTTCTTTGTTTTATTGGTGTTATGCTTCTTTTGAAGCCATTGTATATAAAATAAAGAGCCATGTGCTCATTGGTCCTAGTTAGGGTCCTAGTTGAGTTCTTAGGGTCATGAGTCAAAATTGAGATTTTCTTGGAAATAGGGGGTATGTGTGCATTTGAGGTGTTTAGGGGTCCCTCATAGCATGGTGGAGTCCTTAGGTTGGCCCAATGTGGGTCTAGGAGTCAAGAAAAGCAACATTGGGAAAGTTGCTCAAAAGTTGCAAAAGTTGCATGACAACTTTTAAAAGTTGTCAAGCAACTTTTCCACCATGAGGCCAAAATTCTTAGTTTGGCATAGAAAACCCTAATATGGGCACACAGATTGAGGATAGGGTAGTATAAGTATTTCCAAACCCTAATTTAATGGGTTGGATGTTAGACATTGTATGGCCCAAGCAAACTGATTGATTGAGACTGCAATTTTGTTGCCAGTTGGCACAAAAGGAGAAAAGGAAGATTGTTAATGGATTGATTTACATGCAAAACTATGTGGAGTGTCTTCTATGGTGTAAATAATTTCATTTTGAGCAATTAGATTAGGTTTTGGTTTGTAAGTTTGGTGTGCTTGTAAATATTTTGTAAGTTGTCTTCTCACTATCCAGTTTTGGACTAGTTTGTGCAAATGGAATCTTGACTCCATTCCCCATTTTGGAACCACCATGAAACCATGGAGAATGAGAGTGCAGACCTTATAACATATTTCAATGCAAGTAGGGCCCTTGAAAATGCAAGGAGGCCATACAAAGACCCACTCCTAGGCGAGACTGGACAGAGCTCGACTAGGAAGGGTCAAGTTGCAGAGGTCTTGAAGAGCAAGGTTGGTTACAGGAGAGTGCACCCTTTGGAGGAGGTGTAGAGGAGTGTGTGAAGAACCATTGGTGTGAAGGAGGAGCCTCCACCAATCTAGACAAGGTGGCTAAAACACAAAACATACACTGTGACCCAGGCATACCATAAAACCCTCACAAAACCCTTAAAAACCCCAAAATTCACCCAAGGCATTGTACGGCCACTTGGAGGCTCAAAACTAGAGAAATCCTTGAGCCCTTGCCAAATGAATGGTAGTCCATTTTGGGAGTTTGGATAGTTTGTGGATCATTTGTGAGAGGGAGCCCTAAAGGACCGGGTAGGAGGCCTAACTGGTCAAAATCCTTGTAGCCCTATTTTGTAGGCAAAAACAGAAAATAGTGAAATCGGTAAGGGGTTGGAGTCTTGAAACCTCTTCAGGGAACATGAATGGGTGGAAAAACCATGAAATAGACCTGACCTAACCTTTCTAAGACCTAGGAAGTAGTAGGACAAGCCAAGCCCTTATTAGCCATAGTAAGGGGTTTTGAGTCTCATGAGTAGGTGAGACCTTAGGAGCAACATTGCAACTCATTGGTGGGTGGATTGGGCAAGGTTAGGGGATTCCTCAAGCAAGGGAAGTCCTAGAGACTGTAGGGTGTGAAGAGAACACCAGGTGATCCAAAGGAAGGATCCAAGAGCATAGACTAGGCTATTCTATCCCAAACCCCATCCCATCAGATTGGTATCAGAGCAAGTTAAAGATTTGTTGGACTATGTATGTCTCTATATACTAGTGAATCAGTAGGGGAGAGAAGAATGGTCACCAATGTAGAGCTGGCTAGAGAGGTAGAAGAACAGAAGGAGAAGAATAGACTCTTTGAAGAAGCTATGAGCGAGATAAGGGATAAGTTCCAAGAAGTGGTGGATCAAAGGACACAAGGACCTTGGGGTGAAGACACCAAGGATAAAGGAAAGAAAACTACAGACATAGATGATATCATACCTGAACCAAATCCCTTGTTTAATGAAGAACCTTTTGTGAAGGCTATTAAGGCTTTGAACACCAAAGCTTTTGTAGGATTGCCACATTTCAGTGGAAGGATGGACATTGACACTGTCATGGAATGGATTGAGGGCATGGAAAACCACTTTGAGTGTGAGGGAGTGATAGAGGCTCAAAAGGTTAAGGTTGCCAAATCAAGATTAAGGGGAGCAACTTTGACATGGTGGAAGTACCTGCAAGAAGAGAGAGTTAGAATGGGGAAGCTACCTATTGCCAATTGGAAGGCCATGGTGAGTAAGATCAAAGAGAACTACTTACCAGAGGATTATGAAGTCCAACTTCATAAGAAGAGACAGGGTTTGAAGCAAAAAGATCTTGATGTGACCTCCTACACCGAAGAATTTCAAAAACTTTGTCTTAGATCCAAAGTCCAAGAAGATGAATCTATTAAGGTGGCTAGGTATCTAAGTGGCCTAAAGTGGAACATTCAAGAGAAGATAAGCCTATGGACTCCTAGTACTATTCAAAAATGTCATCAGCTTGTTGTCAAGGTGGAAGAGAGGAACAAAAGGAAAGGAGACTCCAATAACAGGGGTAGAGGCAGAGGTAGAGACCAAATGTACCACTGAGGTGGTTACCAAAGCAAGTCAAATGAGAAGAGGAACCAAGGAGAAGCCAAGTTGACTGAACATGGCAGTGAAACCAATCTTAGGGGAGGCCAGTCTAGAGGAAGAGGTGCACAAGGTGGTCCAAGTAGGGGTAGAGGTACCAGCAGAGGTAGCTCCTACTTTGCAACTCTGAAGTGTTACAACTGTGGACAATTGGGACACCCGACATATAGATGCCCTGACAAGCCTACCTCATCAAATAGTGGAAAGAGGGTTGCTTATGCTCATGAAGACTCTTCAAGCAGCAAGACACCAGATGTGGACCAGATTGAATCAAAAATTGGTGAGAATCTGATGTTCAATATGATTTTGATCAGACAGCCAGTTAAGGAGGAACCCAAACATAGGAGAGCATTGTTTAGGGTGAGATGCAAAGTTCTTGGTAAAGTGTGCAAGGTGATAGTTGATTCAGGCTCAACTGACAACATCATATCAAAAGAGGCAGTTAGGAAGTTGAAACTCACAAGAATACCCCACACTAGCCCTTACAAGATGACTTGGTTGAACAAAGGACATAGTGTGCTAGTCAATGAACAGACTTGGGTAGAGTTTTCTATTGGAGGATACAATGATAAGATCCTTTGTGATGTGTTGCCTATGGATGATTGTCATCTGCTATTAGGAAGACCCTGGCAATTTGATAGGAAGGTGATCTATGATGGAGAGGAGAATGCCATATCATTCAAGAAGAATAGCAAGACCTTCAAGATTCAGTCCTTGATAGAGAATGAAGAGGGAACTTCAAGAACACCTAGTGTCTTATTGGCTATTGGTAAAGAGTTCTTAAACTTGCTACATGAGGAGGAGATAGTGAAGTATGCCATCTTTGTGAAACCAAAGGACGAAGAAGACAAGTTGCAGGTAGAAGTACCCAAGGAGGTGAAGCAAATGTTGCGAGAGTATAAGGACATAGTGAGTAATGGAGTACCTGCAACACTCCCACCAAGAAGGTCTATAAGTCATCAAATATACTTTGTTCCTGGAGCATCCCTACCTAACAAAGCTACATATAAACTCACACCTAACCAAAACAAGGAGGTAGCAAGGCAAGTGTAGGAGTTATTGGAACAAGGACTGATTAAGAAGAGCATCAGCCCATATGCAGTCCCGGTAGTGCTAGCATCAAAGAAGGGAGGCAAGTGGAGAGTTTGCACTGATTCAAGGCCAATCAATAGGATCACCATAAGGTATAGGTTTCCTATTCCTAGAATAGAGGATTTGATGGACTGTTTAGGAGGTGCTATGTATTTCACTAAATTGGACCTTAAAAGTGGTTATCACCAGATTAGAATCAAGGAGGGTGATTAGTGGAAGACTGCTTTCAAGACCACAGAGGGATTGTATGAATGGCTTGTGATGCCATTTGGACTCACCAATGCCCCAAGCACCTTCATGAGGTGATGAATGAGGTGTTAAAAGACTTCACAGGCAGGTTTGTGGTGGTGTACCTAGATGACATACTCATCTATAGCAGAACCAAAGAGGAGCACCTTGAGCATTTGAGGTTAGTCTTAGAGAGGTTGCATGAGGAGAAGTTATCCATCAACCTAGAGAAGTGTGACTTCTTGAAGCAAGAGCTGGTCTACTTAGGATTTGTGGTGTCTAAGGGAACCTTGAAGATGGATCCAAGCAAAGTGGAGGCAATCTTGAATTGGCCTACACCTAGAATAGGGACTGAAGTTAGGAGTTTCCATGTTTTAGCTCAATTCTATAGGAAGTTTGTGAGGAACTTCAGTGGCATATGTGCACCAGTCCTTGACATCATAAAAGGAGGCCTTAAAACTAAGTTTAAATGGACTAAGCAGGCTGACAAAGCATTTCAATTATTGAAGCAAGAAGTAGCCACAAAACCTATCCTTCTCCTACCTACCTTTGATAAACTATTCACATTGGAGTGTGATGCAAGTGGAATTGCAGTAGGTGGTGTATTGAGTCAAGAGGGAAGACCTGTAGCATTTTTCAGTGAGAAGCTTAATGAAGCAAAGAAGAAGTACTCAGCCTATGACCTAGATTTGTATGCATTAGTGAAGTCTCTAAAGAAATGGAGGCATTACCTACTTCCAAAGGAATTTGTGGTGTTCATAGACAACTAGGCATTGAGTTACATTAACACTCAAGAGAAGCTTAGCAATAGGCATTTGAAATGGATGGAATACCTCCAATCTTTCACCTTCACCATCAAGCATAAGAAGGGGCAACTCAACAAGGTGGCAGATGCATTAAGCAGGAAGTTGTTGACAATTCAAGAACTATAGTTACAGAGTATAGGAATAGAAGGTTTCAAGGACCTCTATGAAGAAGATGAAGACTTCTCATCAGCTTACAAGGTTTGCAAGGAGTTTGAGAACCATTTCCATGGTGAGTATGCAGATTACACTCTCCAAAATGGTCTCTTGTTCAAAGCTAATTAGTTGTGTGTACCAAGAGGATCCATGAGGGAAAACCTCATCCAAGAGAAACACAATGGTAGTTTAAGTGGACACTTTGGATTCAACAAAACCTTGGATTTAGTACAGAGGTACTAATATTGGCCAAAGTTGCCAAGAGATGTGAAAAGATATGTAGAACAATGTGGTGTGTGCCAAAGAGAAAAAGGAGGATCAAGCAATGCTGGTCTCTATCAACCATTGCCGGTCCCTAATAGAACTTGGGAATGCATAAGCATGGACTTTGTAGTAGGACTTCCCAAGACAAAGACAGGTATGGACAACATCTATGTGGTAGTAGATAGATTTTCCAAGATGAGCCATTTCATTCCATCTAGGACTACACATGATGCTAGCTATGTTGCACATCTCTTCTTTAAGGAGATTGTTAGGATTCATGGACTCCCTTTAAGCATTGTTTCAGACAGGGACAACAAGTTCATGGGCCATTTTAGGCAAACATTATGGAGGAGACTTGGAACTAATCTCTCATTTAGCTCAGCTTACCATCCACAAACTAATGGTCAGATTGAAGTCATCAATAGGGTGTTAGGCAATTTGTTGAGGTGTTTAACTAAGGAGTATGGGCAGACACGGGACCTAGTCATTCCTAAAGCAGAGTATGCATATAATGACAGTGTGAATAGGACCATTGGTAGAAGTCCTTTTGAGGTTGTCTATGGTAGACATCCAAGAGGAGTATGTGAGTTGAGAGACCTTGGTACTTTGGAGATGAAGAGTGGGCAAGCAGAGGACTTCACTCAAGCCATCAAGGAAGTCCAAGAACAGGTCAAGAAAGCCATCCTTGAATCCACTCAAAAACTAAAGGCCAAAATGGATGAGGGAAGGAGAGAGGTTCAGTTCAAGGTGGGTGACTTTGTGATGGTCCATTTGAGCAAAGCTAGGATGCGAAGTGGTAAGCCTACCAAACTGCAAATGAAGAGGGTAGGACCTTGTAGAATTCTGTCAAAATATGGGGAGAATGCTTACAAGGTTGATCTGCCTTCAGATTTGGCTATATCACCAGTCTTTAATGTAGCTGACCTGATCATGTACAAGGGTGAAATAGCAAGGCAAAAGGAGAACCAAGCCAAGGTGTTGTAGGACCTAGATGTTAATGTCTTACCATAGGTGAAGAAGCCTATAGCAGAGGAGATCTTGAAATATAGAGTAAAGAAGTCCACTAGACACCAGGTCTACATGGAACACTTGGTGAAGTGGGCAGGTGAGCCTGAGTCTAAAGCTACCTGGGTTGAAGAGAGCAGGTTCAAGACACTTGGCATAGACCCGACTCTCATCTCTTCTTCTATTTCTTAGTTGTGTGCAGAGGGGGAGTATGGTGCAGGAGCACCCTTCCAATCTCTTCCTCTTTCTTTGTTTTTTTGGTATTATGCTTCTTTTGAAGCCATTGTATATAAAATAAAGAGCCATGTGCTCATTGGTCCTAGTTAGGGTCCTAGTTGAGGTCTTAGGGTCATGAGTCAAAATTGAGATTTTCTTGGAAATAGGGGGTATGTGTGTATTTGAGGTGTTTAGGGGTCCCTCATAGCATGGTGGAGTCCTTAGGTTGGCCCAATGTGGGTCTAGGAGTCGAGAAAAGCAACATTGAGAAAGTTGCTCAAAAGTTGCATGACAACTTTTAAAAGTTGTCAAGCAACTTTTCCACCATGAGGCCAAAATTCTTAGTTTGGCATGGAAAACCCTAATATGGGCACAAATACCAAGGAGAGGGTAGTATAAGTATTTCCAAACCCTAAGTTAATGGGTTGGATGTCAGACATTGTACGGCCCAAGCAAACTGACTGACTGAGACTGCGATTTTGTTGCCAGTCAGCACAAAAGGAGAAAAGGGAGATTGTTAATGGATTGATTTACGTGCAAAACTATGTGGAGTATCTTCTATGGTGTAAATACTTTCATTTTGAGAAATTATATTAAGTTTTGGTTTGTAAGTTTGGTGCGCTTGTAAATATTTTGTAAGTTGTCTTCTCACTGTCCAGTTTTGGACTGGTTTGTGCAAATGGAATCTTGACTCCATTCCCCATTTTGGAACCACCATGAAACCATGGAGAATGAGAGTGCAGACCTTGTAACATAGTTCAATGCAACCAGGGCCCTTGAAAATGCAAGGAGGCCATACAAAGACCCACTCCTAGGCGAGACTGGACAAAGCCCGACTAGGAAGGGTCAAGTTGCAGAGGTCTTGAAGAGCAAGGTTGGTTAGAGGAGAGTGCACCCTTTGGAGGAGGTGTAGAGGAGTGTGTGAAGCACCATTGGTGTGAGATCCTCCACCAATCCAGACAAGGTGGCTAAAACACAAAACATACACTGTGACCCAGGCAGACCATAAAACCCTCACAAAACCCTTAAAAACCCCAAAATTCGCCCAAGGCACTGTATGACCACTTGAAGGCCCAAAACTAGAGAAATCCTTGAGCCCTTACCAAATGAATGGTATTCCATTTTGGGAGTTTGGATATTTTGTGCATTTTTTGTGAGAGGGAGCCCTAAAGGACCGGTTAGGAGGCCTAATTGGTCAAAATCCTTGTAGCCCTATTTTCTAGGCAAAAACACAAAATAGTGAAATTGGTAAGGGGTTGGAGTCTTGAAACCTCTTGGGGGCACATGAATGGGTGGAAAAACCATGAAATAGACCTGACCTAACCTTGCTAAGACCTAGGAAGCAGTAGGACAAGCCAAGCCCTTATTAGCCATAGTAAGGGGTTTTGAGTCTCATGAGTAGGTGAGACCTTAGGAGCAGCATTGCAACTCATTGGTGGGTGGATTGGGCAAGGTTAGGGGATTCCTCAAGCAAGGGAAGTCCTAGAGACCTTAGGGTGTGAAGAGAACACTAGGTGATCTAAGGGAAGGATCCAAGAGCATAGACTAGGCTAGTCTATCCCAAACCCCATCCCATCAAGAGGACATTTGCTTCACCATCAGAGTAGATGATTGTATAATGGAGGCGGTTGAGCCTAGAAAAGAAAAGGTGGAATCTATGGGATATGAGGTAATGTATGATATGCTAGATGAGTATGTTTCTACCCTACTTGCCTCACCGCTTGATCCTAAGAAGAAGAGAACCGACACCTATCTGGAAAGGGTTACACCAGTTGAAGAACCTTTAGTAAAGAAGGGAAAGGCAGTGCCATCTGTATCGGCACTAGTTACTTCAGCAAGTCCTAAAGTGACCAAGCGGTCACCGACAAAGAAGAAACTAGAAGTTGCACCTGCCAAGGTATTTGAGAGGAAGGTGAAGACAAAAGGCAACACACCGGACTCAGAGGACACAGAATTTGAAGAACAACCTAGGAAGACTAGGAAAACAATGAAGAAGACAAAGACAACCAGCAATGAACTGACATCATCAGCATTGGTAAATATTGATATTTCCTCTTACAAACCATTGACACATTGTCAAAGGACAGTTAAGAATATTCGGAGAAAAGTGTTGAGTGATTTAGTAGATTATTTGATGATTTCAATGACAATGAGAAAGAGGAAGTAGAACAAGAAGTTATTCAATATTTATGTATTAATGACCGGTCGCCATCATAAATTAAATCTGTGATACTAGATTCTTTATACAATTCTTTAGACAACAAATGGCGCATTGCCATAGAAAAGGAACAAGAAATAAGAGAGGAAATATTTGCTCAATATTTTCTTGATGTGTCTAATTCAAAACTTTATGAAGTTATGGAAAAATATAAAGGCCTCTTCTTCATGAGAAGAAGAAGACTCTTGTTATTGGAAGGAAAAGTTCCTGAAGTGGTAAAAGATACCCACTCACATGCCAAAGCCACTCTGAGGTTGTACCAAGTGTTTGAAGCCAACAAGAAGGCTAAGCAAGAACCAGAAACTGGACAACTGGATGAGGTGTATAACAGTGAAGGAGAACATGTCATTGATCAAATGGACCCTATTGATGTTGATACCTTGGATAGTGAAAATGTCACTCCTAATGCACCAAAGGAAAAAGATGATAAAGAGATTGGAGAAGGAGAAATAGGACAAAGAAAAGGTTGACAGAGAGAAAGAGGAGAATGAGAAAAAGAAACAAGAGGAGGAAAAGATAAAATGAGAAGAAAAGAGGAAACGAGCAGAAGAGGAGAAAAAGAGCAAAGAGGAAGAGGAGAAGAGAAAAGAAGAAGAAAAGAAATAGGAAGAGGAGAAGAGGAAGTAGGAAGAGGAGAAGAAGAAACATGAAGAGGAGAAGAAGAAGAAGGAAGAGGAGAAGAAAGAAGAAGAGAAATGGAAAGAAGAAGAAACGAAATAGGAAGAGGAGAAGAGAAAAGAAGAGGAGAAGAGGAAGTAGGAAGAGGAGAAGAAGAAGAAGAAGGATAAGGAAGAAGAGAAGTGGAAAGAAGAAGATGGGAAGAAGGAAGAAGAGAAAAGAAAGAAAGAAGCAGAGGAGCTAAAGAAGGAAGAAGAAGAAAAGCAAAAATCCAAGGACAAGGAGGAAGCATAAAAGAGCACACAAGTGGAGACCCCAAAGGCAACTAGTAGTCAAGCTAAACCGGCTGACATTACTAGTCCCATTAACCTCCAATCTGCAAATGAATTGGAGCTGCTACAAAGCATTAAGCTTGCCCAAGAGAGACTAGAAGTGCTAAGGATGAAAAAGGAGGAATATGTTATTCAAACTACGGTAGAATCTCTTACCAATTTGATTCCCGGTACCAATCTCCCAAGTACCGATTCCTCTCTAGCTCAACTAAAACTCTTATGCACAGTTGTAGAGGACCATGTGCAATGCCTGGAAGATGTTGTTGAAGTCAATGCACAAAAGAAGCATCAAAAGGCTCTGAACCTTGCCTTGGTGAAGAAATTAAATGAGCTCCGGTCTGAACTACAGAAAGCACAGAAAGACATAAAGATGCTCTGGATGAGGGGAATCTACTATTCAGTAAGATATGCCAACCCCATCTATTCTATGATGATGTGCTTGCTCAGAAAGACAAACTGCAATCTGACTTGCAGGCATACATAAGCACCTTCAAGATGCCCTATGATTCCTTCACCACATATGGGTAAACCGTTCACCAGTTTCAACTCCAGAATATAAGAATAGAGTTAGAGATCAGAAACCAGACCAGAGATTTGTAGGAACTTCAACTGGTTCTACTACCATGACTGCAAATACGTCAGAAGTGCTATCTTGATCTGGATGCCTTAACGGTCACTCAAGAGATGAGTACCTTGGATGCCATGGAAGAACAGGTATCCCAGATGCAAACAAAAAGTGAGGTTGCTAACTCATTGCTTGAGTCATGGTCCTTATCCATGAAGACATTTATGCAAGACTTTAAATCAGTTTTTGACAAGTTTCACTCTTTATTGTCATAAACACTTATTATTTTAATGATGATGGAAACAGGGGTTATTCAGTTGTACTTTGTCATTGTTGGAAAAGGGGGAGTAGTATTATGTATTTAAAATTTTGATGCATGTTATGTATACTTTCATGTTTATCTCTGTAAGGGAGTAGTATACATTGTATTTTTCTATAAAAGGGATAGTGTATATGCTTAGGGGGAGTAATTTTGATTATGGAATTTTTTTGTTGTAAAACACTTAGATGTCAAAATTTTCCTAAGTGTTGCCATCAATGCCAAAGGGGGAGATTGTTGGCATTTTTTTATGATGTTGTTGTGATTTTCATTGATGGACACACACTTTCTTTGAGATCACTTTTTGTATGTATAAGTTATGCTCAACTGGTATTTGTTCCAAACCGGTATTATGTATTATAGTCTTTAGACTATCGGTGTTTTGCAAAAAGTGTTTACTGATCTCAAGTGGTATGAAGACCCAAGTGGTATGAAGACCTCAAGTAGTTTGAGGATCTCAAGCGGAACGAAGGAACTAAAGTGACAGTTATCATTTTCCCAGTCTTCATTTTTGTCAACCGGCAATCAGTTTAATATTTGAACCGGTATTACTCTATGATGAGTTATCAACCAGTAATCGGTAAAGTTGTATGAACTGGTAATACTCTCTAATGAGTTACCAACCGGTATTTTTGTGATGAGTTACCATCCACCGACACTTTGACGGTGATTTTGTGTCATGTTACCAAATGTGTCTAGATACAATGAACCTAGGAACTTGCAATGTAATCCTATTGGACCGACATGAAATCAGATTCCTTTTTAAGGACATCATGTCTAGGGTTTTAGATGAGAGAGTTGGTTAGGGTTTTTGGTGGTTTATGAGCTTTTGTATGTGCGATCTTAAAAGAGAAGATCAAGTCTATGTGCAATAACAGAGTGTGGATTTACTGAAGACTGAAGTAATGCTGAAATGCATTAGCAATGAGCTATCATGGATCTAATCAAGCTGACTATGCTATTTGCTATATCATTCACTTGTTGATTACTCACATCTTCGAAAAGTCTAAAACCCTTAACCGGGTAGGCCCAAAAACGCCTTTGTAAATCCTCTAACAAGGTGGTTCATAACAGTGGATCTGAAATCCTCTCACAAGGTAGTCTTTAATTAGACTTATCTCCTAACAGAGATTGAGATTCCTAACAGGATCTGTTCTAGTGAAGAACATTGTATGACCTTAACCAGTCTGACCTTAACCGGTCTGGTTACTATTCTGTAGATAGTTGGTTGTGAGTTTCATCTCACCGTGGTTTTTCCCATTTGGGTTTCCACGTCAAAATCTCTTGTGTTATGGTGATTGTGCTTCTGTGGGCGAATGCCTTATTTGCTGTTTGGTTTGCATTTGTGTTAAACGGTTTGTTAGTAAAACTGTTATACTGGTTTACTCCTAAACTGTTTGAGTTCAGTAATTTTTGGTATACTAATTCAGCCCCCCCTCTCAGTATTCATCATCCTCCACCGAGGTTACCTCTAAAAGGGTATTGTAATCAATCCCTTGATTGGGTGGTCCTTCACCAGATCTATTCTTAACATGACATTATTGTAAAAGCTTTTAACAAGGCTTGGATCCTAACAAGGTGAACTTCAAAAGAGTTCAGAATACTTGTGGGTATTCATCCCCACCATGGTTTTTCCCATTTGGGTTTCTACGTGAAAAATCATTGTGTCAAGTGGTGAATGATTTTGTGGATGTGTTTTTATATGGTTGATATGAATGACTGGTAAATCCACTTAGATATGTTTAGATAACTGGAAATGATCGAAAATGTGCTATTATTGATATTAGTAAAGTGATTTAATATTTTGGTCAAATGGTATTTAAGTTTCAGATCTATTGCATTGTATCATTGATGTTTTCGTCAACCGGTAAAGTTTGACAGTTCAGTTGCAGTTTTTGATACAGTGACTAAATCGGTTAAGTTTAGTGATTGGATTCTGAGTTGAAAGTTTGTTTGGTGAAAGTTTAGTTTATTTTCTTTCTACTAATTCACCCCCCTTCTTAGTAGTTGACCAGATCCTTGTAGTTTCATCATATTATCAATTGGTATCAGAGAAATCCATGTCCTCTTGAGTTTAAGGCTAATAGCTTGAGGAAAAGATCTAGGAGAACATAATGAAGAAAGAAGGTCCGAAGTTCAATAGAGAAAACTACAGAATCTGGAGTGAGAGGATGAAGATCTATATCAAGAGCTTAGGAAGTCAATATTGGGAGATGTTGTTACCAAATATAATTTGCCTAGTGGGATTCTGACAAATGATCAAAAGAAGGAGCAAGAGGAGAACAATCAAGCATTGGAGGGCATCATCAATTCCTTGTCCAATTCAGAATATGTTGATGCTCATGGATTGGAGACTGCATATTAAGTATGGAAGAAACTGGAAGAAATCTATAGTAGTGATGAGCTTAAATTTGATGATATGTAGATGGCTGAAGGAGAAAACATTCAACAGTATGGTCAGAGGATCAAGGATATAGTTGGAGAAATAAAAAGTGTTGGAGGTATAGTGGAGGATACCACTGTGGTTAGTAAGGTGTTAAGAACCCTTCTACCGATCTACACTATCCGAGGTGCAGCCATTCAGGAACTCAAATCTATTGATAAGACAAAGGTAACTCTTGACTCTATCATTGGTAAATTGACTGCATTTGAATTAAATGGTTTTGATGGAAGTGGTCACAGATCAAAATCTACATTTAGAGCCTCAGTCTCAACCCCACTGGTAAGGAAAAGAAGAGAAGTGAGCTACAATAATGAGTCTAGATCCAATAGAGAGGTAGATGATGAAGATAGTCTGATTGAGCTTGAAGCATTGTTGGTGAAGTGGTTACCCAGAGGTACCGGTAAGTACAAAGGTAAATTACCACTGAAGTGTTTTGCATGTAACCAGATTGGACATATTGTTGCTAACTATACAAATGGAGATAATGAGAAAAAAAATGAGAAGTATAGGAAGTATAAAGGCAAAGGTAAAATAAATTGTCTCATTGTAGTGGATGGAGGAATTACAGATGAAGAATTTGAGGAAGATGCAAATGAGAACATTGTCTTTGTTGCTATTAAAGAAGAGATATCAGATCAGAAGGCATTGGTCTCTCACATGGATAGTTTAGATGACGGGATTATAGATAGTGGTTGTTCACATCACATGATCGGTGATCAGAGTAAGTTTCTTAGTTTGAGGGAATTTGATGGAGGTGTAGACACCTAAAAATGGTCAACGCTTGCGGAGTCATACTTTAACATTTGCGCATTGCCTCATTTTAGGTTTTTGCATCGCATTAACATTTCTCCTATGTTACGTACTTGGTCTTTATCATTTGCGAGCATCGAGTCTTTCTTCTACATTCTTCATTTGTCTCGCTTTCGAATTTGGTCTTGTCGGCAACAATCTTCAATCATGATTTTGGTCGATCCTTATCAACTTGTCAATCTTGTCATATTGCGATCGATTCATCATCGATCCTTGTCCTTTTCAATCATGTCAATTTGGTCAATTTGTCATTGATTTTTTTCAACCAATCTCAATCAAATCATTTATCAACACTGGTCATTTATCAATTCAAAATCATGATCGAATCGACATCAAATCAATCTTACATCAAGACCTAATTGTCGTCTTTGCATTTCTAATTCATCTTCCAAGGTTTTATGATTTATTCATTTAATCTTGATTGTCATTCTCCCCTTTAGGTTAAATAATTTATTTATCCTAAGTCTTCATGTCACAATTAAATGTTTATTTAATTGGCTAATTAATTCCTCCTATTTTTGTAAATTAATTAATGAATGAAAAATTATTAATTAATTTACCTAATTTTCATCAATTTCCTAAATTCCAA
Organism: Cryptomeria japonica; assembly: GCF_030272615.1. Lineage (NCBI taxonomy): Eukaryota > Viridiplantae > Streptophyta > Pinopsida > Cupressales > Cupressaceae > Cryptomeria > Cryptomeria japonica. The sequence goes on from NC_081411.1 coordinate 525,098,829, forward strand.
GTCATTATTTCCAACTTAATTTTCTAATTTCTCCTAAATTCCTAAATGTCTATTTCTATTTCAAAATCTTGTCATAAATCCTTGCATAGCAATTTGTCATAAATTGTCATAAATCTTGTCATAAATCCTTGCATAGCAATTTGTCATACGCATGTCATAATTTTGCTATTGTTGATTTGAATTTCCATTCGAATCACTTTCATGCTAATCTTGTCTTTTCTCCAATTTGTCTATAAATTGGATGAATTTCTTCAATCAATCCCTAATTGGTAATCAGACTATCAAATTTCTAGTACTCTTGATCAATAATCTTGTCTACTTGCTTTCAACTATGTGTGTGCACTTGTAGGTGAGATCCACAACCAAACCATTTGAAGAGGAAAGAAGAAAAATGGAGCCACATGAAGGAGCATTCAAATCACATCTTTGGTTTGCATAATCTTTGCTTTTGAATGTTTTATTTCATGTCTCTATTGAATGTGTTTAGGATAGATCATTGCAATTGTGCTTTTGTGATTGAGCTAATGAATTACGTTTATCTTTCTTGTGATGATTTCCTATTTCCTATGCTACATTAATTGGTGAACCCGACATGAACACTAACCATCTAACCTCTTTATGGTGTTTTTGAGTGCTTTCAAGTTGATTTGCAGGTCAAAAAACCCAAAAACAGGGCCGTGCAGGGTTTTCTGGAGACTTCTGCGCCTGTGTCCTGCATTCTGCGCCTGTGTTGAGCATTCTGCGGTTGTGTAGAGGACATTCTGCACTTGTGTCCTACATTCTGCGCTTGTGTACTGAGTTCTACGCCTGTGTAAAGTCCATGTCAGAGGTAAAAATGCAGTATTTTACTTGAAATTTGTTTAGTTTTTGCATTCTATTTTCTGTGCTTTGGATTTTGGTACTAATTATCTATGCAGAATCTTGGCATATGCATGGCAAAGACAACAAACCAAACTACTAACATGTGTTATGTAGAATCGATAGTCAAAGACAACAAATCAAACTTCTAACTTGGGTTTTGCAGGTTGCCTTGGAGAAACAACTAAACTTGGTATTTGTATTTAAATGTTTTAGGCACCTAGTGATTTCTAATAGGTTGGAATGAACATGTTTTTGCTTTGATTGTTGAGTATGACATTGGAGTAGGAGAGTATGCTCTCATCCTTTTAGGGTGATCAGAAATATAGATCTTTGATACCATGCTTTTGTCTTTGATTGTGTGTCTCCTTTAGAGGGCCTGCCTTCCTGACCACTTTGCTTTTGCAAGAAAGTGATAATCGTGAGAAGGGAATGACCCAAAGTGAGTACAGCTAGAATTCCTTGGCATTCTAACTCACTATAAAAAAATACCCGATGAGCGAAAGCTTTGAAGGAAGTGTTACGTGGGATCTGCAGTTACTTGGGAAGTGATGACCCTTGAACTCTTTATCATATCAACATCTAAGTAGGGCCTCTTGGTCTAAATCATGCTTGCGCGACTACATTTGTTTGGTATCTTGATGGGCTTAATGTCTCAATCACGCTTGCGTGACATCAAGGAGTAACACTTAACAGAAATCCTTACTAAAGACCTTGTTTTTAGAGGCCAAAAACCCTTCTAGTTGCTTGAGAAGGATAAATTCGGATACTTGGAAGAGATACTAAGTTTGCCATGGGGAGATTTCCATGGGGACTGATGCTTGGCTGCCCTGAGAAGTGAGTGTCGTGGAGGGGAGCCCGTGGGGTCAAGCATCTATGTATTCTTCTTCAATCCCATAATTTGTCTACCTCTCAAGTACCTAATGTCTTTGCCTACCATAAGAAATGTGGGAATGAGCATGATTGTCTTGTGTCTAAGTTGCAATATCTTGTATTCTTTGCTTGTCAAAAGTTGAATTGCATCTCATTTCAAAAGCAAAACAAATTGATCCAACATAAGATTAAACACAAGAGACATTCATCCAACAAAAGTTCAACAAGATTCAAAACTCATCTTCAAACATGATTGTCAAACATTGTTCAAAATCTTGTCTCAACATTCATGTCACTTACATTTAGGTTCATCCTAGGTTGCATTTTGCAAAGTTCATTGTCAACTATCAAGGTTAGGTTTCACCTAGGTCATACTCCTTTGCATATCAATAAGAGTCATTCATTTGCATGTGTCCTCTTGCATTAAAGTCATACCATTGTCATACATTTGCATTTGCATACCCTAGGTCTCTTCATCAAGCTTAGATCATTATCATATCATATTGGGGTCATTAGCATAGTAATTGTCCCTTTGCATATAGTGTCAAAACTAGGTGTTGTCATACTTGAGTAATCCAAATCTTTGATAAACCCTAAGTCATTGTTAAGAAGTCTAGACCTTATCAACCTTTTGTTCTTTTGTCATGAATTGTCATTTGGTCAAACCTAGCTTAGTATCCAAGCATATAGGGGAGACATTGTCATTTTGTCCTTTTGTCACTCGGTCCTTTTGTCCTTTGAGGTCTAGACATCATTTCAATTTCCTAAGGGTCTCTTTTTTAGATTTGCATTCCAAAAAGTTTGTCAAAATCTTCAAAAACAACAAAAACATAGATTGCATTCTTGCCATAGATTGCATTTTCATTTATTTAGTTTGCATTTAGTTGCATATCATACATTATCCTTGAAAAATTCCAAAAAATATTGCATTTGCATAGTGACATGTCTATTGAAACAAGGTTCCAAGCACCAATGATGCAACAAAGTTTGACGTATCAACCGACAATGCAATCGAATTTTAATCCAAGGCAATCACAATTATATCCAACCCAACAACAAGGCAATATCGATCAAACTTTTTATGATGAAACAAGTCTCCAAATACAAAAACTAGAGGCGAAACTAGCTCAAGAAGAGGAGATATTGGAACAAAGAGTGAAAAACATTGAGAAGAATAGATCACAAATGTCCAAAATGTTTCAAAAATTTCCAATTCGAAATCTAAAGATTGAGCCAATTGATGTAAGATCTCTTATTGAACGATCAGACATACCAGCTCTCATCTCACAAATAGAGATGATGAAACAATTTCAAGAAAAGAGACAACATCAATTGCAACATTATGTGCCTTCACAACAAGAACAAGAATGTGTTTACTATCAATTAGATTTTCAACCAATGGTTCAACCAATTGTTCAACAGCTCCAACATTTCCAACAGACACAACCAATGGTCCAATCTCAACAATATGTCCAACCAACTATACAATGTCAACAAATGGTTCAACCAATGGTGGAATATCAACAAGTTCAATCAACATATCAATGTCAACAACAACAACCAAACATTCAAAAACAAAGGTTGCAGCACACACCAACCCAAGTTTCAAACATGTCAGAACAATTGAACCAAGTCCAATATCAAAACATGACATCAAACCAACTCCTTGCCAAACAAGTTCAAATTCTAGATACAACTATGTCAAAACCTCAAAAGAAAGGTGGCTTTATTGCAAGGATCTTAAGAAAATTACCAAGTGAGTTCTTTGAGGAAGATCAAGATAATACACTTATGTCTAGCAATGCCTCATCCCCCCACAAACAAATTGACTCTCCAGTGGCATCTATCCCTACACCTCTAGAAGTTTCACAAGAACCTTCCATATTGTCCTCATCAAATAATACACCCAAGGATGAAATTATTCAAGGGCTATCCATAATTGATTGCCACAATAATCCAATTCATGGTGCACATCCTTGTCATGTTTCAGAAATAGAAGACCCAATGCCACCATGCACTTTATTGCCATTACCTGTTTTAGAGGACCCTATTCGAAGTCCCACTTCCTCATGTTCAAGCATTGATTCCTTGCCAGAATCCATCACAAATGTTCAAAGTGCATTTCCTTCAGGCCAAAATGTTGATCCCTTGTCAGAATCCTCCATGCATATCCAAAGTCCAACCTCATGTCAAGAGGATAATTTAGAGAATGAAGAAATGTGTCTTAAAACATATCAAGATCAGGATCCTGAAACCTTATCATCCCATCCAATTGTTGACCAGGACCCCATATTCCTAGACACTCACGATGATTCTCCTATTTTTGTCCATTCTATCCAAAGTCCTATGGATACTCCATTTCCCGAGCAAGATCAAGATATCCCAGTTCATCCAATCCCAAATGATCCCCTTCCATTTCATGAAAAAAATGTCCTTTCAAATCCCATTAACATTCCACTTCCTAAGAAAGATCAAGATATCCTTTCCATCCTTTCCGATGATCCCATTGAAAGTCAAGAGGAAAGCACCTTTAAAGAGGATTCCAATGATCTTCCTCCTTGTCAAGATCAAATCATTCCTTCAGATCCTCCACAAGATCCACTTGTTCCTCCATCTCCTTGTCTTAATGCTCCATATACACTCCAAGGTCTCATTTCTTTTGATGATCCCATTATTTCTCCCATTCCATCTCTTGAAGAGCCTGTCATTGAACCATGTCCACTACACAATCCTAGTCCCCCTCATGATCTTAATCCCCCTCATGATTCTAATGTGTCAATGCAAGATGTTCATGAACCCTCGACATGCATAATGGGTTCTTCCACTTTGGTGCAATCCGATCCACTCCAAGATTTCATTATTTCTCTCATATCATATCCACCTCATAATGGACTCGCGTCTTCTTCCCAAAGAAAAGAGTATCCTACAAGTCAAGATATTCATAAAGGCAAAGGAGTAGACCTTCACAAGCAAGAGCCCCTCCATAGTGAAGAATATACTAATGGTCATGGCTACAGAGCTCACACTCAAGGCGTTGGTATCCCTTCAAAGTCAAAATCCAAATGTCCACCTTCCCCATCATCACTTCCATCCATTCTAGGTCCCTATATCCCTCCATCTCCTATGCAACATCAGAAAAGGCACACATCTTGGAGAACCTTCCATCCATCCCACATGCCTCCATATCATTCCCATCCACACCGACATTCATTTCCCCCTCCAAGCAATTTGGATGCCAAGTATAAAATTCATAAGTCTAGCAATCCACATGTATTCAAGGATCAACATGTCCAATATAATTGACATGTCAAAACAAAGAACAAATTGATCTATAAAGAAAAAAATATATCCAAAAGGCCACAAAGGTCCACTGAGCAAAATAAAGCAAATTCAAAATCTATATGGGTTCCTAAATCCCTTGTGCAAGCAATGCACTCCAAGGAACCACAAAAGCATGAAAAATCAAAAACCATGTGGATCCCTAAGCAGCTCCTTGAAGCACAAAAGCCTAAAGAACCATCCAAATTGGCATCCAAAATTGCTATTCCTCCATCCAAACCTCTCAAATTTGTTCCTCCATCACCTTCTTCATCCGTTTTGGGCCCTTATGTCCCAAAATCCATAGTCGTTCCTTCGTCAAAATCTCAATATCCAAAATACATCTTTCCTCCATCAGTCCATCACCCCTCAAGGTGTGTACCAATGTCGATCTTGCCAACATTTCTATCCACTCAAGCACAATTCTTCCAATACCCTATCCATTATCCAATGCATATTTTCCATCCTTCCATCCCTTTGATCCAATCCTTTGCGTAAATCCTCACCTTAGTTTCATCTCTTTTTCCATGTCCTTATCCTACCAACGTCTTTGAGCATACTTTTAAAGGTCATGGTCCATTATTTTTTTTAAGGCTACTATCCAAACAAAAAGATGCTTGAGTCCTTCTTCCATCCCCTATCATGTGTCCATCTTCTATTGAAAAAGTCAAAATACAAAAAAAAAAAGCAAAAAAAAAGAAAAAAGAGCAAAAAAGTAAAGAAAAAATGATTTGCCCTCTGGTGAAAACCTGGCAAACAGGCACCTTGGGAAAGTACCATTATGAAAACCTGGCAAACAGGCGTCATGCGTAATTTATGAACTTCTTGCACACCACGATTGGGGGCAAGTTTCCTCCTTCATATCCTATTATCCCTCTTGTCCATTTTCCCTTTCCACCTTTGATCTTGACAAGGCTAAGGAACATCCTGAGCATCATGCATCTTGTTTGCATCTTTCAGTCTATCATAGCTTTTGGTCTTTATCCATTTGCTTATTATAACCTTTCATCCATATTCCTTGTCTTATTGCAACTTTCTGCCACTATCTCGTATCCTATCCCGACCTTCAGTCCATGTCCCTTATCCATTCTTGGTCTTGCTTATCCTATCCATATCTTATCACTATCCATACACTCTTTTTCATTCCTTGATCTTGATCTGACATAAGGATGCAAATGCAAAATATGGTTTCAAAAGCCTCTTGACATGTCCCTCATGCAATGTCATTGATTTACATTGTCATATCCAGTCTCTTGTCCCATCGCGCAATAGCCCTTGGAAATTGCATCCGTATTGTCTCCATGATGAAAGGCCTTTGTCTTCCCTCCATCCACCAACATTTCAGCAAGCCTATTTATTCACCTGTCATATTCCTTGCCTTGCTAGACACTGGGGGCAAAACCCTAAAAATTGAAAAATGTCTTGAAAAAAACTCCCTAAAAATTGAAAAATGTCCTGAAAAAAATCATAAAAATTTCAAAATGTCTTGAAAAAAAATCATAAAAATTTCAAAATGTCCTAAAAAAAGATCATAAAAATTTAAAAATGTCTTGAAAAAAGATCATAAAAATTTAAAAATGTCCTGAAAAAAGATCATAAAAATTAAAAATGTCCTGAAAAGATCATAAAAATTGAAAAATGTCCTGAAAAAATACCTAAAAATTGAAAAATGTCCTGAAAAAATCATAAAAATCAAATAATGTCCTAAAAAAATCCCTAAAAAGTTAAATAAAGTCCTAAAAAAATTGAACACAAAAAAATTGTAAAAACTCAAAAAAGCATAACAAAAACAATATCCCCTTTATGCATAGACAGATCACTAAGCATCCCTCCAACTACACGCAATCCAACACTGCGCTTTAATGCAAATCACGCTTAAACAGATGAACTTTTTCAATCAAATCAAACATTCAAACTGATTAAAATTGTCTTATCAATCGAACGTTAATATCAATATCATTCGTCCTTGGCACACTATCATGGGTCTTATACAGGATGTGGTATACTCGAAACCAGACTGTGTCTTGTCTTAGACAGGGTACCGCATTCCCTGAAACCAGACAACATGATCATCTTATCTGCACTTTCAACTTTTGACAATGAAGATCAAGATGTTTGTTTGATTTGTTTGAATTTGTGCATCTTATCTTTTTACTGATTTATCTTTGGCTTCGGTCATGTTCCTATGTTGCTCGATGATGTCACTGAGTGATTTAGAGTGACCGAGATGGTTCATGGTCCCTTTCTTTTTTTTGTTGTTGTGATTGTTGTTTGTCTGCAATGTGTTTGTCTTTTGCAAAAAGGGTTGCATTTTAGCTCTGGCCTTCAATGCCATGATGCTCTGCATCCGCTTTGCTACAATAAATAAAGGTTCTCACCTACTTATGTGCATATGTGAAAGCAAGTTTTCCTTCATCTCTAACTGTCCTCTGTCTAATTTCTTCTTACTAACATTTCTTCCGTCAGTCTTGGCAGTCCGTTCGAACCTATCATCTTTTATCATTCTTATCAATCACTTGGCCTCTTTTCTGCATGTTTCCGGCCAATTCCTCGAGGGGGCATGCATATGTCATTATTATTGTCTGGGGCATTTTCATTACTATTTGAAACAATGCTTAAAATCGCATTGTCTCAAAGAGGGGCAAAATGTAGACACCTAATAATGGTCAACGCTTTCAGAGTCATACTTTAACATTTGCGCATTGCCTCATTTTAGGTTTTTGCGTCGCATTAACATTTCTCCTATGTTACGTACTTGGTCTTTATCATTTGCGAGCATCGAGTCTTTCTTCTACATTCTTCATTCGTCTCGCTTTCGAATTTGGTTTTGTCGGCAACAATCTTCAATCATGATTTTGGTTGATCCTTATCAACTTGTCAATCTTGTCATATTGCGATCGATTCGTCATCGATCCTTGTCCTTTTCAATCATGTCAATTTGGTCAATTTGTCATTGATTTTTGTCAACCAATCTCAATCAAATCATTTATCAACACTGGTCATTTATCAATTCAAAATCATGATCGAATCGACATCAAATCAATCTTACATCAAGACCTAATTGTCGTCTTTGCATTTCTAATTCATCTTCCAAGGTTTTATGATTTATTCATTTAATCTTGATTGTCATTCTCGCCTTTAGGTTAAATAATTTATTTATCCTAAGTCTTCTTGTCACAATTAAATGTTTATTTAATTGGCTAATTAATTCCTCCTATTTTTGTAAATTAATTAATGAATGAAAAATTATTAATTAATTTACCTAATTTTCATCAATTTCCTAAATTCCAAGTCATTATTTCCAACTTAATTTTCTAATTTCTCCTAAATTCCTAAATGTCTATTTCTATTTCAAAATCTTGTCATAAATCCTTGCATAGCAATTTGTCATAAATTGTCATAAATCTTGTCATAAATCCTTACATAGCAATTTGTCATACGCATGTCATAATTTTGCTATTGTTGATTTGAATTTCCATTCGAATCGCTTTCATGCTAATCTTGTCTTTTCTCCAATTTGTCTATAAATTGGATGAATTTCTTCAATCAATCCCTAATTGGTAATCAAACTATCAAATTTCTAGTACTCTTGATCAATAATCTTGTCTACTTGCTTTCAACTATGTGTGTGCACTTGTAGGTGAGATCCACAACCAAACCATTTGAAGAGGAAAGAAGAACAATGGAGCCACATGAAGGAGCATTCAAATAACATCTTTGGTTTGCATAATCTTTGCTTTTGAATGTTTTATTTCATGTCTCTATTGAATGTGTTTAGGATAGATCATTGCAATTGTGCTTTTGTGATTGAGCTAATGAATTACGTTTATCTTTCTTGTGATGATTTCCTATTTCCTATGCTACAGGAGGTTTGTGAGATTTGGGAATGACTCTCCCTGCATGGTGAAAGGGAAAGGATCTATCTCTCTGAATGGTAAGAGCATTGCAGATGATGTCTATTAGGTTGAAGGACTGCAACATAATCTTTTGAGTGTTTCTCAACTCAATGACAAAGGTTACCCACTGGAATTAAAGAATGGAGTGTGCAAGATTTATGGAAGGAAAGGTGAACTGCTTGCAACTGGAAAACAAACTAGAGGTAACTTGTTTCATTTAAACTCTAAAGTGGACATTTGTTTAATTGCAAAAGTAGAAGATAGTTGGCTTTGGCATCAAAGGTTTTGCCATGTAAATTTTGATAACAATGTAAGAGTCAGTAAGTCCAAATCAATAATAGGTTTGCCATAGTTGGAAAAACCGATGCATGCTTTGTGCAAGGAATGTCAGTTAGGGAAAATGACATCCTCAACCTTCAAGAAAAAATATTTCTCAGCTAAAAATTTGCTAGATTTGGTTCATACTGACCTATGTGGACCAATGAGGACTAGGAGTATTCAAGGTGATCGATACTTCATGATATTTACTGATTACTGCTCAAGGATGATGTGGGTCACATTCTTTAAAAATAAGACAAAAGCATTTAGTAAGTTTAAGGAATTCAGAGCCTTAGTTGAAAATGAAAGTGGAAGAAAGCTTAAGTGCTTAAGAACTGATCAAGGTGGTGAATTTACTTAAGAGGAATTCACTAGATACAGTAAAAATAATGGAATTAAGAGGCAACTTTCTGCACCTAGGACACCATAGTAGAATGGTATTGTAGAAAGGAACATCCAGTCAGTAGTTGAAGCTGCTAGGACTATGATAATTCAAGGAGGTGTAGCTAAGACATTCTGGAGAGAAGCTATCAGTACAACTGTTTATACAATGAATTGGATACTGGTTAAAAGAGGTAAGGACAAAACACCCTATGAGTACTAGTATGGTAGATCACCAAATGTCAGTTACTTCAAATTTTTTGGTAGAAGATGTTTTATCAAAAGAGGTGATTATATTGGTAAGTTTTATGCCAAGAGTGATGAAGGCATATTTCTTGGTTACTCCACCAAGAGCAAAGCTTATAAGTGTTACAACAACCAGACTAAGAAGATCATTGAAAGTGTAAATGCCCGAGTAGATGAGTTTCCTGAAAGTTCAGGTGAAACCAACAAGGAGAAGGAAGAAGAAGAACCTTACACACTATTTTTGGAACCGGAACTGGTAAAGCTAGAAGTTGGAGAACAAAATAGAGAAGTCCCAGTTCAACCAGAACATGAAGGTCCAATAGAAGATGAAGAAAGTGAAGAAGAAGAAGAACCAGAAAACCCAAATCATGTTATTCCAAGGTACGCCAGACTTAATCATAACCCTGATTAGATTATTAGAGACAAGAATGCAGGTCTGCTAACTAGAACAAGGCTTAGAGAAAACACATGAATGATTTCCACCATTGAGCCTAGAATTGCAAAAGAAGCCTTTGCAGATGAAGACTGGATCAAGGCAATGGAAGAAGAACTTGACTAGATAGAGAAGAACAATACTTGGCCACTAGTACCCAGACCAAAGAACAATAATGTAATAGGTACAAAATGGGTATTCAAAAATAAACTAAATGAAGATGGAATAGTGGTCAGGAATAAATCCAGACTGGTATGCAAAGGATATGCACAAGAATAAGGTGAAGGCTATGGTGAGACATTTGCACCAGTTGAAAGATTGGAAGGAGTAAGGACTCTACTTGCATTTGCAACATACAAAGGATTTAAAGTATATCAGATGGATATTAAGTCAACATTCCTAAATGGAATATTGGAAGAGGAAGTCTACATTGAATAGCCATATGGTTATGCTTTAATTGTAGAAAACAATATGGTGTACAAATTACATAAGGCATTATATGGATTGAAGCAAGAACCAAGAACATGTTATGAAATATTGTACTCTCACTTAGTGAAGATACATTTTCAAATAACTAGTGAAGACAATAACATATATCTCAAGACAGAAGGAGATAAGATACTGGTAAGTGAGGTATTTGTGGATGATACCATTTTTCAAGGAAATGATGATATGTGTCATGATTTTGATAATGAAATGAAGAATGAGTTTGAGATGTCACTGGTAGGTGAGATAAAAAAATTCATAGGTCTGCAAATCCAACAAATGAAGGAAGATATTTTTATCACACGGTCCAAATATGTTAAAGAAGTGTTGAAGACTTTTGGAATGGGAGATTGTAAACCAGTTGGAACACCAATGGTTATAGGCTATAAATTGTCTAAGGAAGATGATTCAACATCAGTTGATAAAAAGGAGTATAGGTCCATGATAGGTAAACTACATTATGTTGTCCACAACAGATTGGACATTGCTCATGCAGTAGGATTGGTTGCTAGATTTCAGAAAATCCTGAAGGAGACACACATGGTTGCAACCAAAAGAATTTTCAGATACCTGGAAGGCACAATTGATTATAGATTATGGTATACATGTGTAGGAGACTTTGGTTTAAAGTTTTATACAGATGCAGATTGGGCATACAGTGTTTATGACAGGAAGAGTACAACCGGAGGAGCATTTTTTCTTGGAGGCAGACTAGTGTCTTGGAGCAGCATGAAACAAAGTTGTATCTCTCAATCAACAACAAAAGCTAAATATGCTGTAGCATATATGAATTGTACCCAAGTAATTTGGATGAAACACATTTTGGAAGGTTTCAAGTTGAAGATATCAAAACTGGTAAGAATTTTCTGTGATAACACAAGTTCTATAAATATTTCTAAGAACTCAGTGTTTCATGCTAGGACAAAGCATATTAAGCTGAAGAATCATTTCCTGAGAGAGAAAGTGTATAGTAAAGACGTATCACTAGAGAATGTATCTACTAAAGAACAACTAGCAGATATATTTACTAAACCTCTACCTAAGGCTAGATTTGAGTATCTTAGAGGTAAGTTAGGGGTTGTACCCCTACATGAAGTCAATTAAGTAGATGTGGAAGACATCAATCTCAGAGCCTATTGAAAATATTGAAGAAGGATTGGTGAAGAGTGGAGCTACTCTGCAGGGGGAGCAACTAGTTGCAGATCAGTGAAGCATGAAACTGTATGGTTTACCTTCACTTTGGAATTGTTGACAAAGGGGGAGAAGAACTATATATGATTGATAGCCAGCTACCAGGTGAAGACATGAAGATACAGTTGAAGGAGAGTATATGGAAAAATGTAAATCAAGATTCCTATACCTATGTATATGCTTTAGTCTCAATCATCGCAATCAATGGGTATTGATATTTATATTGCCATCAATGCCAAAGGGGGAGATTGTTGGCATTGCATGAAGATTGCATTGATGTCAATAATAACCAGTAATGAAGATGTATTGCAACTGATAATGATGCAGTAAAGCAACCGATAGTAAAGTAGTGAAGACAACTGGTAGTATTATTTAAGCAAAGAGATCAACCAATAACCCTAACCAGTTTATAAGAATAACCCTAACCGATGGAGCTTAGAGAATCGATTGTGATGATCTATGACCAAATGATGATCAGAGATGAAGATGCCACATATGCATGTTGCACGTGATGAGTTTCAAAGTGGATTTGGCATGTACAGATAACTGTTTAACTGTGGAATGATCAAATGCATAGCATGAAGTGAAAAATGCATGATGAACTAGAGGATCCAATGTGCGGTGATCCAAGAGAGGTTGAAGTTGTCTTGAACAATATGTAGTTGATTGCTATGTAATCTAATGTTCAAGACTGAACTGATATATTTGTACACTATGAGATTTGTAGGTTTTGTGTTGTGTTACCGACCTATTGTATTTGCTTATAAGGTTGATTATTTGTTTCAATGTTGTGTTGGCAAATTTGGTTAAGTGCCATTGTTGCCAAACCAAAAGGTGTGTCTGCAGGATGTTGTGAAGGTAGATAGGAGCATAAAATGATCTGATTAAGCAAGGAAGTACTATTTCCAGATCAACAAAGAACATGTTTTTCTCTAATCATTACAACAGTTAAATCCCTTAACCGAGTAAGCTTTAACATGCTTGTTGTCGAAATCCTCTAACCAGGTGATCCATTAGCTTTGATTTGAAATCCTCCATCGAGGTTACCTCTAACATGGTATTTCCTTTAACAGGGTATTGTAGTCAATCCCTTAACCGGGTGGTCCTTAACCGGATCTGTTCTTAATAGGACATTATTGTATAAGCTTCTAACAAGGCTTAGCTCCTAACAGGGTGAACTTCAGAAGAGTTCAGAATACTTGTGGGTATTCATCCCCACCGTGGTTTTTCCCATTTGGGTTTCCACGTGAAAAATCATTGTGTCAAGTGGTGAATGATTTTGTGGATGTGTTTTTATATGGTTGATATGAATGACTGGTAAATACACTTAGATATGTTTAGATGACTAGAAATGATTTGAAATGTGCTATTATTGATATTAGTGAAGTTATTTAATGTTTTGGTCAAATGATATTTAAGTTTCAGATCTGTTGCATTGTATTATTGATGTTTTGGTCAATCAATAAAGTTTGACAGTGTAGTTGCAGTTTTTGATACAATGACTAAACCGATTAAGTTTAGTGATTGGATTCTGAGTTGAAAGTTTGTTTGGAGAAAGTTTATTTTATTTTCTATCTACTAATTCAGCCCCCCTCTCAATAGTTGACTAGATCCTTATAGTTTCATCATATTATCAGACGACTCCTGATGGCTCTTGATATTCTCAAATAAGTCTCTTGTAGGTATCTGTATCAATGAATGTCTCCAAAATGTTCCTAATTGTTCCTTCTAAGAAAATAATCTTTCCTTTTTCAAGACAACTGTCCCAAATCATTTAATGCATCATTTAGTCTATGTAGGATGAGCCCTTAGTAACTCCTGATCAACTCATTGGTTATTTACTAATTAAGTTGATATATGCTCTAGATGGCTCCTAATCAATATGTTGCTTTGTCCTTTTGGAAAAAATGATCGGTACTACATGATAGCTCTTGATTGACACAAGTTAATTAGTTCTGCATGGAAGCTCCTAAAAAAATATGCATTAAATTAAGAAGGTGTACATTTATTGCAATTATTATTTTAAAATATTATTTTCTAATTTAGTAAGTGTAAAGTAAAATTGGTAAATATTTTTTGTATAGAAATCTCTGTGAACTCATTTTTAACATTGTTATTACAAGTTTTAAGTATTAAACTAATTATGATGGAGAGATAAGGATTTAACTTTGAATGAAATTATTTTTCATTTCAAATTTGAAGTAATGATTATTGTGAAAAGCATACACATGTCACAACTACCGCCAACCTAGCAAATCAAGGAATAAGTACAAAAAAGTGGCATGTAGACCGTCAAGTTAGTTTGAAATTAATGAAATAACATGTGTAATAAATCATTAATTATGCTCAAAATTTTGGTTATTAAAAAGGAAACAATCCATTTTTCTTTGTAAACAAGTTTGAACGTTTAGTCTAGTGGAAGCATTTTTCAGTTGTACGATTAAAAATGGAGAATAAGAGAAAGAAAGAGGCAAAGAATTTTAGTATAGACCCTTAGATAGAGAGACTATTAGAACAAGTACATTGGCTAAATTTTATAAGAATGTATGAGGATTTTGAGATGGATTTAGTGGAAGAATTTGTAAGAAATTTTCATGTAAATGTTACAAGAGTTTGTAGAGAGGTCATAGAAGTTACCCCTCAAATTATCAGTGAATTATCATGGATTCCAGCAAAAGGGGAACCAGCAAACAAAAGGCATATTAATTTTGAAGAGTTGTTTAATGCATTTCATGAGGGGAATGAGCAACAGCCTGAGTTGTAGGTCCATAAAGGAAGTACCAAGGGAGTAAGAAGAAACAAATTGGACGAACCTTGGAAGATGGTGGTGTTGGTTCCCAAAAATGGGTTTTATGCTTTAAAAGCCACCAATACACACAATCCAATTTCTATGAAGCAGCCGAATTCAACTGTAGAAATTATCACAAGGATTGGACCAATTGACAAGGATTCTACAAATCCTTCTACGCTTTGGGCTCTGCAAAACCCGAGAGGGTGATCCCTTTAGTGAATTTTATGATCTCTGCACCGCACTCAAATATTCACTAAAACAAGGCAAATGATCTCATACACAGACTCAACAACACAAATAATGCTCAAGGATGGAAAGTCCTCCAGTGATCCTCAACCTAATATGAGCATGAGATGGGTAGGATAAACAATAACATACGTGAAAAGAAAGGTATTCTAATAATCAACAAATTATAGCGATTTGTTAGTGAATTTGAACACAAGACTGATATTTTAAATCAGTTACACGTTGTGATCAGTTCCTTAATCCATTGGGTACCTAAAGATACATGATGTAAAATGGAAACACGACACAATTTTATCTAATAGTATAATATCTAAGATAATATTGCCTTACAATATATCTCATTTGAAATCCCAACCTAAACTACTTATCTAAATCCTTGCATAAGCCCTATCACTCTGTAACCCCACTCAAGCATTTAATCGACCCCTTAGGTCAAAGCATGAAATAAAAAATTACATACATCATAACAATGCAACAAATGAAAAAAAACCCTTGATTCTATTTGTTTGAAAGATGAAAAAATTATACACTGGAGAGAAATAGATCAGAATTTTATTTTTTTTGAATAAAATTACTAGTTTTATCAAGGAATAAATTTACATATAACTCCTTCAATAACCTACATGAAGATTGACACTGAATGCTTTTCATTTTCTCTATAAATGAATCTACAACTTGCTCACTTCACCTAGACTCACTACTGGAACCAGAAAAGGAAACCCTAAGGAACTAGAAATTTTGAACCCATAAGAGACTCCCCAAATCAGAACCCGTCTAATAGCCTTGATTTACCATTTTATAGAAGAAAAGGGAGCAATAAGATTCAGGCCAAGAGACACATGTCAACAATAGATTTATTCTCAGCAATTAGGCCTAAAAGGCCATATGTGATTCTGTTACAAAAATATTCTATATCCATGCGCTGGCACCCGTGAATCAAAAATTTCAACTAAAATTGGTAGAAGAAAAACCACTTGAGCCATTCCATTATCACCCTGATGCCTTTGAATGGAGTGTGAAATGTTGCGTACTGTCCAACAGAGCATTTCCCTTCTCGAAAGGGATACTGGGTCCCGACAAGAAGAAAAGTCGCCTCTAAACTAGAAGAGGAGCTTGAGCCTTCATGCCCAGGATCAAAGAAAGTGGAAGGAGGAGCCTAAAGGGAAACATAATATGTTAGGGAGGGGTCGTAGCTTCCATGTAGTCATAGAGATGACTGGTTGTCACTCCCTACCCAAACAAATCCTTCTTTCATTCCTCTGTGGGCTCCTTCTTCGAACCCCCTGCCATCCAATGGCAGAGTAGAAGCAGAGGATGTAACATGTGTGGCCTTTCTTGATAATAAAAGACTTTCATGCCCCCTCTGGAAATCATTCTCACTTTCACAACCCCTCTGACAATAAACACACTGACAAAGGAGAAAAACACCCAACTGGTATCATAGAGCACACAACAACTCCATGCACGATCCTGCTCAAACATCATATTCCTTACTGAGGAAAGAACTACTCTCAAAAAATGAAAAGGATTCTTTTCTCTTCTACAAGTTTAGTCACCACCCTATTGTATTTATAATAAAAAATACTTCATTTGGTGATGTTCATTCACATGAAAAATTATCATTTTGGTGCTTTCAACTCAACCTGCCAGCTATGGATTCTAGAAATCATGCCTATCAAATCCACTGGCTCCTGCTAAGGCTCATCCTATGTGAATGCTTTTATTCTGATCTAGTTCCTCCTTGATTGTACAAATTCTTCTTCATAATCCCTAACAACAAGCAACCTCTGATTTCTTAGAGAAATTTGTGATCTCTCATCTCTAGCTCAGAAGCTATCCAATCCTTTCATGCCTCTGAAAATGTCATCCTTTCTTGTCTAATCAATCTCAACTTAGTAGAAACCTTCAAACTAGTCCCTCAAGAATGAGTCAGCATCCAAGTGTCTCGACTTGTCACTAATATGCTCCATGTCGACAATCCTGCATTCTGTTTGTTCTAACTTTGTTGCGTGGGTGACAAATAATATCCCTTTAAAAATCACTTTGAAACTCTTCCATAGATCTTGCCCAACTTGGTGAATCAAATGATCACTAATGGTCAATCTGACATTAACCTTCCATCGTGGCTTGTGGACCCAACAAATATGTGGCGTAGCAGTGCCATGTCATCTCCTATCCTAACACTATCAGCGGCTCCACCGTCAGTCTTCTTGGTCAGCCCGGGACATGTGGCATCATCTCATGATGCTATGGTCAATAAACTTATTTCATCTTCCTTCCTGAGGTTATGAGGGCCATTAGATATGTTCACACTTTACCTTGCGACCATAGTGCCTGCCAACCTTTGCATATTAAAAGTTGAGCACCTTTTTGGCCAGATTATAACATCACAGTCTATTGAAACACATGCAAATTGATGGGGCCATTAGTAGTCTGGTTTTTACCTCTTAAGAACTGGTAATATGAGGATTTTGAACAGTCAAACCACTGGCTCACCCTTCTAGCCACCAAGGACATGTGGCATCATCTCATAATGTCGCGGTCCTTATCTTCCTTGAATTTTCATCCGTGAGGTTGAATGAACCATAGGATATATTCATGATTTAACATATGATCACTGGAAAAATACATAATACTTTAGACTTTAGGAAAATTTAAGCGCTAGCAGAAAATATTAAAAGGGGACCGCCTAGGGTAAATTTGCATGCAACTTAGGAAAAACCATAAAAGGACCGGCCAAACACGACTTAATGCTTAGGAAAAAGAAAATGGCCCCGCCAATGGTAACCGACCCTTGGCTTTAAGTGGAAAAAATTAATGATGGAATATAACAGGCTTAAGGTTTTTCTTTTAGAAGAATTAATCGAAAATTCATAACTGTAAACCCTAAACCTTGAACCTTGACAGAGGGCAAAATAATTCTAGAATGACCAATATTTTGACTGAAGCATGAAAATTTTTGTGCAGTCATTTTTTAGGACTATCAGTGGCTCTAGTTGGAGACGTTCATTTCATAGGAATGAAGCGAGGATCCAAAATATTTGGTGAAGTAGACCATTTGCAGAGAAGACCAAAAAGAAGTTACCTAGATAGGGCAACTTGAACATAAAGGAAACTACACTACTTATATACAAAACCTAACTAATGCTCATGGATAATAACTACTTTAAGAAAATGAGAGCTTCAAGAATTGTCCATGAACACGCAATTCAAGAGGGAAAGGATAGCTATTCCATTGGGCATAGAGTCAGAAAAGATTATTCTACCCTGAGTTTCTTGTGGCTTGAAGGTCAAACAACAGGTGATGGCCCAAGGCCATCTGAAAATCAATCAATGTTTCCCTCGGTCAAATATGTAGTTGTGATCGCATTTAATCTTGAACAATCTAAGGATATAACTGCCATATACCTGTTCATGATCAACAAGCTCATCACCCTTCAACATGCCATAAAAACCCTTTATCTTAGTACATTCTTCACTAATCTGAACTTTATCACTAGACGTTGCTTGAAAGAAACAATACCCATGCTCAGTATTTGAAACCACAACATGTCAAAAACAACATTCATCAAGTTTGATCATAGCCCCATTAGACTGAAGAAGGAAGTAAAACACTTCATACTCTGTTCTGCAACTGGCATCATGAAAATTGATCTCTTCATTTGTTAGCCCCTCCATAACATATTCATCATTAAAACACTCTTGCAAACATAATACAAACTCATTACAAATATCAAAGGATATTCTCTCATATGTTGGTCCATCCAATATAACTATTGATTTAAAAATATCCATATCTAAACAATCAACATTTCAAAACCATTCTAATTCAGTTATGTCTTCCACTGACATAGTCACTAATTCTTGATCAGCATTTTGCACACTTAGGTCACTGTATGATGAAAAGGCATCATCATTCATCTTCTCGATAAAACTATCCTTATGTGCAACAAAAGGTTCCAAATATGACTTCAAAGTGTCATGTGGAGAAACAAGGCAACGTTATTCTACATCCACTTCACAACCTTGGATGATATCAGTAAACTTCACACTCTCACATTCGATGTCAGCACTTGTAACATCAGAAAGAAAATCACCCTCATATTCACTAGTTACAAATGTTTCTAAATCAGATTTAAAGAAATCATCAAAATCATCAAGATAATAGGTTTCATCACAACCTATTTCATCCTCTTCACTTCCCAGTTCTTCACATGAAGCAAACTCTTTACACAAAGCAAACTCATTATATGAATAATCAATAAATCTATCTAATGTAACCCCTTTATTATTTATAAATTTCAGAGTCTCTTCA
The DNA here is from genome assembly GCF_030272615.1 of Cryptomeria japonica. NCBI lineage: Eukaryota > Viridiplantae > Streptophyta > Pinopsida > Cupressales > Cupressaceae > Cryptomeria > Cryptomeria japonica. The sequence goes on from NC_081411.1 coordinate 525,118,181, forward strand.
TGCACCGTTGTTTGTAATGGAATAATTCGTACGCAACTATTCAAAACATTATTTTTAGGGACACATACCTCAACTAAAACTCCATGCACATTACTTTGGATGAATTCATATGGCATAGATATAGGCTCCAACATACTTTCCTTATTTGAACAAACCATGCAACTTTATATCTCAAGAGCATTATCAACCAAAAATGGTGGCACCTCATCATTAAAATTTTCATTGTCATACATAACCGATTTCTGAGAGACTGAAATCATGTCATCAAAATCCTGCATACTAGCATTTTCTTCATCAAATGTACAACTTTCCAATTCTTCATACACACTGTTGGATTTATCTTAAACACAAGACTGTGGATGAATCTCTTGTGGAATTTCCCTACTGGACAAACTACTGTTGCTATCATATGGTGTAATAACTAAAATTTTCTCACTAACCTTTTCTTGACTAACATGAGGAATAACCACTGTCTGGGACAAGTTCTCTTCACTCATATTTTTGTTTAAATCATAATTTTTAACATGGTTAGTGTGATCAGCAATGATGCAAATACTTTGACATTGACTTTTACCTTTTGATTTAAACCTTTCTTCGACATCTAATAACATAGGACATCACACTCTTGTAGATAGAACCTTTAGGGATTCCATATTTAAGGTTATTTTCAATATCCATTACTATCCTATAGGCCTGATGTGCAGTTTTAGGATCCTTGTCTCTCAACAAATAGCTCCTTTCCCCATCAAATGCAGCTAGGTAAACAACTAAACACACTGCATCATTGGGCCTATAGCTACTAGGAATATCATCCAGTGTTCTTGCAAATCTAAGATTGAAAGCAGGAATTAATTCATCTTCCTTCTTTTGAATATCCATGATTCTTTTCATAACTGAACCTGGATCAACTCTTTCACCAAATTGTTCCATGAAGGCTACTTTTAGTTCACCCCATAAAGAAATAGAACATGCTGGAAAATAAGAGAACCAATCTCTGGCATCCCCTTTCAAAGATTGAACAAAAAAATTTATGAGAATATCTTCTTGACTTACCTCAAAATCTCCCATCAAATAAAAAAACTCTTGTAGATATTAGTGTGTCGATTCTGATCCTTTCCCATTGAACTCTGGTAAATATTTCGTAACCTTAGTAGGTAATGGATTCGGGAAACCTTGAATATAATTAAAATTTAACAGTTTATATCTTTCCAAAGAGAACATTCTACTATGACTTGAGAGAGGTTGCACACTTACATTTGATATTTCATAGGGATGTATAGGCAAACAATACATCTTATCTTTCATTCCCCTTTACAATCTTAAAATATTATAATACATATCTCAAAGCATACTTCATCCAACTTAATACAAAATGTAGAAATGTATCACAGAAGCATGCAAAATAATTACTACTATTCCCTCTCTTAGTGCTTTACTCACTTAATAGGGAGACATTTTCTACGTATGATTTTCATGAAAACACATTTGACTCATGAAAATTAAAATACCTAGAGATGTTATAATGACTGAAAACTAATCTTCTAGCTTGCAAAAGTGATAGATTTGAAACAATCTTCACCTTTGCATTAGGTTCTTTTGTAAAGTTGCCAATCTCTTTGCAGATATCAAAATTTTGAACAACTGGAATTTCTTCACAAGTCAAACTTGTTAAAAAATCAGCAGTGCAACATCTTCTTACTATCATATGGCATCATAAGAATTCCATCCTCAACTTGTTAGAGCACTTCATCATGAGAGCTCAAGTCTGCTTCATCTCTTTTGTAAATTGTTTCGTTCTTCTTTAGTCCGTCCTCAAATAATGCACACTGGTACAAAGATCTCAGAGTTACCACTCACAACTTGTGAGGTTTTGAAATAATCATAAAATAGGGACAAATCTAGACAAACTTGCATTGAAAGATGAAAAACAATAGATTCTTAGACAACATTCATGAGAATTCACTCAGACTGACAAGGGATAGGTTTAACAATCTTATAACTCTATATGGCAAAATATTTAGGTCCTATGATGCGAGAGCAAATCTCAACCATCAAATCATAGAAAAAACTTGGAAATTTTATGCAATACTCCCCAGCAGAGTCGCTATTTTGTTGGTGACTTGGATTGGACAATCTCAACTATATATTAAGCCAATATTTCTTAACCAAAGATTTTGCACACTTGTCCCCAGTAGAGTCACCATTTTTGTTGGTTCCCAAAAATGGGTTTTATCCTTTAAAATCCACCAATACACACAATCTATTTTCTATGAAGTAGCCAACTTCAATTGTGGAAATTATCACAAGGATTGGACCAACTGATAAGGATTCTGCAAATCCTTCTATGCTTTGGGCTCTGCAAAACTTGGGACGGTGATCCCTTTAGTGAATTTTATGATTTCTACACCACACACAAATATTAACTAAAACAAGGTAGATGATCTCATACACAGACTCAATGACATAGAGAATGCTCAAGGATGGCAAGTCCTCTAGTGATCCTCAACCTAATCGGAGCATGAGATGGGTAGGATAAACAATAACATACATGAAAAGAAAGGTATTCTGATAATCAACAAATTATAGAGATTTGTTAGTGCATTTGAACACAAGACTGATATTTAAAATCAGTTACACGTTGTGATTAGTGCCTTACTCCATTGGGTATCTGAAGATACAGGATGTAAAATGAAAATGAAATGAAATTTTATCTAATAGTATAAGATCTAAGATAATAATGCTTACAATATATCTTATTTGCAATCCCAACCTCAACTACTTATCTAAATCCCTGCATAAGCCCTATCACTTTGTAGCCCCACTCAAGCATTTAATCAACCCCTTAGGTCAAAGCGAAATGAAAAGTTACATACATCATAACAATGCAATAAATTAAAAAAACCCTTGATTCTATTTATTTGAAAGATGACAAAATTATACACTGGAGAGAAATAGATCAAAATTTTATTTCTTTTGAATAAAATTATTACTTCTGTCATAAAATAAATTTACATATAACTCCTTCAATAACTTGCTTGAAGCTTGGCATTGAATTCTTTTCCTTTTCTGTAAATGACTTTACAACTTGCTCACTTCACCTAGACTCACTACTGGAACCAAAAAAGGAAACCCTAAGGAAATAGAAATTTTGAACCCACAAGAGACTCCCCAAATCGGAACCCGTCTAATGGGATTGATTTCCCTTTTTATAGAAGAAAAGGGAGAAACAATCTTTAGGCCAAGAGACACATGTCAACAACAGATTTAATCTTAGCAATTAGGCCTAAAAGGCCATATGCGATTCTGTTACAAAAATATTCTATATCCATGCGCTGGCACCCATGAATCAAAAATTTCAATTGAAAATTGGTAGAAGAAAAATTGCTTGAGCCGTGCCATTATCACTCTGATGCCTTCAGATGGAGTATGAGATGTTACGTTCTATCCAACAGAGCATTTCCCTCCTCAGAAGGGATACTAGGTCCTGACAAGAAGAAAAGTCACCTCTAAACTAGAAGAGGAGCTCGAGCCTTCATGTCCAGGATCAGAGAAAGTGGAAGGAGGAGCCTAAGGGGAAACATAATATGTTGGGGAGGGGTCACAACTTCCATGCAGTCACAGAGATGACTAGGTGCCACTCCCCACCTAAACAAATCCTTCTTTCATTCCTCTGTAGGCTCCTTCTTCGAACCCCTTGCCATCCAGTGGCATAGTAGAAGCAGAGGATGTGCCATGCGTGGCCTTTCTTGATAAGAAAAGGATTTCATGCCCCCTCTAGCAATCCTTCTCACTTTCTCAACCTCTTTGACAATAAACACACTCACACAAGAGAAAAACACCCATCTGATATCACAGATCACACAACAACTCCATGCATGATCCTGCTCAAACATCATCTTCATTGCTGAGGAAGAAATACTCTCAGAAAATGAAAAGGCTTCTTCTCTCTTCTACCAATAATAAAAAACACTTCATCTGGTGATGCTCATTTACATGAAAAATCATCATTTTAGTTCTTTCAACTCAACCTGCTAGCTATGGATTCTAGAAATCATGCCTATTAAATCCACTGCCTTTTGCAAAGGCTCATCCTATGTGAATGATTTTCTTCTAATCTTGTTCCTCCTTGATTGTTCAAATTATGCTTTAGAGTCCCTAAAAACAAGCAACCTCTGATTTCTTAGAGAAATCCGTGATCTCCCATCTCTAGCTCAGAAGCTATCCAATCCTGTCATGCCTCTGAAAACGTCGTCCTTGCTTGTCTAATCAATCTCAACTCAATAGAAACCTTCAAACTAGTCCCTCAAGAATGAGTCAACATCCAAGTGTCCTGACTTGTCACTAATCTGTTCCATGTCAACAAGCCTGCACTCTATTTTTTCTAACTTTCCCATATGGGTGACAAATAATATCCTTTTAAAAATCAGTTTGAAACTTTGTCGTAGATCTTGCCTAGCCTAGGAAATCAAACAATCACTAATGGTCAATCTGGTATTGACCTTCCATCATGGCTTGTAGACCCATCAAATATGTGGTATAGAAGTGTCATGTCATCTCCTAGCCTAACACTGTCAGCAGCCCTACCGCCGGTCTTCTTGGTCAGCCTAGGACATATGGCATCGTCTCATGATTCCACGGTCCATAAACTTCTTGCATCTTCCTTCCTAGGGTTACAAGGACCATTAGATATGTTCGCAATTTACCTTGTGAGCACAAAGCCTGTCAACCTTTGCAAATTAAAAGTCGAGCACCTTTTCACCCAGATTATAACCTCGCCATCTATTGAAACACGTGTAAATTGATGGGGCCATTAGTAGTCCTATTTTTACCTCTTGAGAACTGATAATATGAGGATTTTGAATAGTCAAACCACTTGCTCACCCTTCTAGTCATCAAGGACATGTGGCATCATCTCATGATGTCACGGTTCTTATCTTCCTTGCATTTTCATCCACGAGGCTGCACAAACTGTAGGATCTATTCATGATTTAACATATGATCACCGACGAAATACATAAGACTTTAGACTTAGGAAAATATAGGCACTAGTAGAAAATATTAAAAGGGGACTGCCTAGGGTAAATTTGCATGCAACTTAGGAAAAACCATAAAAGGACTGGCCAAACGCAACTTAATGCTTAGGAAAAGTGGCCCTGCTTGTAAGGAAAGAACAGTGTGGAAAAATGCTTCCCTAATATCAATTTGCAATGGAAACAAGACTATTGTGTTTTAAAACTTTACAAAATACTAAGATTAGCATATACGAAATAGAGACAATGTAAGAATTCAAACACACACAAAGATAAACACCATGAATTTATGTGGGAAACCCTTTCGGGAAAAAAACCACCACCAACAACAAGAGCACTTTATTCTCAGCAAAGAATCTTTACAATCAATTTTTTTATCACAACATAGATGTTCACTCTGATCACTTCGGCTACACACCATAGTATACGACTTATCATCAGAACAACAACCTTGTTCAAGTTTCCTCTTGGCTTCATATACATTTTCATGTCGACTACTCAACTGTCAGTTTGCACCAATTGGTTAGACATCTAATTGTCTACGTTGGTGTGCATTTGTGAGAAAATAATTATCCCACATGCATCAAGGAATTGAACTGGTTGGTATTCAAGTACACTGGTCCAGGTGAGTCAACTCCATTGGGTATCGGTGTAACTTCAAAACTACATCTCCGATGGTCGATGACAGACCCGATCGTTGAAGGCAATTCCATCAGGTCATCGACAAGATGAAATATCATCTATCCTGATCGTCCGATCTGCTAGATCTCTCTTTCTGCGCTCTGCCATGTGGCACCCTCTGATTTTCTCTGGGGTCTCTACCCTGCCACCTTAGCATGACCTTACTAACCTCCCGGAATGAAGCTCTCCTTTGTTGGGCCCCACCTTGGTTGCCAAGTTGCATAGGATAAACCTTGTGCATCTTGTCATAGCGGAATAGCAATGACTGTCTGATTATCCTGGACTTGCTCACCCATTAAACTATCTGAGTTTCTCCTTTTGCCAGGTCCTACCATGGTTCCCAAGTCATAGGAAATAACTTACATGCATCTTGCCATAGTAGTTAAGAAATGCTTGTTGGATCTGGATCTAAGCTGCACATCTTTTATCCTTTCATCCATCTGATAACCGATGCTACCCTGATGACTAAAAAAAAACTTCGTAGGGTATCGACTTAACATGGAACAAGTCTACCCAATAGCCAATAGTGCTCCTATGACCCAAGGAGGATTCATTGGGTATCGACATAGCACCGAACAAGTCTATTCGATAGCCGATAGCACTCCTGATGACCGAAGATGACTTTGTCAGGTCATCAAGATGACTTCAAACCTGCTACTTTGAGCTCCAATATGTTGAGTTCATCAACAAAAGTTATACCAATAGAGTTCACAGATTTCCTTCACACTATTTCATCGGCCATAGTTAACCCAATCAGTATGAACAAGGGTCAAGTGAATTAGAGGCACATTTCCAACAAACTCCCACTTGACGAGGAATTCACTAGACTACTTGATCACTTTTCCAAACATCATAGAGGGGGATGGGTACTGAGACCCATTGAGTTAGAACACCACCTAAACTTATGAGTGCTCACCAATTTTGTTAATGCATCTGCAACATTTTCTTGAGTGTCTACCTTGTGCAGATTAACCTTTCCATCTTCTACCATGTCATGTAGAAAATGGAATTACACATCTATGTGTTTATACCTAGCATGGTATGTAGGGTTATTTGCTAAACATATAGTACTCTGACTCTCACTTCGCACTTCAACCTACCCTGCATCAAAACCAACATCTGTACTCAAACGCCTGAGCCAAACAAAATTTTTACAAGCATGTGAGGCTGCCATGTATTCTACCTCTATAGTGGACAAAGCAACTATAGATTGTTGCTTTCTCATCCAACTTATTGCTCCACCATTCAGAACAAAAACATATCCACTGGTGGATCTTCTGCTGTCAATGTCCCCTGCCAAATCAAAATCTGCATAACCACAAATGCTGAGAGTTTTCTTTGAATCATTTAGATTACCATGATAGAATAATGAAAAGTTTGAAGTACCCTTTAGATATCTAAAAACTCTCTTTACAACATCCCAATTTGGTCTTCTTGGGTTTGACATAAATTTGCTTAATACTCCCACTGGTTGGGAAATGTTTGGTCTTATACAAACCATTGCATACATCAAGCTGCCAATAGCACTTGCATAAGATATACTCTTCATGTCATTTATCTCTTTTGGAGATTTTGGACTGCCATGCATGGACAATTTGGTTCCCTGCAAAATAGGAACAACCTGTTGTTTACAGTCAGACATCTTAAACTTATCAAGAACACTAGTGATGTACTTTCTCTAGCTGAGCCAGAGTTTTCTCTTAGACCTGTCCCTCTTGATTTCCATTCCCAGAATGTAGTTTGTTGACCCCAAATATTTCATTTTGAACTTCAAAAATAATTGGGACTTCAAGTCTGAGATCATACCTTTGTTATTTCCAATGAACAACATGTCGTCATCATACAAAGCAATAATAATTATCTTATCATCTTCAACCTTGTAGTATAGACAATGATCAACTTTCGCTCTCACAAAACCCAAAGACAACACAAACATATCATATTTTTGATACCACATTCTGGGAGACTGTTTCAAACCATAAAGAGACTTCTTTAGTTTACATACCAAATGTTCTCTACCCTTTTTCACAAAATGCTCAGGCTGGAACATATAGATTTCTTCTTCAAGGTCCCCATGAAGAAATGTTGTTTTCACATCAATTTGCTCAACTTCCCAATCATATGCAGCTGCAAATGACAAAAGAAATCTTATAGATGTCAGCTTAGCTACAGGAGAGATGATTTCTCCATAGTCAATACCTTACTTTTGAGAATACCCCTTCGCAACCAATCTAGCTTTGTACTTGTCAATGTTGCCATCTGGACCATACTTCCATTTGAAAACCCATTTACAACCCATTGGCTTTCTGCCAATTGGCAAGGATACCAGATTCCATGTTCGATTCTTATCCAATGATTTCATTTCATCATTCATGGCTTCCAACCAAGAATCTAAATCTGACATATCAATGGCTTCTTTTACACTCCTAGGCTCATCAGTATCAGCAAGTAAAGCATAGGCACAATTTACATTCAACATTGAAAAAATATACCTCTCTAGGGCAAACCTATCAGGTTGTCACCTCTCTCATGTGGATCTTCTTAACACTTGTGGTGAGGCTTCATTTTGTTCTTCTTTTGAACTTTCAAAGCTACTTGAACTCTCTTCATTCTCATCTTCAGGTACATCTGAAGTTTTCACTTCTTCTCCTAGTGGTAATTCAACCACATCCTTCTCTTTTTCTTTCTCTATTGGTTTATCTATAGACATAGGTTTCAGCTCTCAGAAGATGACACTTTTGTTGTACACAACCTTTTCAGTCTCAGGATTCCAAAGCTTGTATCCTTTAACTCTAAATCTATATCCAATGAAAATACATTTGACTACTTTGTTACCAATTTAGATCTTTTAACATCAGGCACATGTGCATATGCCTCTGAACCAAACACACAAATGTGTCTTAGAGAAGGTTTCTTACCAGACCATGCTTCCATAGGTGTCTTGTCTACTAACGCTATTGTAGGTGATCGGTTCAACAGGTAACATGCTCTAGCAACTGCTTCTACCCAAAACTTTTGTTCCAGCCCAACACTACTCAACATGCTTCTTACTTTCTCCATCAGAGACCGATTCAACCTTTCAACAACTCCATTTTGTTGTGGAGTATAAGGCTTAGTTCTATGTCTTTTGATTCCATGGTCTACATAGTACTTGTCAAAATATGTATTGCAATACTCACCAACGTTATCCATTCTTAAACATTTTATTCTTATTCCAGTCTAGTTTTCAACCAAGTTTTTAAATTCCTTAAACCGACTGAACACTTCTAACTTACTGTTCATAAAATAAACAAATGTCCTTCTTGAATAATCATCAACAAAAGATACATAGTACTTTGATTTAGACAAAGAAGGTACATCCACTGGACCAAACACATCAGAATGCACATAGTCCAAAATGTCAGAAGATTTATGAGGACTTGAATAAAATTGAACACGGTTTTGTTTTCCATATATGCAATGTTCATAGAAATCAAACTCAAGGTTACAATCAGTAAGTCCTTCTACCAGATCTTTACTCTTTAAAGTTTTCAAACCTTTTTTACCAAATGTGACCAAGCCTATAATGCCAGAGCATTGTCTTTTCAGTAGGAAGTTTAGCTTCCATAGAATTTACATCATATGTCAACTCGGTAGTTTTATCAGATTTCTTAGTGACTATATTACAACACACAGGTTCAACATTTAACCTGTACAATGTACCAATGTGTTCACCCTTAGCCAAACTAATAGACCCTCTAGTCATCTTACAACCACCAGACATAAAAGTTACATGGACTCGAGCATCATTCAGCTTGCTTACAGAAAGTAGGTTTCTTGCCAAACCTGGTATGTGCAGAACTCCATTGATTCCCTTTATTCTCCCATCAGGAAATTGGATTTTAATTATTCCTCTCCCAACAATCTCCATTGTTGAATCACTTTCTAAGTACACCTTCCCACCAGCATACAGTTCATACTTTGAGAACCACTCCTTGTGAGATGTCATATGGAAAGATGCCCCCGAGTCAATCAACCACACATTGTCAAAAGCAGGCACTTCCACGGTTGCTACAAAGGCGTCTGCATCACTGTGAGAAGATAAATTATCAGAAGAGTTCTTTCTCTTCTTCTCCTTTGTGAAGTCCTTTTGAATATGACCCTTTTATCCACAGTTCCAACATTTCACCTTAGACTTCTTTCCAGGAGACTTGGACCTCTCTTGAGACTTGGACTTGGACTTCTTTCCTTTCTTTTTGTCTTTGTCCTTTGGTCTTCCTCGAATAGAGTGCATCTTTTGTCATCTCAAAAGACTTCTTTCTCATTTCTTCTGACAAAAGAGTATTGACTAGAGTATCCATCTTGAACTGGGTTGTAGTACTGCCGATGGCCATCACCAAATGTTCCCAAGAATCTGGCAATGAGCATAGTAGCAACATGCAACGTTCTTCTTCTTGAATAGATACACCAACTGATGTCAATTGAGAAAGAAACATGTTAAACACATTCAAATAATCTGCCAAGGATATTCTTGCATCCATTCTCAGAGAATATAACTTCTTCCTAAGGAAGAGTTTATTCACCAAGGTTTTGCCCTGATAGATGTCTCCTAACTTCTTCCACAAATCATTTGCAGTCTTCTCCTCATGTACATTCAATAGTACTAAGTCTGCAAGGCTTAGTCTTATGATTCCTTTGTCTTTCTGGTCTACTAAATCCCAATATTCTTGCCTCATGCCTGAAGGTTTCTATCCACTCACTGCAATCCAAAAATCTCGGTCAACTAGCAGGTCCTTAATTTGAAGTTTGCATAACTCAAAATTGGAGCCATTGAACTTCTCAATATCCATTCTTCTAGAAGTGCTTGCCATCTTAATCTGTAAACAAGTAGACACACTAACAGACTCCCACTAAAACAAATTAACACAAAAAACCTGTTGGTCTAAAGAATGAGCAAACTAAGTTCACTTGCAATGTATCTATGAAATAGACAATCTCAATAAATGAAAAGATTTAGGGCTTGGACAACATAAAATAGGATCCTAATGATCCTCCTACACTTCAGGTTCTGCAAGGCCTAGGGGGGACACCCTTTGATGCACAAAGTACAACCAGTTACAAACATATGACATCAATAAAAGAAGATAAATCTCACAGGGCTCCACAATAAGGAGATTACTGCAGATGGGCTAGATCTACATTGACATCTCAACAAGATTGGAGCATGAGATAGATGGAACATCTAAAACTACAAACATAAAAGAAAATGGATACTTGATATTTTAAAATCTTTGAGAATCCCCAAAATTTGCAAGACCAGTGCCTTATCCAAGGGCATCAAGTCATACATCAAACTATAAATGGAAACCTCTATTGCAAATCCAATTTATTAAGAAAGATATCCCTGTATCAATGTCTTGCATTAATACATTCTAAACTCAAATGGAGGATCATACATATCAAGACATTATCCTGAATTCAAAATGATTGCTCATATAATTTAAACTCTTCCTTGAAGAGTACCTAAGAACACTCATTACACTCCCACTTTGAGGGGACAAACCCAAACTCCCTTGAAGACTGGATTCATTGAAAACAAGAGAAGGCCTAGAGACAATCCAATAAGATATATATATATATATATATATATATATATATATATATATATATATATATATATATATATATATATATATATATATATGCCTTACATATATGTGACCTGCAACAGAAAACATTTACAACAAGAAGATACTCTATTACTTGAAAAGGAACATTCAATGTACAAATTTGGGAAAAACTCAGAAAATGGAAATTGATATTCAGGAACGTTGCTCCCAAAAAATCTAGAACCTCTACAAAATGAGAAGACTCTTGAATAAGAAGGTAGGGAGGACAAAATCAAATTTCATTCTCTGACAACGACAACCACCCTATGTTTCAGCATTAACTGATTCGCACAACTTGTCCTGTAGAACATCCAATTTTTCTGACTGAAAAATCCAATCTGAGATCCTAAGGCAACTACCCCATAAATATATGTCATGGGTTACACTTGAATACATAATCAGATTCCTTGGATCGAGATCTTTCTAACAATATATAACACTTATATATCGTGCAAAAAATAATCCTTTAGTCATCAATCCCTCTGCAAGTCGGTCGTTTAATTTTCTACCTATTCACCACAGTTAGAAACTATATTTTAAACCTTTAAATTTTGCCATGTAGACATTTTCGATGCATCTCCACCATGTGGCATCTTCTGGTTCATTCCGGGGCCCTTATCTTGTAACCTATACACCACCTGGGTTCACCGCCAGAATGAAGCTCTTTCTTTCCTCCTCAGCTTGTTTGTTCTTTTTATTTCCTCTGGACTACTCTTCATTTCTATCGGGCCCCATCACTTGGTCGCCAAGTCACGGCTATTAGCCATCGAGCAACTTCATGTTGCAACTTGGCGATAACCGTTGATCTTCCTTGGATCACCATTGATCTGCCCTAACTTTTTTGACTTTTACCTCTCCTGAGCGGCTCCCATTATCACTTTCTCTTCTGGCGGGCCTGACATGTGTCACATCCTAACTTGCCCTTGGATACATCTACCTGCCACCTTGGAATTGCCACTGGACTTGGGCCTGTCCTGATTTTTCTTATACTCCCACTATGTGGCACGTCCTTACTCGCCCCAAGCCCACCTAGACTACCACCTTAACTGCCACCTAGTCAGTCACTATGTTGCATGTGATAACCATCAGGCACTTTCACATGGTGGTATAGCAATGCTAGTAGATATTCCCTCAAGCTGCTCAATCCTTAACGCCTGGGTCACTTTCCTTTTAGCGCATGTGATTTGTTGCCAAGTTGCATGGGATACCTGGCGAGAACCTTCACATCATGACATGGTGATAACCATTAGATCATCTCGCCCAGCCGTCAGATCCTCTTAACCTGCTCGAGCCTTAGCTTCTCTAAATGGCTCTCGCCTGTGCCATGGTGTCACCACTTGGGATCTTTGGATTCTCTCTAAGATCTTCCTGGACTCCACCTGTCCAGTCAGGCCTGTCACTTGTCAACCTCTGGTTCACAACCTGACTCACCTGGACCATCTAGTCATCACCACTAGGACTACCACTTCCTTTGGTTTGTTCGGCATCATCCTTTTGGCCAAACTTCCTCTTCGGCTATCCATTTTCTTGTCTCATCGAAACCGCATTTTCATCGATGCCTTCACTTTTTGATGGAACCGGTTGATATTCTTTGATGTGCCCTTGTCGATGGATTCGAGCATTCAGTGAACTATTTTCATGTCTTATCGAAACCTTAGTTTCATCGACACCTTCTATGTTGATGAAACTGACGCCTTCGGTGAATCCTCCCTGAGATCCATAAAAACCACAGTCTGCTCAACATTCATCTGCCATCTGTTCTATCGCATCACCACTGGACCTTCCACTTCATTAGCTATGTGTCACTATGTGGCACCTCATGATTTTCTCAGTGCTTACCTCGGTGCCACCTGGCCTGCTAGCTCATCAGTCGCCAAGTCACGGTTGTTAAAAGTCGAGCACCTTCATCTTGCAGTATAGCGACCACCGTCTGATCTTCTACAACCTTCCCACTGTTTAATTTTTGCTTTTGCTACAAAATTAGGCCACTCTAAGATACACGTGCACGTGGGGGCCCCACCACCTACTTGATCAACCACTTGCCAAAAGCCTGTAAGCTTTGACACTTAGGATATATGTAGCTTTTCATTTGAATACAAAAACTCTCCTCCCCGCGGCCAATGTGGGATAAATGGTTCTTCACCTTGGTGACTGAAATTGCTTCCTCAAACTATGCAGAGAGGATGGTTATGGTCTGGGCTTGGACTATACACTTGCCATTGCATTGTTTATAAAACTTAGATGCCTCCCCAAACACTTGCAAATCTTTATTTGCCTGAACTACTTGCATTAACTACCAGACATGGCTCACCACTGGTGGTTTGTCGCCATGTCGTGGTGAATAACTATTCAACACTTTTATGTTGCGGTATAGCCACAACCGCGAGATCTAAAGAAACTTGCTCGATCTTTAAGAAACCCGATAGATACATAGGAAGAGTCATAGGACTTAGGAGAAATTGAAAATTATCAGAACCCGCTTAGGCCTAGACTTTAGAAAGGGGCCCCCCTCTTGACAACACACAGACCCTTCCACTTAAGTGGAAATTGGAAACGAGCAAAGACCTTGGATAAAAAGAAAGGGACATTTTTGAACCTTGAACCTTGAACCGATTTGCAAATGGTTCAAAATAGACATAATGCATTCTCACTTGCTTATTAAAAACTAGTACAAAGCCACGACACAAGCAGGAGAAGCGGTTGACCCTTGAACCTTGAACCAAAAAAGGTCCAAGGGTTCAATTTTAATATGAATTACAATAATGCACTTCAAAGGCTTAATTTTTCTAAATGTTTTCATGAAAGAGTAGAAAACCCTAAACCCTCAGAACCACAAACTCACAGGCAAAGGTCAAATTCTAAATTTCGACAGACTCCAGCAACTAAAAGGCAAGATTTTCAACATATTTGAAACAATGGTAATAGATTAATCAAGTACCATTAGAAAGTGCAGAGCAGAATTTTAAAATAGGCCACTCAAAATCTCAAAATTTTTATAGGTCCCAACAGTGGCTCTGACTGGGGATGGTTGATTGCAAGATCAACACAAGAATTTTAGAATCTATGGTAGAGAAAACCACCCAAAAATAGATCACTTCTTCTTCTTTTAAATTCTTCAATGAGCTTCACTCTCCAAAATAGGGGTTCCTTATTCCACCCAACAGTAGGGCTCCTTATTGAAAACCACACAACTGAAAGCAAAGCGACTGTACAATAGAACTTATTTACTTATGGCCCCAGGCCATCAAAATTGGAATCGATGCTTACCTCTATCAAACACATGATTCTAATTTCCATGAATCAAGGGTAAGCTGCAAGTTTCATTTACATTTGCCTGATCATAAACTCTGCAACTTCTCATCAGATCCTCAGATAAATTATAATCAACACACTAGTAATCATTCAATCTTTGAAAAAAAAAATCCCACCTCTAAATTTTGACCATCAAATGACACATAACTGTCATATTGTTTACAATTGTTTCCCAACTGAAAATAAAAGAAACCCTGCTCCATCTGATCATTGGGAACATCAGGCACATGCTGATTACTAGTTTGCAAAAATAGAAAACACTCATCCATAATACATGCTTGCACTCTAGAGAGGAACATTTCCCCATAAAATGACTGCAACCTAGCATGTTGATTACACCTTGTATCAGCCTTTTGTAAAAATGAAAATGCATGATCACCTGTCAATGGTTCATTTACTAATTGCAAATCTGGAAAAGATACCTCATATTTGTCTTTCTCTTTAACACCAAGATCCACATAATGCATATCAAATTCTGGTTTAATATCAGCATATGAATCCACATTATCACATTTATCAACCTTATATGAATTTTCATCTTGCCCACTATGCAAATCAACTGTGGGGAAAGAAATATCATATGCATGATACCTCACACTACCAAGAACATCATTAGTATCAAAACATATACTGATTGGGTATGATATATTGGGGACATTTTTGGATGTATACCTCTTAAGATCAGTCGCTAAGAGTTCTGAGATTTGTTTACTACTTAGTGAACCTTCTCCTTCATTTTCATTTTTCTTGGCTTCATCTTCCGTGTTGTGAACATTGTCCCAATCTGATGCAGGCATTAAATCTATAGTGCTCATGTCTTCATGCACATTTGTTTTGTCATTACAACAACTTGCATTTGTATCATGACCTTTATCATGCTGATCATAAAGTGTTGCAATATGGTGCAACATGGTTTCATAACCTTGGTTGCAAACACCTTGTGGATTGATATTAACAAGGTGATCTATATCATTCAAATCTGAAACCTCAACAGGCTCAAGATTATTTGAACAATAACTTATGCTTTCACAATTTTCTTCTTTCTCTGAATACACATCTACACTGTCATGCTGAGAGTAAGAATCATCTTCAACATCATAGGAGGTACATCCACTCACAGATTCATCTCCATCACTATACTCAAAACTATGTGTATTTTTAGATTTATTCATTTTAATATCATCAATCCATTTTTTAATGTATGCAACACTTTCTTCCCTCAGGTTTGAAGACCAACTGACTGAATCAGGCTCATCAAGATCTAAAAATAATTCAATCCAAACTGACTCATGGGGTCTAACATCAACTGGAAGCTCATTTAATGTAGTAATAAATCTTTCATAAAAAAACATATGATGATTCAACCTTTCTCTTCCCCACTTTCCTTCTTACAAACAAGATGCACTTATCTTGGATCTTTTGAAAGCATATCTCAATTTCACTATCAATGTCTTTCAAATTTGACAAAGAAGTTTTAGATTTCAGAACCACATCTAGATCCATCAAATTTGAAACATCTATTGAACCATTACCATGACAATGCATCTTACTATTTTACTCTCTTTTCAAAACACATGCAGTCATAATTTTTACAACCACATACTTCTCCCATCACTGGGTGAAACTTTTAAGAACAAGAAGTATGTAACCTTAGAACCGATACTCCTTTTCCTGGTGACTTGCTTCACCTTATAAGGAACAAAAGTTATCTCATGAATGGGAAATACCTGGGTATAGTTGCTGCTGCTATTCACTTCACTTCTAACTGAAAATTTGAAGAAAAACTCCAAACCTCAAGTTCGTTAATACAGAGTCACCACCTCCCTAAAGAGGAATAAAATTTAACCACTGATCTTCACTCTAAAACAACTTCACATTTATGGGTCTCACATAGCAGAGTCACATAATTTTTTATTTTTTTTAAATTTCTTAGCAACAAAACCTTCCAAGATATATACTTTCAAATCTGAAAACAACTTTCAGACTTGTAAACTTCTAAGACTCTTCCCCAAATAAATTTGGCCAGACTCACTTACAATCTGATTCAACAGTCTATACCAGAGATCTTTAATCTGTCCCCACCAGAGTCACCATTTTATTGTGGTGACTCAGATGGGGTAATCTCAACTATATATTAAACAAATATTTCTTAACCAGAGATTCCCAATAGTTCATTCAGTCCCCAGTAGAGTTGCCATTTTGTTGGTCTAAAAAATGAGCAAACCAAGTTCACCTGCAATCTATCTATGAAATAGCCAATCTCAATCAATGAAAAGCTTTAGGGCTTGGACAACATAACATAGGATCCTGATGATCTTCCTACACTTTTTGGTTCTGAAAGACCTAGGGGGGGACACCCTTTGATACATAAAGTACAACCAGTTACAAACATATGGCATCAATAAAAGCAGATAAATCTCACAGGGCTCAACAACAAGGAGGTTACTGCAGATGGGCTATATCTACATTGACATCTCAACAAGATTGGAGCATGAGATAGATGGAACATCTAAAACTACAAACATAAAAGAAAATGAATACTTGATATTTTAAAATCTCTGAGAATCCCCAGAATCTACAAGACTAGTGCCTTATCCAAGCGCATGGAGTCATACATCAAACTGTAAATGGAAACCTCTATTGCAAATCCAATTTATTAAGAAAGATATCCCTGTATCAATGCCTAACATTAATACATTCTAAACTCAAATGGAGGATCATACATATCTAGACATTATCCTAAATTCAAAATGATTGCTCATAGAATTTAAACTCTTCCTTGAAGAGTACCTAAGAGCACTCATTACACTCCCACTTTGAGAGGACAAACCCAAACTCCCTTGAAGACTAGATTTATTGAAAAGAAGAGAAGGCCTAGAGACAATCCAATAAACTGTATATATACCTTACATATATGTGACCCGCAATAGAAAACATTTATAGCAAGAAGGTACTCTATTACTTGAAAAGGAACATTCACTGTACAAATTTGGGAAAAACTTAGAAAATGGAAACCAAGATTCAGGAGCCTTGCTCCCAAAAAATATGGAACCTCTACAAAATGAGAAAACTCTTGAAGAAGAAGGAGGGGAGGACAAAATCAGATTTCATTCTCTAACAACGACAACCACCCTATCTTTTAGCATTAACTGATTCGTACAACTTGGCCTGCAGAACATCCAATCTTTCTGACTGACAAATCCACTCTAAGATCATGAGGCAAATACCCCATAAATAAATTCCATGGGTTACACTTGACTACAGAATCAGATTCTTTGGATCGAGATCTTTCCAATGATATATAACACTTATATATCAGGCAAAAAATAATCCTTTAGTCATCAATCCCTCTAGAGGTTGGTCGTTTAATTTTCTACCTGTTCACCATAGTCAGAAACTATATTTTAAACCTTTAAATTTTTCCGCGCAGGCATTTTCCATGCATCTCCACCATATGGCATCTTTTGGTTCATTCTGGGGCCCTTATCCTGCTACCTTAGCATCGCCTGGGTTCACCGCCGAAATGAAGCTCTTTGTTTCTTCCTTGGCTTGTTTGTTCTTTTTTATTTCCTTTGGACTGCTCTCCTTTCTATCGGGCCCCACCGCTTGGTCACCAAGTCGTGACTATTAGCCATCGAGCAACTTCATGTTGTGACTTGGCAACAACTGTTAATCTTCCTTGGATCACCATTGATCTTCCCTAACTTGTCTGACTTTTACCTCGCCTAAGTGGCTCCCATTATCACTTTCTCTTCTAGCAGGCCTGACATGTGTCACATCTTGACTTGCCCTTGGATCCATCTACCCACCACCTTGGACTTGCCACTGGACTTGGGCCCGCCCTAATTTTTCTTATGCTCCCTCTACGTGGCACATCTTGACTCTCCTTGAGCCCACCTGGACTACAACCTTAACTGCCACCTGATCAGTCACTATGTTGCATGTGATAACCATCAGGCACTTTCACATGGTGGTATAGCAGCGACTGTAGATATTCCCTCAAGCTTCTCGACCTTAACATCCATGCCACTTTCCTTTTAGCGCACGTGCTTTGTCGCCAAGTCGCATGGGATACCTTGCGAGCACCTTTGCATCGCGACATGGTGACAACTGTTAGATCATCTCGCCTAGCCATCAGATCCTCTTAACCCACTTGAGCCTTAGCCTCTCTGAATGGCTCTCACCCGTGCCATGGTGTCACCACTTGGGATCTCTAGATTCACTCTAAGATCTTCCTGGACTCCACCTGTCCAGTCAAGTCTGCCACTTGTCAACCTCTGGTTCACCACCTAACCCACCTGGACTGCCCAGTCATCACCACCGGGACCACCACTTCCTTTGGTTTGTTTGGCATCATCCTTTCGGCCAAACTTCCTCTTCGGCTATCCATTTTCTTGTCTCATCAAAACTGCATTTTCATGAATGCCTTCACTTTTCGATAGAATTAGTTGATATTTCTTTGATGTGCCCTTGTCAATGGATCCGAGCATTTGGTGAACTATTTTCACGTCTTATCGAAACCTTAGTTTCATCGACACCTTCTATGTCAATGAAATGGATGCCTTTGGTGAGTCCTCCTTGAGATCCATCGAAAACACGGTCTGGTCGACATTCATCTGCCATCTATTTTGCCACGTCACCACTGGACCTTCCACTTCATCAGCTACGTGTCACTACATGGAACCTCATAATTTGCTCAGTGCTTACCTCAACACCACCTGGCCTGCCAGCTCATTAGTCACCAAGTTGCGGCTGTTAACAGTCGAGCACCTTCTTCTTGCGGTATAGTGACCACTTTCCGATCTTTTGCAACCTGCTCTCTGTTTAATTTCACCTTTTTCTGCAAAATTAGGCCGCTCTGAGATGCACACGCACACAGGGGGCCCACCACATGCTTGATTAGCCACTTGCCAAAAGCCCATAAGCTTTGACACTTAGGATATATGCGGCTTTTCATTTGTATACAAAAACTCTCCTCCTCGTGGCCAATGTGGGATAAATGGTTCTTCACCTTAGCGACTGAAATTGCTTCCTCAGACTATGCAAAGAGGATGGTTTTGGTTTGGTCCTGGACTATACACCTACCATTGCATTGTTTATAAAACTTAGATGCCTCCCCAAACACTTACAAATCTTTATTTGCCTGAACTACTTGCATTAACTGCTGGCTATGGTTCACCGTTGGTGGTTTGTTACCATGTCGTGACGAATAACTATCGAGCACTTTTATGTTGCGGTATAACGATAGCCGCGAGATCTAAAGAAACTTGCTTGATCTTTAGGAAACCCGACAGATACATAGGAAGAGTCATAGGACTTAGGAAAAATTGAAAATTATCAGAACCCGCCCAGGCCTAGACTTTAAAAAGGGGGATCCTCTTGACGACACATAGACCCTTCCGCTTAAGTGGAAAAAGTCAACGAGAAAAGACCTTGGATAAAAAGAAAGAGACATTTTTGAACCTTGAGCTGATTTGTAAATGGTTCAAAACAAACATAACGCATTCTCACTTGCTTATTAAAAAATAATACAAAGTCGCGACACAAGCAAGAGAAGAGGTTGAACCTTGAACCTTGAACCAAAAAAGGTTCAAGGGTTCAAGTTCTATATGAATTACAATAATGTGCTTCAAAGACTTAATTATTCTAAATATTTTCATGAAAGAGTAAAAAGCCCTAAACCCTTAGAAACACAATCTTGTAGGCAAAGGTCAAATTCTGAATTTCAACAAACTCCAACAGCTAAAAGGCAAGATTTTCAACATATTTGAAAGTCATAATAGATTCATCAAGTGGCATTAGAAAGTGCAGAGCAGAATTTTAAAATGGGCCACTCAAAATATGAAATTTTTTATAGGTCCCAACAAAACCAACCCTACCGACAAGGATAACACAACTGGCTAGGCTATGATACCACTTGTAAGGAAAGCACAGTGTGGAAAAATGCTTCCCTAATGTCAATTTTTAGGGGAAACAAGACTAGTATGTTTTAAAACTTTACAAAATACTAAGATTAACATATAAGAAACAAAGACAATGTCAGAATTCAAACACACACAAAGATAAACACCATGAATTTACATGGGAAACCCTTTTGGGAAAAACCCACCACTGACAACAAGAGAACTTTATTCTCAGCAAAGAATATTTACAATAAATTTTGTTATCACAACACAGATGTTCACTCTGATCACTTCGTCTACACACCACAGTATACGTCTTATCGTCAGAATAATATCCTTGTTTGAGTTTCCTCTTGGCTTCATATACATTTTCATGTCGACTGTTCAACTGCCAGTTAGCACCAATCAGTTAGACATCTAACTGTCTGCATCAGTATGCATTCATGAGAAAAAAATTATCCCACATGCATCAAGGAATCAAACCGGTTCGTATTCAAATACACTGGTCCAGATGAGTCAACTCCATCGGGTATCAGTGTAACTTCAAAACTACATCTCTGATGGCCGATGACAAACTCGATTGCTGAAGGTGATTCCATCGAGTCATCAACAAGACAAACTATCATATTTCCTGATCGTCCGATCTGCTAGATCTCTCTTTCTGCACTCTGCCATGTGGCACCCTCTTATTTGCTATGGGGTCTCTACCCTACCACCTCAACATGACCTTACTAACTACCCAGAATGAAGCTCTCCTTTGTCGAGCCCCACCTTGGTCGCCAACTCGCATAGGATAAACCTTGTGCATCTTGCCATAGCGGTATAGCGATGACCATTCGATCCTCCCGGACTTGCTCACCCGTCAAACCGTCTGAGTTGCTCCTTTTGTCGGGCCCCACCATGGTCGCCAAGTCGTAGGAAATAACATACGTACATATTTCTATAGCAGTAAAGTGATGACCATTGATTTGGATATAAATTGCATGCCTTTTATCCTTTTGTCCATCTGATAACTGATGCTACCCCGATGACCAAAAAATGACTTCGTCGGGTATCATCTTAACATGGAACAAGTCTACCCGATAGCTGATAGCACTCTGATGACCCAAGGAGGATTCATCGGGTATCAACATAGCACCGAACAAGTCTATCTGATAGCCGATAGCACTCCCGATGACCAAAGATGACTTTATCGGGTCATCGGGATGACTTCAAACCTGCTACTCCGAGCTCCGATAGGTCGAGTTTGTCGGCAAAAGTTATACCGATAGAGTTCACAAATTTCCTTCACACCATTTCATCGGCTAGAGTTAATCCGATTAGTATGAACAAGGGTCAAGTGAATTAGAGGCACATTTCCAACACTACCAATGGTAACCGACCCTTGGATTTAAGTGGAAAAAAGTAATGATAGAATATAATAGGCTTAGGGTTTTTCTTATACAAAACTTAATCAAAAATTCATAAACCCTAAACCCTAAACCTTGAACCTTGATAGAGGGAAAAAGAAATCCAGAATGACCAATATTTTGACTCAAACATGAAAAATTTTCTGCAGTAATTTTTTAGGACTATCAGGTGGTACCGTGGTTAATGAAATTCTTCACCTGTGAGGACCAGTATGAGACCATGATAGGATCGAGTATGTAACCATTGACGCATTTGAGTAATAGAAATACCCAGGCCGAGGCTAGAATTAATCTTCTAGCTTTCCTATTTTCTCAAATTTCCTATATGATATCTAGGGTGAAGAATAAGGGTAGCTCAATAAAATATCATAGTTTGATTCACTTAAATATAAAACATGATTTCTTAAAAAAAGAATTTGGGAAAGAAGGGTGGTTGGAATTTATATCTACACCTTTCAATAAAAAGGCCAAAAAGGGACCCATGATCAAAAGGGTTAAATTAGAAAAAGGGGAAACATCAGGGAAGAAAATAAAGATAGCGTCTGAGAAGTCTAGGCCCACTAAAGTGACTAAATGAGAAACATCAAATAAGAAAAGGAAAGTAGAAATTGATGAGTCTAGACCTACTAGAGTTAGTCATAGCACATTGAAAAGGGTAATTCAGGAGCACATAGAAGGAAAACCTAGCCCCATTTTTACCACCTCACAAGCTCTAGGTGACGCTCCATCTTCTCCAAGCCCTAGTGACCCTATTTCACAAGCTCCTGACAAAACCCCTATGCAAGCCCATGAAGATCCTCGACTTGTTGAGCCCTAAAAACCAATGTCATCCCCTGTTCCAGAACCATAAACTATTGATGTACCATTTTCCAAACAAACAAATGAAAATCCTTCTGAAGAACCTCTACCTATAGTCATTACAATTGATGACAACTCTTTTGATGAGCTCAAAATGCAACAATTTCCTCACTCCTTCTCTCCATCAGGAGAGGACACAAAGGAAGTTGAAGTACCTTATGAGTTTGAAGTTAGTCAAAACCTACCTTCACCTCCTCTTCATCATCATTTGTCACCTTCACTGCCTCAAACATTCACTAGGAGAGAGGGAAAGGAAGTAATGGTTGAAGAGGAAAGTCACAAAGAAAACATATAAGGGAACAATGGAGGAGGATGAGGAACTGATAAAAGTCATTGCATTATCTAGAGTGGAATCAAAGCTTACTGAAGCCAAGAGTAAAGTGTGGTTCCTTGAGGAAATTCTAAGACAAAAAAATGAAGAACTACAAAAGGCTACTCAACAAACAGAAAATTCAAAAAGAGGTAGGTGAAAAAGAAACCAATATCAGAAAAAAGTAATAGACACAAAGGAAGCACTTTAGCAAGATAATGCTTAGGCATTATGCAATGCTGAAGAATTACAAAAATTGAAAGAGGAGTTGAAACAAAAAGAAAGTCAATTGGAAAGTCAAATTTTTCAACCTCATGATCATGAAGCCTCAACTTTATCTACTCCTCCTAGATATCTTTCTTTGACTGTCATGAAATACAAGTAGAAAAATACTGAATTGACTAAGCAACTTGAAGAGTTAGAAAAATAGAAAAATTATGCCACTCACATACTAGAACAAGTAGCAGAGTTGTCTTTAGCACTTCTGTCTATGAGAAATCCCTTTGGAATCTATGCTTTCTTTTTAAGGGAAATATTTTTACATTGGAAAATCAATCAATTGGTGCTAGGTAGAGAAATTGAGTATGAAGATAGTGATGATTTTATTGAAAATATTTATAATAGTGACATTGGTTATCAAAACCAAATGTGTGAATATTATTTACACGACTTTATTTTAGATCATTTTTATCAATCTTTTCTCAATATATTTTCTAGTGAAGTTCAAATCAAAGCATTTGTGTCTTTGTTGCAAAATAAAATAGAAGGGGAAAATGAGATAAATCAGTATAGAAAAGCACAAAGTAAATTGGGCCTCCCCATGAGAGATGAGACACCAAGGTCATTGGAATTTAGAAATAAATTCACTTTCATCTCACAACTTAATAAAGTAAAACCATTTTACAAGAATAATCTTGTGGCAAGAATCCAAGATTTCAGAGATATACAAAACCAACTCCCTCATCGAGCTCTACAAACATCCAAGGTAAGGTTTAATACCATAGCAGTAGAGTTAAGGAGGAGGGAACCAATTTCTCCTCATAATATTATCTAGAGTTTGGCCAAGGCTAGATCAATGAATGTAATAATAAAGGAGAAACTAGTAGATTGGATAGGTATGAGGTTCAGACCATCATTGATATTATTGCCATAATCGAGGTTAAATGCACTTGCTAGTTTTGTAGGAGACATTCTAAGGAACTGGACAAAAAGAGTGGAAGAATACAACAGATATGCACCTCCTAGAGCTTATCATGAATAAAATTTTCAACATCTTGATTTGGTTCTCTGGATTGAAGCTATGAACATGGGTTTACCAGATCCACCACCATCAGTACATGGTTGATAAGAAGAGGGGGAGTACGATGAACACTTGAAAATGATAATTTTAAGCTTAATTTATTCTTAAAAAACTATATTTTACTGTGTTAATTAATGTGCTTGGTAGCAGACTTTATGCATGCATGTTTATTTCTTTTGCTCTTATACTCTACTAATAAGAGAATATATTAGAAATAATATTTTAAGTTAAATTTATTACTTTTATATTTGATTAATAAAGAAACAACTAACCTTTAGGATTTTTGTTGTTATATTTCATCATATCTTTCTTGGATATGTTTTAGATATATTTGGAAGTTATTAGAAGACATGGAGTTATGGACTTATTGTTCAATAAGGTGGAATTCTTGGTCACTCCTAATTGCTCTGCCCATATGAAACCTTTGTTTTCTTCAAGTCTATTTTCATCGGCTGTTCTATTGAACTTCAAGTTTCATTCAAATAATAAATGTATTTGTAAAGTTTTCTACAATTTAAGTTTGTACATGTTACTCATCTAGGCGGGTAACATTGTATTTGAATTTTTTTTATATTCACTATCGTGGAATCTGGAGGTGTCCTCGCCGAAGCGAGATTAATCCCCCAGTGTGTACGACCCGCTCACAAGGTAGCAACACACACAGAGTTAACACAGTCGGGGACTCGAACTCAAGACCATGGGGAGCATACCCACGCCTTAAGTTGTGATCCACGACCGGGCGAGCTAGGGCCGAAGCCCCTTGTATTTGAATTCAAATAAGGATGTGTGTATATATATCCCATAGCCTTCATAAAAAATCTAGTTAGTTAGTTTGTAAGTTAGTCATCAGTTTCAGAATCTCATTTCTCATAATTGAAAACTTGTTTTACTCCCTCTCAGGAGCCAATTGCAATGAAAAGTTGAAGTTGATTTGAAATATCTGTGTTCACGGATCCCACCAGAGGAAGAGAAGGGCACACTTAACCAAAGGGAGGTGATATTAAGTTGATTTTGTGTTTTTATTTAAATATTACATGTTTGATTTAGTTACATTTTTTTGAAAAAGTAATTTGTTGCGATAGATTAATTTGCTCCTGTATATTTAAATTAATGTTTTTATTAGCTTAACTAGAATTCATTAGTTGTGCATTCTAGATTCCTTCAATTTTATTAAAATAGATGACAATGGTGACTAAAGTGGTGATTAAACAAAAACTTTGTTAAACTTAATCATGGAATTTAGTTTTCTTCAAATGTTTTATAGAATAGATTTTATTTCACACTAGATAAAATAGAATTTGAATTTGTGTTGTATTTTAAGTGTGATTTTAGTCTTAGGTATATGATTCCAAGAAGTGTTTTGTGCACTTGCACATATTTGTAGTAAAACCCTAAGTGTTTAATGAAAGTATTCTCTCCCCTCGCCTTCACGGATCTTGGGTGTAAGAGAAATCAATAAGCATATTTTTTTGTTTTTCAGAGGGGCCTACCTTGGAAATAAGGGGATGACCCTAAGCGAATCTTTCCTTCGGGATGCTATATAAATTGGTTGAGATGATTTAGTCAAGTCCTAACTGACATTAGCCATTGTTGTACAATTTCAATTGAAAGGAGACCCCGTACCACACATATATGTGAGCTATCTTACACTCCTAGTAGGTTGATTGAAGTCTTAAGTAGTTTGTTGGATGCTAGCAAGGTGTTGGTCCCCCAAATTGTGACTAGAAAATTTCCTAATGGCCTACCTTATTTTTTATCAAACATCACGATAATTTCAGTGCAAGGAAATAGTTGGTTTTTCCCCCAAGATACACACCATATAGATCCCTTGAGATGAGACATAAATCCCTGACTTAGAATAAGATACTTGTAGTTTTCCAAGGAATGGGTGATTGGGCCATCCTCCTAGTCTTGGGGGGGCCAATCTATCCTCTCTCGCAAAGACAAGAGTGTATACACCCATTTTAGGTGTCCCTACATTTGAGTGGACAAAGATTCCAAGTTGTGGGCTAAAGTTATTGTATGAATTTTTTGAAAACAACCCAGATCAAGACCACATCGAATAGCATAAAAGAGACAAAATATTTGATAAGAATAAATGGTATTCTAATCAATAGAAAAACGAGATCAACTAGATCATTACATACAATGTATGATGAGCCTACTTATAAAGGTGAGGCTAAAAGACAAGAGAGAACACAATGATGACATGTGGCTCAATGAGATGCAAGGGTAGGTAAGGGTAGGTAGGAGAAATAATAAAATATTCCACAAGAGGTGGATCACCCACCAAAGGTGTAATTTAACAACAAGATCACACCATAAAAGGTAGAAATTCTCCTACATACACACTCCCAATGTATGCACGTCTCCCTAAGTGTCTCATATGAAAACTACAATGTTATGCATGTACCTAAGTAAACTTAAGTAAAGTGTAATTATATCTAGCATGAATAAATAATTACACCAATAGTTATTGCCATGAGACCTTTACCTTAGGGATAAGAAGTGTTTGAAGTGTATTCAATTGTGTTTAGACCCTTGGAAATTGGGCTGATTTGGCCTATTGAACATACATTGCACTCATATTTTGGACAAACACCTATAGATGTTGTGTCTTATTGTTTGTTGTGTTTTATTGCCACAAAACATCAAACATTCAAATATTGTCACACATTAGAACTTTGGAAATTTTGGACAGAATTGAAAGAAAAATATTTATTTACCAAAAATGCATATGTGACACTTTCCAGTGTGTATTTGAGCATTCTCATCGTGTTTGTGCACTGATTTTTATGCAACATTCAGACATGTATTTGAGCAACATAACTATGTATTTGGACAAGTTTCTAAGAAAAAATGCAACTGTGAAAACATGTTTTTGGACACTATTAGTGCATTTCTGAGACAATTTGACACATCTATGGAAATCTTATTGCGTTTGTGGTCATTGGGATTCAAAGAGCTTCTAAGGATGATTCCATAGGATTCCTTATCATTCAACCATAATCTTCTCATAATTTTTCATCCACTTTTCAAACATTTTTAGACCTTCACTAACATTTTCCAACAAGAGTTAAAGAGTTGTTTTGTTATCCTTATCATTATCTTACCACACATCTAGATATCACTAAATATTTCCCGCATTAGATTTATCATCTTGGGTACCATTTTAGCATCTTGAGTTAGGGTCAACTTATTGGAATTTATCATCTCCTTGGAAGCCACATCTTGCTTGAGTTATCACATAAAATTGGAATAACATCATAGGATATTGCAAGACAACTCTAGAGTCTTTTTCATTCCCATCATTATTCTAGCTTTCATAATCAAATCCTATCATTTACCCTACATTTCATATTAGTCAAATCTTTTGATGGTTGAAACTCGTTCACAAAGATCT
The DNA here is from genome assembly GCF_030272615.1 of Cryptomeria japonica. Lineage (NCBI taxonomy): Eukaryota > Viridiplantae > Streptophyta > Pinopsida > Cupressales > Cupressaceae > Cryptomeria > Cryptomeria japonica. Next base: position 525,146,035 of record NC_081411.1, read on the forward strand.
AGAAAATAAGCTAAAGAAGATCAAGGATCTCAAAACAAGGACACATATGAGTATGATGAGGAAGAATTTAAAATCTATGACCTTTTGAGAATCACAACAATACACAAGAATTTTATAATGAGTCCTTCACAATTGCAGAAATTCAAGATCACATGTCCAATGCAAGGTTTAATAAATTGCTTGACACGGTTTTAAAAAAATATCCACGATGATATTTATACATGTTGCTTGAAGATGGATTAGGATTACCCTATTACTTTGATGTTTCACAAATCTTGGAAGTAGATCCAACTCACCCTAATGGCAACAATTGTGGACATAGACATGAGCGTATTCTTGTGCCTGAGTTACCTCCATCCCTTTTTCAAAAACTTGATAGCACATACTCATGAACAACCTCGTGCACATGCTTTTCTTGGTTGAAGGAATACTCATGCATATACCCAACAACAAAATTCTACCCAAGGTCCTAGTCATGCCAATACATATGCTAGATGACCTCGCATTAGATTTGATGATCATGCCCAAGAACACACTTACAATACCAATTATACACATGGTCATGATACTTACACTCCTCCAAGGCCTAGTGCACCCCATCAAAATTGCATGCTAGGTGGCTAATATAAAAACTACATACCTCCACCCCCATCACCTAAAGATACATATGAACAATATCACCCTTACATGCATTATATTCTTCCTCTTCTTGGTGGCTCAGGCACAGGGATACCTCAAATAAATAGGGTACCACCACCTAGTGATGATTTTTTTCTATTAAAAATCATGAAACCTCGATACCAAATTATCCCAAGGAGAGAATATTATATATCAAAGCACTAAGCCATTCCTATACTACTAAGTCATGACCCATTTACTTCCCATATACAACCCACATTCAAAATTAAAAAAGGATAATGTAATTTCAAACTTAATGTAATAAGATCAGTAACTTCTATAATCATATCAACCAAAATAGATAACTCCATCCGAGGGCGGGGGGGGCACGTATCACCAAGAGTCTCTACCCAGGTCATCCAACCCAACAGACCATCCATCCACACGAACTCTTTCCCATCCTACACATGCTCCAAATATGGATGATTGATGACCTTATCTATTAGAATAGTTGTCTTTGGTCGCTATGTCAATATGTTTTTCATCTCCTTTAACTCCCTCATGAAGTTATGAAGGGTTGTTTCAAATATAGCTTTTTCCACTTCTTGTCTTGCCTAATTGAATCCATGAGAGACTTCCCATACGAAGACCCTAGTAATACAATCTTGCATTAGGTTCTCGAATTTTCTCTTGGACATCCTCATCACCATAGTAACCTACAAGCAAACATCATGTAAATTGAGTCTCCTCAGAGACTCTGTAAGCGTCCTGCTTCTAGCTTTAAACACATTATCATTCTTAAATTTTCATATAGTCCAAAGTATATCTGCTAAAAGAATAGACCAAAAATAATTGAAATCTTTCTTGAGGTCATCCACATAACCAAATAGGATATCAAAAACATTAATATTGCAATTCACATGAAGGCCAAACAAATACCAAAATTCTTTAACAAAGAGGCAATTAAAGAATAAGTGATTAAAATTTTTAGGTACTCTAAAAAAGGGAGCATATGTTGAACTCCCCATCAAGTTTTCTAATAGGAAGCCTTTGTAACAATATATGCCATAGGAAAAACTACTTTTTTGGCTTAATACCTACATCAAAGATGATTACAGATATTTTGCCAAGCTACTGGGTTAAGGTTTAGGTTCCAGACGCTGCACAAATGGTTTAGAATATCATCATTATCAGCAAGGGAGCTATAAATGGCTTTGGATTTGATTGCATGAAGTGCAAATCCATTAGACCACTTGTAATAATGAAAGTAGATGTTGTTATCAACACAAAGGAAGGGAAGAGGGAGAGAGGAGCACAATTCTTTTATGATAGAATATGTTATAAATTAAGACAATGGGACATTGAATCTATAGTTGATCTCTTTCCAAGGTAACATTTGACCACCCTCATTGATGTTGCCCAATACTTGCATACCCTTCCCTTCCCAAGATCTTGTTGAGCAACCTTGTAATAAGGCCAATGTCTTATCCTTATGCATCAAGTTCCACCATATTGATCTTGTTGGGACTCATAAAATTTGAGTCAATTTGAGAGGCCCATTTCAAAATTTTTGCTATTGCATTTTCAACTGACCACCCAATCTCATTCAGATGGCCTAGTTTGAAGAAGGGTAAAATGGAGCTAATTGATTATTAAGTGGTAAAGCTTTGAAACTTCTTGTAGACCTTTCATTTGGCCTATGAAGTGTTTTTAAACTCTCAAAATTTAGTTTGGATCAGTTTATCAAGTACCCATTTCAAGGGGTGAGCTGAAAGTGCATCATAGGTGCAAATGCAGATTTTATTAAGTAGCCTACTTTGAGCACCTATAAATTTTGACCAGTTGATTTTCATGGTAAAATTCAAAGTGCACTGAATTCTATGCATAAAAGTGAGTACACATGCCAAATTTCAAGTCCTTGTGAATCCATTTTCTCAATTTGGCAAGCTCAATCCATTTGCAGTTTGTACTATTTGCATAAGTCCCTGTTTCAGGAGCTAGTCAGGGCCTCGCTTTGCACATTTGTAAAAGATGCCCCGGTGAATGTCATCTTATATTTTTTTTTCTAGGCTATTGCTGGTATAAAGGACAAGCTATGTTTCAAATTTCAAGCTCCTGCCAATCCGTTTGATCAGTTTTCAAAAGGGTTTCTTGAGCCACCTTATTCAGTGTTCCATATTTTCATTGGTACATCAGTTAAAATGGCTATTTTCATAAGTGCACTATTTGTACCCTATCAGCTTCCTGGTCAAACTGAGAATTCTAATTTTTGATCTGTACTTCAAGGTACCTATGCCTCAGATTTGAAGGTCTACAGAGATCATTTGATATTTTTAAGAAAGGCATCATGAGTTCCCCGTGCATTGACTTTATCAGGTTTACAGTGCTGACAAAGCCAATTGGTCATCTTTGACCATTAATATTTCTTCACTCGGGATTCATCTTGAGAAATGGTTTGGCAGAGTTTATGTTTGTATATCAGAGTACACGCCTGTCAGTTTGCGAAGTCCAGAAAGGTGTTGTGACTAGTTTGAAAAATATGTCTTTGGGATTAAATGCAAAAATGTGGCGCAAGTGCCTGAAAGTCACAAAACTCAGTTTAGTGATCAGAAAATGGTGTTGATTGATTCCAGAGGCATGTTTAAGGTTCCTGAGGTGTTTTCAAGGGTCAACTAAGTGAAAACGATTTTTTTTTTAGTCAAACCTGTGTGTGTGAAAAATGGACCTTTATCTGTATCTAGAATACACAACACTTCAAATAAGTCATTAGATGCATGGTTAGTAAATCAATAATCAATGAATAATAAACCATTACAAAGTGACCCATTGCCTTATAGTAGATGTGAGTTTAGATTGCTCTCAGATTTATAAGCTATCCAGTGACTAGACAACACCTAAACGAATGATTTTTCTATATGAGCATGGATTTAAGCTAGATGAATGCAAGATTAATCTAACATGATTTAAGAAATATATGGATATTTAAGCTATGATATAAGCAATATGAAATAACTAATATGCAAAATCTCCATACAAATTCTCAATGAACCTAGAGCAAAAACAACATAATAACAATATATTCTCTAGGATCCTTGAATGAGAGATGAGAGCCTGAATTTATAGAAAATTCATAAAGAAACCAACGGCTGAGATCAAATGATGATGAGCGGCCAAGATTTTCCAAGAGGAAGCACAATCCAGGTGAATTGATGTGATTGGATTCTTTTCTCAGTTTTAAAGGAAATTGAACTAAAATTAAGATAAAATCAGTAAAACTGATTTATTCTCTATTTTATTCAATTTTAATATTTAATTGTTTTAATTGCTTTCTTTGAGATTATTTATCAATTTTTAATTTGGTTTTTCAAGATTATCTCCAATTGATTTCTTTTCTCAAATTTTTAATTCTTTCTTGGTCAAATAATTCCTTTTTTGATTTATTTCCTTTTTTGATTTGTGCTCATAATTTCCAATTCCTCTTTCTTGATTTGTTTCCTTTTTTTGAAGATTTATGGCAATTTTGATTTATTTAATTAAATATGCTAGGATATTTAATAAAATAAATAAGATAACTGTTTAAAAATGATTTACTTGGAATGATCAATTAATTAAATAAATATTTAATTAATATTGAGTGATTAATTTGCCATGTGACATTTGATGATTAAAGAATTAATTGTGTGCTCAAGATTTATTTAATTGCCTTTGGTTAGGACCTTGGTGACATTGTCGAGATTAGGGGCCCATGGTTTAAATGACCATTTTTAGGGTATTACATTTGCCCCTCTTTGAATTAATGTGCGAGCAGTGCATTGATTCAAAGAAAAATTGATGTCTAGAAGATACCAGTTCTAAACTTGATTGATCACAAACTAGATGAAGAGCGAGGTATTAAGATTGATTTGAAGTGATGAAACTGAACATAGTTAATTAAAGTGATACCGATCCCGAACTTGATTGAACTAGGAATGATAGAGAGCGAAGATATCGAACTTGAAGTTGATTGATCAAGAAGCGGATCTTACTGATCTAGAACTTGATTGAACTAGACATAGTGAGTGAAGATAAAATTGATCTTGAACTTGATTGATCAAGATACAATGAGCGAAGATAAATTGTCCAGATTGACTCGATGCGATGAAACCGAACACCTGTTAGATTGAGTGTGATCAAAGATACTCTTTAAACCCTTGATTGAGTTTAAACGAATAATCAGCTTGATGAAAAGTGATGAAACTGATTAACATTAAGAGATTGATTCAGACGAAGACAAAATATCAGCTTGATTTGAAGTGATGAAACTAATATGCCCCTAGAGATTGATTTGATTCAGATGATCAAGAGATCTCAACTTGATATAAAGCGATGAAGTTGAAATGCCCCTAGCGATAAGAATTTGATTGATTTTCTTTAGTTACAAAAAGATTTTTGCTCGACTTTTGATGGAGATTTGAAAATTTTCTCGACATTTGAAGATGTGAGGTCATAAGGTCACGAGTATGCCCCCTCGGGAGAGAAATCGAAAGATAACAAGGGTACATGATGATAGGCAATTTTGAGCGATGATAAGTTATTTTGAGCACAAATTGATTCAGAGGAATTTTTGAAAATTTTACGTTGATTGATAAGAGATTGAGTACACAGTTGATTGATAGAATAAAAATTGAGATTCAATGTTGAAATTGAGAGCAATATAAAGAATGAGCATTTGATGAAAAGTGCTAAGTGGTCAAAATTTTGTGAAATTGACTAGTAAAATGATCTTGAATTTCAATTTCGATCCCAAAAATGGAGTTAGAATGGGCAAATTAGCTAAGGGTACAATTTTCATGACCATCGGAGCAAGTTGAAAAATTAGGTTTTTGGCTATATATGGGACAAAAGTGTCATTTTCAATTCATTTTAACCCTCCAATGTTTGAAAATTTAAAAAGCCTTATGTGAGAAAAATGGTGGTCCCTACTCATGAGCATCGATTCGAGCGCTATAGATGACATAATCGACATCGACATTATGAGCCACCAGTAAGTGATCTATCTTAAGCTTGTTATTCATTCCAAATTTGAATTTTTTTGTTGATTTTTCAAGTTTTTTGGTATGTTGAGTCGGGTTTTATCATTTTGTCGTGTGAGATAGGATCCTGTCTTGTACGACAAACTGCTAAATTTTATTTTGTCGTTTAAACCCATAAGTTTTTTCATTCGAGACTCACCCTTGTGTCATACGACAACCTTCATGAAAGCCCATTTTGTCATGCGAAGTCTAATATTTTGTCATTTGGGAGTCTTTTGTTGTATGAGGTCCAATCCTGACTCATACAAGTTTCTGCTCTTCTGTGTTTTGTCATTTGGAAAACAGTGAGCATTTTTGAAGGTCTAAACTTAAAATTTTGTTTTTGCAATTGACGTAGTTGGATTTGCGTGATGTTTTACTTCTCTTGTACACTAATTTGGAATGTATTCTGATACTCCATCATTTTATTTTTGCAGGTTCGATTGCCTCATGTGCTCTCCAGATGTGTTTATCCACCTACTATGACTTTAGTTCGATAGCTATCAGAGGTTGAGCAGGCTCATATTGACTTGTATGGCTTGACACATCTATTGAGATTACCCGATATCCGCATGAACCACGATATGCTCGCAGAATTGGTAGAGAGATTCCATTATGAGTATAACACATTTCATTTACCAGTTGGGGAGATGATCATCACTCCCAAGGATGTATATAGGATCCTCCATATCACTTTTGTTGGGGATAAGGTGGATTATGATTCAGGACACCTTCTCGGATTACAGGCAGTGAGGCATGTCTTTAGGGATCCTAATATCCTGACACATTCCATTAGTTGGGACATCATGATGAGTAGGTACAGTGATGAGTTTCCTCTAGCTTGCATCCTAGCAGATTTTATCTGCTGTAATCTGATGTCGGATAGAGGTCAGCAGGGATTTCAGTGTGGATGGGGCTGAATGCTCGAGAGATTGATGGAGACCCCTTAGAGGCTTGGCTGGGGTTCATGCATTTTGGCCCACATGTATCCTAAGATGCATGAGATAGTGTACAGGGAGGGCAAGAGCATGGCCATAGGTGTGTTGATTTTACAAGTTTGGGCTTGGGAGCACCTCCCAATTTGTCAGCCTATTATTGATGATAGCAGAGAGCCTGGGCAGCCGATTATATATAGGTATGTTGGTTACGTTACATAGCCCCATCTGGGCAAGACAGATTTTTGGCAGAGGTAGTTGGATGACCTGATAGCCGTGGTATGGAGGCCTTATAGGGGCTTAGAGCCATGGGATGACTAGAGGCTGGTACGCATAGACCTTTTTGTTACTCGCCCTCTTATTGGTAGTTCGCAGATGATAGTGGAGCAGTTTGTAGTATCATGGATGATGAGGCAGTATAGTCGGCCTCAAGGGGTATCATAGGAGTTCACAACATATGCTTGATATGTTGATGAGGAGAGGAAGGGATGGTCACCAAGGTTTTCTTATGCCTTGGCCATGTAGGAGCTAACTAGTCTACAGAGACTCAGATGGGATTACCTAAGGGATATTGCCCCAGTGTAGATATTTTTTGCAACAACATCCATTCCCTCATTTGACAGATCTAGCTGAGTAGGCTCCTCACATTGAGGAGGTTGAGGATGATGCCCCTGCATAGGGACAGGGACAGGGTCAGAGGCAGGGATAGAGAGCTGAGGCTCCGAGGGGGACAAGTGGTGATCCTGGTGCTAGTAGTAGCAGGGTTCCAACTGATGTGGAGAAACAGAGGGGTGAGGGTGGATCTCTTGGGGGTATAGGCATGAGATTGGGTGGGACTGAGGAGGAGCAAGAAGCTCTAAGATAGGTCCATTAGCGGTGAGAGGAGCAGGGTGGAGCTGGAGGTGGAGATGGGGGTGGAGAGCCTATGAGAGAGCAAGGGACAGATGTTGGACAGTCGATGAGGGCACGTTTAGTAGAGCTACGATCACAGTTGACAGTGGCTCAGACTCAGCTGGTGGAGTGAGATCAGCAACTTGCAGAGGTGAGGGCTAAGCGAGATCATCAGCTTATGGAGATTAGGGTTGAGCGAGATCGTCAGCTAGCTGAACTAAGAGCAGAGCATGATCATCAGGTCACGGCGATGAGAGCAGAGCAAGACACCCTTCAGTAGGAGGTTTTGCATCAGACTAGAAAGGCAACCTACTATGTTGTGGCATATAGCATGACAGTTCCTGTTGCACAATAGGTTGTCCCTTATTCGCAGTATATGGCATGGTCTGAGGGAGCGCGGGCACCTTGTCAGGATCCCGGTCATCAGGCTCCTCCTCCTCCACCTAGCGATGAGGGAGAGGGCACCAGCTAGATATTTCTTTTTGTAGCAGTGATATTTTTTTGTAGACACACCCATTTTTTATAGCCATACGATTCTTTCTCTGATGGGAGTTTGTATATGTCATTTGACATTATTTTGTACTCTGAGAATTGATACGATATATATACAAGATCCGATTTGACTTCATTATACTTGTGTTGATTTGATTATGAGATGTTTTCTATATGCTTTAATCTATATGTATGCATTTCTTTTTAGCATGAATGTATGTAATGCAAATGATTATGGATGTCTATTTTTGTTTCTTTTCATATGCAAGTAATGAATGATGCAAACGAATGATGAGAATGAGTAACTAGTAGTGCAAAATTTGTTTCATTTTTTCAATGCAATGCAATAAGGTGAATTCAAATGAATGATAGTGAATGTATGGATTTATATAAGATGCTCATGTATGTAGCTAAACATCTCAATACACAAGTATTCGATTGGAGAATTGATGAAAAGAGACCACTTAGCTAAGAAATGATGAAGCTTCCAACTCTCATTCAGAAAATAAAGAGATCATTGTTACCATACCGAAATCACTCTAAATTCATAAGATGCATAATGAAATGCAACCTAAACCTAGTCACTGGATTTTGAAAAGCTTAATTTTCATCATTGAGCATTTTATAAACACAGAAGGTCAGAGATTACTTTAGTGGCGAATATTCGCCAATGTGAATTTTTCACGTCGGCCCTATCGGAAATGGCGAATATTTTGTACCATCTGGGGGTGGCCATGTCGCCAGAACATTATCAATTTCCGTCAACGTCACGGCCCGATCGCCATATGTTTTATGCAATTAAATGTTTCTATGCGATGATTTCGCCAATACAATATATGGTGGACACACGGTAAATTTAATTATTTCGCCTACACTCTCCGAGGTTGCCTTAATAGATGACCTTAATTCGCCTATAGGCATGTGAAGATTTGTTATCTGGGGGGACCCAATTCGCTCGACATCTTGCCGACGTGTGTCTCCAGTCACCCCAACTTTCACCAACTATATTGTATTCGCTATTCACCTATTATTTGGATGACCTATAATCGCCTCGAAAATTACGTCAGTCGTATTTGGACGACCTATAATCAACTCGAAAATTACATAAGTCATATTTGGATGACCTATAATCGCCTCAAAAATTACATAAGTCATTTTATAATTACACAGGATTTGCCAAATATTTGTATACTGGTAAATTCCCGCAGAATTCGTCATATAAGGATTGGTATAAATACATGCAAAAATCAGATCTATCTCAACACAATCTGGTGGGTTCTAGGCTTTGAATTCTGATCAATAGCGAAGTTTCAGACCAAGGAAAATCATTGTTGTTGACTGTATTGGCTACTGCTAGTTACCTAAAGCCTAAAGGTGAGCGATCATATTTTTGAACTGGTATATTATACATTATAGTCTATTATTGCTTGTTCAGAAAATTGATATTTTTTTGGCAGCCTTTATTTCATTGGAGATGTTGAACAGGAAGAGGGGTAGGAAACTTGAATGTGGGGAAGGCTAGGAGAGGCCAACAAAAAGCAGAACGTTGTCTTCGTACTTTGGCATTGGAAAATATTGTGGTACTGGTGAAAATCAAGAAGGTACATCATCACAAGTACAAGTACAAAATTTTCCACCTGCACCGCATGTTGAAGATGGTGGCGAACCTGATATCTTAGATCAAAATGATCTTGAAGAAGATTATCTGGTAGATACTCAAGTTAGCCAGAATGATATAATCGACTTGGGTGATAATTCCATTGATGATAATGCACGGAAGGGGAAAAGAAAAGCCATATCAAAAAATGGTGAACCACAATCAAAAAAGGATCGGGAGTGGGATATGTCAGTCAGGAATTTTCAAATTAATTGGGCATTGAAGTATCCATTCATTGAACCAGTGGAGAATCCAATTGAAGGCGAGCCTCCAATAGAATGTAGGTGTAAGATTTGCACTTGGAAAAATAAGAAGGAAATTAGGTTGCAGCTAAAATTTGACACCATAGAAAAGCATATGGGTAAAGTTTATGAAAACCAAATGATAGACGGGGTTGAAAAATTAGGATAAGATGGAAAACAAAGGATGAATGTAAGCATGTGAGGAATGCCAAAGAGTATTATTTTCATGAGAAATTACAAACGAAGCCTACTGAAGTTAAAGGTTCTATTGAAGTTGTTTTTGGAAAAGCAATGCAAATAGAACAACTGGGAAAAGTTGTTCAGTTAAGCATTGTTTTTCATATTTTGAGCAGAGGGCGTGCTATGACAAATTTCCCATCAACTAGTGGTTTATTACACTTTTTCAAAGTTCCTAACTATCCTAATAGACACTAGTCAGTAAACAGTGGATGGGAATGGGCAAGTTGTCTTGCTAAGGTTGAAATAGAAGATGTACAGGAAAAAATAAGAGAGTCAAACTTCATTGCATTTTCTTTAGACGAAGTTACGACAGTAGACAATACTTCATGGGTATGCATGCATGTTTATACTGTAGAGAATCATACCCGCAAACCTCATCTACTATCTGTTGCTAAAATGAAGGAGAGTGTGACAGCGGAAAATTTATTTCAACTAGTAAAGAGAAGTTTAATTGAATATGGAGGTATGGATGACATGATAGTAGCCAAAAAATTGGTTTGTGTTGGAGTAGATGGAGTTTCAGTAATGCAAGGTCACAGGAATGGTCTTTGTACAAAGATTGAAACTTCATTTGCACCGTACATTACTGCAATTCACTGCATGGCTCACAAAATGAATCTAGCTTTTGGAATTGTGAGCAAGTTTGCTTCGGTTAAAAAAATTGAAATTTTAATCAAAGAGCTCTACTCACACTTCTGTCGAAGTCCCAAGAGATTTATGGAATTTCAACACTTTGCTGATGGATTAACTGATGGGAACAAGCTTCTCAAGGATAATGATACTAGATGGATCTCTTTGGATGGTCCAACGCATCAAGTGTTTTCAGAATATCCATCCTTGATTGGACTATTTCACACAACTCGTGATGAATCAGATCAACCAAAATTTTCTGAACTTCTTGGCAGGTTAAGTAATTTAGAGACACTCTTAACTTTAGCAGCTCTTCTACCCATGCTAGAGGAAATGAGGAATATTATGAAGGCTGCCCAAAAAAGAGCTCTGTATATTGCAGAATATGCTATGTTGCGTAAGATGACATGCATGACCCTTGACAATCTCTATCGAAATGAACCAACACTATCTGATGAAAAATTTGTTAAGTGGCGGACACTCACAGATTTGAACAATCCTGATAACTTTTTACAAATCGGTGCACATGGGGAGGTATGTGCCAATGTACGGGGAGTTGAGATACCAATGCACTTCTATGCCACGGTTGACCCCGAGGAACCAGTAAAGCGCCCCAGGAAGAAACTAGCAAGAGTTACAAAGGAAGATTTTGACAAGATTGTTGAGACTGTAACTACTTCTATGAAGAAAATTGCATATGATCTTTCCTCAGAAATTAGAAGTAGATTCCCTCTTGACAACCTACTCGAAGCCATGTCTATTGTGTTTCCTCATTATTGGAGCCTCAACGGTTCATCTGATTTTCGAAGTAAGCTACTGACTTTGATAAAACAATTTTGCATATCTAGAGAATTGAATGGAGTAACTATAAATGGAATATTAGACGAAACTCATCTTCAAGAGCAATCATCTCATTTTGCATACACTATGAAACAACAATATGCCAAAATGGAGAACCCCCGTGAAGAGGGATCAATAACAAGGGTTTGGAAATATATAGTTGAGAACGTATTCTTGCGTGATTCAATGCCAGAATATGTGAAGCTTGCTGCTTTATGTCTTACCATGATATTGGGTTCGGTGGAAGATGAGAGAGTTTTCAGTGTTTTGGGGTTCCTAAAATCTAAGCTAAGAAACAAACTAGACAAAAATTTGGAAAACTGCTTGAGGCTCTATACATCTAGGTATGATGTCCACACTTTTCCTTATGATAGGGCACTGCAAATCTGGAGGTCCAAATGTGAAAGAAGAGGTTTGGGCAACACTTCAAACCAAAGTGCCAGTGGGACTAGTGGACCTACTGGTAGCATTGAGATGCAGTTCAGTGAAGATATGAAGACTCAGTCTCAGAGTAAAGAAACCACAGATGAGAATCAAGAAAGCACTGAATTGGATGAGGATGAATGGCAACTATAAGAGATTGGTATTTATTAATCTTATTACTGTATCTCATCATTCATATTACAAAAGCATATTACTTTTTGCAATTAGAATTTAATATTGATTTGTAATTTTATTTTTCAACTTTCTATTTCTAGATTTAAAATAGCATAATAAAAAAAAACCATAATGTGTTTATTGATACAGAGATGTTTATTGTTTATTTATACATGTTTGAGTCTCAAATTTGTGTGATATATTTCAGAACCATATGATAAATTTCATTCAATAGTAATACACATGTCAAGAACTTAGATTTTCATTAATTCTTTCAAAATATAGCCATATGATACAATTCATTCAATAGTAATACACCAATCTGTGTGATTCTACATGCCAATTGCAAAAGTGAATACAAAGTTTTAGAACCCTTTGCAAATGACCCTGAATTCCCTTTTATAGAAACAAGAGATCAACAACAACTCCTGTGTGATTCTCCAATGTCCATGCAAAAGTGAATACAAAGTTTCAGAACCCTTTGCAAAATTGCAAATGACCCTGAATTCCCTTTTATAGAAACAAGGGAGCAACAACAACTTCAGATCGAATTGCAAGTTTGCAACATGTGAACACTGAACATCAAAATCACAAACTCAACACATATTTATATGGCCATCACAAGCCATATTAGCAATTTAACATCTGCTACATGTTTGATGTCTCCTGTTCAAAAAACAGAGTTCAAAATTAAATATTAATTCACGCCATGAGTCATGACAAATTAAACATAGATAATAGCTATAGTAGTGCCTAAAACCTACTAATTAGAAATAGAGAAATGCATAAATGTTAAAGCAAGGGAGAATTTGAGAATACAAATTTACTAGCTGAAGTTTTGCACTGTGCATCATAGATTCATAGGTTGGATTAGCAAAATAGCAATAGCGAGTGCTGTTTTTTTTCTATTCATAAATTAGATTCATAGGCTAGATTAGCAAAATAGCAAACAAGAAAAAAAAAAAACCTTGAAATTAAGAATAAAAGAAGAAAATTGTGCAATACATACTATGATTCTTAAGAATTTTGTGCCATTTTTTGTAGGGTGCTCCACTCTTCATCTGATGGAAGGTCAATATTTTGTAAACTATGGAAAGTCAACTCCAACTTCATCAACATTCCATATTTAGAAGATTTACTTGACATCACTATTTCATCCAATAGCGAATTTAGAGTTGTAAATGGTTGGATGAATTCCAGAAAGCTTTTGGGAGTTGTGTCCTTTGGAAGCAAGTCTAAATCAGACTTCATTTTTTTCTCCATGATTTTTTTGTAAGCTTCTTCTCCAATGAATTTATTTTCTGTGTCAACAGGCTTAGGCAAACTAAGTTTAATCAAATTATTTTTCTTTTCTTGCAGCTTCATTATCTTTTTTCCACAACTGTCCATAACTTTTGATGTTTCCCTTAGCTTCTGGCATTTTTGAATGATAGATGATGTCTTAACTATGGCATCAATGTGGCTCTTAATTCCCTTGGATGCCAAGTAGCTATCACTAGAACTGTAGACTACTTTCAGAATCTTTTTTGCCATTTCCTCTTTTGAATAAGCATGTGTGCTCTTCTCATAGTGCCCTTTGATTTTTAAAAAAAATTGTCTCATACTTTCAGTCAATTGAAACCATTCACACAACTTCTCACTCCTCTGCATTATTTGCTGCCAAATGTTTTCTTGTATATACTTCATTGTCTTTTTCATATTATCTTTGAATCTATCATCCAAAGTTTTTATTTTATCATTTGCATTGTGCAAGTCTTCTTTCATTTGTGCACATTTTTTTCTTTCTTCCTCTACTTCCTCTTGCAAATATTTTTCTTTTTCCTTCCCATGATCTAATAGGTCCTATAATTTTTTCATTTCGGCAGCAACAGAGTCATAACTTTTGTGTAATTTTTGAAAACTGGCTTTTTCCTCAACAATTTTATTATTGCTTTTAGCCAGTTTTTGTGTCAGGTCCTTCAATTCTGCATCCTTCTTGTCCTGCTCTGCAATTTCTACTGCAGAGCCCAAATTTTTTATCCTTTTCTGTAATTCATTGCACTTGCTATCTGCTGCTTTCCTCCTTGATTTCTCATTTTCCAGGTCTCCCTATAACTTTTCTATTTGTTTCTCCAGTTTATTTTTTTCTCTCTCCACCTTTAGCAGTGAAGTGTAGACCACTTCGTTGGTCCTTTTTGACACACTAATTTTGTCCACATTATGTACTTTGGAGAAATCCATTTAGAGGGTGCTAACTTGAAATTGAGAGGGATCTATCTGACTATGTGGTGGATTTTTATCTCTAGATGGGCCCAGGGGCATAACAACCATGAACTCCATCATATCTTTCTGAGGGTCATATGTTGGAAATACCCTGTTCCTTGTAGGTTGTTCATTTACAACTTCAGACACGGAATTCCTATGAAATGCTTTCTTTTTTTCTTTATTTGCTTTTGTTGTGTGTTCAAATTTTTCATAGTAATCACGAAATTGAAAATTTGGGGTTGCTAAAGCAATTGAATGTTTGAAAGGTGACATAGGAATACCATAGGCTCCAGTTCCACCTATTCCTATGGTTTTAACTAATGCTTGACTAGGATTAGGATTACCAACAATAGTTCCTGATGCTGTCCCACTCCCACTAACACTTTCATGTGTAGTTTTCATAGTCTTTTGAGTCTGAAGCTACAAATGATTGATTTGTAGTGTTAGTGGCACTTGATCTAGGATTCTCAATAGTATGAGATTGAGTATCTACCTCTAGTGGCCTCTTGCGAGAGATATTTTGTTGTTGCCCTTGTCCAACACCAATCACAATGGCACTTGACTGAACAATAATAGGAATACTATCCCCAGATTCCCCACTAGTGGCAGTGGCAATTAATTCACCACCAATGGGAATACCATGATGTGGTGGTGGTTGTCGATTTGAACTAGAAAAAAATGTAGGTGGGCCCTAAGGGTAATGAGTAGTACCTATCCCTAATGAATCTGAAGAATCAAGTCCAATGACTAGTCTATAAGGACCTTTTGATTTTGACCCTGATGGATTTTGTACCTGAAGTGGATACCAAATGCCCTCTCCTCTGGGACCTAGACCACCACCTTCAAATCCCATTTTTTCCACAATGCTTGACCCTTTGATATATTTCTCTTTCATTGCCTCATTGACTGCACCTAATATTTTAGGGACTTTAGTAGTTGTTTGAGTAGGCTCAACCTCAGGCTCATACTGATCAACATGTTTACTCCTATCATATGATGTTGTGGGATGCTCCATATTCCACAATTTGCTAAACTCTTCATCCTCGTCGATGCTATCAAATTTTGCACTTGTCTTTGGTTCACCGAGATTCCTCCTCATAGTCCAAAAATCATTTATTTTGGTTTGAGTCCAGTAATTCTCTTTACATTCATGCAGAATTGATTTGGGAATAGTTTTCTTAGATGGATTGGCAGATTTTATGTAGAAATTGTAGGACCTCCTATTTTGGATGCCTTGGCCCTCCATAATTTGTGATGAAATTTCTTCTGTTGAAATGTTATTGTCAGCTGCAATTTTCTCCATCTATTTTTTAACCTCATCCCAAGAGTCCTTGTTTCTAAGTTTTTCTAGCAATGGTTTACTTTCATGTTGACATAACAGTGAAGAGTTCCCATTTTTCTTAAGCCTTGCTTGAACTACACCGATTGGATCATACTGCCAGAGACCCTCATCACCAAACTTAAAAACTGTCAAGAAATCATGTGCCACAATGAATGCTTTTCTCTCAAATGTGAACCCTCCACATGAGAAAGGAAAGGAAGGAAATATGCTCTTCTTTTGCTGACCATGGAAGTGCCTATCTGTGCTCTCCAATTGCCGTACATACTCTAATGCAAATACCCTCTCTGTCACATGTATTAGAAGTCTGTATGGTTTTACTGCCGATCCGTAAAACCTTAACACAGTGAATTCTTCCATGAAGAACCAGTCAGCCAATTCTATTTGACTTCCGAGTTGAATGCAATCTCTACAAGACATAGGCAACCTAGGCATTGGAGGGCTTGTAATTTCATTATACATTGGTGCCAAAAAGAAGTCTACAAAATGGTTGTAGTTCTTTCTGTTATCATGCATCCTTATCTTTGGGCTCCAATCATATATTGGACAGTCTGTTCTCTTCCCAGTCTTCTCATCAATCTTATAGCTCACAATTTGAAGCTTGTTGGTCTCAAATATTGCACGATACTTGGATAGAAGGAGATAGCACAAGTAGGATGAGAACCTAAATGTCTTATAGGAACCTTTTTTGATCATAAGTAATTGTTTTTGCATGGATTTTACAATGTGATCAATAAAATTATATCTTATTGGCTGACTTGCACAATGGATATTATAAATCATTTCAAGAAGGCTTGCACCCACTTCCCTATCATTTTCCAATCCCAGGCAAAACGACAGCAAGGAAATAGTATCCTCAACCCATGGAACAAAAATTTTAGAATCATAAGGAGGCTTATGATTCTGATCCAACACAATACTAGTACCAATCTTTATTAGACCTTTGATAAATGAATCTTTGCGACTTGGATCGAGACTCTCATAATTCCCTGCTAGCTTTTCAAGGTCAATTTGGACGTTTGAATTTTGGGCTTCAAATCCTAGGTTCAACAAACGAGCAAATTCTCCCTCGTTTATGGATAGAATTTCCTCTTTTGTATTTTTATTGACAATTGCTTTTTTATCTTCATCATAATTTTTGGTGCAGACCATGACAAAATCAGGGCAAGGGAATACTTCAGGTAACACCATTCTTCCCAATCCAACATCCCACAATGCGATTTTATTTGTTTTTTGTTGTAACATTGGGTAGAAAACAATAAATTTTGCCCTGGATGCATCTGTCGCCTTACTAGACAATGTATATCTAATATCTATGATACACTTTTCACCATGGATAGCAGGGTCATAAATATCATGGTATTCATCAGTGAAACGTGGTGTTTTAACCAGTTCGGTTAGGTTAAGGTACATTTTGTTTTTCACTTGGCTTCTTATTGAACTACTGCTTCCCATTTTCCCCATCACTATTATTGTTAATGATTCAAAATAATGCTAGGCAGCTAGATAAAAACCTGAAAATGCTAACCCTCAAATTGGACCATGAGATTACCAAAAGCAAAAAAGGTGGGATGTAGCTATTCTAGATTTTACCCAGAAATTGGAATTTCTATTTCACTAGATTGGCGCAGACAGTCTCTGTTGCAACTTGCATTCCTCAATCTAGTAGTTGTTTCTGAATCTCCCTTGATTTACAAGTTTATCCAATAAATGAAAGACGGTTATGATTTACGAGTCTCTTATTTTGAAAACTCTAAAAAGTAGAAAAGTAAAACCTAAAGGGCAAAATATCAAGAATCATGTTGTAATTTTATTAATTACTATTAATAACTATTCGATGCCGAAGGACAAAACATTCATTACTTCAGTATAAATTCCGAGGACATTAATAATCATGTTGTAATTTTATTAATTATTATTAATTATTCGATGCCGAAGGACAAAACATTCAATACTTCAGTATAAATTATGAATTTCTTAGGACATTAAATGTAATATGTTCAATTCTGGGCGAAGTTCTCCCAAATGTGTTCACTTCGCACATTCGGGCCGAAATCCACCCTATGTCATTGATCTTTGCTCATCCAACGGACGAGGGACCAAGGTACCTATTGTGACTTTACGGGTGTGTTTTTTAAGTCTGTTTAATAATTTTAAACTTCCGTCCGAAAAAGTGCTTTACAGACTTACTTATATTTAATTAAATTTAAAACGTTTCAATTCTGGGAGACGTTCTCCCAAATGTGTTCACTTCCCACATTCGGGCCAAAATCCACCCTAAGTCGTTGATCTTTTCTCATCAAACAGATGATGGTACATGTTGTCAGTTGTCATGGGTCCCATCACTTCTGCCAGTTTTCAGGCACATCACCATACTCATGTCACTTTTCCAGTTTGATTTTTAGTCTATTTAATCATTTTAAACCTCCACCCGAAAAAAAGCTTTATAGACTTAATTGTATTTAATTACATTTAAAATGTCCAATTCCAGGCTAAGTTATCCCAAATGTGTTCACTTCCCACATTCGGGCCGAAATCCACCCTAGCCGTTGATCTTTGTTCATCCAATGGTCATGGGTCGATGGTACCTGTTTTAAGATGTAGTGGGTCCCACGACTTCTGCCATTTTTCTGGCACGTCACCACACTCGTGTCACTTTTCCAGTTTGATTTTTAGTCTATTTAATCATTTTAAAATTCCGCCCGAAAAAGAGATTTTTAGACTTATTTATATTTACTTAAATTTAAAATGTCCAATTCCGGGCGAAGTTCTCAGAAAGGTGTTCGCTTCCCACATTTAGGCTAAAATCCACCCTAGCCGTTGATCTTTGTTCATCCAACGGTCGATGGTACCTATTTTAAGATGTAGTGGGTCCCACGACTTCTGCCATTTTTCTGGCACGTCACCATACTCGTGTCACTTTTCCGGTTTGATTTTTAGTCTATTTAATCATTTTAAAATTCCGCCCGAAAAAGAGATTTTTAGAATTAATTATATTTAATTAAATTTAAAATGTCCAATTCCGGGCGAAGTTCTTAGAAAGGTGTTCACTTCCCACATTCGGGCCGAAATCCACCCTAGCCGTTGATCTTTGTTCATCCAATGGTCGATGGTACCTATTTTTCGATGAAGTGGGTCCCACGACTTCTGCCATTTTTTCTAGCACGTCACCATACTCGTGTTACTTTTCTGGTCTATTTTTAAAGTCTACTAAATCATTTTAAAATTCCGCCCAAAAAAGAGATTTATAGTCTATAGAGTCATAGACTATAAGTATAGACTTTCACTTAATTCTATTTAATTAAATTTAAAATGTTCAATTCCGGGCATTGGCCAATAGTTTGAGATAACTATTAAAAATAATGTTAATATTATTTTTAAAAATAATGTTAATATTATTTGTAAAAATTTTAAATTCAAAAATAATATTAAACATGAAACTTAGTTTCTAGAATAAAACAAATAACTAAATAAAAATATAAATTTTGATATGCAATTTGAAAGGTAAAAGTTTAATATTAAAAAGAAAACATTCAATATTAAATCTAAAATATTAATTTAACGTTTAACAAAATTCTTTGAAAATATGTTTACGATATATCATTTTCAAAAATAGTTTAAAAATATATATAAAATTTCAACATAAATTTAGTCTATTAATTTAAAAAAATGTGCAACTGCAGTCCTCAACCTGTTAAGGCGAGAAAATTTGGAAAGTACAAATGCCAAGGTGGCGATTAATTATTGCACAAGGAGTTGTCTGCGGCATGCCGCACAAAAGGAGGAAGGGGAGGATGGCAAGAAATCTTTTTCCTGATCTCATGGCATTAATGTCTTATTGTGCACATTCATTACCCGGCCTATAAGAGTTAAGACAGAGGCAGATTTTTTTACCTTTTCATCTATGTACCACTTTTTGCTTTGAAGAAGCTGCAAGTGCAGAACAAATCTGTAGTTCATAGTTCATAGAATCATACCTTATGTAAGACAATGGAGGCCAATTTCACACTTTGAACAGACAAGAAGTTGGTGCCCTTTTTGGGCAAAGTATATGATAAATGAATGCAAGGACTATTCAGGTTTAAGGAGGAGAAGTTGTGGGCGGCAGCTCGATTGATGCTTGCGGAGGAGGTGGCACATATCAGTCACCGGTATTGAACTAACATGGAGGTTTACTCTCTGATTATGGCATGGGCCTGTGAATTCGAACTGGAGCTGGAAAAGGTAAAACTCACATTGGTCAAATTGATTGATGGGGAGTTTTTGATTAACCTGGATTCAATCTTGGAGTGGGTGGTGCCGGGAGTTGGCATTTGAATTATGGAAGGGGACGACCAGGAGGAATGCTTCCTTTTATTCATGGCCCAGAGGATGAAATCAAATACCAGTGCCGTGAATGAGCCTGAGTGGGGTGGGAAGCGATGAAACTCTTTGTTAAATTAACGAGGGTGGATGAAGTCCTGAATGCTTTGCATGTGGTGGCAAGGATGGAGGTTGGTAGGGCATTGAGAGATAGGGTTGAAGAAGGAAGGGTCATACAGCTACTGGCAAGCTTGGAGGGTGACCCCGACTTCATGTTCCTAAACTGCATTCCAAAAATGAAAGCTGAAGTGGCAAAAGGGAAAGCCAAAGCATCGACCTCTAAGGAGGGAAGGGACTGGGAGGACCAGGGGGATAGTGAGACTAAGTGAGCGGCCTATCAGCAATGAACTAGTTTTTTTGTCTGCTTGCTATAAGCCATGGACAAATTTTGTATCTTGAAACGTTTCAATTAATTGAATGAAAAAACCTTGACCGATAAACTTTTGTATCTTGCAACTTTTGAAATTTTGTATTTTGAATGACCATATAGTAATAGTATATATTTATAAAATTATAATCAACCATAATCAATGTACAAATAATTAATGGAACGAATTGAATTTTTTTTTTTATAGCATTACATAAAAAGATCACGGTATTAAATTTATTTCCATTGTTTAACAAATAATTGAAATAACGTAGCTCATATACAAAAAGCATTTGAAAGAAATTAATTAATAAAAATGAAATAGAATTATAGAAAGCATTTTTATATCCATAAGAATGTAAGAGGCAAAGTGAAACAAATTGGAATTTGAAAAATTATCATTAAATTATTTATGCTTTTGAAATTTACAATTTTTTCGTCAGAGACTTGAGTCCCCCAAAAATTTAAAAGCCAAAATGAGTGAGCCTCTGGCACTTAGCCTGTTAGGGTTCAAGGACATAGGAAAAAAAAACTACAGGTAGTGGAATTGTTTACAATTTTTCCCTATGAATCTGGCCCTCCTTCCATGTAGAATTCTTCAGATAGCATAAGTTGAGAGAATTCTTCAAGCCACATGTATTTTGGAAAGTCATCCAGGAGGAACCATTTCCGAAGGAAGTCCTTGACAATCTGTGCCCATTTTCTGTGACACGTTAGTTGCTCCACATTCAGGTTTAGGAGAAATGGTTGCCTGGCCACTAGCAGTGTTTAGTCAGGGAGGAGAAGCTTGGATAAATCACTCGCCCAAGGGATCCCCACCCCTACTTCTGCAAGAATGACAAGAGTAATGTCATCTCCAAGGAAGTCTTCCTTAAAAACCTTCCTCAACAACATCAGCATATCCACCTTGTCTCCTCCCAAGTCCAGAAGAGACGCTAAGAAGCGGGATGTAAGGTCCGTGTTAACACAGTACCTATTTTCATTTCGTAGAAATTCTCTGCCCAGCACCATCCGCACAAATTCATTGGTGAATGACCCAACCTCCTTGCAAATTGATTGGAGGGTTGGGTCTCTAATGAAGCCTAGAAAGGCCCTCTGGTCCTCTGCAGAAATGCTTCTCAAGCGGATGGGAGTGTCCATCTTGAGAAAATAGATTAACAAATTAAACAACCTGAACAGTGAGCCTATAAACCTAAAATACCGTGATCTTTGATGATTTATCTACTAAATGGCAAAGGCTAATTGAAGATGAAAGAAGCAGAGATCGTATATAAATTGTTGAAGCTCTTGATTGTAATAATTACTTCTTTAATAGTATTAACTACTATAACTTTTTTTAAATCTTTCATATCTCTGCAAATCTTTCCCATAAATGCACGAGTGTGTGAAATTGGAAACAGCTATGAACCAGTACCAAATTGGCAAGTATCACATTGGAAGTCATGGGGACAGAGTGGATTGCCGTAAGTGAAAAGATATATATTAAATGAACGAAATTATTGATCGTGATTCGTGACATTTGATACGTGTCTATTGAATCCAATTCCATTCCGGGCACTTTCTGGTGAGCTATGTTCTCTTCAAAAAATTGGGCCAAAATAAAACTTCAACCATTGATATACGATCATCGAACGGTTTAAAATCATTGATAGATTTTAGGTATGTGTCACCCTTTACATGTCAAAGAGGTTGCGCTTATTGATACATCGTGCAGAGTCCAGACTCAATGTATTATGTGATGTGATGTACTGATGTGATGTGATGTGCCTTGTCTATTAATGGCAATGAATTTATGAAATCGCCAATGAATTATATATTATACCATAAATAACAAAAAATTCGTCAAAACATTTAAATAATTTTCAAGCGGTGGATAAAAATCATCAATACATTTAAATAATTTTCAAGCGGTGGATAAAAATCGCCAATACATTTAAATAATTTTTCCTTCGGAGTAAAAATTTTTGCTCATACAATTATATATTTGTTCCTTTTAACAATAATTATTCGCCTCCCACAATAAATATTTTCCCCATAGAACAAGGTATTATTCGCCAGAAATTTATGGCATTTTCGCACACTAGAAAAAAATTCGCCAATACAAAATAATTTTTTCGTCATTTAAAAAAAAACTTTTGCCATCGATATGAAAATTCACCCCCGAAAATAATGTCTGATTCGCCAAGATTTTACACAGTTGCCCGGGGGGGGGGGGGGGGGGGGTTCTTAAAGTTATCCCTGCAGAAGGTAGATTAGAGTTCCTTTCTTTTCATGTGCAATATTAATTATGTTGTCCGCAATGACCCTTTTTTCGTTCATATCCTTGGACGAATTTCATAGGGACTTGGATTGCATGATAAAGAAATTCCCTCAAAACAGACAAAGAAATGATGGGAACCTCCCTATAGAATTCAAATAAGCGGAGTCGAAGTATGTGTGGTGATTTCATCTTAATGTGAAGGCACTTATCAAAAACACCCAGCTGATTAGATGTTTTCAGATCATCGGAATTATTCCTACAAGTAGAAAACAAGAAAATATTATGCCCCCAATCCTTGCTCCTCTTAGTCAAGATAGACTTCCTCAAGTTACTCAGAGGGAATAATAAGCGAAAGCCAATATAAAAGACAACACACAAAGAAAATTTCATGCATATCTCAAACAATTTAGTGATTGTTTTCAGTAGTCTTGTTTTTCTTGTGTACTCAATGATAAAACTCTTCAGTAGTCAGGAGACAGGTGATTGACTCAGAGTGGATGACCGGGTATCACTAACGTAAAGATGACTTGGTTGATACTTCTTAGGACATGTAAATTGATTAGTCAATTACCCTAAGACTAGGTCAGTGATTGGTTTCAAGCCATGAGGGTTTTAAAAGAACTAGGATGTCACAAAAGTGACTAAAAGTTATGTACAAGCAAAATCAAAGAATTGCATGAAAGCGGGAATGCCAACGTTGCATTGATAGATGGAGCGCTTGAGTAAAAGAGGGGCCTATTTACCAAGTTTTCACCTGCTTGCCAAAGATTCCTTTTTTTACCAAGGTGTCTGTTTACCAGGTTTTCACCAAGGCATTTTCTCTCTTTTTCCCCTTTTTTTTTCTTTTCTTTTTTTTTGAATTTCTTCAGGACTTTTTCTGATTTTTTAGGATTTCTTCAGGAGATTTTATGATTTCTAGGAGTTTGTTTAGAACTTTTTATGATTTTTAGGATTTTGTTCAGGACATTTTCTGATTTTTAGGATTTTTTAATGTTTGCCCCTAGTGTCTAGCAAGGCAAAAGGGATTTTGAGTACATGAATGGATAAGCAAATGATGGTGGACGCTTTCAAGGACTATCTCACAACGTTAATCCAAGCACAGGGTCCAGATATAGCAATGTTAACCAAAGATTTTAGCGATGTAAAGAAAGGATTTTAGCGATGTAAAGCAAGAATATAGCGCAACGAAGCAAGGATATAGGGTAACAAAGCCATATGGTAGAAAGAAGTGGCCATGTCCAGAGGTTTGTGGAAAATATGTTTTTGCATTTTGTCCATAGTGTTGACCAAGATCAAGGGATAGATTTGGATAGGAGGCAGATATGATAAGAAAGATCAAAAGGGAGTAATGAAGGATTTAAGTGAGCAATGGAGAGGAGCTAAAGGGTCTAGATCAAGTGTAATAGATAGGACACATGAAGCCTACAAGGATCCTTAACTTTGTCAAGATCAAAGGTGGAAAAGGGATATGAATGTAGATAGAGCCGATGAGGGATAATGGAGGATGAAGGATAATTGAGGAAGAAGGATAATAGATGGATGTATATGGATGGAACTTACCCCTAGTGTAAAGTGCAAAAGGATAGTGGATTACACATGATGCTTGTTTTCCAGGTTTTCATCATGGTAATTGCCCAAGGTGCCACAAGAAGTGGTTTTCACTCGTGGACGAAATTATTTCTCTTTACTTTTTTTCTTTTTTCATTTTTCATCATTTTTTTTCTTTTTCTTTTTGGAAGATAATGGAGGCATGATAGGGGATGGAAGAAGGACCCCAATGTCTTGCTGCTTTGGATGGTACCCTTAGAATATGAGTTGCAATAGACCATGGCTATGAAGGTATGCTCAAATATGTTGGTAGAATAATGAAATGAAACTAGGGCAAGGATTTATGCAAAGGATTGGATAAGAGGGATGAAAGGGTGAAAAAGAGGTGTTGGATAATGGATGGGATGTTGGAATAATTGTGTATGGATAGATGGAAATGTTGGAAAGATCAACATTGGCACACGCCTTGAGGGATGGTGGACATATGGAGGAGAAGTGAATCTCAGATTTTCAGATTAGGATGGAGGAAAGGTTATATATTTTGGGGCATAAGAACCAAAAATGAATGAAGGAGGTGATGGAGGAATAGAATTGGAAGGTTTTGATGGAGGAACAACAATTTTGGATGCCAATTTTGATTTTATTTTAGACTGTTGTGCTTCAAGAAGCCGCTTAGGGATCCACATGGTTTTTTTATTTTTCATGCTTTTGTAGTTCCTTAGAGTGCATTGCTTGTACAAGTTCCTTAGGAACCCATATAACTTTTGACTTTGCTTCTTTCTTTGTGGTCCTTTGTGGCGTTTTGTATTTTTATTTTTCTTTTTGGATGATATTTTTCTTTGTTTTGACATGTCGATTAGATGGGACATGTTGATCCTTGAATACATGTGGATTATTTGACTTATGACTTTTTTGCTTGGCATCCAAATTGATTGGAGGGAGATACGTGGATAGATAGGAATGATATGGAGGTATTTTAGATGGATGGAAGGTACTCGAAGACATGTGCCTTTGGTGATCTCGCATAAGGGATGAAGGGATATAGGGACCTAGAATGGATGGAAGGTACGAAGGAGAAGGCATGTATTTGGATTTAATTGGAGAAATGTAGGATTTATGAGAGATACCAACATCTTGAGAGTGAGCAATGTAGCCAATATAATCAAGATTTTCTTTTATAGCAGGGGGTTCTAATATACCCTACTCATGAATGTCTAGCCCTTTTCTTTGATAATGTTGCTTTGAAAGATCTTTTTAACAAAGGGTTTCTTCTTACTTTTGATGCTAGAGGCAAGTTCATTTTGAGGTGGAGGTGGCTTGCAAGGTATGATGGAATCATGAAGTGAACATGGATGATTATGACAAGGAGATGAAGGGATACTTTGATCTTGACATGGAAGAGGATCGTTGGATAGAGTAGGAGGGGTGTTTGACTCTTCATTTTGAAAAGGTGGAAGAGGTATCATGATCTTGCTTAGGAAGTGGATTAGGAATGGGATTTGGAAGGATGTTTTTCTCTTGAGATAGAAGTGATTCATGTCGAAAGAAATGAAAAGCTATAAGGGGATCATCATGGGAATCTATTGAAATAGGATCTTTTTCAATCATTAGATGGAATTGGAGAGTTTTGGTGTCTTGATCTTGATTTATGATAGGACTTGTTTCTTCATTTTTCAGAGTATCCTCTTGACATGGAGTCACTTCTAAGGAGAGGATAGGGTTTTTCATAGGCATAGGGGATTCTTGGAAGGTCTCCATATTTTGGCTTGTTGGGGAAGCATTTTGAGTGGAACTCTTTGGAGTGGGTATGTTTGGAATTGGAGTGCATGATGGCATAGGATCTGGGATTTTTAAATCTTTATAGGAACTTGTATTAGTATTGGGATTAACTTGGATTTCCATAGGAGATAGCCCTTGAAGGTAAACATGAGTAGTTTCATTGTTTGAAGGATATGAAGACATCATGGAAGGGCTGGAGGCTACATATGGAGCCTTGCTAGACATAGGTTCATGATTTTGATCCTTCTTAGAAGTAGTTCCTTCTTTTTCTTTCGGTGAGTCATTAGGATCTTCAATTTCAATGACACCATTATCAATGAAATCTTGAATCTTATGTTTTAATTCCATGCATTTCGAAGTCTTATGTTCATTTTGTCTATGATATGCACAATAATTACTCACAAATTCACATCCCCATGTGGTCTTTTTAGGCAATATGATAAGATTATGCTCAATAAGCTCTTTCAAAGTCGTCTCAATAGATTTCCCCAAAGGTGTAAAATGTCTATCTAGAGGATATTTGGAGGAAATGTCTTTATGTCTTGGTGAAGGTGTCTTGTGAGCTTGTTTGAGATTTGGATTTTGATTGTCAATTACTTCTTGTTCCATCTTATGTAATTGTTTTAGAATTTCTTGAAGTCTAGTGTTCTTAATATCATGAAGTTTTATCTCAAGAGGTGTCATTGAATCTTTTCGTTGAGCTTGAATGCCATATATTTCTCTCTTGAGATCTTGAATTTTTTGAGCTAAGGCAGCCATGGACTTCTTACTTTTTTCAAAAATTTTAGAAGAGTTTCTGGTTTGAATAGGCATTTACAACTGATGGGACCGAGAGCTAGATGTGTTGCAGAAGTCAAGATCAAATTGTAGCTAGTTGTTCGTTTAACGTAGTGATTGAGGGAAGTAACTAAGATCTCGTCTGGTTTCAGGAAGGATATATCCTATGTAAGATGTTATCTAAGTTAACTTAGGTTTGATAAGATGTTATTTGAACTAGCTGAGAGATGATCGACAAAATTGTTAAATGCAACGACAAGGGGTACACTATCAAGGTTGTTTATGCTCAGGAGGATGATAACCAGTTTTATGCTTGATGTAGACTGATTTGGGCAGGTTTGACTATTTTGACTGACAAGATTAGGATTTTGTACAACAAAGGATTGGATAGAGATGAGATTCTGACAGACAAAGTTTCAATGACTGACAACTACCAGTTTTTGATAAGGGCTAATGTTTTGATGATTGACAGAGACCAGTTTAGACATAGACATAGTTTATCACTGAATTGTTTTATATTGTTTGATTTATTTTCTCCAGTTTTAGTATTTCATTTTCAGTTTCAGGGATGAAAACAAAGAAAACACGCAAGATATATAATATTTCATGCATAGCACGCTAACCTACAGAAGTTCGCTTAGAGAAGAAAATCTTTGCTTGGTGACTTAGGTACACACCTAATAGCTAATTAGAATATGGCTACTGAGTCTCACACAATGGATTCTCAATGCCGTATTAGCCGAATCCAAATGCTAATGGGGGCATGATATGGCAAGTGTCTTGGGAGAGTTACTATCTCTCTTGCACAAAGATTATCCCCCTTTTGAAGGTGAACCAGGTAGCTTCTTTCTTATAGTTCTTAGTCAGGAATTCTGTTTGAAATTACCCCTTGAAGTCACATAAGCATGATTGAGGCCTATAGCCTGACAAGGTACGGAAACAAGCTGTGGTCACGTAAACGTGATTGAGACAGCGAGGCCCTACAAAATGCTCTATATGAGAGATCTCAAAGAGAAAACTCAAATAATCCCATCCTCAGAGACTTTAATCACCAGAGGCCTATTTATTATAGTGAGTTGGAATTCTCAGGTCCAACTGTACTCACTTGGGTCGTTCTCATAGGGTGATTACTTTTTCCCATTGTGACAGGCCCGCTAAAGGTACACAAATCTCAAAACTTAGGAAAAAGCTTCGAGGGTCTAGATTTCTGATTGTCTGTAAAAGACAAGAGCATACTCTCCTACCTCTTAGATTTTTCTGAAAACACAAAAGACAAATTTGTTCTTTAACCAGATAGCAATTTAAGTGCCTAAAAATTAATTTAAATAAAACATGATGTTTGGTCGATTCTCTTTAGGCAACCTACAAAACCAACGCATCAGTAGTCATGTTGTTTTTTATTCTTTGATAGGCATATGTTTGATAGATAAATTCTTTGTCAAGTGGACCTGCAAACATTAAAATCCCAAAATTAGTTTCCAAAATAACATAAAAAAAATCATCAAAAGAAAATTCTAGCATGCAAACTATAAATTAAACTAATCTAACAAGAATTTCCATTTTTTATGACTATCCTAGTTATGACAGTTTTGATAGTACTACACTCTATTATTTATAACTTTTCAAAAAGACATAATTCAAAAAGTCTCTTCGGTGGAAATGTGGAAAACTTTGTTTTACAAAACATTATTAAAATTTTGTTTAGATCCAATGGTTGAATAAAAAGTTATGCCCTCCGAATAGAGACCATTTTTGACTGTCATAGAAGAATAAGTAAAATGATAGTACTTCACTCTATCATTGCTAACTTTCAAACCAAAAATTCCTAAGATAATCTCATCGATGAAACTATAGAAAACTTGGTTTTCAACAACATATAAAAAATTGGTTTAGATCCAATGGTTCAATAAAAAGTTATGCCCTCCAAAAAGAGACAATTTTTGACTATCAGAGAAGAACAAGCAAAAAGAGAGATTTTTATTTGCAAATTTAACACATGTTTATTAGTTATAAAAACCAAACATTAAA
Organism: Cryptomeria japonica; assembly: GCF_030272615.1. Lineage (NCBI taxonomy): Eukaryota > Viridiplantae > Streptophyta > Pinopsida > Cupressales > Cupressaceae > Cryptomeria > Cryptomeria japonica. The sequence continues at coordinate 525,174,932 of NC_081411.1, forward strand.
TTTGTTAAAGAAACATTAGAAATATTTTAGTCGTGGGTTCAAGCCCCACGGTGGGCGCCAAAAATATGTGTGTGAAAAGTGGACCTATATCTGTATCTGGAATACACAACACTTCAATTAAGTCATTAGATGCATGGTTAGTAAATCAATAATCAATGAATAATAAACCATTACAAAGTGACCCATTGCCTTCTAGTAGATGCGAGTTTAGATTGCTCTCAGATTTATAAATTATCCAGTGACTAGACAACACCTAAATGAAGGATTTTTCTATATGATCATGGCTTTAAGCTAGATGAATGCAAGATTAATCTAACACGATTTAAGCAATATATGAATATTTAAGCTAAATGATTTAAGCAATATGAAATAACTAATATGCAAAATCTCCATACAAATTATCAATGAACCTAGAGCAAAAACAACATAATAACAATATATTCTCTAGGATCCTTGAATGAGAGATGAGAGCCTGAATTTATAGAAAATTCATAAAGAAACCAACGGCTGAGATCAAATGATGATAAGTTGTCAAGATTTTCCAAGAGGAAGAACAATCCAGGTGAATTAATGTGATTGGATGTTTTTCTCAGTTTTAAAGGAAATTGAACTAAAATTAAGATAAAATCAGAAAAAACTGATTTATTCTCTATTTCATTCAATTTTAATATTTAATTGTTTTAATTGCTTTCTTTGAGATTATTTATCAAATTTTAATTTGTTTTTTCAAGATTATCTCCAATTGATTTCTTTTCTCAAATTTTTAATTCTTTTTTGGTCAATTAATTCCTTTTTTGATTTATTTCCTTTTTTGATTTGTGCTCATAATTTCCAATTCCTCTTTCTTGATTTGTTTCCTTTTTTTTGAAGATTTGAGGCAATTTTGATTTATTTAATTAAATATGCTAGGATATTTAATAAACTAAATAAGATAATTGTTTAAAAATGATTTACTTGGAATGATCAATTAATTAAATAAATATTTAATTAATATTGAGTGATTAATTTGCCATGTGACATTTGATGATTAAAGAATTAATTGTGTGCTCAAGATTTATTTAATTGCCTTTGGTTAGGACATTGGTGACATTGTTGAGATTAGGGGCACATGGTTTAGATGACCATTTTTAGGGTATTACAGGACCCACTTTGGGGCCCGACCTGGCTCATACCCATGCATTAATTTTATGGTGAAATGTTCTTATTTCATGGCAGTGCGTATCAATATTGGCTCAATTGCAATTCGCCATTTGGACAGTGAGAGAGCAAAGAAACTCCAACACCAAATGCAAATTGGTTTGTGGCAAATTGAAAGATTTTAACATCAAGGATGCTGCTGGAGGCTCATATAAGATAGTAATCATAAATTTCATTGTAAATGTGACTGAGAAATATTTGGAGATCCACTTTTTTGGGTTGGAAAGGGAACACATGACATACCAATGCAAGAGGGCATTAATAACTTCAAACAAATGCAAATTTGAATGGTGAAGCCAAGTCTTTTATAGTGTCATGGCTGAAGAGGCATTTTAACATTTAAGCAAATGCATTGCCAGGCAAGCTAGTCCTCTCCCTGCCATGAGCTCCTGTGTGGTCTTTGATTATGGGCAGTGGCAAGTAAAAGGCTCACAAAATTCCAAGCTAATACCAGCATTCTCCTTGCCTTCCATACGTGGTGGTTGAAAGGCCATAAGAAAGTTTCAAGCAAATGTTGTTGGCAGCCACTGCCATTTCTTCCTTTTCCTACAATAAAATTGTAGTATGTTGAAAGGGCATAGAAACCTCCAAGTAATTTCAATTGGCAGGCATAGTGCCAAAGTCCTCCCTGCTTGTGGCATGTAAATGGCTGTGGGAAAAGACAAATAAACTTTCAGACAAATGTATACTGGCAGATGTAGATTGCCAATTTTCCTCCTGTGGGCACCATGGAAAGCTTTCAGCAGAAGACAAATTGGAAGGTGCATAATGTGGCTAGCTGAAGAGGCAATTAATAATTTCAATGCAATGTACAGGTGTAAAATTCCAAGAAGCCTCAAACAGGAAATGCAATTGCTAGGTGCAAACCAAATTCCACGATTCCAGCCAAACTCTCCTCCTATGTCATGGTGTTTGGAGAGGCTTAGAAATTTTAGACAAATGAAATTGGCTGGGCCTATGTAGTGTTTGGTGAAGGCCATTAAACTTTTTAAATTCAAATTGGTTAGCAGCAGGCAATGTGGTGTTGAAAGGGCATTTTAAAATTTAAAACAAATGCAATTAGCAGCTATAAAGTTTGATTCCACAACCTTTGCCCATCTCTCCCTGAGTGGTGTGGTAAGGGGAAAGGTTAAAAAAGAAACCTTCAAAGCAAATAAACTTTCAATGCAAATGCAGCTTGCAGGTGTTACTTTCCTTTGGCGTGGCAAATGCAATGGGTAAACTGTCAAACAAAGCAATTACAGTCCTCCTGCTTAGTGTTTTGAAGAAGGTAACAAAAGGTTTCAAGCAAATGAAGACACTCAGGAAACCTTCAACAAGATGCATTGCCAGTAGAAATGAAAGAGGCATTAAAATTTCAATAAATTACAATCCGCAGGTGTTATCATCCCTATGCATGAAGTAAAAGGGCAGCATTGAAACCCCCAGGCAAGGCGCCAAAGAAGAGATCAACTCCTCCCTACATGTGAAATCCAAGAAAATGCACTTGCCAGGCATAATGCCATTATCCCACATTTGTTGGGCATTGAAGAATTTTGGTATTTAAAAGTAATGCCCCACATAACCATAGTGTCAAAGCCTTGAAGGCTTTTGACACAAGTGCAAGCTTGATGCCCAGTAGACCCCACATATGCATGCATGAGCCCCGAGGTGGTGAAGAGACAGTTGGTGACCAGGTGGACCCCATGTATGTACGATTCCTGAGGTAGGTGGGTTTTGCAGAGAAAGAACAGATTAACAAGTGAGAAAGTTCAGAGATGATCGACGACTGGCATTGTTTCACGAAGTGAAGATGCATGACAGTTACCCTTGGCGAAATGGCGAAAAGATTAATGAGTGAGAAATTTCCATGGTGATCTACGGTTGGCACTGTTTCATGAAGCAAAGATACACACCAGTTACCCTTCAAAAAATGGTGAAAGATGAAGTGGCAGTCCAGCTGGCGGGTTTGAGTGAGGTGGTACTGAGGTGGCGATGACGGGGCCGACAAGTGGCAGACAAGTGGCGGTCCACAAGGTGGTGACATGGTAGACAAGTGGCGGATCAGTGAGGTGTCATCCCAGTGGACCCCATGAGTGAATCGCATGTTGCCACGTGGTAGGACGCAGGGCCAAAAAATGGACTAAAAAATTAAAGTTAAATGTATAGTTTCAACTATAGAAGAAAATTCAAAAAATTTAAATGATGGGTTTGCATTCAAGATTAATTCACTCAGAGGGTATTCTTTACCTGAAATGACAAGTATTATATATCATTGGAAAGCTCTCAAGACAAGGAACACAACCATGAAGTTTATTTCAACAAAAATGAGATATTTTGAGAGTAGTTTCCATGGGAATGAAAGGACATATTTTTGTAGTTAGGGAAAAAGGGACACTTTGGATGTTTTGACGCATTCTGGTTTTCTTCCCCCTCCTTCATTTTCCCATTTATTCTCATTTGTAAGGGTTCCAAATTTCTGAGAGAAATGCTCCAGATTTCATGGTTTCCAGATCTGAATTTCTTGACCCAAGTTTGTAAAATTCTATGGGTCTTTTCAGGGCATAGAGCTGCATTTCAGTATTGTAGATTGTTTTCTAGTTGCAGGTTTTACTTATGTTGGGAATGAATAAATTTCACACAAGATTGTCTCTAGGCATGTATTTCATTGTTGCAAATTGAATCCTCAAGGAGGATGGAATTTGTCATTTCTAGGAGATTGTTGTGACTGTTTGTAGGTATCCTTCAATGAAGGTTTTAAATTTTGTAATCAGTTATAAATAATGGAATATGTATCCAAGATTTGATGATTTTGTGAAGGAATTGAGTAATGCATTAGTATAAGGTATTGATGTAGGAATATCTTGTAAGGAAAACAAATTTGCAGCTAGGATTTGCATTTACGGTTCTGTGCATGACTCCATGCCTAATGAATAAGGCACTGGTCTTTGAAGGATTTAGGGATACTTTCATATTTATACATTTAAAGAAAATCTATTTCCCTTCATGTTTAGGGTTTGTGTTCTATTCATTCCATGCTCTACTTCATCTATTATTTGTAGAAATCTAGCCAATCTGTATGTGTTTTCTAACTTATTGAGATTGTGGAATGATCTATCTGCTTATTGTTGATGCAGTAATATGCTTGTAACTTGTTGTATTCGATGCATTAAAGGGTGTCCCCCCTAGGTCTAATAGAATCTGAAGTGTAGGAGGATCAATTAGGGTCCTATATTATGTTGTCCAATTCCTGAAGTATTCCATTGACTGAAATTGGCCATTTCATAGAAAGATTGCAGGTGAACTTGGGTTAACCAGTTTTGGTGAACAACAAATCTCTACCCCTAGATCTTCCTATCTTTATTTAATGATACCATTATTTGCAATAGGGTGTCTCATGGTGCAGGAGCACCTCATCAAACCCTTCAAGATGAAATGTCAGACTTTGATAAGGGAGGATAAGGCATTAACAATGTCTTTAGAATGTTTTATATAGGTTTTAATCATGCATTATATGTTTGTAATAATGAACCCCATCTTGTGAGCCAAACTCCTATTTTGGCATTTCTATGAGCCAATTAGGACTTTTAGACAATAGGGGATCCAATATGTTGGTTTTGAGTGTTTTAAGATGTTTTAGGAGGGGTTGAACTTGACCCAAGGCATTAGGAGGTGAAATATGACATTTTGACAACTTTTGCAAAAGTTGTCATGAGCAACTTTATACACTTTTTGCATTTTTGTAATTTGAAACTTCTCCAATGGCTCTAACCTCTTAATTTTTGGTTGAGAGAAGTTGAGGAATGGTTTATACACCTTGAGGATCTATTTTCCAAAGGGGTGATTGTACGCAGAAGAGTATTGATGCAAACAAACCAATAGAATTCTAAGTTTTCCTGCAATTCTGGAGTTTTGGTCTATGGTACGATTCTGTATGAATTGGGATCCATTCCTAATGATATGAATTGATTTTAGAGGAGAGTTGAATCTGTTTTTTATTTATTTAGAGACTTGATTGTGTGTGTTTCTCTTGATATTGAAGTTTTGTTGTAGGTACCTGGAAAACCAGGGTTTACCTTGGGTTTTTCCTCATTCATGGCCATATCTTGCACTTTATCAATATGAGGCTCATGGGATTTGGTGAAAGGAAATTATGGTCAATTTATTTTATATTTCTAAGATTTTTTTGCAAGAGGAGAAAGGGAGAGAAGTGTTTGAAGCGACCCTAGGTAGACATCTCTATGTGGCTACCTAGACCTTGAACAAACAAAATCACCTTGTGTCCAAATGGTGATGCTTCCAGGAATGTAACCCTAGAATCCATGTTGATTTATGTTTCCCAACATTCCCATGGGATTTTAACCCACCAATTCATTCATCTGAGTATAGTTGCTTCACAAAAGAGACCTAATTAGCCCTTCTACGACAGTCAAATTCCTACCGGCAAAGACCTTTATTTTCCAGACCTTGACCCTTCCTTTTGGGGACTTGTATAACTTCCAAAAGGGTATTTGAATCCATAATTTTTTTACCAAGGTGTATGGGAAAATCTGAACTGAAGGTCCCTTTACCCGCTAAATAGGGCTACAAGCGACTAGGCCTAATTGAGTGAGTTTCTTAAGGAATGAGTAGGTACCCTTGCCACCGGTTCCTTGTTTGAACTTAGGGGGTTTTGTATGACCCAAAATCAATGTGAAACTGATTTTTAACCCTTGGGGGTACCATGGAGTGTGTTGTAGAAAGATACCCCTAATTGAGTAAGAGAGGGTCTTGGAGATGTTGAGAAGATTGTACTAAAGTTGTAGAGCCTTACCTTGATAGGATCCCATCCATGTGTTAAGGGGTAAGTGTCATACATTTGGAGGTGTTTGGCAGGTAACAAGGAGGGCTCTACGTCAAGTGGTATCAGAGCTAGTAATGGCTTTGGTAAGGAGATAGAAAATTGAGAGATGTTAGAGGGAAAAGAAGAAGAGATCCCTAGAGGACCAATCACCAACATGGAATTGGAAAAGATTGTAAGAGAGAAAGCCACTACTTGCAAGGCAATGCAGAGGGAGCTATAGAGGTTGAGAGGTAGAGTAGATGGAAAGGAATATGGAGGCATTGGTAGTTGTGATGAAGGGGATGAGGATGAGATCCCTATGCCGGAGGAAGAGGCGATTCCTCTTGACCAGAGGCACTTCCGTAATGCCCTCAAACCCATGGAGAGGAGAACCATGGAGCAAAAGATTGATTTGCCAACTTTCACTAGGAAGATGGAACCAAATGTTGTGATGGATTGGATAGACTCACTATCTAGTCTCTTTGAGTGTGAAGACATTCCAGGACACGAGAAGGTGAAGATTGCTAAGTCCAAGTTGAAGGGAGAAGCCCTAACTTGGTGGAACTTTGTCCAAGAGTAAAGAGAGAAGGAAAATAAGCCCAGGATTGTTTCTTGGAAGAAGATGGTTGCCTTAATTAAAGAGGCCTATGTACCCAAAGACTATAAAATACAACTCCATAAGAGGAGACAAAATCTCAAGAAGAAAGAGATGGATGTGAACTCATATACAAAGGAGTTCCAAAGGCTATGCATGAAGTCAAAAACAAAAGAGGAGGAAAGCGAGAAAGTTTCCCAGTACCTGAATGGATTAAGGTACAACATTCAAGAAGAATTGAACCTTCTTAGCTCGGATACCTTTGGTAGATTCCATCAACTTGCTATCAAGGTGGAAGAGAAGATCAAAAGGAGACAAGAGAAGAATAATAAAGGAAGAGGAAGATAGCAGAGGGGTGGAATTTTTTTTTTCAGAAGCAAAGGAAATGGCTTTGGAAATCAAAGTGAAACCAGTCAAGAAGGCACTAGAGAGAGTAGTTCCAATAACAATGGAGGATACAATCAGAGAGGTAATTTCAGAGGAAGAAGACCACCATTCAGAGGGAGATCTTAAGGTAGAGGTCCAATAAGATGTTATAATTTCAATCAAGAAGGACACATAGCTAATAGATGCCTGGAGAAGCCTACTAGTTCCATAGGAGAAAGAAGAAGTAACTTGATTTTAGAGGCTGACTGCCAAAGTGTGGCAAGTGCAAACACATACCAAAGTATCAATACCCCTAAGAGTTATGGATACCCTGAAAGAGGTGAAGCCTTGATGATCAGAAGAGAAGTAACCACTATGAAGATGTCTGATAGAGAACCCCCATAGAGGAAATCTCTATTCAAGACCACTTGCAAAGTAGGTGGAAAGGTCTGCAAGGTCATAATAGATTCCGGTTCAATTGAGAACTTTGTGTCTCTAGAGATGGTGGAGAAAATGAAGTTGAGGAGACTACCTCGCCCTTGCCCCTACAAGGTCTCATGGCTCACACAAGGACAACAAATTATTGTGGAAGAATAGGCTTGGGTAGAATTCTAGATTAGAACCTATAGAGATAAGCTGATGTTTGACATTGCAAAGATGGATGCTTGCCATATGCTATTTGGGAGACCATGGAAGTTTAATTTAAAGGCACAACATGATGGTGCTAGAAATACATATTCCATTTCCAAGGATGGTAAGGTAATTGAGTTGCTACCTTTAATGGAGAGTGAGGAGGAAACCAAACAAAAGGAAGCCAAGGTGTTGATATTATGAGGGAAGCAGTTCATGAAGAACATGGAAAATGAAGGCATGGTCTGTTATGTCCTTATCCCTATTCCAACAACAACAAAGGTGGAGATGTCTGAGGATAAGAAAGAGCATAGATTGAGATTGATTGACCCTGCAGTGCAGCAGCTACTAGACAAATACAAGGGTGTCATCTCTGATGGCATGCCAAGGTCACTACCTCCCATGAGAGATATAAACCATTGTATAGACCTTATACCTGAATCCACATTGCCTAATAAAGTATCATACAAGCTCACACTAGATCAGAATGTTGAGATGGCAAAACAGGTTGAAGAATTCTTGGAATCTGGATTGGTTGGAAAATGTTTGAGCCCATGTGCAGTCCCTACAGTATTGGCACCCAAAAAGGAAGGCACTTGGAGGCTTTTCACTGATTCAAGAGCTATCAACAAGATTACTATCAGGTATAGGTTTCCCATGCCTAGGATTGAGGATTTGTTAGATTATTTGGGGGGTGCTAGATATTTTACAAAAATTGATTTAAAAAGTGGCTACCATCAGATTAGGATTAGGTTGGGAGATGAATGGAAGAATGCCTTTAAAAGAAATGAGGGGTTATATGAGTGGAAATTCATGCCCTTTGGCTTATCCAATTCACCTAGTACCTTTATGAGGTTAATGAATAAGTCTTGAGGGATTTCATAGGGAAATTTGTTATAGTCTACCTAGATGACATTCTAGTTTTCAGTCAAACCAAAGGAGAACATCTAAAGCATGTAGACCTGGTCCTAAGGAGATTATATGAAGAAAAATTAATGATCAACTTGGAAAAGTGTTTCTTTATGCAGGAAGAGATCATTTACTTGGGATTTGTGATCTTGTATGGTGAATTGAAAATGGATCAAGAAAAGGTGAGTGCCATATTGTCTTGGCCTACACCTAGGACAATGAATGATGTTAGGAGTTTCCATGGATTATATACCTTCTATAGGAAGTTTATAAGAGGATTTAGTCATATCTATGCCCCTATGCTTGATACAATAAAGGGAGGAAAAAAGTGCAGGTTTAGTTGGACAGAAGAAGCAGATAATTCTTTTGAAACATTGAAAAGAAAAATTGTAGAACAACCGGTCCTTGCCCTACCTGACTTCAACAAGATATTTCAAGTAGAATGTGATGCTAGTCATATGGCCATTGGAGCAATTCTCAGTTAAGAGGGAGACCTATGTCTTTCTTTAGTGAGAATTTGAATGAAGCAAAGATAAGATACTCATCTTATGACCTAGAGATGTATGCTCTAGTCCAATCATTGAAAAAGTGGAGACACTACTTGCTACCAAAAGAAGTCATAGGTTTCACAGAAAATCAGGCCCTTAGCTTCATAAACTGTGAAGAAAAGTTGAATCACCAACACATGAAATGGGTAGAGACCCTACAAGATTTCACTTTCATTCTTAAGCACAAGAAAGGAGTCAAGAATAACATGGCAGATGCTTTGAGCAGAAGAGTCCTAACTGCAAATCAATTTTAGTTGGAGAGTGTTGGAATAGACTCTTTGAAAACCATGTATGAAGATGATGAAGATTTTGGAGAGGCCTACAAGGTATGTACTTCATTTGATGAATGGTTTCATGTTGAGTATTCAGAATTTTTGGTTCAAATGGATTATTGTTTAAGGGTGCACAACTATGCATACCCAAATTCTCTATGAGACTGAATATCATTAAGGAAAAACATTGTGGAGCAATGGCAGGACATTTTAGTCTTGACAAGACATTAGATTTGGTAAAAAGACACTATTGTTGGCCCAAACTATAGACAGATGTTAGGAGATTTGTGGAGATGTGTGTGATTTGCCAAAAGGAAAAAGGAAAGTCCACCAATGCAGGTTTATACCAGCCTTTACCCATACCTTCAAGACCATGGGAAAGCATAAGTATGGATTTTGTTTTAGGATTGCCTAGGACAAGGAAAGGATATGATAGTTTTTTTGTAGTGGTAGATAGGTTCTGTAAGATGGCACATTTCTTGCCATGCAAAACAACTTGTGATGCTTCTTATGTAGCAGATTTGTTTTTTAAGGAGATTGTATGGATACATGGCTTACCTTTGACCATAGTCTCTGATAGGGATGTAAAATTTGTTGGTCACTTTTGGAGGATCCTTTGGAAGAAACTTGGTACAAATTTATCCTTCTCCTCAGCCTACCATCCCCAAATAGATGGTCAAACTAAAGTTATAAAAATATCACTAGGGAATTTCTTTAGGTGTTTGACTAGACAACATGGAGACAAGTGGGATAGTATATTGTCTCAGGCAAAATTCTCTTATAATGACATAGTGAATAGGAGTATCGGTAAGTCACCTTTTCAGATTGTCTATGGCATCCACCCAAGGGGTGTGCTGGAGTTGAGAGAGATACCTCAAGGAGAACCCATTAGTGCCGATGGAGAAACCTTTGCTATTGCTATACAAGAAATCCATGACCAAGTGAAGACTCATCTTCACCAATCTACAGAAAGATATAAAGCCCATACTGACAAAAAGAAGAGAGATGTTCAGTTTGATGTAGGAGACTTGGTGTGGGTTCACTTGAAGAAGGAAAGGCTTCCAAAAGGAAGATACACAAAGTTGATGCAAAGAAAGATTGGCCCCTGCCAAATCTTGAAGAAATGTGGTTCAAATGCCTATGAACTTCAACTACCATTTGATCTTGGTTTGTCACCTATTTTTAATTTTTGTGACTTAACTCTCTATAAGTGTAGTGTTGATGCAGGCAAAGACACAATACAGGATATTGCTGATGATGACATTCCTAAACATGAAACACCAAAGTTGCATAAGATTCTAGATACTAAGGCTATGAGGCAAACCAAGAGTAAATATTACATGGTGGCTTGTAAAGGACAACCTAATACTGAAGCAATCTAGATGACAGAGCAACAGATCAAAGATCATGGTGACCTGCAAACTCTCATCTCAAGTGGACTTGAGATTTCTTCTTTCGGGGAGTATGGTGTAGGAGTACCTCATCAAACCCTTCAAGATGACATGACAGAATCTGATAACGGAGGATAAGGAATTAACAATGTCTTTAGGATATTTTATATAGGTTTTTTATCATTCATTATATGTTTGTAATAATGAACCCCATCTTGTGAGCCAAACTCCTATTTTGGCATTTCAATGAGCCAATTAGGACTTTTGGACAATAAGCAATCCAATGTGTTGGTTTTGAGTTTTTTAAGATGTTTTAGGAAGTGTTTAACTTGACTCAAGGCATTAGGAGGCAAAAGATGACATTTTGACAACTTTTGCAAACGTTGTCAAAAGTTGTCATGAGCAACTTTTGTACACTTTTTGCATTTTTGTAATTTGAAACTTCTCCAATAGCTCTAACCTCTTGATTTTCGGTTGAGAGAAGTTGAGGAATGGTTTATACACCTCAAGGATCTATTTTCCAAGGGGGTGATTATACGAAGAAGAGTATTGATGCAAACAAACCAATAGAATTCTGAGTTTTCCTGCAATTTTGGAGTTTTGGTCCGTGGTATGGTTCTGTACGTATTGGGATCCATTCCCAATGATTTGAATTTATTTGAGAGGATATTTGACTCTATTTTGGTTTTTATTTGGAGACTTTATTATGTGTGTTGCACCTTATATTGAATTTTTGTTGTAGGTACCCGGAAAACCAGGGTTTACCTTGGGCTTTTCCTCATTCATGACCATATCTTGCACTTTACCAATCTTAGGATCATGGGATTTGGTGAAAGGAAAGTATGGTCAATTTATTTTAGATTTATAAGAGTTTTTTTCAGGAGGAGCAAGGGAGAGAAGTGTTTGAAGCGACCCTAGGTAGACATCTCTATGTGGCTACCTAGACCTTGAACAAACAAAATCACCTTGTGTGCAAATGGAAATGCTTCCAAGAGTGTAACCATAGAATCCTTGTTGATTTATGTTTCCCAAAATTCCCATGGGATTTTAACCCACCAACTCATTCATCTAAGTATAGTTGCTTTACAAAAGAGACCTAATTAGCCCTTCTAGGACAATCAAATTCCTACCGGCAAAGACCTTTATTTTCTAGACCTTGACCCTTCCTTTTGAGGACTTGTATAAATTCCAAAAGGGTATTTTAATACATAATTTTTTTACCAAGGTATTTGGGAAAATATGAACTGAAGGTCCCTTTACCCGCTAAATAGGGCTACAAGCGACTAGGCCTAATTGAGTGAGTTTCTTAAGGAATGAATAGGTACCCTTGCCACCAGTGCTTTGTTTGAACTTGGGGAGTTTTTTATGACCCAAAAATAGTGTGAAATAGATTTGTAACCCTTGGGGGTACCATGGAGTGTATTGTAACAAGATACCCCTAATTGAGTAAGAGATGGTCTTGGAGATGTTGAGAAGATTGTACTAAAGTTGTAGAGCCTTGCCTTGATAGGATCCCATCCATGTGTTAAGGGGTCAGTGTCATACATTTGGAAATGTTTGGCAGGTAACAAGGAGGGCTCTACATCATCTCACACTCTCCTATGCCTTCCAAATTAATTTGAAAACAATTGAGCCTACTGGAGAAATTGAGAATTGCCCAAAAATCAAGTCACTAAACATTAGACCTTTCCATGAGGTACCTCTTTTAGGCACTGAATTAGATATGTTATGCCTCACCAATGCCTTCCAAGGTTCATCCCCTTGTAGGGCTCTGAAAATCCACTTGTCTGCAAGTGCAATCCTTTGTAATCTCAAATCTTTCAACCCTAACCCCCCCTCAACTTTCTCATGATACACTATCTCCATCTGATCTCATGTATTTTTTTGTCCGCTTTGCCACCAGACCACATAAATTCCCCGAGTAGCTTTTGAATGAATGAAAATCGGTAGTTTCTAAACAACCATGCCAAAGTATAGTATATGTTGTAGGAAGATAGTATTTTCAGGCACACTTGAAATCTCCTAGCTAGAGAGAGGTAATGCCTATTCTAGTTTCTAAGCTTCTTATCAATTTTGGACTTGATCCATTCCTACATCTTCTTTAAGTTAGGGTTAATAGAAAAAGGTATTCCTATGTATCTAACTTGGTGGTTGGGCTCACCCCACATAAGAGGGAACCTTCTAATCCAAGTAGGTGGGTGGATATCCCAACCTAACATAATAGATTTTGGTAGGAAAACCTTATTGCCAAATGCATCATAGAAAATATCTAGCTTGTCCATTAGAACACAAAAGTTATTTTCCTTCATATCTACCAAAATTGTTGTATCATCTACAAATTAAATGTTTAAGAATTCTTCTCCATTGGCTAGACTAATACCCTTCACCTTGGTAGACAATGAGATATCTCTCAATAGGTATAATAATGCATCGACTGCAATAACACATATGGTAGGGGCTAAAGGACAACCCTACCTAATGGATTTGGTTAACTAAAAACAATTTTATCTACAACTATTTAAATATGCATACACCACAACATCATTCATGGGGGTTTTCATCATGTGATAGAAGAACTTAGGGAGTCCTAAACTCTCCATCACCATCATAATATAGCTCCACTCAATTCTATCATAATCTTTTTCAAAGTCAATCAGGATCATATACCCTCTTTGGTTAGATTCTTTTGCCCAGTACATTGCCTCCCAACAAGTGAGCAAGTTCTCTAGAATATATCTTCCTTTAACAAATTTTGTTTGGGTACTATCTGTTGGAATCAAGGAACACTGAGAGGGGAGGGTGAATTAGTATTCTGCAATCTTTAACAATATCAATCTATTTCTTCAAAAATCTAATGCAAATCAACAAAAGAAAGATGTAAACACATAAGGAAAACATCCACAACACTAGATTTATACATGGAAAAATCGGTTAAGGGAAAAACCATGGTGGGAACCTACCCACAATGAGATAATACCCTGTTAGGAGAAAATATTACAATGGGAAATGCAAATACATTCAGGTACACTACCTAGAGCTTACTACTCAAATTACAAAAAGGGATACAACCCGTAAGACTCACTTCCTTGCAAAATGATTACAAAAGATACAATAAGGTTTAAACTATTTAATAGCATCAACAAATGCTTGAGTATAGTTCCGGTTAAGCACAAAACACATATTCTTACTCTGCTCTGCTATACTGCTCTGTTTTGATATTCTTCTATATTTCGCAGCACAAATCCTTCACTTGCGCACGTGAAACTATGCACAATCGCTCACAACCATATCCCACACAACCACCGATACTAAAAATGATCGTATCAATCACTCTTATATATCCGCAACATCAAATTAGATCTTCTTCATTTCGACCCAAAAATGGATCACACACAAATAAAACGTGTATACCAAGATGACTCAATCTGAACTCAAATGCATATGCAGACTAAAAATAATTGTCCACACACTTCCCATATGTCATCTAATCATCCTCAAACACAATTAACCACCAAAATCAATCCATATAATCCACACAACTATTTACCACATGAGATTGTTGATGAACACTATTCTATCCAAAAACCTGTATACCAGACCTTCCAACTCACTCAAGAATCTTCACCAGAGGCTTCCAACCCGGAATAAGGTAAATAAAACTTCCATAAAGCTTCCTATAGATCCACAACCCAAATAATTTACCAAAAATGAACTACCAATGAAGTATACATTGTTTTATCTCACCGAGCCTCTCCCAACCTTACCAAAACTCAATCACACTTTCGATAAGAACAAATTATGATCTATGGATAGAATGTCTGACATCAGTTGCCATCAATGATAACATTTGATCATCTATGTAGTGTCTCTTTCCAACAATCTCTCCCTTTGGTATTGATGGCAACACTTAGTGAAAAAGGGCGAAGTGTCGAACCAAAACCAAAATACTATATACTACAACCAAAAATCCAAAATTGCAAAATTTCAAAACTCCCCCTAAGATGAATACAACATTTTTCACTTCCCTTCTCTCCTCTTTGACATCAATGCCAAAGGTAGGGATTCAAATGCCAAAATTCAATATACAGAAGCATATATACACACAAAATTTACCATCTTACAACAACTTAAAGATATTTTCAAAAGTGTTTTTCAATGAATTCACATGACTGTCCCATCCCTTCTTGAGACATTTCAACATTGATATGAGACCATTGAAGAGGTATGACTGAGTTTCTACCAACTTGAGATCAGATGGGTCGTTTGAGCCTAAAGCATCTTGTGCCTCCTTCAAAGCAATGCACATGGTGTCCAACTGGGGAGTGATTAAACCCCAAAGTTCACCACCTTGGCAACAACCTTTTCTTTATCATGGCCTAAACTCTTGATCTTGTCAAGTAGTGATATCACTTGATCTTCATGACTAGATACCAAGAGTGACAAAGGATTAAAATACTGTGATATACATGTGAGTGTTTTCTCATTCTCCTCAATTTATTCCTCAATATCTGCAACAAAGTTGGAAGGTGATAAACAAGACATGTAGATATTTCATCCTTCTAATAAGGCCTCTTGGATGCTTGTTACACATGTGTCTAACAAGCCTCTATCATTGGAAATCATTTTCTTCAATGTCCTAAATCTTTTACCTTCAAATTCATTTTTAACTTTGATCTCAGCTAACTTTTCTAATGATTCAAAATGGGTACTCACTTAGTTGATTAAACTCTTCAGCTAGCTGAAAGGGGAATCTAATGTATCCTTTTGAAAGGTAGCCATTAATTTTTTAAGAATATTAGATGCAAGACTCAATAGCTCACTGTACTCCATATGAGACTTCAAAATTTCCTCTCTAGCCTTAGCTTGTGCAAGTGTTGCTAATTTAAGCTTCTGGATAGGAGAGGGGGTTGCGAGATTGATGAAATCCTATGACAGTGCCAGATCATAAAAAATACGCTTGTCATCCTCAAGGAATTCCTTTACATCCTTGAAAATATCTCTTGGATCAAACTTTGCACTCTCGACATCAATTTCTATCTTGACCTCTTTTAGACTAGTATCATCAACAACTGGAGAGGAAGTCACAACAGGAGGCGTGGAATCCAATGGCTGATTCGGAGGATTCTATGTCCTCTCCCACATTATCATCACTTGTCTCCTCTTCACCTTTTCTGGACTCATCTCCCCACTTATCTTTATCCACATCTTCCTTTTCTGAAGCACTTTCATTAGCATGATCATCTTTGGGCTGATCTTCTTGTGATGCAAGGGTAGATGGTACAACATCATATTGATTTCTCTACAAAATTGGCTTAAGGATTTTCTCTGTATCCTTTACTACTTCATCTGTTAGACCAATCATAAGATTATTGACTTTGGTTTTTCTTTTAAAGTGTGGCTTCTTTAAGTATTATATTCATTTTTGTGACTGTTATTACCGAAACAAAGATTTATATTGGCATACTCTCTTAACCTTTCATCTTCCTTATTGGCAGTCTATCTTCTCATTTCTAAAGTGTCATACAAATGTTTTGGCACCTTAGACACTATTTCTTTTAAAGCTTTACTGTACACATTTAAACATTTGACAATAGCTTTCTCTAATGTCCTTTTTCCATTATCATAGAAATTGTTATACCACTCAGACATTGGCTTCAACTTTCCATTCTTGACAAATTCATTCACAATTTCATCTAAAGATATAGGAGGTTTAACTGTAAACTTTGCTTGTTTGATTACCTCATCTATTCCAGAGGATTTTTCTTTCTTACGAGATGGTTTCCTCTTGTCAACTTTAGAAGCTTTAGTTCCTTTTTCCTTAACCTCCTTCACAGCTTCATCAGACTTTGTTTCTTTATCGTCCTTCATTGTCTCAAATATCATTGTCTTCTTTCTCTTCTCTCCACTCTTGGATGGCTTGAATGGAGATTTTATTGACTTTGCAGGACCGAATGGGGGTACAAATCTCCTTGAGGGTTTAGGAGTAGAGACTTATGGTATGTTCCTTTCCCTTGCTTTTTGGACAGCCTCCTTAGAGATTCCAATGCTCTCTGCATAAGCCTCAACCTCCTTCCTTACTTTCTTTTGGATCTCAGGCCTTTTGAACTCCTTGTACAATTTCAAATCATTCTCAGTGAAGGTGCCAAACCTATCCTCTAATGGATCCACCGGTTTTCTCAGGAGGTGTTTTGCATAAATCTTAAGAATGTATTCATCCACCTCATACCCCATGGGCATGATCCATGAAGTTCTTGGTTCCACTGCTTCCATCAAACATTGGTCTGTGTCCACCATGAATCAAATTGTGTCCTGATACTTCTCAATTATGGATTTAGGAATTCTCTCCCTTTCCTTCATTTCATTTTGGAAATTCTTAAAATAACCCTTGAGAGTGGATTTTCGTGTCTTGATGTCTCTAATGTTGTGAATAAAATATCTGATCTAGATAGCTATCAATCTTTCATATGCCCATTACACTAAACCTATTCCCAATACTTCATTTATCAATAAAAAGTATAGACATAGAATTAAGGTTCCATACTTAAATGGTTGCTTCTTTTCTTGTTTGATCTTCTGTAGGTTCTTCATCAACTTATTCCAGAGCAATCCACATAAATCATATTTCTTGTCTTCTCGAAGCATCTCATACACAACATAGATAGCTATTTTGGAGACAAAATTTTCCCTACTGGAGATGTAAAGTTTATAGCCTATCACCACAAAGAAAAACTTAATATCATGTTCAAGAATATCACTTATAGTCATCACCCTTTTATCAAATTGTGATTTGATTACATCAATAACTATTTGATTCTTCACTATCCTTAATGAGGGTAAGTCACCGGTTGAGCAAAGACCAGTAACAACCTTAATATCATTCTTTGTGATCGTTTATGGCTTATCCAACCACATAAATTCATCATGCATTATTGTTAGCACATACTGGACCCACTCAATTTTATCAAATGATGAAATTTTGACAAATTGCAAGAACCCTTTCTCTTCCAATACTTTACATTCAGATTTGGGCTAGAAATTCTCATCTAGCATCTCGTTATTGTAAATATTTAGCAAATGAGGAATTCCTCATTCCTCGATGGGGCAATGAGTATAAACCCCAACATCTTCAATATGTAAAACACCATAGGGAACTTATGAAAACACACTTTTTAGATCATCTTCGACCAAAATGAAAGGATGTTTCTTGAAGTCAAGATGAGCTTTATTGATTACATCAACAACTAGAGGGGTTCCAATTCCAGAGGCAACCATTTCACAAAATTCAAACTTGAAGAGTTTCATTGATAAATACCTTTTCCACTGGATAAGGGTTTCGCACAGGAAATCTTCTTGCGGCTTCAAACTCTTGGATATTCTGCTTGCAGGGCTCTCTTGTCTTCTTCTCTTCAAATGCAAAAAGAGGAATGAAAGAATAGAACTGCCTTATATCATTCGCAAACCTAAATTTTCAGTGTAATAAATGCACTTTTCCCTAGTCTTCCGGATACTTAGCTTTACTAAATACTTCACCAAATTCATCTACGGATCCTCGAATCTGCTCAAACTCTGTTGGAAATTATCTCAAAACATTTTTAATCATCAAATTCAACTTCTACAGCCTATAGGATTTAGGTATAGATCTCGAATAGGGGGTTTATAAGACTTTCATGAAAATTCCCCTAAGGCCGGATGCCTTAGCTTAGTTACTAGATGAAGTTTCAGCACCAGAATAAGGTGCAGAAACATTCCCTGCATCATTATCGCTCTTCTTAACCCATTCTTCTTCATATGATCTTTGATCTCTTCAACTTTTTCTTTTCCTTTCTCATCTACCTTCACATTCTTGTTAGTGTCTACCGAACCTCTCCGGTTCACATTTCTCCTTCTACAATATTTTGCAATATGAATGGATTTGTTGCAAGCATAGTAAACAACATTTATTTGCATGTCTGAAGTTCATCTGATTTTATCTTAATCTACATTGATTAGCAATATGTCCAAATCTACCACATGCATAACATCTGACATTTCTCCTATTTGGAAAGTTATTCATTACACTTCTACAAACATTTGACTTATGACCATATTTGTTGCATTTAAAACATTGTCATGAGAAAGATAGACCATTATTATTCATCCTATTTTTGCATTAACTAGAAATATGACCAAATCTATTGCGAACAACATAGTTTCCATTGAATATATGAGCATTAGATTGCCTTATCAGATGCCTTATAGAGTTGTTCTTCTGATGTGTTGATTTGGTATTGCCTTGACTAGATCCAGACCTCTCACCTTTCTCAAATCTGAAGCAATCACCAATGAGGAGGAACCTCAAGGAGGTCAGTCTGGACCGATCAACAAGAGTAAAGACAATGGAAACACACAAATATGATGGAGGCAATGCAAAACATATATTTTTTTTATTACATGAAATTTGATTACATCCAACTGGTAACAACCAGGTTACAACATACCGACACATAGGTCTGGTAGAATAGGTCACAAATGGGACCTTGAATAGAAAGATCTAGCTCTAGGCATACTCTATCTATCTGATACTTTGATTGATTCTAATTGATTACATTCTAAATCATGATTACAACTATATATATCGATACAAAGGATCCAGTTGGCCCAAAAAGGGATCAAAACCCGAAGAACAAGACCTAACATGCAAAATTAACAAGGTCGGCCTCCGCCAAGAGATTCCTCTGGAAAATCCAAAGGATGAAATGTAGAAAGTTGGCCACACACCAAGAAACATTGAGATCAGCACTCAAGGCTCTACAAGCTTCAGAATGGGTTCTGGTAGATCACCAGAATAGGTCTCAGGCGACTAGTAACAAAGGAACAACTGGTAACAAGAAACTATCATGGAAACCAGTAGCAATATATTCTCAGAAAGTGATCCAAATGAGATGTTGTCTAAAAACAAGAAAGATGATCAAGTCTTCAAGTAGAATCCAACTCCACAGTATCTGGTGAACCAAAATTGAGACACACAAAAAGGAACACTGAAACTACAAACAAAATAGAAAGGAAAATGTTTTTGGTTGATGCAAGATTGTTGTGAACCGGGGATGCTCCTACATCAGACATCCAGGGTTAATGAAAATGTGAGCCTATCACTTTGCTAGGGTTAGAGGGAAACCAAGACAGTCTACCTCTTCCTGAGAAATCCAAGATGAATCTTCAACTGGTCTTCTTTTCCACTTCACAAGATATTCTTTGTACTAACTGTTTCGGGTACTACACCCAATCGTACTGTCCAAAATCTCTTCAATCTGATTTGATTCCTTCTGGGGCATTTGTTTCTCAAGGTCTACAACACTGTCCTAATTGAATTCTGGTTCATGGTACTCATGAAGATCTGTAATTTTGAATATAGGTGAAATACTTAGATTATCTCATAGCTCCACTTCATATGCATTTTAGAAACTGAACTTCCTCAAAATCTTACAGGGTCCAAACTTCTTCATCTATAACTTATTATAAGTTCCAACCAAGAATATTTCTTTTCTTAGATAAACCATACTTTATCACCAACTTCAAATTCATTATGTCTCCTCTTCTCATCTTCCTTCTCCTTATATTTGTTGTCCATGTCTTGCAAATGATGTTTAACCTGAATGTCCAATGTTGCCATGTGATCTACAAAATCTTCTACTTCTGAACTCTTCCGGTCTTCACTTCTAATGTCTCTCAATTCTGCTATTCCTCTAGGATCCACTCTAGTAACAATCTCATAAAGTGTTTTTCTAGTACTTCTATTCACTCAATTGTTGTAGGCAAACTCTTCCTATGCAAGGATCAAATCCCAACTTTCAGTTTTATCTCCCACTAAACATCTCAACAAGTTTCCCAAAGTCTGGTTAACAACTTCTATCTATCCATTAATCTGTGGATGAAAATTAGAATTGAACTTTAAATCTATCTTAATCTTCTTTCAAAGTTTTCGCCAAAAATAGTCAACAAACTTAGTATCCCTGTCTAAAACTATGCTCTTAGGTAATCTATGTAATCTCACCACTTCCTTGAAAAATAGGTCTACTACATGTAATGCATCTAATGTCTTCTTGCAAGGTATGAAATGAGCCATCTTTAAAAATATATCCACTACCACAAATATAGAATCATTCCCTCTCGGTGTCTTAGGCAATCCAAGTATAAAATACATGCTTATATCCTCCCAAGGTCTTACTAGCACTGTCAAAGGTTTGTACAATCCCACATTCTGACTACTACCTTTTGCAACTTGACAAAATCTATAACTCTTCACATATCTCTTAACATCCTTATGAATCTAGGGCCAAAAGTACTGCTCACTCACCAATGCAACTGTTTTGTCAATGCCAAAATATCCAGCTAAAAATCCACTATGTTTCTATTTTATTAGGTTCTCTCTCATGGAACTCTTAGGTATGCGCAACTGAACTCCCCTAAATAACATCCCATCTTGAATGAAATTATCCAACCATTTTCTCCTATCAACAAAAAACCAGTTCTCTACATGCTTTCTGAGGTTCTGCAAAATCTAGGTCTTCATCATACAAGGTCTTCAAATCTTCGAAACCTAATACTATCACTCTCATCTCTGTCAGCAAATTCCTTCTCCTACTCAATGCATAAACAACTTTGTTAGATTTCCCACTTCTATGCTTCAACACAAAGGTGTAACTCTGCAAGAATTCTACCCATCTCATATGTCTCTGATTCAATTTATTCTAGCTATTCAAATACTACAAAGCTTGATGATTTGTATACAACACAAACTCCTTAGGCAACAAGTAGTGTCTCCATCTCTTTAATGCTTGAACTATGACATAAAATTTCTGATCATACACTGAATATCTCTTCCGGGAATCATTCAATTTCTCACTGAAATAGGCTACTACTCTCCCTTCTTGACTCAAAATTGCTCCTCTTGTTGTTCCACTTGCATCACAATCCACTTGAAATACCTTATTGAAATCTGGTAAAGCTAACACGGGCTGCTCAATCACTTTCTACTTTAACAATTCAAAACTTTTGTTTGTTCCAGTGGTCCACTTGAATTCCTTCCGATCTCCCCTCATGGTCTCAGTCATAGGGTTACAAAGTGAACTGAAATTTTTGATAAACTTTCGATAAAAACTATCCAACCCATGAAATGATCTTACCTCTCCAATGCTTTCCAGTGTAGGCCACTCAACAATGGCTTTCACTTTCTCAGGGTCCATCTTCAAACCATCCTCAAATATCATAAATCCTAAATAGACCAACTCACCCTTCATGAAAGTACACTTCTTGATATTGATCAACAACTTTTCTTCTCTCAACCTCTACAAAACTTGTCTTAACTACAACAAACGCTCCTCTTTTGTTTTACTAAAAATCAGAATGTCACCCAAATACACAATAACAAACTTACCCAAGAATTTCTTCAATACCTCATTCATCAGCCTCATGAAAGTACTCAATGCATTAGTCAACCCAACATGGATCACCAACAATTCATATAGTCCTTCATTTGTCTTAAATATTGTCTTCCACTCATCACCTTCTTTGATCCTGATCTGATGATATCCACTCTTCAAATCTATCTTTGTAAAGTATTTTGCTCCACTCAAATAGTCCATTATGTCATCCATCCTAAGCAAAGGAAACTGGTATTTCACTGTGATCTTGTTTATTACTCTTGAATCAGTATACATCCTCCATTCTCCATTCTTCTTAGGTGCTAATACTGTTGGTACTGCACAAGGGCTTAGACTCTCCCTGATCAAACCTTTCTTCAACAACTCCTACACTTGTCTATTCATTTCTTCATTCTCTACCAATGTCAACCGGTGTGTAGCTTTGTTAGGCAAACTAGCTCCGGGAATCAAGTCCATGCAATGACTATTACTTCTAACAGGTGGCAATCCATCAAGTACATTATCTAAAATGATGTCCTCATACTCTGTTAGTAAATCTCTTATCTCATTTGGGTGCTCTTCTTCTGGTTCTAGTCTCTCAGTCTTCTTAGGAATTAAGGCAAAACACACATTCTCATATCTTAGTCCATCCATGGATTTCCTTCTATATACTAAATAGATTCTGGAATTTGTACAGACTTCATTCTTCAAAGGTTCCTCCAAAGGTAACAAGGTTTGCTTCATCCCATTGGCCACAATAGTTTATGTATTATTCCTCCCATCATGTATTGTGTGTCTATCAAACTGCCAAGGTCTTCCCAACAAAAGATGACAAATATCCATAGGCATAATATCACACAAAAATTCATCATGATAATTCCCAATTTTTAATTTTACCAAACATTGTTCACTTACTAACAACTTATGTTCATCCCGAATCCATGCTATCTATGTATGTGAAAAGTAGATAAAGTTTGCAATTTGTAAGGCACAAAAACTTCAATAAATCATTGCATTCATGGTTAGATAGATATAATCATGAATATAAAAACCATAACAAATCGACCTATTGCCTTCTAAAAGATGTGAGTATAGACTTTCTCTAAGATTTATCTAAGCAATACTAGTGACTAGACTACACCAAGATGAAGGATTTAATCTATATGAGCATAAGATTTAAGCTAAATGGATGAAAGATTAAGATAGATGAATAAATGTTAAGCTAGATGAATTAATGTCAAGCTAGATAAATTAAAACAATCATGATTAAACTAAGTATGCAAAAAACTAAACTAAGATGCAATAATCTCACAACACAATATTTTCAATGACTCTAGAGAAAAAAATGCACAATAACAATAAATCTCTAGAGTATCTTGAATGAGAGATGAAGGCTAAATTTATAGAGACTCAAAAGAGATACCAACGGTCCAGATCGATTAATAATGAGTGGTTGAGATTCCTCAAGAAAAAACACAATCCAAGTTAATTGAAATAATTGAGAGATCAGATTAAGTTAATCCTTAGATAGATTCCAATTATAGCTTGATTGAATACATTCTTACATTGGAGATAAAACTAGTTGATTCCATGCACTTGAGATAAAAATAGTCGATTCCATGCACATTTCTTTAATTTGCTCAGGTTTTTAATTTAGAAAAAGCCTTTTCAATGCAAGTGAACCTCTTTCATCAAGAAAAGCTTTGAGTTTTAATTTTAGAGAAAATGATTAATTCAACTTAATTGCTTTTCTTAAATTTCTCAAGTTATCTCAATTTTAGAAAAAGAATCATCTTAAGTTTGATTTCTTCACTCAATTTAATTCTTTTCTTTTGTTTTCAATTTAACTCTTTATTTTGTAGATTAATTCCTCTTTTTGTGATTAATCTCTTTTTGTAAATTAATTCCTCTTTTTCTTTAAATTAATTCCTTTTTTGTGATTTAAATGGAAAATTTATTTATTAATTAAATATGCTAGGATATTTAATTAAATAAATAAGATAATTGATTAAAATAATTTAATTAGAATGATTAATTAATTGAATAAATATTTAATTAATATAGAGTGATTAATTTGCCATGTAACATTAATGATTGAAGAATTAATTAATTAGGTGTTCAATGTTGATTTAACTTCCTTTGGTCAGGACCTTGGTGATGTTGTCGAGATTAGGGTGCCATGGTTTAGGTGACCATTTTTAGGGTATTACATTTGCCCCTCTTTGAATTAATGTGCAAGCAACGCGTTGGTTGAAAGAATAGTTGATGCCAAATAGATATCAATTTTGAACTTGATGGATCACAAACTGATTAAGAGCGAGATGTTCAGCTTGATTTGAAGTGATACCGATCTTGAACTTGATTGAACTAGAACCCATGTAGAGTGAGATACCATTCTTGAACTTGATTGATGAAGAAACTAGCATCGATCTAGAACTTGATTGAACTAGAATCGACTAAGAAAAGCTATAAAATTGATTCTGAACTTGATTGAACAAGAACTGACTAAGGGAGAGATAAAACCGATTCCAAACTTGATTGAACAAGAACTGACTAGCAAGAGAGAATGTCCAACTTGATTTGATTTGGTGAAACTGAACAACGATTTAAATATTGATTCAGATAAGGATAAAAATTAATATACCCCTAGAGATTGCATTATTTGACATCAAAGAATCTCAACTTAATACGACATGATTTAGTTAAGATGCCCCTAGTAACAAGGTTTAATTGATTTTCTTTGACTGAAAAGATTTATGTTCGACTTTAGATGACGAATCCCTGAAAAGATGCCATGCGTATGCCCCCTTGGGAATGAAATCGAAAGATAGCGAGGGTACAACAATTTTAGGCAATTTTGAAAAGATGAAAAGATTTAGCATTCATATCATAATTGATTTGAGTGAAAAAAAATGATTCAAAAATTGACTCGAGGATGAAAGTGCTAAGTGGTCAACGTTGTGAATTTTTGACTAGAAAATTGATGTCAGATTTTGATTTCGATCCTAAAAATGGATGCGGGATAGGTGATTTAGGTAAGGGTACAAATTTGATGTCCATCAGAGGAAGTTTGAAAATTAGGGTTTGGGCTATGTAAGGGGTTAAATGTGTCATTGTCAATTCATTTTTACCTCTCAAAGTTAAAAATTTGAAAAACCTCCTGCGAAGAAAAATGACAATTCCTATTCAAGAACATCAATTCGAGTGCCAAAGACGACATAATCGACCGCGAAACTATCCCCCAGTAGTAAGTGGTCGAACGTAAACCTTGTGCATTTCTCATTTTTTGAGTTTTTGTTGAATTTATCATTTTGAATTTCGTGTGAAGTCGTGTTGTATTGTTTTATCATGCGGTTTATATCTATTACGCGTATGAGTATCTGGAATTTTGTGTTGTGTCGTATGGGCATGTAGGGTTTGTCATCTGGTGTTTACCCTTGTATCGTATAAGAGTGTTCTTCAGAGACTATTTAATCGTGTGAAATCTTACTATTTGTCATATAAGACTGTTTAGTCATTCAAGTCATAACATTTTCTCGTATGAGGTGCTGCTTGACTGTGGTAACTCGTATGGAAAATAACAAGTAGTTTTGAAGGTCCAAAGAGCAATTTTGGTTTGGAGATGTAATTTTAGATTCTTTAGCATGTTTAACACATTCTTAGGGCAAATTTGATCATGTACTGATGATTTTTGTGTTCGATTTTGCAGATTGAGTTGCTTGATATTCAGTTTCAGTGTACATATCCATCAACGATGAGATTAGTGTGTGACTTATCAGATGTATAGAGATGTCACATTGGGTTGTGTGGATTTGGATATTTGTTACAAATACCCGATATCCATGTGAATAACGGTTTGTTGACCACATTGGTTGAGCGTTTCCATTCTGAGCATAACACTTTTCATTTTCCAGTTAGAGAGATGACGATCACTCTTTAGGATATTTATAGGATATTGAGGATTCCTTTTGTGAGAGAGAAGGTAGATTAGGATTCAACTCCATGATCGGGAATTGAGGCTCTTAGACATATTTTCCATGATGATACTATCATTGATCGTGCTATCACTTGGGATGATTTGATGAGTAGGTATGGTGCAAAGTACCCTCTTGCTTGCATTTTGGCTAGCATGATTGGTTGTTTCGTGATGCTTGATAGAGGACAACAAGGATTCTTATGTGGATGGGGTAGAATTCTAGAGAGATTGTTGACTCATCCAGTTAGATTAAGGTGGGGTTCATGCTTACTCGCACATATATACCATGAGATGCATGAGATTGCCTATTGAGAGGGGAAGAGCCTGCATATATGGGCATGGGAGCATATCCCAGTTTGTAGACCTATTGTGGATGATTCTAGGGAGGCACATCAGCCTATCATATGCCGGTACTTAGGTTATGTAACACAACCCCACCTAGGCAAGACTAATTTTTGGAGGAGGCAGTTAGATGATTTGATCACTGTAGTATGGAGACCATATAGGGTTCTAGAGCAGTGGGATGATTGGAGGGTACAACGAATCGATATGTTTATGACTAGACCTCTCATCAACAGATTGACCACTATTACTAAGTGTTTTGTACTGTTTAGGGTTTTGAGGTAGTATGGGAGACCACAAAGTATATCCTAGGAGTTTACAACATATGCTAGATATGGGGACGAGGAGAGACGAGGATGGGCACCTAGACTCTCTTATGCCTTGACCATGCAGGATATAGTGGTTTTACAACCACAGAGATGGGAGTACCAGGAGGATGTGGCAGTTGCGAGGGTATTTCCCCAGTATAGAGATTGGTTTTAGAGACATCCATTCCCTCGATTTACAGATCTAGGAGAGAATGTGCCTCTTATAGATGAGGTTGAGGAGGATGCACCAACATAGGTACAGGGACAAAGAGGTGATCCTGGTGCTAGTAGTAGTAGGGCACCAGGGGGAGGTTGAAAATGATAGAGAGGGGAAGGTGGATCCTTAGAAGCTATTGGGGGTGAGACTCGCGGGACTAGGGTAGTAGAGGTTGGAGGTGAGGAGGAGAGAGAGACTTTTTAGTAGGTTAGGAAATGGAGGGATGAGTAGGGAGGTGGAGAGGAGGTGGGGAGAGACATGGTTCAGTCTTTGAGGGTGAGGGTGACAGGTTTGTAGTCATAGTTAACAGTAGTGCAGACACAGCTAGTGGAGCGAGACTGACAAATCATTGAGATCAGAGTTGAGCGCAATTGACAAATCCTAGAGATGAGAGAAGAGAGAGATTCTCTTCAACAAGAGGTTTTGCATCAAATAAGTGGAGAAACTTATTATGTTGCAGCTTATAGCGTAGCGATCCCAGTAGTGCAACAGGTTGTGTCATATTCTCAATATATGGCTCGATCTGAGGGAGCTAGGACACCTAGATAGGACAACGGTCAATAGGCACCACCTCCTCCACCCAACGATGAGGGAGAGGCAGAGAGATAGATTTATATACCTCCTAGATATTTTGTTATATACCCCATTTTTGTAGATTATATGATTCTTGCTCCAATTAGACATTTGTGTATGACAGTTTATATCATTTGTACTCTTGGATAGTGAGATTATGATGAGATATACGAGCTCTTGATTTGATTTCATTGTACTTGTGTTAATTTATTATGAGATGTCTTTTTATATGCTTTATTCTATATGTATACATATCATTTCAGTATGGATGTATGTAATGGAGATGAATATGGATTTTTTTCTTTTTATTTCTTTTTTCATATGCAAATAAATGATGAAAATGAGTAACTAGTAATGCAAATGTTACAATAATATGAATGTAAATAAATATATAAAAAAATGTATGGAGCTATATAAGATGCTCATGTATGTAGCTAACATCTCAATACACAAGTACTCGATCGAAGAAACATTGATGAAAAAGCGTACCACTTGGCTATGAAA
Source organism: Cryptomeria japonica (assembly GCF_030272615.1). NCBI lineage: Eukaryota > Viridiplantae > Streptophyta > Pinopsida > Cupressales > Cupressaceae > Cryptomeria > Cryptomeria japonica. The sequence continues at coordinate 525,202,960 of NC_081411.1, forward strand.
TGACGATTGCTTGAGACTCTCATTAAAAAGATAAAGAGATCATTGTTATCATGCTGAAATCACTTGAAATGCATAAAATTAAGAATGAATGCAATCTAAAATTAGTCATTGGACTTGGTATGCTCAATTTTCATCACTGATCTTTTCACAATGTCGGAAATAAACATAAGAACCAAGGCATTTAAAGCCAGAATGACCTGAATGTTACATCCTTTTGATCTAGCAAGTAAACATAAGCACCAAGGCATGAAGAGCTTGGATGACCTGAATGTTGCTTGCATGCAAACATAGTAGACAGAGTAGATCCCATTCCTTTTTATATGCAATATTAATTATCTTGTCCGCAGTGACCCTTTTATTGTTCATATCCTTGGATAGATTACACGTGCATCCAGATTGCATAATAAAGAAATTTGCTCAAAACAGACAAAGAAATGACTCCAACCTCCATGTTGCATACAAATAAGTGGAGTTGAGGCATGTGTGGCAATTTCACCTTGATGTGAAGGCATTAATCATAGACACCCAACTTAATAGATGTTTCCAAATCATCAAAATCATCCTACGAGAAGAAAACAAAGAAAAAGTATTATGCCCCCAATAATTGCTCCTCTTAGTCAAGATAGACTTCCTCGAGTTACTCAAAGGTAATAATAATCAAAAATTGGTTTAAAAGACAACACACAAAGAAAATTTCAATCATATCTCAAACAGTTTAATGATTGTTTTCAGTAGTCTTGTTTGTCTTATTTACTCAGTGATAAAACTTGGCGGTAGTGTGGAGATAGGTGACTGACTTAGAGTGGATGACCTAGTACTACTGACAGAAAGATGACTTGGTTAAAATTCTTAGGACATTTAGATTGATCGGTCGATTATCCTAAGACTAGGACATTGATCGGTTTCAAGCCATGAGGGTTCCAAAAGAACCTGGATGTCACAAAAGCGACTAAAAGATATGTACAAGCTAAAGCAAAGATGCAGGAAAGCGGGAATGAAAACGGGAAACACCAAATTTCTGTTGATAGATAGAGGGCATGAGTACAAAAGGCACTTGTTTACCAGGTTTTCACCTTCTTGGAAAAGATCTTTTCTTTTCTTTTACTACCAAGGTGCTTGTTTACCAAGTTTTCACCAAGGCATTTGATTTTTTTCATATTTTGAATTTTTTTTTCTTCTCTTTTTCTTTTTTTTTCTTTTTTCAGGACTTTATAGTTGTACAGGTTGTTGGAGTGGAGAATACTAAGTGAAGAATTTCTTCAAGTGGATGGTGTTGATTGGTTCACAGAGTTGTTCTCCTTCTGATGTTGAGAGTTGATAAGAACCAAAGCCAAAGACTGTTGTAACAATGTAGGGACCCAACCAGTTGGGTTCAAATTTCCTTTTGTTGTCTCGAAACTATTGATTTTTAGGATTCTCTCTCAAAAAAAGGTCACCAACCTAAAATTATCTTTGTCAAAATTTCTTGTTATAACCTCTAGACATTCTCTTTTGGTACGCTCTCAAATGATCAAACACTACTTGTTGACGTTCATTCAGCAACTCATGCTCTTGCAATATAGATATTTTGTAGTCTTCACCAGTAATAAGACCTTGCAAAGAAACTCTCAAAGAAGGTATTTCCACCTCAATAGGAAAGACTACTTTGGATCCATAAATCAAAGAAAAAGGTGTAGCCCCAGTAGGTGTTCAGATACTTGTTCTATAAGCCCATAGTGCAGGATTGAGCTGTAGATGCCAATCCTTTCCAGATTTGTTTACTGTTCTGTGCAAGATAGTCAACAAATTTTTGTTAGATGCTTGAACATGTCCATTACCTTAAGGGTAGTATATGGATGAGCAATGCTGTCTGATTTTGAACTTTTCACAGAGCTCATCTATATATTTGTTTTTGAACTTCCCTCCATTATTAGTCATAATTGAAGAAGGTATTCCATACTTGCAGATGATATAGTTAAGGGTGAACATTTCCACTTGTTTACCCATTGCTTTGATTAGAGAAACTGATTCAACCCACTTAGTGAAGTACTCAGTGGTCATTATGATAAACTTGTGTCCATTAGAAGATGCAAGATAGATTTGGCCAATGAGGTCAAACACCCATTGTTGAAAAGGCCAATGTGTGATAAAAGGTATTAGATCCCTGGCTGGAGCATGTATGAGGTGCCCATGTAGTTGATATTTCTCACAAGTTCTAGCAAACTTATAACATCTATTTCCATAGCTGGATAATAGTAGCCAACCCTTAGCTATTTTCGAGCTAAAGTTAGACTGTTTGAGTGAGATCCACAAATACCTTCATGGACTTCAGATAATGCATGTTGAGACTCTTCAGGTTCTAGATACCTAAGCAAAGTACTATCCAAACCTCGCCTATACAAATTGTTAGCTATAATGACATACTGTGAAGCATTTCGAATAAGGTTTCTTTTCTTATTATGGGTAAGATTATCAGGGATAATTTGGTCACGCAAGTAAGAGTAAATATGGCTATAGTGAGATGAGTCATGGCTAATGATAGAACAAACCTTCTGGGAATTAGGAGAATCATAAGCAGGATAATGTAACTCTTCCACCAGGAATTCATAGCGGAACTCAGATTCTTGTAGCTATGGTATAGATGCCAAGGTAGCCATATCATCTGCTTCTCTATTTCCTGATCTGAGAATCTACTGAAATGATACAAAGGTAAAGTATTTCTTAACGTCATCAACCATTCTTTTATAGGGCATTAGTTTCTCATCCCAAGTCTTATATATATCATTGATCTGGTTGATAATCAGCTGGGAGTCTCCATAGATGTATAACTCAACAATTTTGGATTCGATAGCCAACTTGATTCCATTTACCAAGGCTTCATATTTTGCAATATTGTTGGTACAAGGAAAGAGAATCTTGTATGCCTTTGGGATTGAGTATCTATGAGGAGTGATAAAAAGGATTCCGACACTAGAACCTTGTTGAGTAAAAGATCCATCAAAGAACATTTTCCATGATCACTGAGCAAGATGCATTATGGATTCATCTAGAAATTCTATGTTCAAAGGTTGATTGTCTTCAAGTAGAGCATCGGCAAGTTGATCTGCAATGACTTGTCCTTTGATAGATTTGCATTCTACATACTCAATGTCAAATTTGTAAGAATCATGACCCATTTAGCCAATCTCCCTGTAAGCAATGATTTACTTAGAAACTATTTGAGTGGATCTATCTTAGCCACTAGTTTGATATAATGTGCTAGCATGTAGTGTCTTAATTTATGTGATGCAAAGACCAATGCAAAACAAGATTTCTCTATGATAGTATAGTTCATCTCATAGGACACCAATGTCTGGCTGATATAATATATAGCTCTTTCCCTTTTGTTATCATCCTGTTGTACCAAAAGGGCCCCCAGTGATGTATCAATAGCTGATATGTAGAGAATAAAGGGCTTGCCTTTAATTGGAGGCATCAATATAGGTGGATTAGAAAGATATCCCTTGATCTGCTCTGGGTAACATTCACAATCTTCATTCCAATTTTAGGTAACTCCTTTCTGTAATACCTTTGTGAATGGTTGAGCCTTATCTGCTAGTTAAGAGATGAAGCATCTTATTGATTGGAGTTGCTCTTGTAAACTTCATTTGACTAACATTCTTTGGAGGTGGCATTTCTATTATAGCTTTAACTTTTTCTGGATCCACTTCAATCCCTTTTTCTAAAACAATGTATCCTAGGAGCTTGCCAGTTGTGACTCCAAATGCACATTTCTTGGGATTTAATCTGTTTAAATTTTTCCATTCTGTCTAATATTGGACCTAAATCTAATAGATGTGTTGATATTTTCATATATTTGACTAGAGTATCATCGACATAGTCCTCCATGTTTTTGTGCATCATGTCATGAAAAATTGTTGTTATAACTCTTTGATAAGTAGTGTCTGCATTCTTTAATTCAAAGGGCATTACACTCTAGCAAAAGGTTCCCCATGTACAGGTGAATGATGTTTTCTCTGTTGGCATATGATGAAGTGGTGAATAATATATGTTGTCATTGATGTCAATAAGTGAATCGACATGAACCGGTATAAGTGCTCAAGCAGGTGAACCAGTATACATTGGTATAAAGATTGGAAGTGGTTATAATCAACTGGGATGGAGTGGACTGGTGTCGAAGTTCACTAAGTGTGACTACCGGTTGGTAGTCTCAGTTCAACCCTAGGGTTTCTGGTTTGGCTTGTGTGGTGAAACCGATGATGTTTTGTGATGAGTTAGTTAAGAACAAGGATAAGGATCAAGATGCCATGTTAGCTATGTGCATATGAAGGATTTCTTTGAGTATCTTGCGGTGAAGATCGAATGCATTGAATGTCTGACTCGGGAATGTGTGTTTTTCTTAGAGGTATGCAAAAAGCACGTGATGGGTTACTATTTTACAGTTGCGGTGAAGATTGGATGATGCAGAACAACTTGAGATCTTTCTCAAATTGTTTTATTCTATGCAATGCATTTTAACGGTCAGGATCGGACCGCTTGTAACTGAAAACCTAAATTTTTAGGGTTTAGGGTTTATGCTACCGACCTAATTGTTGCCTATAAGGTCGATGATGTTTGTTATTATTTGTATTGGCAAAATTTGAGTTTATGTCTCTGTGTTAGAGACTTGATACTTGCCAAACTAGAGTAAGGAGTTTGTAGAGTATAATTGGAGAAGAGAGGAACTGAAAAGGATCTGCCTTAGCAAAGTAGTGTTGTTATCATATCAGAGTTTTATCTGTTGTCTTCTAACCATTTCAATAGAAATAAAATCCCTTGATTGGGTAGCTTTAATAGGCTTGTTGCAAATCCTCTAACCAGGTGACTCAAGCTCATTGAGTTCATTAAATCCTCTACCGAGGTAACCTTTAACAGGTTTGATAGCCATCCCTTAACCAGGTGATCCCTAATAGGATCGGTTCCTAACAAAACCTTATTGTAAAGTCTTTGACCAGACTAGGCTCCTAATAGAGCGGACTTCAAAAGAGTTCAAAAACAAGTTTGTGGGTATTCATCCCCACTGTGGTTTTTCCCATTTGGGTTTCCACATGAAAAATTTGTGTGTCATGGGCTATGTATTTTTCATGTGATGATTGAGTAGTTTTTATTCAATTGAATATGCATGTAGAGCTAATGGTTGTGATATTACTAATGAAACTCATGCATGATCAAACTGGTAAATTAGCTATCTAGATCTGAGATCTATTGCATGTTGTTCAAAGTACTTTTGTTTAACCGGTTTAGCTATCTAAAGTATTTCTGTTTAACCGGTATTGCTATGGTTAAGTACAGTGGTATAGACAATTGGTTATCTGTGTTCAGAGACTGTCAAAATATTGAAGCAAGTTTTTGTGTGTATTGATTCACCCCCCCCCGCTCTCAGTACTGGCTAGGGTATTAGTTGCTCATCATTGTTCATCAATTGGTATCAAAGCACCTCCAGGTCCTTGGTGATATAAGCTTAACCGCTTGAGGCAAAAGATCTTGCCTTAATGATGAAGAGGGAAGGTCCTAAGTTCAATAGGGACAACTTAAAAATATGGAAGGACAGAATAAAGATTTATATCAGGAGCTTGGGTGCACAACATTGGAGCTATCTTGAGAATGCCTATGTAATCCCCACTAGCACTCTGATTGATGATAGAAAAGAGAGATTGAAGAAAATGGGCAAGTCATGGAAACCCTCATTAGCAGCCTATCTGATATTGAGTTCATTGATGTACAAGATAAGGACAATCCTAAGGATGTATGTGACATACTGGAAACCATTTACCGTGTTGATGAGCATGTCAAGCAGGCTAAGGAAGAAAGTGTCAAAGGAAAATTTGAAGACATGAGAATGGTTGAAGGTGAGACCATTCAACAATATGGCATAAGGATCAAGACAATGGTTGGAGATATCAAGAGCACTAGTGCAACAATTGACGATGCCACTGTTGTCAGTAAAGTTTTGATATCATTGTTACCGGTCTATGCAATCAGGGTTGCTACTATCCAAGAGCTAAGGTCTATCGACAAAACAAAGTATCCTTAGACTCTATTATTGCTAAATTGACTGCATATGAATTGAATGGCTATGATGGTAGCATTCAGAAGGTTGAGTCAGCCTTCAGAGCATTTGCTTCCTCCGCACCTACTAGGAGAGGAAAAGAGGTTAGCACTAGAAATGAATCCAGGCCAAGTAGAGATATGGATGATGAGGAGATTCTAATGGAGTTTGAAGCTCTTCTCACCAAGAGACTTCCAAAAGGCACCAAAAAATACAGAGGTAAGTTTCCTTTGAAGTGTTTTTCTCGCAATAAGAATTGACATATAGTTGTTAACTATCCTAACAATGACAATAAGGATAAATCAGAAAGGTTTAGAAAGTATAAAGGAGGAGGTAGGAGAAATTGTCTTGTTGCAGTGGATGAAGGTGTTACCAATGAAGAATCTAAGGATGAAGAGAGTGAGGACATAGTGTTTCTAGCTATCAAGGAAGAGGTGTCTAACTAGAAATCCCTTGTCTCTCACATTGACAACTCTAATGAGTGGATCATTGATAGTGGGTGTTCTCACCACATGACTGGTGACCGAAGAAAGTTTTTGACTCTGGAAGAATATGATGGAGGTGTTGTCCGGTTTGGCAATGATGCACCTTGCATGGTAAAAGGAAAAGGATCCATCTCACTGAATGGAAAGAGAAGTGTGGATGATATCTACTGGGTGGAAGGCCTTAAGAACAACCTTTTGAGTGTTGCTCAGTTGAATGAAAAAGGACTTATTCTGGAGTTCAAAGGCAGGATTTGCAAAATAATCGGAAAGAGTGGTGAACTTATTGCCACCAGTAAACAAACCAAAGGAAACCTATTTCAACTGAATGCCCAGATTAGTCAGTGTCTGATGGCAAAGTTTGATGATAGTTGGATATGGCATAGGAGACTATGTCATATAAACTTTGATAATATAGTAAAGGCCAATAAAATCAAGGCAGTAAGAGGGTTGCCTTTGCTGAACAAACCAGACAATACTTTGTGCAGAGAATGTCAACTTGGGAAGATGTCTTCCTCAACATTCAAAGGTAAGTCTTTTTCAGCAGAGAACTTACTTGATCTAGTGCACACCAATCTGTGTGGTCCGGTGAAAACAAGAAGTATTCAGGGAGATCGGTATTTCATGATTCTTACCGATGACTTCTCAAGAATGATGTGGGCCATATTTTTGAAAGACAAGCCTAAGGCATTTGGAAAGTTCAAAGCCTTTAGAGAATTGGTTGAGGAGTGTAGCAGAAGAATAAAATGTCTTAGAATCGATCAGGGAGGTGAATTCACTTCTAATGAATTCAATTAGTACTATGAAGAGAACAACATCAAGAGGCAGTTGTCTACCCTAAGGACACCACAACAAAACGACATAGCAGAGAGGAATAACAGGACTGTAGTGGAAGCGGCCAGAAATATGTTGATCCAAGGAAAGGTAGCTCACACATTTTGGAGAGAAGTTGTAAGCACTGTAGTCTATACTATGAACTGGGTACTCATAAAGAAAGGTAAAGACAAAACCCCCTATGAGTACTAGAACAGGAGAACTCCTAATGTAAGTTATTTCAAAGTATTTGGCAGCAAATGCTATATCAGAAGAGGTGAGCATCTGAACAATTTTGATGCTAAGTGTGATGAAGGAATATCTATGGGATATTCAACTAAAAGAAAATCTCTCAAGTGCTACAACAATAGGACTTAGAAAATTGTTGAGAGTATCAATGTCAGGGTTGATTAATCCCTCGAGGAACCTATAGCAAGCAAGCAGAAGATGAATCGGGTGTAGTCTTCTGGGAACCGGTTGAGAAGGAAATAAGTTGCAAACACCAGAAAGACCTCAGTGTTTCTATACCAGTAGAAGGTGCAGTAGGAGAAGAAGAAGATGAAGTGGAAGAAGAAGAGGAAAAGAAAGAGGAACCGGCTAGGGTCATTCCTAGGTATGTAAAACTGCATCATGATCCAAAGCAGATCATTAGAGACAAAGATGCAGGGATACTCACAAGGAGAAAGGTGAAAGAAAACTCCTGCATTATTTCAGAATTTGAGCCTAAGACCACTAGAGAGGCACTTATAGATGAAGACTGGATAAAGGCAATGGAAGAGGAGTTGGACCAGATAGAGAAGAATGTAACATGGTCCTTGGTACCCAGACTAGAACACAAGAAAGTCATAGGTACCAAATGGGTCTTCTGGAATAATCTGAATGAAGAAGGCACAATGGTAAGAAACAAGGAAAGACTTGTATGCAAAGGATATGCTCAAGAAGAAGGAGAAGACTATGGAGAAACCTTTGCCCCAGTGGCTAGACTGGAAGGTGTCTGAATGCTACTTGCATTTGCAATATTCAAGGGATTCAAGGTATACCAGATGGATGTGAAGTCTGCATTCTTGAATGGAATCCTAGAAGAAGAAGTGTATATTGAGCAACCAGATGGGTTTGACATGGTGTACAGATTACACAAGGCCATGTGTGGATTGAAACAAGAACCAAGGGCATGGTATGAATGGTTACACTCTCATCTTGTGAAGATAGGATTTCAGAGAACAAGTGAGGACAATAAAATCTACCTGAAATCTGAAGGTGATCAGATATTGATCTGTGAAGTATTTGTAGATGACATAATCTTCGGAGGAGATGATGAAATGAGTCATGCATTTGCTGATTTGATGAAAAAGGAGTTTGAAATGTCTCTAATTGGAGAGATAAATTTTTTCATTGGTCTACAAATTTAGCAGATGAAAGAAGGTATCTTCATTACCCAGTCCAAGTATATCAAAGAGGTATTGAAGACCTTTGGCATGGAGGAGATCAAACCAGTTGGAACACTGATGGTAACTGGCTACAAACTAACTAAGGAGGATGATTCAGTGTTGGTGAATGAGAAGGAGTATCGGTCAATGATCAGTAAGCTGCACTATGTGGTGCATAGCAGACCAAATATTGCTCATGCAGTAGGCATAGTTGCTCATTTTCAAAAGAATCCAAGAGAATCCCACTTGGTAGCGGTAAAGAGGATTCTTAGATATCTGAAGGGAACAATTGATTATGGATTGTGGTATCCATATAATGGAGACTTTGATCTTAAAGTGTTTACCGATGTATATTAGGAAGGTAATATGGATGACCGGAAGAGAACAACTGGTGGAGCATTCTTCCTTGGTGGAAGACTAGTCTCATGGATGAGTAAGAAGTAGAGTTATATCTCCCAGTCTACAACTGAAGTAGAGTATGTGGCATAATTTATGAACTGCACTCAGACAATTTGGATGAAGCATGTATTGAATGGCTTCAAAGTGACTATATCTGAATCGGTGAGTATTATCTGTGATAATACTAGTGCAATCAATATTTCCAAAAATCTAGTATTGCATGCTAGGACCAAGCATATTGAACTCAAGTATCATTTCTTGAGAGAAAAGGTTCGGAATAAAGATGTGGTATTAAGACATGTTTCCAATAAGGAGCAGCTAGTAGATATATTCACTAAGCCCTTACCAAAGACTAAATTTACTTATTTGAGAGGTGAATTAGGAGTTCTGCCCCTTCATGAAATACATTAAAGATGTGTGCTCCACATCAGTCAGGTGTTGCAGTGACCAATCTTATAGGATTGATGTGTTGAAGGATGCTACTCCATTGGGGAGCAACATAGTGGAGCTTGGAAGCTTGTGCCTCCACTTTGGCATTGTTGTCAAAGGGGGATAAGATATCTGATGATGAAGACATATGGGGGAGAAGTTATATGGCAGAGTGCCCACTGACCAGTCCAAGTTGTTGGGACTCATTAAAATTGAGTCAATTTTTGAGGCCCAATTCAAATTTTTGCTTTTCATTTCCAAATGAGTCAGTTTGAATGGCCTAGTTAGAGAGAGGGTAAAATGGAGCCAATTGATTTTCATGGGGTAAGGCTCGGGAAGTATGTCCTACACCTTTCATTTGGCCTATTCAGTGATGTGAAACTTTCAGAATTCAGTTTGGATAAGTTTACAAGGTACCTATTTCGAGGGGTGAGCTGAAAGTGCATTTTAGGCACAAATGTCAATTTTATTGAGTAGCCTACTTCAGGCATTTATATCTTTTTCCCTATTGATTTTCATGATGAAATTCAAAATGGATTAAATTCTATGCATAAAAGTGTGCCTTCATACAAAATTTCAAGTCTTCGTGAATCTGTTTACTCAGTTTTCAAAGCTTAATCCATTTGTAGTTTGTGAGGTTTGCACAAGTGTAAAAATGCCCCAGTGAATGTCATATCAAAATGTTTATTCCGAGCTATTTTTGATATAAAAATCAAGCTATGTTTCAAGTTTCAAGCCTCTGCCAATCCATTTAGTCAGTTTTCAAAAGGGTTCTTTGGGCATCTTTTTCAATCTTCCGTACTTTTGTTGCCGTATCAGTTAAAGTAGCCATTTTCATGAGCGCACCATTTGCACCCAGTCAGACTTTTGGTCAAACTAAGAATTGAAAGATTTAATATGTACTTCAAGGTACCTATGTTTCAAATTTGAGGGTCTACGGAGGTCATTTGGTATTTTTGAGAAAGGCATCATGTGTTGCCAGAACATTGACTTCATCAGGTCCGCAGTGTCAACAAAGCCAGTTGGGCATTTTTAAAAATTAATATCTCTTCACTCGGGACTCATCTTGAAAAACCATTTGGTAGAGTTCATCCTTGTATATCAGAGTACACGCCTGTCAAATGGCAAGGTCCAGAAAGGTGTTTTGACCACTTTGAAAATTACGTCTTCACGATTAAATACGAAAATGTGGCATAATTGCCTGAAGGTTGCAAAACTCAGTCTGATGATCCGAAAATGGTGTCGATCGATTCCAGAGGTAATTTTAAGGTTCCTGAGGTATTTCAGAGGTCAGTTGCATGAAAACGAAATTTTTTTTAGCTGGACCCACTTTGGGGCTCGACCTGGATAAATGCCTGTGCGTTAAATTTTATGGTGAAATGGTCTTAAATTCATGCTAATTGTAAGCTATTTGTAGTTGGAGGCAACAATGTTCAGTTTTATTAAGCCAAGTATATCTTATAATGCAATTGGCATGTGAGTGCAAAGTAAATGGAATGTGTTTTGAGAAGGCTTTTTGAAACATTCAGCCAAATGTGTTTTGGCGACTGGTGCAGCGTTTAAAAGAGCAAATGAAATCCAAGCAAATGTAATTCAGCTGGTGGAGGATAATTAAAATGGAGTTCTAAAACAAATTCAATTTCAAGGTGTAGAAGATTTCGATAAATGCAAGGTAGCAGATTTGAAGCAATCAACCCATGCCTCTTCCAGTATACTACAGGTGTCTATTAAGGAAGTTTCTACAATCATCATAAACTTATGGATAAAACTCTTGTTCAAGAAATGGGTAGTATGGGTGGTTCCAATGCTTTGAAAGTTCTGAAGATACTACTGGAAAGGGAGGCATGCAACAACATTCTAAACTCGAGCCAATGCAATCAACAGGTGGAAATGCCAAGAAGTTTCAAATAGCAGCAAATGCTTTTGGCATGTTGAAATTTAGCAAGTTCCTCCCTCTACATGGATGGCCAAAGGGCACCATTTAAAATATTCTAAATTAAATGCCATAAGTAGCATCCTCCCTTCATAGCCAATGAAATTGGTGGTTGTTTCTCCCAAATCCAACGATTGCCAGCATCCTTTTCCTTGCGTGACATGTAGATGGGCAAAGTTAAAAGAAACCAATTAGTGCAATTTCCAGTCTTCTATGTGGAGAGTAGGAGAGTAAAAGGAGACTTTCAAGGAAATGCAATGTGCAGGTATAAGTAAATTCTATGGCCCAAAGCCAAGTCCTCCTGTAGGCAACATGGTGTTTTGGAGGCTTTTAAACTTTTAACCAAATGTATTGGCAGCAATGAAAATGGCACATAAAACTTCCAATACAATTACCAGGTGAATCCAACACTCTCCTTCACGTGGCTATTAAAATTTTAGCAAATCCCATTGGCAAATGAAAGCCCCAGGCAAGGTGCCATTAAAAGTTTCACAAAATGCACAGTTTCAGGCAAACACATTATCCCACATTCACTGTGGAGGGGAACTTTTTGATGTTTATAAGTAAATCTTTACACAAATATAATTTCAAAGCCATAAAAGGCTTTTGACGGATGGTGCTCATGGGCGCCCAAGTGGACTCCACGCATGCGGGCATGCTTCCCAAGGCAACTGGGGAGGCTGACTAGGCGGTGACAAGCAGACCCACGCAGGTATGGATCCCAAGGCGAGCAAAATTTTGCAGAGAAGGAGCGACTTAACCAGCAAGCATGTTGAGGAGATCGGACGGTGCGCGTGGATTTGCGAAGGGAAGATGCTCATCGGTCAAGGGTTGTGAAATGGCAAAAAGCCCAGGCCGAAAACGAGGAGTTAAAGATCGAGCAAATCCGCAGAGATCCGACGGCCCGCGCGATTTCAGAGCTTGAAGATGCACGAAGGTTAAGCATTGCAAAATGGCGAAAGCCAGGTGGCAGGTCCAAGTGGAAAGATAGCTCATAGGTCATCCGAGGTGGCAGTGATGTGGCACACAGTTGGTGCACAGGTGGCAGTCTAATGGTGATGACATGGCGCTGAGGTGGGGATGATGTGGCCGACAAGCAAGCGGACACGTGGTGGAGTGATGAGGTGTCATCCCAGGTGGCACCCGGTAGATCCCATCAGCCAATCAGGTCCCGCCATGTGGCAAGGTGTGAGAGCACAAAAAGAGCCAAAAATTAAAGTTAAATTCAATTTATTATATAGTTGAAACTATAGAGAAAATTCAAAAAATTTAAATGATGGCCTGTTGTTCAAGATTAATTCGCCCAGGGTTTAATGTTTGGCCATATGTAGAAGAATTATATATCGCCGAAAAGCCCTCAAAATGAGGAATGCAATTATGAAGTTTGTTTTAACAAATATTGGATATTTAAAGAGTAGTCTCCATAGGAAAAAATGAGATATTCTTGTAGTTATGACAAAGGGACACTTGGCATGTTTTGGTAGATCTGATCTTTTTCCCTCCTCTTCTTATTCCCAATTCTTCTCAATTGTAAGGGTTCTAGAATTTTGTGAGTGGCTCCAGTTTTCATGGCTTCCAATTCTAAGTTTTCTTCAAGATTGTACAGGGCAAGGCTTTTCTTTTAGTAATGGAGTTCAATTCTTGCTATAGGTGTTCTTTGCTGTAGGTTCTTGTGTATGTAAGGCATACATAAATTCACACAAGATTGTCTCTAGATTTGTATTTCCATTTTCTCAAATCAGATCCTCAAGGAGGATGAAATTTGTTATCTCAAGGAGATAGTTGTGATTGTTTGCAGGGATTCTTCAAGGAAGGATTTAAATTCTATAATAAATCATGAATAATGGAATATAGTTTCAAGATCTGATGATTTTGTGAATGATCTTAGTAATGCATTTATGCAAGGCATTAATGCATGAATATTTAATAATGAAGATGGATTTACAATCGAATCTTTCATTTATAGTTTGATGTATGACTCTGTTGGCCTTGGATAAGGCACTGATCTTGCAATTAAGGGGGATCTCAAACCAATTTAAAATCCAATTAGAATATCTTTCTTTTATGTTATGTTTTGAAATGTTTCATCAATCTCATGCTCAAGCATAGCTGAGTTGTATGTGTAGATCTAGCCCATTCGTAGTAACCCACTTGTTGTTGAGCTCTAGTGAGATTTATCTGCTTCATTGATGATGTCATGGTGAGTAAATGAGTTAATTTCATGCATCTAAAAGGGTGTCCCCCCCTAGGTTTAGCAGAACCTGAAGTGCAGGAGGATCATTAGGATCCTATGTTATGTTGTCCAAGCCCTGAAGTGTTTCTTTGATTGAGATTGGCTATCTCATAGATAGATTTGCAGGTGTTCTTGGGTTATCACTTTTGGTGAACAACACAAGTGGTGGTGGTGATCTTTCAAGTTGAACTGGTATATGTCAACCAGTATATGTTATTGAGCATGGTGTGAATACTGACCAATGATACACTGAGGAGGAGATTGTTGGCATATGATGAAGCGGTGAATAATATATGTTCTCATTGATGTCAATGAGTGAACCAGCATGAACCGGTATAAGTGCTCAAGCAGGTGAACCAATATGCACCGGTATAAAGATTGGAAGCAGTTATGGTCAACCAGGATGGAGTGGACCAGTGTCGGGGCTCACTAAGTGTGACTATCAGTTGGTAGTCTCAGTTCAACCCTAGCATTTCCAGTTTGGCTTGTGCAGTGCAACCAATGATGTTTTGTGATGAGATAGTTAAGAAGAAGGATAAGGATCAAGATGCCACGTTAGCTATGTGCACGTGAAGGATTTCTTCAAGGATCTTGCGGTGAAGATCAAATGCATTGAATGTCTACCTCGGGAATGTGCATTTTTCTTAGAGGTATGTGAAAAGCGCATGATGGGTTACTGTTTTCCAATTGTGGTGAAGATTGGACGATGCAGAACAATTTGAGATATTTCTCAAATTGTTTTATTCTATGCAATGCATTTTAACGGTCAGGATCAGACCACTTGTAACTAAAAAACTAAATTTTTAGGGTTTAGGGTTTATGCTACCGACCTAATTGTTGTTTATAAGGTCGATGATGTTTGTTATTGTTTGTGTTGGAAAAATTTGTGTTTATGTTTGTGTGTTGGAGACTTGATACTTTCCAAACCAGAGTAAGGAGTCTGTAGAGTGTGATTGCAGAAGAGAGGACTACCTTAGAAAACTAGTGTTCTTATCAGATCAGAGTTTTATCTGTTGTCTTCTAACCATTTCAATAGAAAGAAAATCCCTTGACCGGGTAGCTTTAATGGGCTTGTTACAAATCCTCTAACCAAGTGACTCAAGGTCATTGAGTTCTTTAAATCCTCTAGCGAGGTAACGTTTAATAGGATTTATAGCCATCCCTTAATCGGGTGATCCCTAACAGGATCAGTTCCTAACAGAGCCTTATTGTAAAGTCTTTAACTAGACTAGGCACCTAACAGAGTGAACTTCAAAAGAGTTCAAAAACAAGCTTGTGGGTATTCATCCCCACCATGGATTTTCCCATTTGGGTTTCCATGTGAAAAATTTGTGTGTCATGGGCTATGTATTTTTCATGTGATGATTGAGTAGTTTTTGTTCACTTGAATATGCATGCAGAGCTAATGGTTGTGATATTACTAATGCAACTCATGCATGATCAAATTGGTAAAGTAGCTATCTAGATCTGAGATCTATTACATGTTGTTTGAAGTACTTTTGTTTAACCGGTTTGGTTGTCTAAAGTATTTATGTTTAACTGGTATTGCTATGGTTAAGTACAGTGGTATAGACAATAGGTTATCTGTGTTCAGAGAGTGTCAAAATATCGAAGCAATTTTTTGTGTGTACTGAGTCACCCCCCCTCTCAGTACCGGTTAGGGTATTAGTTGCTCATCATTATTCATCATTCTTTTGATCCCAAGGTGCAATTTTGATCTGATTGTATCTCAAAAAACCATCCATCAGAGTACATTTCATAACCAACAGTCATGTCCACTATCATGTCTATGTTGGGTAGTGGAAAATCATCTTTTGGACAAGCTTTGTTTAAATCTCTTAAATTTGTGCAAACACGTATTGATTTGTCAGGTTGGGAAACATGTACAATATTAGTTATCCACTTGGCATAATCAATTGCTCTGATGAATCCAGCTTTTAGTAATTTTTCTAGCTCAGCTTTAACAAGTAATGCAACATGAGGATCCATTTTTTGAAATTTTTTCTTAACAGGTTTAACTTCGGGAGTGATAGAAAGATGATGCATTATGAGGTCAGGATCCAGACACGACATATCAACATATATCCATGCAAAATTGATCTTCTTTTCCATGAAGAAATCACCAAATTCTTTTAGTTCTTCGACTGACAAGGATTGAGTTACATGTATGGTGTGTTGAGCTTCTTCTATTCCAATGTTTACTGGTTGTGTAGGTTCAATTAGCACTGTTGATCGCTCTTGAAAGTGATGAGACAAAATGTCAAGTATCTCACCTTCAGGTGCCTTGAAGAGGTTTTCACTGTTAGGTACATCCTTTATCTTTACTATTTTTTATTCTGACACCACCACAATGTGGTTTTTGCCATTAGAACTCTTATTTTTCTTTTTTTGATTTTTGTGACCAAGATACTTGACATCTGTTGTTGTCATGTTCTCACTTTGTTCACTAGTGGAAGAGCCCATTTGTTTAATTGCATTAAGATAACAGGATAATGTATAGTCATTAGCAAAGGTAGGTATATTCAAAGGTTGATCTTGGAGAGTACAGTCAATAATCTCAGGATGTACCAGGGATAAAGATTTTACAGGTTCAAGGGAATTCATAGTATTGTCATCACAACCTCGGACCGACAAATTGAGTTCTAGAAGACTACCTTGTGTAAGAATCTTGAGACGAGGAAGAGTTAGAACATGGTTATTGAAGTTTACATTAGTATTTAGGGAACCTAACCCAACAGACCTACACTAGTACATTCGGGGCTAATTTCCGACAGTTGATCGTCAAAATTATGACTACTTTTCGTCGGACTGTCGACAAAAGTTATCGTCAAAAACTCGTTGTTAGACTCTCTGATGATGCCTTTTAACATCGGCATTACGACGACACCATGGACTTTTCCGACAGCGGGCATGATCGCTCTTCCGCTCAAAAAAGTCATCAGATATACAACATCCTCATTGGATGTTTGTTTAGATTGTGTTGGAATTTCGACAGAAGTCTGAAACTTTGCACCGACGAGAATGTTGTTGGTCTAACGGTTTTGTCGTCAGTCCAATAATATGCATCGATGACCATCCGACAAGGAAGTGTTGTCAGACATATAGCATCCTCGTTGGATGTTTGTTTAGTTGGGGTCTAAATTTCGAGGGAATCCTGAAACTTTGGACCGATGAGAATGTTGTTGGTTCAATGATTCCATCGTCGGTGGAAAGTTTAGTTGTCGTCGTAATTCCGACAAAAATTTATTTTAAAAAAAAAGATTATTATTATCTAGACGTAAAGCACACCTCATTGATATGTACAGCGAATGATATTCTTTCCCCATCAGCTACCAATAGGGGGCATAGGTTTCAAGCTAATATGAGGTGTATTGGTTTCAAGCTAATATGAGGTGCACTGGTTTCAAGCTAATATGATCAGACACACCATGGTTGAGATAGTCCAACTCCTAAGAGGACTGTATGAGCCACTGAGTACTGGTAAACCTATTAAAAATGGTGCTGATAGGGAATTAGCTAACCCAAATACAAGAGCCTTTAAATCCAATCAGGGAGATGAAATGACTTTATCTACCTTATCTAAGTTAGTTGTTCTTGGGAGCTACCAAAATTTATCTACTATATATATACACGAAATGAATTTATCTACTATATATACACATATTTCTTATAAGTATATCCCAAATTGATAATCTCGTATAAAGTGTCATCCTATGTCAATAAATGACATATACCTATTGAATGGCATGTATATATCTCATACTAAGTAGTCACTCGTTATTATATATTCAACATATATTCAAAGACGATAATCATGCATTCTGGACTACATGAATGTCCTCTTTAATAAAATAAATCACATGTACAAGGTTATTGGGTTGATCAAGTCCAATACCAAAGTACAATAGGTAAAGATAGTACTAAAAATAATGTTACTAGCATCTTAAAAGAAAACATAAATGCATTATGACCACCCACAAAACACTTGATATAAGAAAGTTCCAACCTTTCTTTTGTTTAAGTAACTAGGGTATTTGAATTTAAATTTTGGTATAAAAAATAAAATTTTAAAGGCCATCTCTCCCCCTGTATAGTTCAATATGCCCACATGTTTACTTCTAAAAAATTTGAACTCATTTAGATATCTTATTTTCTAGTTATGAAATTGATCTTGGGACCTATGGGTTATGGGCCCATAATATAATTAAGTGAAGTTAGCATAAACCATATCAATTATGTTCAATTACATCAATCTCCAATTGGAGTGTTTAATATACATATCATCAATGATTACAATTCTTATTTCAATATACATTTGAATTACAACTTGAAAAAATAGATGAAAGAGAAACAACATGTGTTGAGGGAGGTGGAAGTGCTCTCCAAGGTGATCACAAATTGAGTCCATCAGTCCCCAATGGTGGTTTACAATGCCACTTGACCAGGTGGAACCCTTAGGTCCACCCCATCGTGCTTGTGGAGATAGTTCAAAATAGTCAATCAAAGTATACAAGGGGATGATAGGCTCACACATGCCATACACGATGCATACATGACACAAGTAATGGAACAATACAGTGCAACATCAATTGAGAAGGATGATACCAAGTCATGAATCCACATAGGGTCACTACTTTAAAAATACACAAGGCATTAGATTCTAGAGTGCAGTGGAGGAAGTGTCATCGTATGTTCTCATGGGGACACACCATATGGAACCAAGCATTCTCTCATATGGATGAGAAGGACAATCATGCAATCCTTGTGCTACATGAGCAGGCATGTCTCTTCCGACAAGTACCAACGCTCCATGTGTGGGCATGCCTTTCATCATATGTGCATATGGGGATGCACCATATGGAACTAAGCATTCTCTCATATGGATGATAAGGACAATCATGCAATCCCTATGCTACATGAGTAGGCATGTCTCTTCCGACAAGTCCCAATGCTCCATGTGCGGGTATGCCTTTCATCATATGTGCTCATGGGAATGCACCATATGGAACCAAACATTCTCTCATACAAATGAGAACAACAATCACACAATCCCTATGCTACATGAGTGGGCATGTCTCTTCACACAAGTCCTAATGCTCCATGTGCAAGCTTTCCTTTCATTGTATGTGTTCATGGTGATGCACCATATGGAACCAAGCATTCTCTCATATGGACAAGAACGACGATCACATAATCCCTATGCTACATCAGCGGGAATGTCTCCTTACACAAGTCCCAACGCTCCATGTGCGGGCATGCCTTTCATCGTATGTGCTCTTGGGGACGGACCATATGGAACCAAGCATTCTCTCATGTGAATGAGAACAAAGATCACATAATTCTTGTGTGAGTGGGCATGCCTCTTCGCACAAGTCCCAACTCTCCATGTGCAATCATGCCTTCCCAAAACACCCTTGGTGTTGTGGTAGCGCTCAAGACATGCTCAAGGAACCAATTATCTTGTTATTTGTTTTATGTTATCACTTGATTACAAAACTCCCCAAACATGAATGCCAAGTGTATCACTTTCAGACGAGGGACACAAGTGGGAGCCACTCCCTAGACTCACTCTAGGACTAAGCTCATGCCATATCTAAATGCAAGACATCTCTAATACATCAAATTGTCTCAATTAAAAAATGCCATTTTCATACATAATCAAGACATACTCAATTGGGCACAACACCAAGAGAATGGATCCCAATTGATCCCTTATCAAAATTCACATATATGTTATCATGATTCCATAATAGAATATCATCTCAAAATCATCAAATACCACTTTTCAATAATTCCCAAGTTTGGACCAAAAACCAGTCATGAGGCCAATTACCATTGATGAATGAATGAATGAAGGATTTTAATGATGTCCACGAGACTAAATAGTCTATGGGACCAAGACAAACATCCTTAACTGATGGACCTCAAAAACCTTGAAATTTCAAAGTACATAAAACAAAAATGCAAGAATAGCCTTTTGATTCTAATCAACTCAACAATACAATACTCCCTTGATTTGTCATTTCAACATCCCAAATAGAATTGAACATCATAACCTCATATATACTCGTAATTTCCAAATTTGGTTCATACATCAGTAACTAGGGATACATTGATTGGAAAACTTTCAGCCTTTGAAATTGAGGAATTTGGTCCTGTTGCTACTATAAAAACTGATTTAGCCTTTAAAGCATCAACATCATCTGCTCCATCATTTGACAAATCAGACTGGAGAGCCTTTTATGCAAGAGAACTTGAAGAATCCAGAAAGGAGAATGAAAAGTTTGAAGAACTTGAAGAACTATTTGCAAGGAAAATGCCAAAAGGTCCAATTGGAAGTAAGTATGAAGGTAAAGCACCCTTTAAATGTTTTAACTGCAATAAGATTGGTCATATGGCATCAAGATGCCCTGATAGACATGCTAGTGTAAGATAAGAAGCTAGAAGAACATACAAGCCTAATCCTGAATATCAAAGATACAGATTTAAGAAGAACAAAGACAAATCTTGTTACATTGTTGATGAAGGTGTAACTGATGATTCTAATGAGGATCCAACAGACAATGGATGGGTTTTTGTTGCTATAACAGAAAATCAACTGGTACCTACTGCTCAACCAGTAGAACAAGCCCTAGCAGCTAAAGTTGAAGCAAAGGATGAATGGATCATTGACTTGGGATGCTCACATCATATGACTGGAGACAGAGGTAAATTCTTGAACTTTCAAGGATACAATGGAGGTTTAGTAAGATTTGGAGATGACAAAGCCTGTTCAATCAAAGGTAAGGGTTCAATATCTCTTGATGGTAAGCATAACACTGACAATGTCTACTATGTTGAAGGATTAAAGCATAATCTTTTAAGTGTTGGTCAATTAGTTGAGAAGGGATTTCAATTACAATTTAAAAATGGAAAATGTAAAATCATGAATAGAACTGGTTTGGAAATTGCAACCGCTAATCAGACTAGAGGCAATATCTTTCATTTGAATAACAGTGAAAAGGCATGCTTAATTACACATATAGATGAAAGTTGGTTATGGCATAAGAGATTATGTCATGTAAACTTTGATTGCATGCTAAAAATCAGTACTTCTAAGGCAGTTAGAGATCTACCTAAAATTGTGAAACCTCAAAATACAATTTGTAAGGAATTTCAATTTGGAAAACAAGTTAGAGCTAGTTTCAAAAGTATTCCAGAAAAATCTAATAATGCTCTTGATTTAATTCACACTGATTTATGTGGTCCAACTAGAACTAGAAGCTTACAAGGTGATAGATATTTCATGCTAATTATTGATGATTATTCTAGAATGTGTTGGGTTACTTTTCTTGGAGAAAAATCAGAAGCACTTGGGAAGTTCAAACTGTTCAAAGCAATGGTTGAAAATGAAACCGGTAAGAAAATTAAATGTTTAAGATCAGATCAAGGAGGAGAATTCACATCTAAGGACTTTAATACATTCTGTGAAGTGAATGGAATCAGAAGACAGTTATCAGCACCTCGGACACCATAGAAAAATGGAGTTGTTGAAAGGAAAAATAGAACTATCTTGGATGCAGCTAGAAGTATGTTATCAGAAGAAAATCTACCACATGTGTATTGGAGAGAGGCAGTTAGAACTGCTATCTATACATTCAACAAAGTTCACATCAAAGGTGAAACTGGTAAGACCCCTCATGAACTATGATTTGGTAACACTCCTACTCTTAAGTATTTCATAATTTTTGGAAGTAAATGTTATATTAGAAGAGATGAGTATATTGGCAAATTTGATCCTAGAAGTGATGAAGGAATATTTCTTGGTTATTCATCTGAAAGCAAGGCATATAGATGTTTTAATAAGAGATTGCAAAAAATTGTTGAGAGTACAAATGTAAAGATTGATGAACAATTCAGAGGAACTTCAAGATATATAGACTCTAAACCGGCAAAAAAAATTGTGACAAATGAACCTATACTGAATCCACTGGTACAGAATGAAGATCCAGTTACTCCGATATCATCAGAAGATTCCACAGTAATTGAAGAACAACAACAAACCAAGACACCCCAGTATGTAAGATTGAATCATTCTGAAGATCAGATAATTGGAAACAAATTCAAGGGAGTTATGACAAGAGGAAGATTGGCAAATGAAGAGGTATGTCTTATTTCTCAAATTGAACCATCATCTATCAATGAGGCATGTGAAGATAAATTTTGGATTAAAGCTATGGAAGAAGAATTAGGACAAATTGAGAAAAATAATACTTGGACATTAGTTCCCCAGCCTAAAGATAAAAATGTAATTGGAACTAAATGGGTATTTAGAAACAAACTTAATGAAGATGGTAAGGTTGTCAGAAATAAATCAAGACTAGTGTGTAAGGGATATTCTCAGAAAGAAGGAGTTGATTACAATGAAACCTTTGCACCGGTAGCCAGAATTGAGGCAGTTAGATTATTCTTGGCTTTTGTAGCTCACAAGGACTACAAAGTTTATCAAATGGATATTAAATGTGCATTTTTTAATGGAGATCTTGAAGAAGAAGTATATATTGAACAACCTGATGGATTTTCTTTGATAGATGACAATGATATGGTTTGCAGGTTAAGAAAAGCTCTGCATGGATTGAAACAAGCCCCAAGAGCTTGGTATGCAAGGTTGGATAAGTATCTTTTGAAGATTGGTTTTACAAAAGGAAATGTAGATAGCAATTTATACTACAAAATAACTAATGATGACATCTTGATTATTTAAGTATTTGTTGATGATATAATCTTTGGAGGAGAAGATGGATTATGTAAGGAATTTTCTATTGAAATGCAGCAAGAATTTGAAATGTCTATGATTGGAGAAATAAAATTCTTTTTAGGTTTGCAGATTTCTCAAACTGATAAAGGTATATTTTTGAGTCAATCCAAGTACTTGAAAGAATTACTAAAGAAATTTGGGATGGAGAACTCTAAACCGGTAAGCACACCTATGACTACAAATGACAAATTATCTCAAAGGGATGAATCTACACCTATTAATCCAACTAGATACAAATCTATGATAGGAGGTTTACTGTATTTGACACAAACCAGGCCTGATATTATGAATGCAGTATGTATTGTTTCTAGATTTTAGAGTAATCCTAGGGAAAATTATGAATCAGCAGTAAAAAGGATTTTCTAGTACTTACAAGGCACAACAAATCTTGGATTATGGTATCCTAAAGATGAAAATTTTGATCTATGTGCATACACAGATGCAAATTGGGCAAGAGATGTGGATGATAGAAAGAGCACCACTAGAGGAGCATTCTTTCTTGGAAAGAGATTATTTTCTTGGTTGAGTAAGAAATAGAGTTGTACATCTTTATCAACAACAGAATTAGAATATGTTGTAGCAGCAACTAACTGTACACGAGTATTATGGCTTAAGCAAATGTTGAAAGACATAAAGGTAAAATGCAAGGAACCCATTACTATATATTGTGATAACACTGCAGCAATTGATATATCTAAGAATCCAATATTACATTCTAAAACTAAACATGTTTCTATCAAACTGAATTTTCTAAGGGAAAAAGTTGAAGAAAAGGAGATAAAATTGGTTTATGTGAATACTAAAGAATAGCTTGCAGATATTTTCACAAAACCTTTGCCTAAGGAGACTTTTGAGTATCTCAGAGATCATCTTGGAGTCATACTACCACCGATAGAGACTTAGACAGTTGATGATTGTCATCAACCGACAGAATTAAAAAGACAAATCTTTTATTCTGGTATTTGATGAGGAAGCTACTTCTTAGGGGGAGTAGTTGGTATTTTGTATGGTCTTAAATTTTGTAGCTTTGGCATTTGATGTCAAAGGGGGAGAGATATCTATGGAAAAACACATTATCTTTTGAGGAAATATTGGTATTGAAAATAAATCTTTGGATAAACACATGTTACTCCCAAGGGGAGAAATGGAGATTGTTGTTTTTGGTATTTGGCATTTCTGTTTTGGCACTTTGATGGTTTTTCCATCTTGTGTTGCCATCAATGCCAAAGGGGGAGATTGTTGGTATTTTGGTATGGTTTTGTCATTGATGTCAACACCTACTGAATACAAACACTTTGAAGATCCAGCAACATTCATCGGCAAGCAAGTAAACTATGCAATAGTTACTGGTATATGGTTCACCGGTAGGATATATTGTTCACCGGTACCTGGAATGATATCGAAGACACTTGGTAATGTCGAAGACATCATGTGGACACTTTGTTTTGAAGAATTAATCATTTTTATATTAGATAGAAGGCATGGATCAAGGGTGCCTTGGGAAAATAAACAGGAATATAAAATTCCTTGGGAAAAAGGGGGGATAAATTTGAATTTCAAATATGAGGAATTAAAAATTCCAAAATAAGGATGCATTGAGGGATTCAAAGAAATTTGAATTTCTTTGAGAGACTCAATGTTGATGTGACATGAGTGGGAATTAAAAATTGAGGGATAATGATAAGCATGATTATGAGAAATTCTAGAAGGATTAATTGGGTTGAGTGGGATTAGAAAAAATGATTTGTAGGAATCACATGAGTACGTTAATTAATTAGAATTAATTAACTGAGTGGGTTTTAGAGGAAATAATTGTTGGATGAAACTTTAGAAGAATAGGGGAATAATAAATTTATTTGATAAATTAATTATTGGACAATAGTGATAGGATTAATTAAATTAGATTTAATTGATTCTAAGAGGAATGAGGATAAGACAATTAAATTAATTAATTATGTTGATAGGCTTAAATTAAATAAATATTAATTTTAGGTGCCTACAATAATATATCAAAGCAATTTGAAAAATATGTTTTATGTTTATATGTATTTATTCAAATAACTGATCTTTTTTCATTGAAATATAAGGATATATACCACTTTATTACTATTGAAAATTACTCATTGAGAATTAAAACAAAATAAATCTAGGATACAGAACAAAATTTTCTTAAGGTTTGACAATGGATGTATCCCTCAAATCAATCACAAAATTAACTATATAGATCAATATCTTACTTGAAATCACATAGATAAAGCTTATTGATTGACTATGAACATGTTACCTTAGGATGAGCTTAGATATGAATTTGGAGTTATCAAAGAAATGTTAACAACATGTATTGGACCTCCAAGATAGCAGCATAGAGAAAGTGGAATATAAGATAGGTGAGAGTGAAGTGCCTTGGATGGAATTTTGGAAGAGATGTGTGGGACCCCTGCACACCCCATACAAGCATTTAGAAACCATAAAAAAAGTGCCATACACCAAATATTAATGACTGTCCTAAGGGTACCAATTGTGACAATCACAAGTTTACCAGTGATACTGCCTACTCAAACAAGTTATGTTTGGAAACCCCACTAGGTGTGTATATGTAATGGTAATGAAATGTCCTAAGAGTAGCCCTTACACTAGTATGCACAAACCTTGGTGTCACAATGGTGTTGGTGTGGCCTTGGGCCAATGGTCGTTGACTATTACAATTAGGACAATGATCTCAAACACAATTTACAGTGTTTATAACTCTAATGTCCCAATCTACTTGTATATATTTTCACAAAACAATTAACAACCCAACCATATCTATTAATAAGATTTCCCCATAAAATGCATGCAAAATGTATCATCATTGATATGATAACTAACTTGCATTTAGTAAGAGACCTCAATGAGTGGAGTTTCATATTGAAAAGAGTACTTGCAATAAAGATATTGAAATCAACGAGACATTATGCATTCAAAAATCCACAAGGAAGATCTAATATTTATGAATGAAATTTCAAATCTATATAAGTTACATGTTTGATATCTTACTTATATCATGGCAACATAAAATGTATATATGCACTCAACATACCTCTTTGCTTGTTTATTTGAGAATATTGCTAGGAATTAATAGGTGAATGATACATTGATCTACACATGAATCACTTGTACTTTCCCAATACTTTCATCCCTTGGTCAAGGCCATGTACCCCTAACACTTGAAGATTGTTTCCACCCTCATAATTGCTTGAAGTCCACGCTCAAATCACACTAAATGACAATAGTTATTACAAAATAGTGACCATAGCCAAGGAAGCCCAAATTTACTCATACTCAACATAATAAGAAATAACTAAATCATCTGGACCATTATTCATAACATAACCTCCTTTTTACATCATGGAAGGCCAAAATTACAAGGATCACACTTCTTTGAAGGAGCCATTGTTCAAAGCCACCAAACTATCAACAAGAGTAGAAGCTATTAGACTTGAACAATTTTAGGACATATAAAGAGTTGAATCAAAAGCGAGAAAAAAAATGAAAATTTGTTGAAATATAATCTTCACAATTCTGTCATCACAAGTGCAAAAAATCCAGTGAGGAGGACAAAGTTGAATAGTGTGATGAGGATCAGAGCCATCCAATCTAGTAGGCATAATATGAGAATTTTTCTAAACCAATGTTAAGGGCTATTATGATCTGAAGCTTCTCTTAAATCCTCACATTTTGTTGTCACATAATGAGGTAGAAGAGGCAGATTCAAAGTCTTAGAATGAGGTCGATATATATGGATGGTAATACATGAAAGGATATATGAAAGATATATCAAGGCCATGGTAGAGGAGAATAATTACTTCACACTAAGTGAAGTTATGGAGGTACTTTCCATGGATGTAAAGTGGGGAGTGTAAAGGAGTATTTGGATTCATGAAGAAAATTAAGGAGAAAAGGTTAGTTATATCAAGGAAAAATAAACAAAAAGGGAAGTGATAAAGAAGGGAGGAATAAAATAGGGAAGAAAGTGAAGAAATAAAGAGAAAGATCTAATTTATTTTGGTATGTAGCCTCTACTACTCTTTTTCTTGTTGAATGATTTTGCAATATTTTGAGAAGATTGCAAGGCATGAAGTAATGCTCATAAGGCATGAAGGAGATATGTAAAGCACAAAGCATACATATGAATGCATGCAAGACATGAATCATACATGTAAACCATGAAGTAATACATAAATAAACATAAAGTACAAGCATATATGAAAAAGGTTCTCATGGAGTGGACATGCTGAAGACACATCAATCATGAAGCATACAATAGAGAGGTATTCATGGAATAGACATCTGAGAACATCTCATTCATGAAGTAACAAAATTCTAAAGAAAATGACAAGTAATAAAAAAACTTACAAGGATGAGGCATATTCATAACTTTTGCAGTCCCGCCATGGATATCAACACTAGAAGCAACTCATACTGTTAGTGTACATACAAGACAATATGGGAGTTCATTATACCCAACAACTTGTGGTGTTGTTGTTCGTGTTGGACCTTGCAATTAAGATTCAATATACATTATTCAATAAGATTAACTATGCAACATAATGAACTATTGAAAAGTGTGTTATCTTGCTGAGCTTCGCTTGGTTTCAAGAATAGTTTAATATTCTCTACTTAACAGGGCCAACCACATGAAGGTGGAAGCCCATTTGGCCCCTCCCCCCATAACATCACTCTAAATTCCCCATTAACATCTTATAACATTCATTCATTCATTCATTCATTCTACCATTAATAAAATATAACATTCATTCATTAATATCACATAATGTTCATTAACACATAACATTGATTAATATTAATTAACACGCAACATTCATCAATATTAATTAACACATATCATTCATAGCCATTAATTAGCACATAATTACATTCATTAACACATAAAATCAGTCATTATCAAATAAGGTAGATTACAATCATTTCTTTTTTTGTTTTTTCTTTGAAGCTATGAAAAGACTAAGTGGAACATCAGTTTCTTCATCATTTTCCCCCTCTGCAGTTGTTCCACCCTCTACTCATGATCTCAATCTATGCCTAGTCCTATACTGAGGACGAGGACACTAAAGCAAAGGGGGGTCCTCTACAATAACAAAGAAATGGGTTAAATTCAAAACATTTTTTATTATTGTTACAAGTATTTCATTAATTTAGAGAACTCTTACTGCCTTTTACTATCTGATACATAGAGATATCAGAGTGTCCTCATGCCCAAACACGTACTAAATCTAATTTGGAGCCCTACACACAAAATAATATGATACATAGCATTAACAAAGGTCTTCCCACACATTTGGGTGAATTTATATGCATGGGAGACCAAACTATACATTATTTACTCCTCTTGGTAAACACTAGGCAGGGTTTTGACATTTTTTGGAAAAACTATGATATCTTCTTTAAAACATTATGAAATTCAATGCCACAAAAAGACAAAATGAAGTTAACTCTATAAACTACAATCTTGTATTTATTTTTAATCTATGCTTTCCTACATTTTTTGATCTACCATCTTGTTAGAAATATCATCTCTATTATGCTTTGATGGATGTCGCATCCTGTTACAAACCTCACATTTTGGCACTGGCATAAAGGATTTTAGCAAAGGTTTTGGAATATGGATTTTACATCTACCAATTGTCATTCTATCTTGTGCATATGGCTTTTACATGTAGAAGAAATAAATTTGCTAAATAGGCCATATGGTGGATGATAAGTGAAGGATGTAAGTACTAAAGGTGTGGCTCTAGTGGCTTTTGTACATGAAGGTGACTAGAGGTTGTGGAAGGAGAAATGGTGGAAGTTGGATCTATGGTAGAGGTGGGAGTAGATGTTATTTATGCATGAAAATGTTTTGCTAATACTCATAAAATAGCTAAGAATCCAACTTAAGGCATTCTATTTGTTAATAAATTTCTCTACCATTGAGCTACTGCCCCCTTTCCCCTTTCTTACCATTCCATTGTTGGCTTGAGTGTAGATTATTTTCAACACCCATTATAAGAGACATTATAGGTTCTTGGGGCTCCTAACCTAACCTAGCTTTGATAACATTTTGAGCTACTACTCATGGACTAGTTAGGTTACCAAGATATGACCTTCTATTTGTTGTTAGAATGCGATCTATGACTAAGTATTAGATGATCTTACTAGCTTGGGTATCATGCTTTTATGTGTCTCTGACATGACTCCTAGTAACTATATAAGGATCTTACTAGTCCTAGATCTATGCCTTGTCCTTTTGATATGGTTCCTAGTAAGAATATATGAATCTTACTAGTTCTAAATGTCATAACTTTGTGTTTTGTGTGCTCCATGTGTTTTACCAATGTTACTCATATTACTCACTTTGTACTTCCCTTTTATCTCAATATTGTAGATTGACAATATCATAAGTCTTGGGAGATACCACCTTTCCAAACTTGTAGTCATCTTGACTCTTGAATATCTTGGTGAAAGAATATTTGGTTTCTCCATATTTCCCAAGAGTACATGAGCATAATTTCATACTCTTGCTAAGATGGGGCTAAATATTGCATCATAAGTTGTATCTCTTTATAAATATACACAAGGTTTGGACTCACTTTAGTCGTTGTGCCTTATTTATGCCCAATTGTACTTAGGTTTCAGAATGTTTCCATAAATTTGGTTCATTCCCTTATTCATGATGTTCCTCATGGCTATATTTTCTAGGACTAGGATCTTGGGAACCTTTATTCATGGAAATTGGACCTAAAATTTGAAAGATGAATGTTGGATTCACAAATAGTAGGAATTTCCTCTCCAAATTTGGAGTTTTCTAAAAGTTCAATTTGAAAAGGTGCAAGCTGCATATAGATACAAGTCTATTTTCTCATTTCAAACCCATATAAACTCCAACCCACATCTACCAATTTTTCAATCAAGCAATTCAAAGCAATTGAGCATAGATCTATAATCAAGGAACAATGCATTCAAAGATACAACTTTGTTACATCAGTCATGATCATGAGAAGATGATACACAATAAGAACCAAATACACAAGAAGAAGTCATGAGAAGATGATACACAATAAGAACCAAATACACATGGAAAAGTACAAGTGATAATAGTCCTAGCCAAATTAATAATAGTGAGATCATGGGAAAAGAATTGAAATGTAAATCTCAATGACAACCCAACCAAAGAGAAAAAGTTAGGACAAAGCCTATAAAAAAGAGATAGCCACAAAATAGTAACAAGTAGTCTATACACAAGTAGTATATACATTGTTTTTTCTATCACTACTGGTATGGTACTCATTGATGTTGATATTGAACCCAAATCACAAGCCTGGGTTGTCCCTTTACTTCCTCTAGAACTGTGTAGGTCTTCATTATCATTGTGACTTTGACTGTAAATGAAAATTTGTGTGTTGTAATCCTAAAGGTTGTTTACACATATAATGAAATTCTTGTATTCCTCTCATGAGGATCTCTATCTTGGCTATTCTATTTAATACTTCATGAATAAGTACTTTGTGATAGTTAAAATAATTGTGCCTCCCATCTGAAACTATTTTAAATGTGATCTATCATGGTGATGATGTGATTGTTTTATGTGAAGTTAATGATGAATGACAATCATTTTCATTGATAAGACTATTGTGATAACATGCACTTCATTTCACTATAAAATCTGACTTAGACTATCATTTACTCCTTTTAATTTTTATTCATAGGTATATATCCCTGTGCTTATGACTATTGTAACTTATAGCTACTTTTTTTGTCTTCTAGGCTTAGATACATCTTCATGAAATTAATTCTTTGGAAAGATGCATGTTGTGTTTGATCATGACTATAATAATCAAGTCTCTTTAAATTAGATGCTTTATAGTATGCTCTCAGACTTAGGCATATCTGCTTCCTCTGCTAGACACCTCCCTAGAACTGGTAAGCTTGTTCTTCACTGTGTAGATGTCCTAGTGCCATGGTAGGGGCAGGGTGGGAGAGAGAGAGAGAGAGAAAAGAGAAACAAAGGTTGATTGCCCTCCCAGGTGTATAGAATTCATGGTGGCAAAAGGGGAAGACTGAACATCGACAACCAAGGCATGGGGGAAACATTAAAATACTTCCAATGACCTAGGAATGATAAAGCACGGGTAGTTGTGAAATGCAGTGGATAGCTCAAGCAATGGGTGGGACACAACCAATTCCTCATATATGCAAATCAATGAATGAAGGTGAAGATTCAGCTACCTCAAATGGTGAAGATTCTACCCAAGCAATTCCATAAATTATGCAAATATTATGCAAATCCAAAATTCCTCATGTAAATATTATGCAAATCCAAAGATTTAATGAATCAAGGTGAAGATTTAGAAATTCTTCATATCTTGCAAATCCAAAATGAAGGTGAAGATCCTACCTTGAAAGGTGAGTGTTTCATTTGATCTTGCCAGGGGTTGATCTCGATGTAGAAGCCTACGCAGGATTGCAAATGTCACATATGACTTGCCCTCTTTTGTTTTTTTTAAGTATAATTCCCATTGTCGTCGCAATTGTGATGAACGCGAGCACTTTTATAAAAAAAAAAAAATTTCATTGCTAATGTCTTCTCTGTCGAAACCAACTATGAAATTATCGTCGGAATTTTGACGAATCTGTGCATTTCTTTAAAAAAAACAAATTTGGTCACAATATACCTTCTCCATTAAAAACCTCCATCAAAATTATAGACCAAGTGTATTAGTGCTACCACTAGCACCGTCCTCTACTTCAAACTGGACTACATATCATGGTTTGACAGTAACAGGTTCAACAGACAGAGTTTCAACATTCATTATGAAGTAGTCATAGTTTGGTGTTGAATAGGTAATGTCATAAATAGATCTTATTTCAAAGTGATCAAAGTCAGAAGATGAAGCCTTTGACTCTTCTTCAAGTGGCATAGTGAAAGCATGTATAGTATCAATATCTACAGCTTTCATGTTGCAAGTTCCTTCGTGATTTGGTTCAATGATCACTTGTAGTTGACATACCTGTTGACATAACCTTAATGACTATGTTAGTCTTTGTCATCTTTTCCATTCAGCTTCCTCTGGACTAATGAACGACCTTGCTTATGTAGCCTCCAATTCTTCATTTGTAGTCCCATACCTGATTTTATCTATCTCATTAGAGGGAGATATAGTAGGTGAAGAATTTTATTGTTCTTTCTGTCTTCTTAGTTGTTGTTCATAGTCTTCTTGTCTTTTCAGTCCAATTTTCTCTATTTCCTTTTGCAGCTTCAAGTGTATTATCTCTTGTGCTTCATCTATGAGATCACTAGTTTCTTCAGGAGTTTCTTTAGTATATGCATCTGATAAAGGTTTTGGACCCCATTCATACTCATTCGAGTCTATTTTTGAATCCTCTACTTGCATTCTTCCTGTGTATGTGATAGGAATGTTCAGTGGTGCAAACAATTCTTTAATTCCTTCCATCTCTTCTCTCATATCTTCTAGGATTTCTACTCCTTGTAGTGTTATTGTTGATACAATTGGAACTTGATTACAAGTTGTTTCTTCTCTCTTAATTGCTGGTTCTTCTTGTTCTTTTTCATACTCTTCCTAAGTTTGTTGAGTGTTTACTTCCTGTGATGTTTGATGTAGTATCTTTTTCCTCCACTTAGACTGATGATCAAAAGTATGATTTTTATTTGATGACTCCTCTAGATGGTATCCAAGTCTAGCTTTATCATTTGTAGACTTAGTTTGTAGCTTAATAGGTTCAACAAAACCTTCTTGATGCTTGCCCAGAGGACTAGTACCTGAATATCCCATACGTTGAATCATCTTATAGCCTGGACCATAATGTTAAGGGGAAATCTCACAATGTTGCACTTCTTTGTTTTCACTTTCTTCTTTGAAATGCCATTTGAGAACAACCTCCTTTTTTGTTTCATCTACAAGGGAAGTAGAGGATTGTACAGAAATATCATCATAAATGGCATTTGGAGTTGACGTTTGTGGCTTCATAGCCTCAAATGGTTTTCCAGACTTTCTTGGTGATGGGGGAAGAGACATTAGTGAAACTACAGGTTCTATATTGTATCCATCCATGCCAATACCTGTTATTTTCAATTTTTTTCTAAGTATTTCATCAATTTTTTTGAACTTTTAGCTGCAAAGGCTGCTCTATTATGAGGAACAAAGGTATCAGTACATTGTTTCAATGTACTACAGGTGTAGCTTGTATCAGTAGGAATACTGACTTCAACTCTATTATAAGGAAATTTCAAGCACTGATGATATGTAGATGGTACTACTTGCATTTTGTGAATCCATGGCCTGCCCAACAAGATGTTGTAGGAAAGAGGAAGGTCAAGCACCTAAAAAATAACATCTCTTTCCACAGGTCCTACCTTGATCAGTAATAGTACCAGACCTTTAGAGGTTCTCTCTTCTTCATCATAAGCTTTGATTGTTATTTTCTTTACTGGATCAATAAAATTTTCAGAAAATCCCAACTGTGTCAGTAAATTGTAGGTACAAATATTCAACCCAAAGCCTTCATGTATCAAAACATGTTTGACTTGGTGTTTATGGATCATATCTTTGATGTGTAATGGCTGGTTATGTGGATGATTCAGTGAATTTTCATCTTCTTCAGAGAAGGTGAGGTTGTGAGCCAAAGTCAGGTGACCCACCATTGATTGAAACTAATCTACATCTAAATCTTTAGGGACATTAGTAGTGAGAAAATCTTTGTCCAAGATTTCTCTATGAGCGGAAGAGATCTTAAGAAGTTCAAAAATGAAGATTTGAGTGGTAGTTCATTTTAATTGTTTGACAATGTTGTAACCAGGAGAGGATGATGAAGCCTATTGTTTAGATTTAGTCGTGATCATATCTGGTTGTTTGTTTGAAGAAGTCGGTAGGTTTGATGTTGTTTGGTCAGGAGTTGAGGAACTAGCTCTTTTGAGAGTAACCTTCTTTTGAGCGTGGGTTACAACATTTGTAGTTTGTGTTTTATTTTTTTATCTTTGACTATGATCATGTTGCAATACTCAGATTGGGAAGATTTAGTCATGTTGATCACATTTTCATTGTTGGCGTAGGTGTAATTGACTTTGGCACCTTCCTTGGATTTTAAGGAATCACCTTGTTCATAAGAAGGTAAAGGATCTTTGAAGGCTTTGTGATCAGCATTAGTCATGTTGTTTTGAACAACAATTTTTCCAGCATCGATAAGGTCTTGAATCTTATGTTTGATTTTCATGCAGTTGTTTGTTGTATGACCCTTGTTTCGATGATATTCACAGTACTCATTTTCCCTCCACCATTTGGGTTTAACTTTTGGATCATATGGTATAGATTTGTTAGGTAATGTGATTAGGTCATTTTCCAGTAGAGTCTTAAGAGCTAATTCATACGATTCTTCCAAAGGAGTGAAATCGCGTTTAGGCTTTGAATTCCAAGGCTTCTCTTTAAACCACTCTTTTGATTTCTTAGGAGGGTTTTCCACAACAATTTCAGCTGCTTTGAGGGCTTGTGTGCTGCTAGCCAGATTAAATATTGCAAGTTTTGATTTTGGTTTAACAGTATCAACCACTTCATCATTAACAACATTTCTGTTGTTATCTTTGCCATATTTCCAGTATTTGTTCTTCTCTTTGGAACTAGGGCCTTGTTGTGTTTCTTTATAAAGTGATACATCTCCTTTATTTATAAGAACATCTTCCATTTTGAGGGAACTATCTACAATGTTGTTGAATGAAAGGTATACTTGCATTTAGATATTGTATTTCAATTAAGAGATCAAGTTATTGACAAAGATGTCCATCTTCTCAGAATCTAGAATAGGGTGTGAATATCTAGAGAACATATTTCTCCAATGTTGAAGGAAAGTGAAAAAAGGTTCTCCTATTTTTTGTTTGGTATTGCAAAGCTTGATCATGGTGACTGGATGATTAATGTTATAGGAGTATTGTTGGAGAATTTTTTTGACTAATTCCTCAAAATATTTAATTCCCATCGATAGGCTTGAAAACCATTCCATAGATTGTCCTCTTAGACTCCTTGGAAAAAGGCACATGAGATATGTTTGTTCATGCATGAAATCCATACATAAAGCACAATTTTTTTTGACATGGTCTTGAGGATCTGCGGTACCATCATATTTGTCAAACTTATGAATTTCCACTCTTGAAGGAAATGGAGGCATGTGAAGGTTTTTGTCAAATGGAAACGGGCAGATCTTGTCCAAAGAATATTGCGTAGATGATTTATCCTTGTTTTTAATTTCTTTGATTTTAGTCTGTAACACTTACAATTGTTTGTTTACCAATACTAATGGTGTCTCTGTCTCTTTAGTGATAAGGGTTTCAACGTTATAATCAGTGGGAAGTTTAGCGCCTTTTTTTGCTAGCTCTAGAAAATGCTCTTCTTTTTCTCGAGCCATGATAATTTTCATCATTTTTTTGAAATATTTATGATTTTGACAACTATTTATAACAACTTCTATAGGTTTGGAAGCTTCAGACTTGCTAGATGAGGAATCAATGTCATTAGCATGGGTACTTATATTATCATAAGTATCGTGTTTAACAACTTCTCTTTCTTGCCTTTCTCTGGACATGGTGGGAGATAAGGGTTGATCCAAAATTTGTATACTTGATGATGAAGGTTTGTCAGAGAGAGGTTCTTCTACAAAGAATGGATTAGTCTGGAATGAAAAGGACCGTCATTTACCTTTGGCAGCTTTCTTACGAGAACTTCTGGTTTGAATAGGCATTTATAACTTGATGTGGCCGAGAGCTATAAGTGATGCAGATGTCAAGATCAAATTGAAGCTAGTTGTTCATTTGACGTAGTGATTTGAGAGAAGTGACTAAGACTCATTCTAGTTTCAGGAACGATCTATCTTGTATAAGACATGATCTAAGTGACTTAGGTTAATTAAGTTTGATAAGTAGTTGATTGAACTAGCTGAAAGATGATCGACAAAATCATGCAAAACAATGACAGGGGTACTCTATCAATATTTTTTATGCTCAGGATAAAAAATACCAGATATATGCTCACAGTAGACCGATTAGACAAGTATGATTGGTGCAGGAGCACCTATGAAGCACCTATGAAGACCTATGGAGGCAAGATGCACTAGGGTCACTAATAGGCCCTCATGGAGAATAAATGAGAAATGAAGTGTAAAATAAATTTAAGGTATTAAAACAATTTAATCATGGCCATTAGATCCTAAATATGCAATGAAATGTAATAGAAAGGTCAAAAAGTGTAAAATTGTCAAAATTGGCAATTAGACCTAGAAAGGGCCAAAATTGGGTTTTGAAGGGTAGAATAGGTTTGTGAGGAATAAAACATGTTTAAAATGTTTGTAAGGTCATCTTAAGACCATTTTTTTGTGTTGGTAGAGTTAGGGGTCAAGTTTGTTCATGTTGACAACTTTGTTTGTCAAATGACAACTTTTGAGAGCAACTTTTATTGTCAAAAATGCAAAAAATGACAAAAATAGGTGGTTAGAGGTAGTTGGATGGTTATGGTTCGGTCTTGAATGCCAAAAGTGCTATAAAAGGTTGTAAAACAATGAAATTGAGAGATATTGTGAGTATTTGGTCGAAGACAATCATTTGGAGCAATAAAAACCATATTTTTATGGGCATTTTCTGAGTTTTCAACGTGGACAGTCAGATCTTTTGTTAATTTTGATGCATTTCATGTTTGTATTTTGAAATATTATTGTTTGGAGATGATAAAGGAATTATCTAACTCTATTTTGGAGACAGTGGCATTTGATTTGGTGTTCATTTGATAAAGATATCAAAGTTTTATTAAAATCTGCCAGAACCTTGGCTTAGGGCATCCAGTGGCCTCATAAATGTAATATATTTTGTTTTGATGCATAACCAATCCTCATTTTGGGAAGGGATGAGGCCAAGGATGTATTATACCTATCTATGGGGTGTGCAGGGTGTCATGTAAGGGTTTGGCACGTGCTTCATAACATTTTCATGACTGTTGTAGTCACAGGGGTAGATTGACTGTTACAGTCAAGTGAAGAAGGATTTTTTTGTTATGGTAAAGCATGTTAAGGCCAGGAGGGCTTAGGGGAGTGTTGAAGGGTGTGTTGAAAACCATTCCAAGTGTTTGTGCAAGTGGAGTGCCCAAGGAAGGGCTTAAACCAATGGGGTTTCCAAAGATAACAACAGATTGTCATAGTGTGATAGAATGACAGTCACAAAAAATGTAGCCTGATGCGGGGGCCATATCTCAGAGTTGAAAAGTTGGATTTGCTATGTTGTTCCCATTAAATTTCTTCAGAATCTCACCTGAGCAATTGAGGATTTTTGTGTTGGATATCATTGGCATATGATGAACCGATATGTTGATATGACAATAATGTATGTTGTCATTGATGTCAATAAGTGTAAGTGAACCGGTATGCAGATTGAAGAAGTTGGTGAACTAGTATGAAGAGGCATGAGGAGATTTAGTGAACCGGTGTTAGGGTTTCACTAAGTGTGATTACCAGTTGGTATTCTCAGCTCTATGGTTATTGATTTGGTGATCCAGCTTGTGTGATGAACCGATGATACTCTGTGATGAGTTAGCTAAGAGATGTGTTCGAGATGCCACATCAACTTTGTGTGCATGAAGGATTGAGGCATAAGAAGATCGACCACATTTGAACTTTACCTTGGGAATGATCATTCTTCTTAGTGGTATAAGAAGAAAGCATGATGGGTTACTGATTCCCATGGGCGGTGATGAATGAATGATGCAGATTTTCTTGTGATCTGTTTGAAATTTTAATGCTCTATGCAATATGTTTGGACGGTCAGGATTGGACCGCCTATGTTGTAAACCTAAGATACTTAGGGTTTAGGGTTTATATTATTGACCTATCTATTGTCTATAAGGTCGATAATGTTTTTTATTGTAAAGTTGTTGGCAAATGTTGTGTGTATGTATCCGAGTGAACAGATACTTGATACTTGCTAGACCAGTAAGAGGTAAACTACAGAGTGTGATTGCAGAGTAGAGGATATGAAAAGAATCTTCCTTGGAATGTAGTGCTATTATCATATCGTAGTTTTTCCTATTGTCTTCTAATCATTTCAATAGAGGGAAAATCCCTTTATTGGGTAGCTTTAACAAGCTTATTGTAAAACCTATAACCAGGTGAATCAAGATCATTGAGTTCTTTAAATCCTCTAGCGAGGTAACCTTTAACAAGGTTTCAACATTTAACATGGTATATAGTCATCCCTTATCCGGGTGATCTCTAACAGGATCGGTTCCTAGCAGAACCTTATTGTAAAGTCTTTAACCAGACTAGGCTCCTAATAGGGTGAGCTTCGAAAGAGTTCAAAACAAGCTTGTGGGTATTCATCCCCACTATGGTTTTTCCCATTTGGGTTTCCACATGAAAAATCTGTGTGTTATGTGCTATGCATTTTTCATGTGATGTTTATGAAGTATTTGGTTGAAGGATTATGCATGCAGGGTTAATAGGTTATGTTATTTTTATTATACCACATGCATATGCTTATGGTGTCTGGTGTCTTACTGTGTTTAACCGGTATTGCCATGGTTAAGCTCGGTAATGGTGATAACCGGTTAGTTTTTCTTTAGCAAGATAAGTTGTTAAGAGAGTTTTTATCTATATTGATTCACCCCCCCCCTCTCAGTACTGGTTGGGGTATCTATTTTTCATCATTATTCATCATTTTGAACTAATTCAAAAGTTATATAGCTCTGTGTATAGGTATATCTAAGAGGACAACAAGAAGGTAACTTTGGTTTTGTTTAATCAAAGTGTTGAGCATTTTTGTCTTGAGAACCTAGTTTGGAGTCTAGTGGATTGTAGGGATTTCAAATGCAATGTGGGAAGAGTCTACCTTGGAGTTAGGGTATGGAGAGGTTTAAGATTCAAATGTTGATCCTAGAGTAGGGTCCAAAGGAGTGAGTAAGAGGTATCAAAACCTTGAAAGTGCAGTCTTAGTCATATTGATGAGATGATCAATCATGATCAATAGAATTTGGAATGGGAAGTTGGTTTTACCTAGCATGTAGAAGGATCCTCTTATGTGTCTCCTTGAGTGACTGAACCCTTGAGAGGTCTAGAGTAGGGGATCCCTTTGCATCAATGACAGTTCTGGAAAAGTATGCAAATAGACAAGTTTTGGACTGACAAAATCATAAATTCGTACAACAGAGTATTTTGACTCAGACAACAATTTAACAAGTTCCAGACAACATAGGTTGTTTCTCGTACGAGTTTTTGCCTATACTCGCATGATATTTTAAGGTTATCTTGATGAAAATCTGATGAGGATAAGGATTACTCATATGAAAGTGTTTGTAAAGCCATATGACAACTCTCAAGGACCAGGACGACAATTATGACAGGACGAAATGACAAACTGACAGGATGAATTCAGACTCATATGACAATAGGTATATAGCTAGACACCAAAACAATAGACTCATATGACAGAGGACTAGACAAAGATGAGATTCTGACAAGGATAGAGTTTTGATCATTGACAGAGATGAGATTCTGACAAGGACAGAGTTTTGATCATTGAGTTTTTCAGCATTTTTTATTATTTTCTCTAGTTTCAGTATTTCAGTTTTAGTTTCAAGGATGAAAATACAACAAACATGCAAGATGTATAATGACTTCAAGTACAACACGCTAACCCTAGGAAAGTTGGCTGAGAGAGAAAACCTTTGCTTGCAGACTTAGGTACACACCCAATAGCTAATCAAAATACGGTCATTGAGTCTCACGCAATGGATTCTCAACGTCGTATTAGTTGACTCCAAATGCTAATGGGTCATGAAATGGCAAGTATCTTGGGAGAGTTACTATCTCTCTTGTACAAAGATTATCCCCCTTTTGGAGGTGAATCAGGTAGCTTCTATCTTATAGTTCTTAGTAAGGAATTTCATTCGAAATTACCCCTTGAAGTCACACAAGCATGATTGAGGCCTATATCCTGATAAGGTACCAAAACATGTTGTAGTCACATAAATGTGATTGAGACCGCGAGGCCCTACAAAATGCCTGATATGACAGATCTCAAAGAGAAAACTCAAATAATATTGTCATTTGAGACTTTAATCACCAGAGGCCTATTTATTAGAGTGAGTTGGAATACTCAAGTCCAGTTGTACTCACTTGGGTCATTCTCATAGGGTGATTACTTTTTCCCACTATGATAGGCCCGCTAAAGGAACACAAATCTCAAATTTAGAAAAAGCTTCAAGGGTCTCGATTTCTGATTGTGTGTGCAGACAAGAGCATACTCTTCTACCTCTTAGATTTTTCTTCAAACACAAAAGATAGATGTGTTCATTAACCAAATAGCAATTTAAATGCCTAAAAAATGAATTTAAAGAGTACACGATATTTGGTCAATTCTCCTTAGGCAACTTACAAAACCAACACATCAGTAGTCATGTTGTTTTCAATTCTTTGACATGCGTGAGTTTGATTTGATGTGTTCTTCGACAGGCATTCTGCAAAAATTGGTTAGGCTATTAAAAAAAAATCTCAGGCAAACATAAAACAAGCCAGGGTTAGCATTAGTACCATCAAATTTCAATCAGAAAAACCCTAAAAATGCAGTTTGTTTTGATATGAGAAACTAGAAAATCGTACGATAATTCTCACCCAGCCATATGATAATTTACCACAGACCATACAAGAACCTATAGATTGTCATACTATCCTCTATAAAAACTCGTATGAGTTTTAGCAGTAAGTATACGGACAAAATCCAAAAAATAAAAATAAGCTGATCTGCAAGGCCAAAAATTGTAGTCTTCTTCCCCATGGTGGGTGCCAAAGATGTGTGTGTGAAAAGTGGATAAAGTCTGCAAGTTGTAAGGCACAAACACTTCAACAAATCATTGCATTCATGATTAGATAGATAGAATCATGAATATGAAAATGATAACAAATCGACCTATTGCCTTCTAAAAGATGTGAGTATAGACTTGCTCTCAGATTTATCTAAGCAATACTAGTGACTAGACTACACCAAGATGAATGATTTAATCTATATGAGCACAAGGTTTAAGCTAAATGGATGCAAAATCAAGCTAGATAAATGAATGTTAAGCTACATGAATGAATGCTAAGCTAGATGAATTCAAGCAATCATGATTAAACTAAGTATGGAAAAAGCTAAACTAAGATGCAATAATCCCAAAGCACAATATTTTAAATGACTCTAGAGAAAAAAATGCACAATAATAATAAATCTCCAGGGTATCTTGAATGAGAGATGAAGGTTGAATTTATAGACTCAAGAGAGAGACCAACGGTCAAGATCGATTAACAATGAGCGATTGAGATTCCTCAAGAAAAAGCACAATCTGGGTTAATTGAAATAATTGAGAGATCAAATTAAGTTAATCCTAAGATAGATTCCAATTATAGCTTGATTGAATGCATTCAGATTATAAGTCTGAGTTTGCATTGGAGATAAAATTAGTTGATTCCATGCACTTGAGATAAAAATAGTCGATTCCATGCACATTTCTTTAATTTGCTCAAGATTCTTATTTAGAAAAAGCCTTTTCAATGCAATATAACCTCTTTCCTCAAGAATGTTAGGTCCCAGAGGCAACTGAGAGGGGGGTGAATCAGTTGTCTATTAATTTCAAACCAAATATAACTTAACCAAACTTAGTGCATAATACCGATAAACCAAACTTTAATGTCGATAGACAGTTTAGCAATTAAGAATAGTACCGGTAAAGTTTAATGCATGAAATAGAAAGAAAAATAACATACACAACATATAACATGGTTATTTGTACGTGGAAACCCTGTAAGGGGAAAAACCATGGTGGGAAACCTTACCCACAATCAGATGATACTACTACAGATAGTATGTGTGTATAAATGGGGTCTACACATGCAGAAAGGCCAACTGCCTAGAGCTCATTGCTCAATCACAAAATGGGAGTCATGCTGACTACAATTGGATGGTTAAATCCAATGATAATGTACTACTCAAAATAGCATCTTCATATGCTAGATTCAGTACCAGTTAAGATCTGATTGTCTTCCCCATACCTTCCTTGAATCTTCAAATGATGTCTGCGTGTATAGCTCTACTTATATTTGCATATACCTTATTACAATCCTTTTTCCACACACTTCTTCTACTTAATCTCATAAATGCGATCTTACATATATACCAAAACCTAAGACCAAAAGTGTAGGTTGGCTCACTAATATATTACAATAAAATCAATTACAAATGGATCAATAAGCAATGCATGATGTCGAATCAATGCACTTACAACAATCACAAATCATCTCCATAATGTGTTGTTCTGATGTGGAATAGATAATGCTTGTCAGTCCATAACCTAGACCTAGTTGTCGGTAACAAAAAATATGCCAACTCGATTGTACCAATAATCAAATCACCAAAACCAAGTGTCCAAGCAATGTCTTCGACATAACCAAGTAATCTCCAGATGATAACAAA
The DNA here is from genome assembly GCF_030272615.1 of Cryptomeria japonica. Taxonomy (NCBI): domain Eukaryota; kingdom Viridiplantae; phylum Streptophyta; class Pinopsida; order Cupressales; family Cupressaceae; genus Cryptomeria; species Cryptomeria japonica. The sequence continues at coordinate 525,245,065 of NC_081411.1, forward strand.
CCATCCTCGGTGTCGATGAACCAGATTGGTGAATGTGCATAAGTCACTGAACATGTCGATGAACATAACCAAAGATCTCCAAGTGTTCTCAAGTGTTGACAAGTGTTGACATCAATGAAAAAACCAATGCAACACATCCATAATACCAACAATCTCCCCCTTTGGCATTGATGGCAACACAAGATGGAAAAACCATCTAAGTGCCAAAGAAGAAATGCCAAAAACTAAAAACCAACAATCTCCCAAAGAGATCATTAACCAGAACTCAAAATATAGATACAGAGAGTAACAATCTCTCCCCAAGGAATAATCTAGTTCATAGAGATTGAATAAAAGTGGTTATAACAATTGGTATTTGTAACAAGTTATAACAAGTTGCTAGTTCAATTTGAGAAATTAGACATACATCGTCATTTGCTAGTCTTCCTCTAGTCATAACACCTTGATACTTATTCCCAATTATCTGACTTTCAGAGTGATTCAATCTTACATACCTGGGTGTATTCACTTGTTGTTGTTCTTCAGTCACTGTGGAATTCTCAGATGATGTTGGTGTGACTGGATCAACATTCTGTACCGGTGTACTCATAGTAGGTTCATTTGTGATTATCTCAACTACTGGTTCAGAGTTCATAGACCTTCTAAACTGTTCATCAATCTTCACATTTGCACTTTCAATGATTTTCTATAATCTCTTATTAAAACATCTATATGCCTTGATTTTAGATTAATAACCAAGAAATATTACTTCATCACTTCTAGGATCAAATTTGCCAATATAATCATCTCTCCTAATATAACATTTGCTTCCAAATATTCTGAAATATTTAAGAGTAGGAGTATTACCAAACCATAGTTCATGAGGGGTCTTACCGGTTTCACCTTTGATGTGAACTTTATTGAATGTATATACAACTGTATTGACTGCTTCTCTCCAATACACATGAGGTAGGTTTGCTTCTGATATCATGCTTCTAGCTGCATCCAAAATAGTTTTGTTCTTCCTTTCCACAACTCCATTTTGCTGGGTTGTCTGAGGTGCTGATAATTATCTTCTGATTCCATTCACTTCACAAAATGTATTAAATTCTTTAGATGTGAATTCACCTCCTTGATCTGATCTCAAACATTTGATTTTCTTACCGGTTTCATTCTCTACCATGACCTTGAATAGTTTGAATTTCCCAAAAGCTTTTGATTTCTCCCTAAGAAAAGTAACCCAACACATTCTAAAATAATCATCAATGATTAGCATGAAATATCTATCTCCTTGTAAACTTCTAGTTCTTGCTGGACCACATAAATCAATATGAATTAAGTCAAGAACATTGTTGGATTTTTCTAGAATACTCTTAAAAGTTGCTCTAACTTGCTTTCCAAATTGACATTCCTTACATACCGGATTGTGAGGTTTAACAATCTTAGGTAAATCTCTTACTGCCTTAGTTGTACTGATTTTCACAATGCAATCAAAATTTACATGACACAGTCTCATATGCCATAACCAACTTTCAACAATATGTGCAATCAAGCATGTCTTCTCATTATTATTCAAATGAAAGATATTACCTCTAGTCTGCTTATCAGTTTCAATTTCCAAACCAGTTCTATTCATGATTTTGCATTTTCCATTCTTGAATTGTAATTGAAATCCATTTTCAACTAATTGACCAACACTCAAAATATTATGCTTCTGTCATGCCAAAATTTAGGGCAAGAACGGGATAATTTTTTTTTTAAAACATAACTTTTAAAAGCATTAATTCGACAAATAAAAAATGCTACATCATGTTTCGTCTTAACTATGTATATCGTTAATCTCTTTTTACTAGCTTCAAGTACGCAAATTTGTTTGTTAAATTAAATACGAAGTACTAAAATAACCAAATACTATTTTAACTCTCCAAATTAGCCCAACAGATTAATCTGAATCCAAAAATCTAAATTCGATAGACAAGGATACTATAAATTTCCAATAGTTCTTCTTTGTTTTTAAGAAGCAATTATATTAGTCTTGGCACTTAGATTTTTAAGTGTATTTATTTTTCCTAACAATAATTAAGTATTAGGCTGAGCTAAAACAACTACATTTATTTAATTAAAATTAAATGTCACTTCACTGATCTTTTAAACTCAAAAATAACACAATCTATTCAAATTTAAAAATTAAATATGAACTTCATTAAAATATAATTATGTAAACGTCTCAATCCATTTAACATAAATAATACTTCATTAATAATTAAATTCGTAAGGAAAACATGTTCTATAAAGTAAATACCTATACTCAGGTTCATCTTCAACTAAAATTAAATGATTTAATCTAAGGTTTGCTTCTTTCTTAATATCCTCAAGTCTTTATATAGATATATTCTTATACATATCTATATAATTATGTATGTTTATATATAAATATATATCTTAAATAAATAAATATATATATATATATATATATATATATATATATATTTCTAATTAATATAACAATTTTTATTTTTTTTCCAAATTATAAGAGTAAAAGTATGCAAACCCTAACCAGTTTTTTGCATTATAAAATACCCTTATTTTATAATTTTACCATTTTTTTTTTATTATTGCCCTAGCCCTACCCGGGCTAGGGTTTCATGTTATTTGTTTTTTGAGTTAGGTTTTTTTTGTGTGCAGGGCCGAATGGATAGACCCGACGGTGGCCATGGCGGATGGGTGGAGGCAATACTCCCCAGTGGGTCGCCCCACTGTGGGGGTCGCGGCCCACACAATGGCCTTTGCTGCTGTGTGAGTCGCGGCCCGCACAGGGAGCCGCAGGCCCCTGTGAGAGTCGCGGCCCGCATAGAGGTTGTGGCCTCTGTGAGGGACGCGGCCCGCATAGGGTCTGCGTGCCTTGCGCAGTCGAGGGCACGATTGCCCCCCCCCCCCCCCCCCCAATTTTCCTTTGCATTTTTTTTTTTTTTTTTAAATTTTTTTATATACAATCTATATATACATTTTCATGTGCAAATAAGTATAAATATATTTATATATATATATATATATATATATATATTTATATATACATTTTTATATGTATATATTCATATATATATATATACATGAAATCTGCATGTATATGATTATATATATTTATATATAACTATATTATTTTATTTTTTTTATAAAACAAAATTTATATATTTAAGAGTCCATAGTATTTTGAAGTTAGGTGAGTATTCGAACAATTACTGAGGCATTATATTGTTTCCTTTTGATTTATTTCTTTGCATAAATTTCCTAGATGCAAAATATAAATTAGATGGATTATGAAAGATTATGATTTCAATTACAGCAAAAGTAAAGTAATTAAACTGTTTATTGTAGATGTTATTTTCTATAAATAAATAATGCCAGTATTTTAAAAAATACCTAACTTCAACTATATCAAGGACTAAATTTAATAAATTTACCAACAACCTAATAAATCTAGATTTTACTTAAATAAAACTATAATAGGTTAAGATCTTCATTCCCTACAATAATTAAATTGACAGACTTTGCAAAAATCTACAGCAACTATTTAAATGACAGATTTTGATACTTTATAGCTAAAACATAGATGTACTTTCTGTAATAAAAATAAATAACAGAATTAACTAATCCTAAAACAACAACTATATTAAATAAAGAATTTATTAACTTAAACTATAGAGATGGTTATGATAATTTTAGATTTTATTTTCTACATTTAAAATAAAATCATAGATAAAATAAAATCACAAATTTAATTAAAATACTTTTACATTTCCATGTATAATCTTAAAATGCTTTTATATTTCAGCCTTTGCATGCATGCAAAAATCAGTTCTATTTCTTATCAATTAAATAAAAGAATAAATTTAACTTATTTCCTTTCAAGAAATATTAAATACTCTTCAAGATTTAACCTCAACTTTAGGACTAGAACTTAGAAATAAACCATTTATCTTTTCTGCAAAATAACATGATATTTTCTGTATATATATAACAAATAACATATCCCCAAGTCTTTATTTCTATTTTACAAATGGCATCTCATTTCAAACAAATGATAACTTTTCAAAGGGTATTACATTTACAACATTTTTTTTTCCTCAATCAACATCTTCCGCCATAACTGCATGCCCTAATATTTCTTCTAACAATCTGCAAATAAATCAAAGGATATGACCATGGAGAGCTCACCTCCCAGCCTAGGCTAACTAGTAGCCACCCCTGAGCTCGAAGAACCAAGCCCTAGATGGGTAACCAACATGCAAACACAAAAGACAGAATACACACAAACTCAAAACACAATCCCAACCCAGGCTACACTACACCACTCATTGTGATGTCCTTTTCAAGGGTGGTAGTGGACCAACTACCTGAGGAGACTACAAGTATGAAAAAACATATAGCCACCTCATGGCAAACCAAATACATCAGGTATAACAACCCCATATTCCTTATGCCCCCCAAGGCATTCATGCCTTATTTCCCTCCTTATGACCCTCAATGCATAAACAAGCCATGCAGCAAGGGTCACATAAAATCCCTTGTGATCACTCTCATAACGAGAGCCTCTCACTCGAGGGTTGTCACTTCTACCACCCACAAGATCCTCCTCTCTCCCAAGAGTAGGAGGTCTTGATTACTCCCAAAACACATACTTTGTATAAACACAAAATACCAAATAAATTTCCAAGAAACATGCACAAAAACTAGTCTTTTACACAAACATTACTTTCAAAACACATGCAATAAGAAATCATTATAAGAAAAATACAACCAACCTTAAACTGCCCAAAGGTATGCTAGTTTTGTTGAGGATGAGCAGCCCAATTCCACGGTTCTTCTCTTTCTACCCTTAGCCAAATTCTCAATCCAAAATTCTATCTTTTTCTTTTCAAAATTCTTTTGTCTCCAAAAACGGAGAGTGGATGATTACCTCCAAAATCTCTCTTTCTTGCTTAAGAAGACACGTGTGAGCTCTCTCAAGTTTCAAAAACTGAAAATGAAAGTAAGGTAAAATGGGAAAGGGAACTCTCATTCCAAAAAGGAAGATTAACAACTTAGTTCAAGCCTTCTAATTTCCATTTTCACACAACTTAGAAAAGTCACTTTTTAGGGTGTCTAAAAGGTCACATGGGAGTAGAAACATGTCTAAAATTACTCCTAACCCTTAGGTATACCTTATGGGTCAAACTACCCTTAGGTGTCCATTTAACCCTATTCTAACCCCTTTGAATTTTATTTTTGGGTCAAAACTATGTTGACCATCCCAAAGATTCTTTACCCAAGGCATTTATGGGATCACATTACATTAATTGAAAAAGCTATAGTTAAACAATTCCCTCCAAGAGACAAATTTAAAAACTTGAACATAAATCAACACATGTGTCAAGTGACACAAAGAAAATACTTTTACAAAATTGCACATGAAATCTTGTCTCTTGTTGGATTTAAATAAATCAAATAAATAACATTTAACACACATGCATCATTTACTATTACGAATAAAATACGACACAAACGGGGTGTTGTCTCTCCAAATAGACAAACCCTAGTTTTACAAACATACATAGGTCTAGGTTTGGTTCTCTGTAATATTTCCATGGTCACATGGATAACTTCCTGTGCATCTCAATTACACATTAGTAACTTCAAATAACCTCATATCATATAAAGCACAAGAATAATAATACACATCAAACACTTGCATACAATTTACAATTGAACAATTTAATACATCTTATATCCAAGTAATTTCACATAAGCAATTATCCTAATTCTCATAGTTTTGATCCACACATAAAACATACATCCTATTTCTATCATCATTAGTAAAGTCCTGCAATTCCAATAATGACATATATCATCGCAAATTCTTCCTATTCAAAATCATGTAGGGTTCTATATCATAAAGCATATAAATAAAGCATCAACATTCATCAATGTTATCCAATCATGGAATCATATAAGTTCTACATCTAGACATAGCTGACATACATTAAATCAAGGTTATCCAATCAATGGATCTTTTAGGATTTCTTAATACATCAAAGTATACACCACCGGTGAAATAATTCTATAGCTTGGTTCAATTACTTTTCTCACCAATCTATCTTTCTAACATAACCCATTCTATTGAATTATATAACATTTATTAATAGGGTCAAACATGGTCAACTAAGCTAATCAAAGCTTGGTTTGGGGAAGGCCTTACAGCTTCAAACCTTCAACATAGTAAACATTATCAGTATTGTGCTTACCATCAAAAGATATAGTCCCTTTTCCTCTGATCAAACAACCTTTGTCATCTCCAAATATTACTAGACCTCCATTGTATTCCTTAAAGGTTAAGAATTTACTCTTATCATCAGTCATATGACATGAACATCTGGAATCAATGATCCATTCATGTTTTTCTTCAATTTTAGTTATCAGGGCCTTCTCTACTGGTTGAATAGTAGGTGCTAGTTGATCTTCTGTTATAGCAACAAAAGTCGATTCATTGTTTGTCAGTTCCTCATCAAAATCATTAGTTACTCCTTCATCCACATAGTAACATGATTTGTCTCTATTCTTCTTAAATTTGTACCTTTGATATTCAGGGTTAGGCTTGTATGTTCTTTTAGCTTTTTCTTTCAAGCTTGCATGTCTATCAGGACACCTAGATGCCATATGACCAATTTTATTGCAGTTAAAACATTTAAATGGTGCTTTACCTTCATACTACTTCCAACTGGACCTTTAGGCATTTTCCTTGCAAATAGTGCTTCAAGCTCTTCAAGTTCTTCATTCTCTCTTCTGATTTCTTCAAGTTCTCTAGCTTAGAGTGCTTTCCAATCAAATTTTTTAGATGATGATGATGATGATGTAGATGATGAAGCTTTGAAAGCCAAATATATCTTAATTGTAGTAATAGGACCAAATTGCTCAAGTTCAAAAGCTGAAAGTTTTCTAACCAAAGTATCTCTAGATACTAATGCATTAGGCATTATTCTCAATTCATTAATAGCAATTACTCTCATTTTGTATGCCAGTGGAAAAGATCTTAAAACTTTAGAAACAATTTCATCTTCACTTAAGGATCCTCCACAACATTGTATACCCAAAACAATTTCATTAACTCTTTCCATAAAAGCATAAATCCTTTCATCTTCTTCCATTTTGAGATTTTCAAACCTGACCCGGAAGCATTCCAATTTTGCAATTTTGACTATGGTATCACCTTCATTCAATGTCTCCAATTTATCCCAAATATCTTTAGCAGTAGATCGATCTGATAATCCCATGATTTGTTGATCTGACAATGCGCTCAAAAGTGTTTCTCTTGCTTTGCAATTATTTTCTTAATCTTTAGCCAAGGTTGGTGGATTAGGTTGTCCTTGGGTAGGAGCAACATATCCATTATTTGTAACATCCCATATTTCCTTTCCAATGAAATTCAGATGTGTCTCCATTATGATCTTCCATATGCCATAGTTGGTTCCATCAAGCTTTGAACTGTCCTTCCTGAAATAGTTAGTAGACATAGGATCTCCTCAAGTTATTAAACTTCTGTAAAAAGAGGACTGAGCTCTGATACCAATTGTTAGGTCCCGGAGGCAACTGAGAGGGGGGGGTCAATCAATTGTCTATTAATTTAAACCTAAATATAAATTAACCAAACTTAGTGCATAATACCGGTAAACCAAACTTTAATGTCAGTAGACAGTTTAGCAGTTAATAACAGTACCGGTAAAGTTTAATGCATGAAACAAAAAGACAAATAACATACACAACACATAACACAGTTATTTGTACGTAGAAACCCTGTAAGGGGAAAAACCACAGTGGGAAACCTTACCCACAATTAGATGATACTACTACAGATAGTATGTGTGTACAAATGGGGTTTGCACATGCAAAAAGGCCAACTGCTTAGAGCTCACTGCTCAATCACAAAATGGGAGTCACACTGACTACAATTGGATGGTTAAATCCAATGATAATGTACTGCTCAAAATAGCATCTTCATATGCTGGATTTAGTACCGGTTAAGCTTTGATTATCTTCCTCATACCTTCCTTGAATCTTCAAATAATGCTGCGTGTATAGCTCTACTTATATTCGCATATACCTTATTACAATCCTTTTTCCACACACTTCTTCTACTTAATCTCATAAATGAGATCTTACATATATACCAAAACCTAAGACCAAATGAGTAGGTCAGCTCGCTAAGATATTACAATAAAATCAATTACAAATGAATCAATATGTGATGCATGATGTTAGCTCAATGCATTTACAACAATAATAAAGCATCTCCATAATGTGTCATGCTGATCTGGAATAGATAATGCTTGCCGGTCCATAACCTAGACCTATTTGTCGGTAACAACAAATATGCAAACTTGATTGTACCAATAATCAAATCACCAAAACCAAGTGTCCAAACAATGTCTTCGACATAACCAAGTAATCTCCAGATGATAAAAGATCATCCTCAGTGTTGGTGAACAATATAACCTGTCGGTGAACCAGATACCAGTGACTGTGCATAAGTCACTGAACATGCTGGTGAACATAACCAAAGATCTCCAAGTGTTATCAAGTGTTGACAAGTGTTTACATCAATGACAAAACCAATGCAACACATCCATAATACCAACAAAGAAAAGATTTGAGTTTTAATTTTAGATAAAATGATTAATTCAATTTAATTGCTTTTCTGAAATTTCTCAAGTTATCTCAATTTTAGAAAAAGAAACATCTTAAGTTTGATTTCTTCTCTCAATTTAATTCTTTTCTTTTGTTTTCAATTTAACTCTTTCTTTTGCAAATTAATTCCTCTTTTTGTGATTAATCTCTTTTTGTAAATTAATTCCTCTTTTTCTTTAAATTAATTTTTTTTTTTTTTGTGATTTAAATGGCAAATTTATTTATTAATTAAATATGCTAGGATATTTAATTAAATAAATAGGATAATTGATTAAAATGATTTACTTGGAATGATTAATTAATTGAATAAATATTTAATTAATATAGAGTGATTAATTTGTCATGTAACATTAGTGATTGAAGAATTAATTAATTAGGTGCTCAAGGTTGATTTAATTGCCTTTGGTTAGGACCTTGGTGATGTTGTTGAGATTAGGGGCCCATGGTTTAGGTGACCACTTTTAGGGTATTACACTATCTGATAAAGCTTAGGGTGTTTCAATCTCTCCAATTTTAACTTCTTAACTATCTCTTTTGAAACAAGTTTATCTGAACTACCACTATCAATAACAATTTTACAACACTTACCGGATACCTTACATCTAGTCTTGAACATATTCTTCCTCTGCAAGGGTTCCTCATCTCCTCTAATATGACACAAATCTCTCCTCATCATCAGCAGTTGTCCATCTTCTGGTTTATTATCTGATCCAGTGGGGTTTTCTTTCACCATTGTTGTTCTTCCAGTAGCCTCTTTCTTCTTACATTTGAATGCATGTTGTCCTTCTCCTCCACACTTAAAGTAAGTTCCTCTAAATTTCCTCTTGTCTTGTCTTCCAAAGTTCTCATTCTAGTAACCATCTGGTTCTCTCCTTCGGTAGAAATTTCTATCATCCTTCTGGTATGAACTACCTTCTTTTCTCACTTCCTTGTCCCTGTTTTGGTCTATACTGATTCCTCTTCCTCCAGTATATCCTCTTCCTCCTTGAAATATTCCTTCTGTAAACCTTCCAGCTCTACCTCTTTGTCTTTGCTCATGTCTTTTGTTTAATTTCTCTTCAGTCTTAAGTGCATACTGGTAATCCTCTTCAACACTCTTGAATTTGATCATACTGAGTTCATCTTGTATAGACATCCGCAATCCATTCAAATATCTTTCAATTTATTCAACTTCATCATCAACATGTCCGGATTTGATGTTTAGCTTGTAAAATGCTTTGATGTACTCCTTCACACTAGATTCCTTCTGTCTCAGATTCTGTAACTTCCAGAAGAAATCCACTTAATAATTTGCCGATAGAAACTTTGATTTCAACTTAGCAATCATCTAATTCCATGTATTAATCTTTTCTTTACCTCTTCTTTGACTATCAACTTGCGAATTCTCCCACCAAAGAGATGCATGACCTTTCAACCGGGTATAGGCATATTTCATCTTCCTCTCTTCTACAGTGTTTTCAAAATCAAAATACTTCTCCATCTCTAAGATCCAATTCATCAATTCATCAATTCATCTATATCCTACTTCCCATCATATTTCGGTGGGGTAAAATGAGGTTTAGTGTCTTCCCTACTCAAAACCCTTAAAAACCTTTCTTCATCCGAATCAAATGTTGATAGGTTTACTTGTTCTACAAGGGCTTCTTCCCTTCATCTTCACTTACATCTTCAATATGTCAGCCTCTTCTCTGGGCTATCTCCACAGCTTCTAATTGGGTTGCTATTCCTTGCAACATCTCCATCACAACAGGGTCTACATTCCCATGCGCTCCACCATTCCTAGTTTCTCTTCGTGCCATTGATTCATGCTAGTCCTTTGCAATTGCATGTCGGATCTGCAATCTGCCACCCTACAATAACATTCAGGACACACAACCTCCAGATTGAAACTTCGCTCTAATACCACTTGAAGCAATCACCGGTGAGGAGGAACCTCAAGGAGGTCATCCAGACTAGTCAATAAGAGTAAACACAACAAAAACACACAGATATGATGGAGGCAATGCAAAACAGATAGTTTTTTATTGCATGAAATTTGATTATGTCCAACTGGTAACAACCAGGTTACAACATACCGACACATAGGCCTGGTAGAATAGGTCACAATAGGACCTTGAATCAAAAGATCTAGCTTCTAGACATAGTCTATCTATCTGATACTCTGATTGATTCTAATTGATTTCATTCTAAAGCATGTTTACAAATATATATATATATATATATATATATATATATATATATATATATATATATATATATATCGATCCAAAGGATCCAGTTGACCCAAAAGGGATCAAAACCCGAAGAACAAGACCTAATGTGCAAAATGAACAAGGTCAACCTCTGCCAAGAGATTCTTCTAGAAAATCCAAAGGATGAAACATAGAAAGTCAGCCACATGCCAAGAAAAATCTAGATCAATGCTCAAGGCTCTGCAAGCTTCAGAATGGGTTTCGGTAGATCACAAGAATAGGTCTCAGGCAATCAGTAACAAGAAATTATCATGGAAACTGGTAGTGATATCTTGCCAGAAAGTGATCCAAATGAGATGCGGTCTAAAAGAAAGAAAGGTGATCAAGTCTTCAAGTAGAATCCAACTCCACAGGATCCGATGAGCCAAAACTGGGACACACAGAAAGGAAAACTGAAACTACAAACAAAACAAAAAGGAAAATGTTTTTGGTTGATGCAAGATTTTTGTGAACCAGGGATGCTCCTGCATCAAAATATAATACCTCTTGTGTCATTAGCATTCTTATAGCTTTAAATCATCTCATCAATCTTGATTGAACTGATCCCGAAATTCTCCTTGTACTCATTTGCAGTATCAAGATAATATCTAAGAAGAATGATCTACCTTTCAATATCTTCCTTGTGTTGTCTGGAATATTGCAGGTCAAGTTTCAATTGGCCATTCTCACAATCAAGTCTGCAACATTCATCAGATTTGTATTCCAATAACTGAGAAAGCTTCTCATCATTCTTCTTCCTTTCCTCAATCTCCCTTGTCAATTTCATCACAATGGCTTCCATCTCATTCTTTTGAGCTGCATTATCCCTGACAAGCTTCTCACATTCTTCTATCTTTTCCTTCAGGGCTTCATCAGCCATTCTTAGACTTTCTTTCTACTTAAGTTGATCAACAAGCTCCTTTCTCTTTTCCTTGTACCTATTCAATTTCTCCTTTAATGACTGAATGAAATTTTTAGCATCCTTAAAATTTGTTTTCAATTCCTGGACTTTGGCTTTGGACTGATCAAGATCATCAAGTGCACCAAGTAGCTATTGTCTAAGACTACTAAAATCCATTAAAACACCTATGAGGATCTTACTCAAGCTTCTAGGCTTATTTTAAGGAACTAGGCTCTGATACCAATTGTTGGAATCAAGGAACACAAAGAGGGGGCATGGGGGTGAATCAATGTTCTGCAATCTTTAACATTATTAATTTGATTCTTCAACCATCCAATGCAAATCAACAAAAGAAAGATGTAAACACATAAGGCAAATATCCACAACACCAAATTTATACGTGGAAAACCTAGTTAAGGGAAAAAACATAGTGGGAACCTACCCACAATGAGATAATACCCTATTGGGAGTAAATGAAAATATTACAATGGGGAATGCACATGCATTCAAGCACATTGCCTAGAGCTCACTGCTCAAATTACAAAGAGGGATACAAGCCGAAAGGCTCAATGCCTTAAAAAATTATTACAAAAGATACAATAAGGTTTGAACTATTGAATAACATCAACAAATTCTTGAGTATAGTTCTGGTTAAGAACAAAACACATAATCTTACTTTGCTCTACTATACTGCTCTATTTTGATATTCTGCTATATTTTGAAGCACAAATCCTTCACTTGTGCACGTGAAACTATGCACAACCACTCACAATCATTTTACACACAACCACCAATGCCAAAAATGATCATATCAATCACTCTTATATATCTACAACATCAAATTAGATCTTCTTCATGTCAGCCCATAAATGCATCACACAAATGAAATGTGTATACCAAGACGAAACAATCCAAACTCAAATGCATATGTGGACCAAAAATAATTGTCCACATGCTTCCCATATGTCAGCTAATCATCCTCAAACACAATTACAATCACCAAAATCGATCCACATAATCCGTACAATGTTTTACCACACGAGACTGCTAATGAACACTGTTCTATCCAAAAACCTGTATACTAGACCTTCCAACTCACTCAAGAATCATCATTGGAGGCCACAAACCTGGAATAAGGTGAATAACACTTCCATAAAGCTTCCCACAAATCCACAACCCAAAAAATTTACCAAAAATGAACCGCCAATCAAAATACTGCATACTACCGGATACATTGTTCTATCTCACCAAACCTTTTCGGACCTTACCAAAGCTCAACCACACTTCTAGAAAGAACAAATTATGTTCTGTGGATGGAATGTTTGACATTAGTTTCCATCAATGACAAAATTTGATCATCTATGCAATGTCTCCTTCCAACACTATCACCACCTTAGGTACGATCTCCTCTAGTCTTTTAGCCAATATTTTATAAGAGAAATTCAATAAGGTGATAGGTCTCCAATTATTGATAAGGGATTTATCTCCATCTTTGGGGATGAGTTTAATTACTCTAGAATTTATATTCTTACCCAAAGAATTATTATCAATGGATTCCTTGTAAATAAGTAGAAGCTCCTCTCCTATCCACTTGATATTCTTTTTCTAGAACTCAATTGGCAACCCGTCAGGGCTAGGTGCCTTGTCATTCTTAAGTGATTGTATGACCCTTTCAATTTCCTCTATAGATAATTATTTGTCTAATTTATAAGTATCCTCCCCACTGATATTTTTGGGGATAATACTAGTAATCTTCCTTCTTGCATTATCCTTAATCCAAAGTCTTCTATAGAGAAGAACTTATGGTAAAATTGAGTGAATTGTCTTAAGATTTTTTTTTGATCTATGATACAATCCCCTTCTTCATAGATGATATCAATCCATTCTCTAGATTCCTTACTCCTAAGAATATGGAAGAAATTTTTTGAATCTTTGTCACCATGTTCCAACCAATTGATTTTTACTCTAGTTTTAACACCTTGAATTCTCATATTATGAATCTTTCTCAATTCGTCCTTAGCTTCTCTAAGTTTATCAGAAACCTCTAAGTTGCTAGGTTTTAATTGAATAACTTCTTCAACTTTGACAAGGTTGTTGTGCATCTCAGTCTCCATTCTTGTGGCATCTTTCACTTTTTTTTTTTCCAACAATCTCAAACATGATCTTCCAAATCTACATTTTGATTCCACTTTTCTACAACACTTTTTTACCTGGGATCCCAAGAGTTATATTGTCTTATGATGTAAGAGGAATACACAACATACTCATCTTCCAATAGACTAGTGTTAAGAGAAAAGGATTCCCTTTTCTCCTGAGACAAAGGGGTGGTAGGAATGAAATAAAAGGTAGCCTGTATGGGATGATGATCTAAAAGAGTTTAAGGAATCATCCTCACACTACAACCCTTCTCATCCTTTTTCACAATGATTAGGTCCTTGTTAAAATAGAATCTATCTAGTATGCTATAAATCTTCTTGCACCCTTGTTGGAAGTTGCACCATGTGTTCTTTTCATTCTAACTAGGAGGTCAAGAAGTCTAAGCTTTTTGACCATTCGATACCTGAATAATTTATCATTAAGCTTCCAATCAAACTTAATACCACCTAACTTGTGTTGTGGGTGTTCCACCATATTAAAATCACCTCCTAGGATCCAACAAATTTCCTCAATCTATGCTACCCATCTCCATATCTCAAAACATTCCTTGTGGTCATTCGAAGCATAGTTAAAGGCAACCCCAAATTCCCACTCTTTGTATTTCACAATGATCCACGCTATTCTATTACATAGGGAGCATCCCCATCTACTAACAAACTTAGCCCCTTTTTTAAAATCAGAATGGCATCCCCACCTTTCACCTTTGAATGTTTTGTGACAAAGTGTTTAGCCTCCCTCAAAATACATTTTAGGTTTATGTCTAGGGAAAAGTGAACAAATTTGATCTCCTGGAGTAGGAGGATATCTACATTCTTTTTCATTTAAAAAAATCTCTTTACTACCTATTTTTTGTCTAGGGATTCAAGACCCCTAACATTTCAAGATACACAATTCAAATCCATCAAAGAGATTAAGGAGCAGTGTCCATTGGTGCCCTATAAGTTTTGTAGCATTAGGGTAGTTGACTTTTTTGAGTCAATTTATCTTTCTTCTTAGCACTAGATCCACTAGGCCTACCCCTCTTTCTTTTCAATTCAAAATCTTGATTAGCCCGCAAGGGAGAGGATATAAAAAATTTACCATTCTTATTGTGCTAACTTTTCCTAGCTTTGGCCTTCCTAGATCCAAGTTCTTTCATGGTTTTCTCAAGTAGTTCAACTGAGTCTAAGCCCTTATATGGGACAATAGCCAATTTATTCTAATATTCAAGACTATCTTCCTCAAGACCAACCACCCTCTCCACTTCTCCATCTTCTAAAATCAAGTCCTCATCAACCCAATCATGGATGAGGGTGTAGTCACAGACATTAGGGTCCACAATACAGGTAGACTTCAATGGATAAATGAAAGGAATGGTATGTTGGCATTATCGATGAATTTATTATGTGTTGCATTAATGTTTTGTCATTGATGTCAACACTAGTTGTTATGTTTGGTTACCGACAGATAGGTTTTGGTTATCGGTAGAAGATCTAGTGTTACCGATAGAAGAGAATATCTATTGAACACTTCCGACATGTTTGGATCAATGGAGTATGTTTGATTTTTAATGTTACATGTTCCTAGAGCATGTTTTGGTTATTTGGTATAGACTTGGTAATCAGATGCTATCATACACTCTTGTAAACCCTTATCGGCATTGGATTAAGGTTTAACCGACAGAGCTCTCACTGAGGAATCTTGACAAGATGCATAAGTAGTGTTGGTGTGGCTTTTAGGATGCTGAAGATGTTCTCTGGTCATGCTTCAACTAGGTGGAGACATCACTTTAGTGTGGTGGAACCCAAAATAGGTCTAGTGCCTATCTAGGTTATGGACTAGTATCATGTTAACGTGTACTCTACATGTTACTAGGATGTTTCAAGATGTTCTATGGATTGGTTATTGTTGTTTTGGTCTTAAGCCGACATGGCATATCATTGTAATATGGATTTATGTAATGATCTTATTGTAATATATTTTAGGTGGCTGACCTAATTGGTTTAGGCCTTAGGGTTGGTATAAAATGATGTAAGATCTCATTGTAGATCATGGTATGGGAATAGGGAATAATTTTTGTGGTCTTAAAATGAAATATCATATGCAAAGGAGATTTGATCGATCATAGGTGACCTAATTGGGATTAAGGAAGAGGTCAAAGGCCTCTAGTATTAAGCTTAATTGGGACTGTAATCAGGCATGGTAGATGCTATCTCTGGTAGTTCATTACTTTGGATTGTTGTCCATTTATCTTGAGGTGGTTGCAACCTCTTTGTAGTCAGTGAGACTCTTTTGTAAGGAATAGTACACTCTAGGAAGTGTGTCTTCTTGCATGTGCAGGCCCCTCATTGTATCACATACTTTCTATAGAAGTGTCATCTGACTAAGGGTAGGCTTCCCACCATGGTTTTTCCCTTTCTGGTTTTTCCATGTACAAATCATGGTATTATGTGGTATGGTTTCATTGCATTGATTATCTGTTTAATTGTTAAGCTGTATTGTTTATCGGTATCTGTTCCTACTAACATTTATTTATGTTTTACTGGTACTTAATCTAGTTAAAGATTATTAAGTGGATTAATTGATATAATATGTTAACAACTAATTCACCCCCCCCCCCCTCTCAGTTCTTCACTAGTTATCCTAACAATTGCTATCATAGCTTTGGTCCTCTTTTGCAGAAGCTTAACCGCTTGAGGTAGATCCTATGGCAACTAATCCACTGACAATTATTTTGAGAAGAGAAATCCCTAAGCATGATGGAACAAATTATGGGATATGGAAAATTTGAATGGAGACTCATCTTAGATGTCTTGGCAAGGATATTTGGGAGATCACTGAGAAAGGTTATACACCTTATGATCCAACATTTGGAAATCCTCCTCCTGCAAACTTGGATAAGAATATTGAAAATAATTGCAGAGCTAGAGAAGCCCTCTTGTGTGCACTTACTGATTAGAAAATCATGGGATTGATGGATAAATCATCGGCAAAGGTTATGTGGGATAAATTGCAAACTCTGAATGAAGGTGACCCTACTGTCAAAATTGCTAAACTTGATGGTTACCGGGTAAGATATGAAAACTTGAAGATGGAAGATAATGAAAGAATTGATGTGTTTATGGAAAGATTAAATGAGATTGTTATGGGAATTCAATGTTGTGGAGGATCTCTGAGTGAAGATGAAATAGTTTCCAAAGTCTTGAGAGCCCTTCCACCGGCTTACAAGATGAAGGCAACTTCAATTAATGAGTTGAGAACAATGGTAAACACTTCAGTTAACATAGACATTCTGATTGGCAAATTATCTTCTTTTTTGAGCTTGAAGAATTTGGATCTTCTGGAGCTACAAAATCTGAACCTGCTTTTCGTGCATCATCATCATCATCTAACAGAAAAAGTGATTGGAAAGCCTTATATGCAAAATAATTAGAATATATGAGGAAAGAAGATGAATAATTTGAGCAACTTGAAGCCTTATTTTCTAGAAGAGTACCTAAAGGACTGACAAGAAGTAAGTATGAAGGAAAAGCACCTTTTAAATGTTTTGAATGTAATAAGATTGGTCATTTTGCATCTAGATGTCTTGAAAGGAATGCAATATTTGAGGAAAGAGTTAAGAAATCATTTAAGCCTAACCAGGACAGATATAGATTCAAGAAAAGTAAACAATTCTACATAGAAGATGAGGAAGGAGTAAGTGATGACTCTGGGGATGAACCGACAAAAGACTCTACTAGTGGATCAAGCAATGGAAAGGAATGGGTATTCTATGCTTTAAAGGAAGATGAACTGGAACCAGCTATCATGAATGAAGAAAAGGCCCTGGTAGCAAAAGTTGAAGATAAGGATGAATGGGTAATTGATTGTGGATGCTCACATCATATGACTAGAGATAAAAGAAAATTTCTATTCCTGCAAGAATACAATGTCGACCAAGTCAAATTTGGAGATGACAAAGCATGTATGATCAAAAGTAGAGGTATTATTTCTCTAGATGGTAAACATATTACTAATAATTTCTATTATGTACAAGGTTTAAAGCATAATCTTTTGAGTGTTGGTCAATTGGTAGACAAGGATTTCCAACTTCAGTTTAAAGATAGAAAATGCAAAATCATTAACAAGAATGGTTTGTAAATTGCAACCAGTATTTAGACTGGAGGTAATATCTTTCACTTGAACACTAATAATAAGACATATTTTATTGCTTATATTGATGAGAGTTGGTTATGGAATAAGAGGTTGTGTCATGTTAATTTTGATTGTATTGTTAAGATCAGTTCAACTAAGGCAGTTAGAGATATACCTAAGATTGTGAAGCCTCATAATCCAGCATGTAAGGAATGTCAAATGGGAAAGAAAGTTAGATCTTCTTTTAAGAGAAAACAAGATAAATCTAATGATGTTCTTGATTTGATTCACACAGACTTATGTGGTCCTACAAGGACTAGAAGCTTTCAAGGTGATAAGTATTTCATGTTGATTATTGATGACTATTCTAGGATGATGTGGATGACTTTTCTTAGGGAGAAGTCTGAAGCCTTTGAAAAATTCAAGATCTTTAAAGCAAAGGTTGAAACAGAAACTGGATTGAGAATCCAATGTCTAAGATCAGACCAAGGCGGTGAGTTCACTTCTTATGAATTTAATAGTTATTGTGAGAGAAATGAAATTAGGAGACAATTATCTGCACCTCAGACTCAGCAGAATGGAGTAGTGGAAAGAAAGAACATAACCATTTTGGATGCAACAAGATCTATGATGATGGAAGCCAAATTGCCTCACATCTACTGGAGAGAAGTAGTGAGTACAACAGTCTACACATTCAATAGAGTTCACATTAAAGGTGAAACCGGTAAGACCCATTATGAATTATGGTTTGGACCTACACCTATTGTTAAATATTTCAAAAAATTTGGAAGTAAATGCTATATCAAAAGAGATGATTCAATTGGAAAGTTTGATCCTAAATGCGATGAAGGGATATTTCTTGGTTATTCAATTCAAAGAAAATCATATAGATGTTATAACAAAAGATTGTAGAAAATTGTGGAGAGCGTTAATGTGAAAGAGGATGAGCAATACAGAAATCAATCTATATCATATGATAGGGAACCGACAGTGGAAATGATCATAACTAAACTGGCAATGCCTTAATCAGTATAGGAAATTGAGACAGTTACACCGACACAATCAGAAAATTCAACTGTGACTGATGATCAGAGCAGTGAACCTGAAGTTTAGAAGACACCAAGGTATGTAAGGATAAATCATTTTGAAGATCAAATAATTGGAGATAGGAACAAGGGAGTTATGACAAGAAGAATACTGGTAAATGAAGAGGTATGTCTTATTTCTCTAATTGAACTGGCATCTGTTATTCATTGGTTAAAGGCTATGGAAGATGAATTAGATCAGATAGAGAAGAATGAGACTTGTACTTTAGTTCCCCAACCTAAAATTAAGAATGTTATTAGAACTAAATGGGTTTTTAGGAATAAACTGAATGAGGATGGTCAAGTTGTAAGAAACAAGGCTACATTGGTTTGTAAAGGATATTCTCAAAAGGAAGGAATTGATTATGGTGAGACATTTGCACCTGTAGCTAGAATTGAAGCTGTTAGACTATTTCTTGCTTATGCAACTTATAAGAACTATGAGGTTTATCAAATGGATGTTAAATGTGCATTTTTGAATGGTGAACATGAGGAATAAGTATAAATTGAGCAACCTGATGGATTTTCACTGACAGATGATAAAGATATGGTTTGCAGATTGAAGAAAGCTTTATATGGATTGAAACAAGCTCCTAGAGCTTGGTATGCAAGGTTGGATAAATATATTTTGAAGCTTGGTTTTACTAAAGGCAGTGCTGATAGTAATTTATATTATAAGATCATTGATGATGATATTCTAATTATTGAAGTATTTGTTGATGATATCATTTTTGGAGGAGAAGATAAATTGTGCATGGAATTTGCTAACAACATGAAGAATGAATTTGAAATGTCCATGATTGGCGAGATGAAATTTTTCTTAGGTTTGTAGATTACTCAAACTATCAAAGGCATATTTATCTATCAAACTAAGTATCTGAGGGAATTGTTGAAGAAGTTTGGTATGGATAATTCCAAACCAGTAAGTACTCCTATGGTGACAAGTGAGAAATTATTTATCAAGGATACTTCTACACCGATAAGTCTGAAAAGGTATAAGTCTATGATTGGTGGCTTGCTATATTTAACTCAAACTAGATCAGATATTATGAATGCAATAATTATTATTTCAAGATATCAAAGTAATCCTAAATAAAATCATGAATATGCAGTAAAGAGGATATTCCAGTATTTGCAAGGAACAACAGAATATGGCTTATGGTATTCTAGAGATTATGATTTCACTTTATGTGCATATACTGACTCAGATTGGGTAGGAGATATTGATGATAGGAAGAGAACTTTTGTTGGAGCTTTCTTTCTTGGAAAGAAACTGGTGTCATGGATCAACAAAAAATAGTCATGCATTTCTTAATCTACTACAGAAGTTGAGTATGTTGCAGCAACAACTAAATGCACCCGTCTTGTGGATGAAGTAAATGTTGAAGGATATCAAGGTAAATTGTAGTGAATCGGTAGTTATCTATTGTGATAACTCTGTAACTATTGACATGTCTAAGAATCCGATATTTCACTCTAAGACTAAGCATATATCAATAAAGTATAAATTTATGAAGGACAAGGTAGAAGGAAAGGGAGTCAAATTGGTTTATGTGAACACTAAAGAACAGATTGTAGATATATTCACTAAACCATTCTCTAAGGAATCATTTGAGTATTTGAGAGATAGGTTAGGGGTTTCTGCCCCTCCAACAGAGACTTAATTGATGCAGTTTGTCATCAGTATGACATGCATCATCAGAGATACTATTCATTTTGGCACTGATGAGTGGTGCTACTACTCAAGGGGAGTAGTCAACTTTGACTCAGAGGTTTACATTCTTGCTTTGATATTTGTGTCAGATTTCTGGCATTGATGTCAAAGGGGTAGAGATAGTGATGTGAAAAATAATTTTAGAACTTTACAAAGATATCATTCACAGGGGGAGAGTTATTGATATTCAAGAGATTTTTGGTTGTCTTCCACTGGGGGAGACTTGTTTGGCATTTTTTTGGTACTTAGATGTTTTTCACATCTAGTGTTGCCATCAATGCCAAAGGGGGAGATTGTTGGCATTATGGATGAATTGATTATGTGTTGCATTGATGTTTTGTCATTGATATCAACACTAGCTATTATGGTTGGTTACTGGAAGATAGGTTTTGGTTACCGGTTGAAGATCTATTATTACCAATATAAGAGACTATCTGTTGGAAACTTCCGACATGTTTGGATCAATGGTGTATGTTTAATTTTATGTGTTACATATTCCTAGAGCATGTTTTGGTTAGTTGGTATTGACTTGGTAATAGGATTCTATCATACACTCTTGTAAACCCTTACCGGCATTGGTTTAAGGTTTAACCGACAGAGCTCTCACTGAAGAATCTTGACAGGATGCATAAGTAGTGTTGGTGGGGCTTTCAGGATGTTGAAGATGTTCTCTAGTCATGCTTCAACTAGGTGGAGACATCACTTTGGCATGGTGGACCTAGAATAGGTTTGGTGCCTATCTAGGTTATGGATCGGTATCATGTTAACGTGTACTCTACATGTTACTGGGATGTTTTGGGAAGTTCTATGGATTGGTTATTATTGTTTTGGTCTTAAGCCGACATGGCATATAATTATAATATGGATTTATGTAATGATCTTATTGTAATATCTTTTAGGTGGCCGAACTAATTGGTTTAGGGTTGGTATAAAATGATGTAAGATCTCATTGTAGATCATGGTATGGGAATAGGGAATAAGTGTCGTGGTCTTAAAATGCAATATCGTATGCGAAGGAGATTTGGTCGATCATAGGTGATCAAATTTGGATTAAGGAAGAGGTCAAAGGCCTCTGGTATTGAGCTTAATCAGGACTATAATCAGGCATGGTATATGTTATCTCTAGCAGTTCATTACTCTAAATTGTTGTCAATTTATCTTGAGGTGGTTATAACCTCTCTGTAGTCAGTGAGACTCTTTTGTAATGAGCAGTACGCTCTAGGAAATGTGCTTCCCTGCATGTGCAGGCCCCTCATTGTATCACATACTTTCTGCAGAAGTATCATCTAACTGTGGGTAGGCTTCCCACCATGGTTTTTCCCTTTCTGGGTTTTCCACATACAAATCATGGTGTTATGTGGTATGTTTGCATTGCATTGATTATCTATTTAATTGTTAAGTTGTATTGTTTACTGGTATCTGTTCCTACCGGCATCTATTTTTGTTTTACTAGTACTTAATCTGGTTAACGGTTATTAAGTGGATTAATTGATATAATATGTTAACAACTGATTCACCCCCCCCTTCTCAGTTGATCATCGATTATCCTAACAAGGCAGCTGAGGGTTCTGTAATAATAATAAAATCAATGAGAGGGACTTCTGGGTTGTAATATTTCTTGATCACAAAAAGGCCTCTCCAAACCCTTGTTCAATTTTCCAGGAGCACTACAAGAAACCCTTGAAATATCCCTGTCTCCCCACCCCCTTGTAGGAATCACCTCAACCCTATATGCATTGGAGGCCATACTATCCATGGATCCATCCTGATCCTTGCTAGTGTTTCTAACATAACATATTCATTCTTACTACCCACTCTATCATGAAGCACCTTATCAATCCTCCTTTTGAAGGCACCAATATTATTGATCTTCTGGAAGGAAAGTTGTTGGGTATTTAAGGTTCTATGTATAGGGTTTCTAGCATCTTGTGGAGGTTCAAGGAGACAAGATAAGGCATCTTAGGTAGGAGGATAATGAGGCAGAGTGGAAAAAATATGCACAACAATAACGAGATCCCCAGAAGCACCAAACAAGGGATAATGAGTGAGAGGTGAGGTAGAACAAGAAGTGGGAATAGAGCCAACTACATATTACTCGACGTAGGGGTGACATAGTTAACAAAACTAGGGTTAGCAGAGGGTTTTTGATTAGACACAAAGAGACAATTGGGCTTCTTTCTCTTCAATAAGGGTATTTTTTTCCTCAAATTCCATTCCATTCTACAAAGAAAACCAGCATTAATACATCCCAAATATTTTATTAGGCATGCAATAGTGTCATCTCCAAGTTAAAAAATGAGCTCTTTTGGTAAATCCTTCCTCGAGTTAATGGAGAGAAGGAGTCTAGCATCTACATGCAAAATAAAAGAAGGAGAGTTGTCCATCCTTAGGACATTCCCTAGGGTGCCCACAACTTTAGGGATAACCTGCCAAAGATAGGGAGGGATTTTGTGAACAGTGACCGATCTAGGGCACGAAAGTGAAACCACTTCATCTTTATTGGTGTCTGGAGACCAACCCAAAGCCCTAAACCATCCTTGGCCAATATGCTAAAACTATTTCTTAATGACTTCTTTTTGATAACTAGGGTTATTGAAAAAATTTATAAATAGTCCTTTTTGCACCATTCTATAGAGAGAAAACAAACCTAGTTTTTTTACCCATACATTTTGGAGCCAAGAATTCATAAAGTTACGAGAAGGCAATTTATTGGAGTCTAGGGCCACAAGAAAGATTGTAGGAAATTTAAGCCTAATATTTTCCTTAGAAATAACATTAGCCATATATTCATTAGGTTTGATAATGAGTCTATTACCAACAAGGCACTTGTCGTGCTCTCCTCCATGGCTGTCGGTGGGGTCTTGTTGCAACACGACAAACTCGACATTCTCTAGTAGTCCCCTACTAACCACCAATGTGTATTTGAAGGATTTTTCTCTACGTTCACCCTTGCTAGTCAGGTTACCCACCAAATGACCATCCCTGAGCAAGACATGGGCCATAAACAAGTAAAACACTATTCAATAAACTACAGTAAATATGATACAAAACTAGGAAAGGAAAGGACTAGATGACCTGACCTTGCCCATGGTGAGAAAACATCTACTCGTGCGACATCGGATTCCTCAATACTGAGAGCCAAGTTGTAGAGCCAATGACCATCCCTTCCACCTAGTGGTGATTTACAACAATAAATTAAAGAATTACAACAAATGGCAAGTATGTGAATGCTGAAAAGAATTACACGATTCAGGACATTTGTCCCTATCCTTTTGATTGAAGCATACCTATGCCACCCTTTCCTATACATTTTGTGGTACCTAAATTTGAAAAATATAAAGGAAAAGGAGATCCTAAGGCACATATTAGATAATTTTTCACATCTTGTGTAATGTTGGCTCAAGAGGACTCTTAATGTATTTATTTCCATAAAGTTTATGTGGACAAGCCATGGAATGGTTTTCACAGTTACCATCTAGAATTAAGTCATGGGGTGAATTGGTAGAAGAATTTATCCATTTTTTATATAACATTGAATGTGAGGTTTTGGTGACAACATTACACAATACTAAAAAATGAAATGGGGAATCCATTGAGTCATTTTTTGCAAAGGAAAATTTTAGCTAGGTGATGCCCTTGCCACATTCCACAAAAGCAAATGGTTGAAATGTTTACACAAAATATAAATTGGGATATTGGATATGAACTTTGTAAAGCATGTTTACCTATATTTCAAGAAGTAATTGGAAAGGGTCTCTCTATTGAAAAGGTTCTCATCAAGCAAGGAACTATCAAATTCTTTAAATAAAACAAAGATGAAGATAATGCAAAATAAAAAAACCCCAATTTTGGAACAAGAATAAGAACACAATGAACAATGGAGTTGTTGATGCAAAATAGTTAATCCTATGGTATGTTTCCTTGGTGATAGCTCTTCTAATAATCAAGTTAATACACAAAGGGCACCAAGGCCTCCAAGGAAGTACACACCTTTGGGAGAACTGATTGAATTTGCATTGGAGAAACTCATTGCAAATAAGCTCATTACTTTGCCCGATAATCCACCATTTGAACCAAGAGTAAAACCTTCATGGTGGAATGACAACACATTTTGTGAATATCATAAGAGCAAGGGTCATAAGACTAGTAATGACCATAAACGAAGAAATCTCATTCAAGACCTCATTGATAATGGATCAATTGAAGTCAAAGGTCACTCTTCCAATGAATCACAAGCAATGTTTAAGAATCCATTTCCAAAACATGATAAGGGAAAATCCCATAAAATATATAATAATTATAATTATACCAATGCAAATTATGACTACACCCTGAATCACATCACTAAAGTGGACCCTCATGTATCTACCATAACCATAAAAGGAAAATATCCTGAATGTAATGTTACTACTCAATAAGGTAAAGTCACTCTACAAGGTACTACATCCAAAACAACTTCATCATTTAATAATCAATATGACCTTGTAGACTAAATGGGAAAGAAACCCACCCTTATATCAATTTAGGAACTCTTTCACACTTCACCTTCACACAAAGAAATTCTAGACAAGACCTTGCAAGAGACATTTGTGCCTACCAATCTAAATGTGGACCAATTTCAAGCTATGGTGGGATACCTCTCTATCCATCATATTCTTACATTCATTGAAGTAGATGATGCATCTCCATAATAACCACATAATGCACCACTTCATATTGATGCTTTCCTCCATAAACACTGAATAAAACAAGTACTGATAGATGGAGGAGCAAGTCTTAATATTTTTACCTTAAAGTTGTCTTACCATTGAGATTATCTGAAAAGGTCATGGATTCTAGAAAGAAGATTGCCATAAAAGCATATAATTATGAAGAGGAATCATCTAAACAAACAATCACTTTGCCACTTAGAGTGGGGCCTGTGTGTGTGAAAAGTGGGTAAGTATCTGCAAGCTGTAAGACACAACACTTCAATTAATTCATTGCATGCATAGTTAGACAAATATAATCATGAATATGAAAACCATAACAAATTTACCTATTGCCTTCTAAAAGATGCGAGTATAGACTTGCTCTCAAATTTGTATAAGCAATACTAGTGACTAGACTACACCAAGATGAAGGATTTAATCTATATGCGCACAAGAATAAGCTAAATGAATGAATATTAAGCTAGATGAATGAAGATTAAGCTAGATGAATAAATATTAAGCTAGATGAATGAAGATTAAGCTAAATGAATACAAGCAATAATGATTAAACTGAGTATGCAAAATGATAGACTAAGATGCAATAATCTCATAGCACAATATCTTCAATGACTCCAGAGCAAAAACTACACAATAAAAAATAAATCTCTAGGGTGTTTTGAATGAGAGATGAAGGTTGAATTTATAGAGACTCAAAAGAGAGACCAATAGTCAAGATCGATTAGCAATGAGCGGTTGAGATTCCTCAAGAAAAAGCACAATCCTAGTTAATTGAAATAATTGAGAGATCATATTAAGTTAACCTTGAGATAGATTCCAATTATAGCTTGATTGAATGCATTTAGATTATAAGTATAAATCTGCATTGGAGATAAAATTTAGTTTATTCCATACACTTGAGATAAAAATAGGTGATGTTGGTCTCAAAAAAGACACCCAAGTTCACCTGCAATCTATCTATGAAATAGCCAATCTCAATCAATGAAAAGCTTAAGAGCTTGGACAACATAACATAGGATCCTAATGATCTGCAAGACCTAGGGGAGGACAACCTTTGATGCACAAAGTACAACTAGTTATAAACATATGGCATCAATAAAAGAAGATTAATCTCACAGGGCTCAACAACAAGGAGGTTACTGCAGATGGGCTAGATCTACATTGACATCTCAACAAGATTGGAGCATGAGATATATGGAACATCTAAAACTACAAACATGAAAGAAAATGGATACTTGATATTCTAAAATCTCTAAGAATCCCCAAAATCTACAAGACCACTGCCTTATCCAAGGGCATGGAATCATACATCAAACTGAAAAGGAAAACCTCTATTGCAAATCCAATTTATTGAGAAAGATGTCCCTGTATTAATGCCTGACATTAATACGTTCTAAACTCAAATAGAGGATCATACATATCCAAACATTATCCTAAATCCAATTTGATTATTCATAGAATTTAAACTCTTCCTTGAAGAGTACCTAAGAACACTCATTACACTCCCACTTTGAGAGGACAAACCCAAACTCCCTTGAAGACTGGATTTATTGAAAACAAGAGAATGCCTAGAGATAATCCAATAAACTATATATATGCCTTACATATATGTGACCTGCAACAGAAAACATTTACAACAAGAAGATACTCTATTACTTGAAAAGGGACATTGTATTACAAATTTGGCAAAAAGATGAGAAAATTGAAACCAAGATTCAAGAGCCTTGCTCACAAAAAATATGGAACCCCTCCAAAATGAGAAGACTCTTGAATAAGAAGGCAGGGAGGAAAAAATCAGATTTCATTCTCTGACAATGGTAACCACCCTATCTTTCAACATTAACTGATTCACACAACTTGGCCTGCAGAACATCCAATCTCTCTGGCTGAAAAATCAAATCTGATATCTTGAGGCATCTACCCCATAAATACATGTCATGGGTTACACTTGATTTTAGAATAAAACTCCTTGGATTGAGAGCTTTCCAACGATATATAATACTTATATATCGGGCAAACAAAATCCCTTAGGTGCATTAATCCCTCTTCAAGTCAGTCGTTTAATTTTCTACCTTTCCACCACAGTCTGAAATCATATTTAAATCTTTGAATTTTGCTGCGCAGATCTTTGCCATGCATCTCTACCACATGGAACCTTCTAATTCATTCCAGGGCCCTTATCCTTCCACCTCAGCACCACCTGAGCTCACCACCAGAATGGAGCTCTTTGTTTCTTCCTCGACTTGCTTGTTCTTTATTTCCTTCAGACTGCTCTACTTCTCCATCGGGCCCCATCGCTTGGTCACCAAGTCACAGCTATTAGCCATCAAGCAACTTTTCATTATGACTTGGTGATAGTCATTGATCTCCCTTGGATCACCGTTGATCAGCCTTGACTTGCTGTTAGGACCTAGAGGCAACTAAGAGGGGGGGTGAATCAGTTGTCTATTAATTTCAACCCAAATATAACTTAATCAAACTTGATACATAATACTGATAAACCAAACTTAATTTTAGTTGACAGTTTAACAGTTAATGACAATACCAGTAAAGCTTAATGCATGAAATAGAAAGAGAAATAACATCCACAACACATAACATAGATATTTGTATGTGGAAACCCTGTAAGGGGAAAAATCACGGTGGGAAACCTTACCCACAATCAGATGATACTACTACAGATAGTATGTGTTTACAAATGGGGTTTGTACATGCAGAAAGGCCAACTGCCTAGAGCTCACTGCTCAATCACAAAATAAGAGTCACGCTGACTACAATAGGATGGTTAAATCCTAGATAATGTACTACTCAAAATAGCATCTTCATATGCTGGATTTAGTACCGGTTAGGCTCAGATTGTCTCCTTCATACCTTCCTTGAATCTTCAAATGATTTTTGCGTGAGTAGCTATGCTTATATTTGCATATAATGAATATCACAACCTTATCTTATCTCCTATCGTCTATATCATCATGTTAATCTCACAATTGAGATCTTACATATATATCAAAACCTAAGACCAAATGTGTAGGTCGGCTCACTAAGAATATTATAATTAAATAAATTATAAATGAATCAATATGTGATGCATCATGTTGGCTCAATGCATTTACAATAATAACCAATCAATAAATCATCTCCATAACGTGTCGTACTAATCTAGAATAGATAACGCATGCCGGTCCATAACCTAGACCAATTTTTCGGTAACAACAAATATGTCAACTCGATTAGACCAATAACCAAATCACCAAAACCAAGTGTCCAAACCATTTCTTTGACATAACCAAGTAATCTCCAGATGATAATAAGTCATCCTCTATGTCAGTGAACCAGATACCGGTGACTGTGCATAAGTCACTGAACATGTCGGTGAACATAACCAAAGATCTCTAGAAAGATAGGTGTTGATAAGTGTTGACAAATGTTGACATCAATGACAAAACCAATGCAACACATCCATAATACCAACAATCTCCCCCTTTGGCATTCATGGCAACACAAGATGGAAAAACAATCCAAGTGCCAAAGCAGAAATGCCAAAAACCAAAAACCAACAATCTCCCAAAGAGATCAATTACCAGAAATCAAAATACAGAATATCTCTCCCCCAATGGGTAATCTCTCCCCAAAAGATAATGTGTTTTTCCATAGATATCTCTCCCCCTTTGACATCAAATGCCAAAGCAATACAAAAACCAGATACAACCAGTTCATAGAACTAATTACAAATATCAACTACTCCCCCTGAGAAGTAGCTCACCTCCACCAAAGCTGGAAAAAGGTTTCTCTATGAATTTTGTCAGTCTAATGCCAATCTTCAACTGTCTAAGTCTCTATCGGTGAGGGTATTACCCCAAGCTTCTCTCTGAGATATCCAAAAGTTTCCTTAGGCAAAGGCTTGGTAAAGATATCTGCAATATGCTCTTTAGTATTCACATAAACTAGTTTCACTTCTTTTGCTTCAACATTCTCTTTCAAAAAATTGAATTTGATAGAAACATGTTTAGTTTTAGAGTGAAAAACCGGATTCTTAGATATATCAATTGCTGCCATATTATCACAATAAATAATTATAGGTTCTTTGCATTTTACCTTTATGTCCTTCAACATTTGTTTAATCCATAATACCTAAGTACAATTAGTTGTTGCTGCAACATATTTTGATTCTGATGTTGATAATGATGTACAACTCTATTTCTTGCTCAACCATGAAATCAATTTGCTACCAAGAAAGGATGCTTCGTCGATGGTGCTCTTTCTATCATCTATATCTCCTGCCCAATTAGCATTGGTGTATGCACATAAATCAAAAATTTTATCTTTAGGATACCATAAACCAAGATTTGTTGTGCCTTGTAGATACTGGAAAATCCTTTTCATTGTTGATTCATGATTTTCCTTAGGATTACTCTGAAATCTTGAAACAATACATACTACATTCATAATATTAAGTCTTGTTTGTGTCAAATATAGTAAACCTCCAATCATAGATTTATATCTTGTTGGATTAATAGGTGTTGAATCATCCTTCAATGATAGTTTGTCAATTGTAGTCATAGGAGTACTTACTGGTTTAGAGTTTTCCATACCAAATTTCTTTAGTAGTTCCTTCAAGTACTTTGATTGACATATGAATATACCTTTATCAGTCTGTAAAATCTGCAATCCTAAACATAATTTTATCTCCCCAATCATAGACATTTCAAATTATTCCTGCATCTTATTAGAAAAGTCATTACTCAATCCATCTTCTCCTCCAAAAATTATATCATCAATAAAAACTTCAATAACCAAGATGTCATCATTAGTCACTTTGAAATATAAGTTATTGTCAGCATTACCTTTAGTGTAACCAAGCTTCAAAAGATATTTGTCCAATCAAGCATACCAAGCTCTAGGAGCTTGCTTCAATCCATATAAATCTTTCCTTAACCTACAAACCATATCTTTGTCATTTGTCAAAGAAAATCCATCAGGTTGTTCAACATAAACTTCCTCTTCAAGATCACCATTCAGAAATGCATGTTTAACATCTATTTGATATGCTTTATAGTTCTTGTGTGCTGCAAATGCTAGGAATAGTCTAACTGCCTCAATTCTAGCTACCGGTGCAAAAGTTTCATTGTAATCAATTCCCTCTTTCTGTGAATATCCCTTACACACTAATCTTTCTTTGTTTCTGATTACCTTACCATCTTCATTGAGTTTATTTCTGAATACCCATTTAGTTCCAATTACATTTTTGTTTTTAGGTTGGGGAACTAATGTCCATGTGTTATTCTTTTCAATTTGTTCCAATTCATCCTCCATAGCCTTAATCCAATGTTTATCTTCACATGCCTCATTAACTAATGTTGGTTCAATTTGAGAAATTAAACATACCTCTTCATTTTCCAGTCTTCATCTTGTCATAACTCCTTGATACTTACTCCCAATTATCTAACTTTCAGAGTGATTCAATCTTACATACCTAGGTGTATTCACTTGTTGTTGTTCTTCAGTCACTATGGAATTCTCTGATGATGCCGGTGTGACTAGATCAACATTCTGTACCAGTGCATTCTGTATAGGTTCATTTGTGATTATCTCAATTGCCGGTTCAAAGTCCATAGACCTTGAATCTCTTCTAAAGTGTTCATCAATCTTTGCATTTGCACTCTCAATGATTTTTTGCAATCTTTTATTAAAACATATATATGCCTTGCTCTTAGATGAATAACCAAGAAATATTCCTTCATCACTTCTAGGATTAAATTTACCAATATACTCATCTCTCCTAATATAACATTTGCTTCTAAATATTTTGAAATATTTAAGAGTAGGAGTATTACCAATCCATAGTTCATGAGGGGTCTTACCAGTTTTGCCTTTGATGTGAACTCTGTTGAATGTGTAAACTATTGTATTCACTGCTTCTCTCCAATACACATGAGGTAGGTTTGCTTCCGATATCATGCTTCTAGCTGCATCCAAAATAGTTTTGTTCTTCCTTTCAACAACTCCATTCTATTGGGGTGTCTGAGGTGCTGATAGTTGTCTTCTGATTCCATTCACTTCACAGAATGTATTAAATTCCTTAGATGGGAATTCACCTCCTTGATCTGATCTTAAACATTTGATTTTCTTACCTATTTCATTCTTTACCATTGCCTTGAATAGTTTGAATTTTCCAAAAGCTTTTGATTTCTCCTTGAGAAAAGTAACCCAACACATTCTAGAAGAATCATCAATGATTAACATAAAATATATATCTCCTTGTAGACTTCTAGTTCTTGCCGGACCACATAAGTCAGTATGAATTAAATCAAGAACATTATTGAATTTCTCTAGAATACTTTTGAAATTTGTTCTAACTTTCTTTCCCAGTTGACATTCCTTACATACTGGATTGTGAGGTTTTACAATTTTAGGTAAATCCCTTACTGCCTTATTTGTACTAATCTTTACAATGCAATCAAAATTCACATGACAAAGTCTCTTATGCCATAACCAAATTTCATCAATATGTGCAATCAACCATGTCTTCTCATTGTTATTCAAGTGAAAGATATTACCTCTAGTATGATTACCGGTTGCAATTTCCAAACTAGTTCTATTCACGATTTTGCATTTATCATTCTTGAATTGTAACTGAAATCCTTTTTCAACTAATTGACCAACACTCAAAAGATTATGCTTCAAACCTTCAACATAATAAATGTTGTTAGTATTGTGCTTACCATCAAAAGATATAGTGCCTTTTCCTCTGATCAAACAAGCTTTATCATCCCCAAAACTTACTAGACCTCCATTGTATTCCTGAAAAGTTAAGAATTTACTTTTGTCACTAGTCATATGATGTGAATATCCAAAATCAATGATCCATTCATCCTTTTCTTCAATTTTAACTGCGAGGGCCTATTCTACCGATTGTATAGTAGGTATTGGTTAATCTTTTTTTATTGCAACAAAGTCCCATCCATTGTCTGTCGATTCCTCATCAGAATCATCAGTAACTCCTTCATCAACATAGTAACATGATTTGTCTCTATTCTTCTTAAATCTATATCTCTGATATTCAGGGTTAGGCTTATATGTTCTTTTAGCTTCTTCTCTCAATCTTGCATGTCTATTAGGACACCTAGATGCCATATGACCAATTGTATTGCAGTTAAAAAATTTAAACTATGCTTTACCTTCATACTTACTTCCAGCTGGACCTTTAGGCATTTTTCTTGCGAATAGTGCTTCAAGTTCTTCCAATTCTTCATTCTCCTTCCTGATGTCTTCAAGCTCTCTTGCATAGAGTGATTTTGAATTATATTTCTCAGATGATGATGATGATGTTGCAGATGATGATTATGCTTTGAAAGCTAAATCTGTTTTAATTATAGCAACAGGACCAAATTCCTCAAGCTCAAAAGTTGAAAGTTGTCCAACCAAGGTATCTCTAGATACTGATGTATTAGGCATTGTTCTTAATTCATTGATAACAGTTACTTTCATTATGTATGCCAGTGGAAATGCTCTTAAAACTTTAGAAACAATCTCATCTTTACTTAAGGATCCTCCACAACATTGTATATCCAAAACAATTTCATTAACTCTTTCCATAAAAGCATAAATTCTTTCATCTTATTCCATTTTTAGATTTTCATACCTGACCCAGAAGCATTCCCGTTTTGCAATTTTGGCAGTGGTATCACCTTCATTCAATGTATCCAATTTATCCCAAATAGCTTTAGCAATAAATTGATCTGATAATCCCATGATTTGTTGATCTGACAATGCGCTGAAAAGTGCTTCTCTTGCTTTGCAATGATTCTCCTGATCTTTATCCAAGTTTGGTGGATTAGGTTGACTCTATGTAGGACCAACATAACCATTCTTTGTAATATCCCATATGTCTCTTCCAATTCAATTCAAATGTGTCTCCATTCTGATCTTCCATATACCATAGTTAGTTCCATCAAGTTTCAGACTGTCCTTCCTAAAATAGTTAGTTGCCATAGAATCTCCTCAAGCTGTTAAACTTCTGCAAAAGAGGACTTAGCTTTGATACCAATTGTTAGGACCCAGAGGAAATTGAGAGGGGAGGGTGAATCAATTGTCTATTAATTTCAACCCAAATATAACTTAATCAAACTTGATGCATAATACCGATAACACAAACTTAATGTCGGTTGATAGTTTAATAGTTAATGGCAATACCGATAAAGCTTAATGCATGAAACAAAAAGAGAAATAACATCCACAACACATAACACAGATATTTGCACGTGGAAACCTTGTAAGGGGAAAAACCACAGCGGGAAACCTTACCCACAATTAGATGATACTACTACAGATAGTATGTGTGTACAAATGGGGTCTGCACATGCAGAAAGGCCAACTGCCTAGAGCTCACTGCTCAATCACAAAATAAGACTCACACTGACTACAATAAGATGGTTAAATCCTAGATAATGTACTATTCAAAATAGCATCTTCATATGCTGGGTGCTGTACCGGTTAGGCTTATATTTTCTCCTTCATACCTTCCTTGAATCTTCAAATGATGTCTGCGTGAGTAGCTCTGCTTATATTCACATATACCAAATATCACAACCTTATCTTATCTCCTATCCTCTATATCATCATGTTAATCTCACAATTGAAATATTACATATATACCAAAACCTAAGACCAAATGTGTAGGATGGCTCACTAAGAATATTATAATTAAATCAATTATAAATGAATCAATATGTGATGCATCATGTCGACTCAATGCATTTACAATAATAACCAATCAGTAAATCATCTCCTTAATGTGTCGTGCTGATCTGGAATAGATAACGCATACCAGTCCATAACCTAGATCAATTTGTCGGTAACAACAAATATGCCAACTCGATTAGACCAATAACAAAATCACCAAAACCAAGTGTCCAAACCATGTCTTCAACATAACCAAGTAATCTCCAGATGATAACACGTCATCCTCTATGCTGGTGAACAATATAACCTACTGGTGAACTAGATACCGATGACTGTGCATAAGTCACTGAACATGCCGGTGAACATAACCAAAGATCTCCAGAAAGATAGGTGCTGATAAGTGTTGACAAGTGTTGACATCAATGACAAAACCAATGCAACACATCCATAATACCAACACTTG
Organism: Cryptomeria japonica; assembly: GCF_030272615.1. Taxonomy (NCBI): domain Eukaryota; kingdom Viridiplantae; phylum Streptophyta; class Pinopsida; order Cupressales; family Cupressaceae; genus Cryptomeria; species Cryptomeria japonica. Next base: position 525,279,817 of record NC_081411.1, read on the forward strand.
CCCGACCTTTACCTGGCCTGAGCGGCTCCCTCTATCACTCTTTCTTCTAACAAGCCCGACACGTGGCACCATCTGGTTCATTCTGGGGCCCATGTCCTACCACCTCAGCATGGCCTGGACTCATGGCCGAAATGAAATCACGACCGTCTAATCAAACTTGATCTGCTCTCTTAGCAGGCCCCAGCACTCGGTCACCAAGTCATGGTGAATAAACATCGCACGTCTTCCGATCATGGTATAGAGACCACCGTCTGAGTGACTCATCCGACTGTTGGATCTTTCTCAACCTACTCGATCCTTTTTCCCTCTAAGCAGCTACATCCTGTGCCACGTTGTCACCCCGTGTCTGCCACTTTTCTACCACCTCATCATAACCTGGACTCACTGCTGGAATGGAGCTCTTCTTTGTCATGAGTTCACGAGGGATATGCCAACTAGCAGTTTCTCATCGCGACCTAGCGACAACCGTTGGATCATCTGCAAATTTGCTCGCTCACGAGGTCTCTAATCTTTTGGGTGTTAGCATTTTATGCTAGCGAGATGGAGACTGGGTTTAAGTCGTGAGGTCTTGAATTGGTCTTTGCCACTCACCCTCTTTGCCGGGCCTGCCACATGTCAGCCTCTAATTTGCCTTTGGATCCAACTGGGCACCACCTCTTCTTTGTCATGGGGTCACGATGGATATGCCAACTAGCGGTTTCTCATCATGACCTAGCGACCACCGTTGGATCATTTGCAGATCACCGTTGATCTGCCTGACTTGCTCGCTGCTTATTTTTCCTTTCCGTTGCAAAATTTGGTTGCCTCAGGATGCACGCACATGTGGGGGGCCCACCATTGCTTAATCGACCACTTGCCAAAATCCTGAAAGCTTTGACACTTAGGATGTGCGCAGCCAAGTATTTAAATACAAAATATTTCCTTCCCACAACCAATGTCAGATAAATGTTTATGTCTGGCGACATTTACTTGGAGGTTCCTCTAGCCTTTTAAAACCCTCTTCACTGCACATAGGGGAGAATGCTAGCAAGGGCCGCAGAGATTTGGTTTTACACCTGACAATCGCATTTGCTTGGAAGTTTTTTTTTTTTTAAATTCCTTTACCTTTCTCAGGCACGCGAGGAGAATGTCGGCTTCATTTTACCCTTCTTTAAAATGGGCATCAAGAATTAACTCAAATTTTTATGAGTTCCAACAGGTGATTCCATGCACTATTCTTTAATTTGCTCAAGATTTTTATTCAGAAAAAGGCTTTTCAATATAACTGAACCTCTTTCCTCAAGAAAAGCTTTAAGTTTTAATTTTAAAGAAGATTAATTCAATTTAATTGATTTTTTGATTTCTCAAGTTATCTCAATTTTAGAAAAAGAAACATCTTAAGTTTGATTTCTTCTCTTAATTTAATTATTTTCTTTTGTTTTCAATTTAACTCTTTCTTTTGTAGATTAATTCCTGTTTTTGTGATAAATCTCTTTTTATAAATTAATTCCTCTTTTTGTGATTAATCTCTTTTTATAAATTAATTCCTTTTTTTTATGATTAAATGAAAAATTGATTTATTAATTAAATATGCTAGGATATTTAATTAAATAAATAGGATAATTGATCAAAATGATTTACTTGGAATGATTAAATTGATTAAATAAATATTTAATTAATATAGAGTGATTAATTTGCCATGTAACATTAATGATTGAAGAATTAATTAATTAGGTGCTCAAGGTTGATTTAATTGCCTTTGGTTAGGACCTTGGTGATGTTGTCGAGATTAGGGGCCCATGGTTTAAGTGACCATTTTTAGGGTATTACATTTGCCCCTCTTTGAATTAATGTGTGAGCAGCGTGTTGGTTCAAAGAATAGTTGATATCAAATAGATATCAGTTCTGAACTTGATGGATCACAAATTGATGAAGAGCGAGATGGTCAGCTTGATTTGAAGTGATGAAACTGAACACATTTAATGATTTGAAGTGATGAAACTAAACACATTTGATTAAAGTGATATTGACCCTGAACTTGATTGAAAAAGAATCTACAAAGAGCGAGATACCATTCTTGAACTTGATTGATCAAGAAACCAGCATCAATCTAGAAATTGATCGAACTAGATTGAGTGAAGAGACAAAAAACCGATTTCAAACTTGATTGAACAAGAACCGACTAAGTGAGAGATAAAACCAATTCCGAACTTGATTGAACAAGAATCGACTGAGCAAGAGATAAAACTGATTTTGAACTTGATTGAACAAGAATCGACTGAGCGAGAGAGAATGTCTAGCTTGATTTGATTTGATGAAACTAAACATTGATTTGAAGATTGATTCAGATAAGGACAAAGATTGATATGCCCCTAGAGATTTCTTTATTTGACATCAAAGAATCTCAACTTGATATGACATGATTTAGTTAAGACGCCCCCAGTAACAAGGTTTAATTGATTTTCTTTGTTTGAAAATATTTTTGCTCGACTTTATGAAGATTTGAAAAATTTATCAACTTTTGATGATGATGATCACTGAAAAGGTGTAATGAATATTCCCCCTCGGGAGCAAAATCGAAAGATAATGAGGGTACAAAGATTTTAGGCAATTTTTAGCGATGATAATTATTTTAGCACAAAGATTGATGTAAGAATTAATTTTGAGATCAAAAATGAATTGAGTGCAAAATGATTCGAAAATTGACTTGAGGATGAAAGTGCTAAGTGGTCAACGTTTTAAAATTTTGACTAAAAAATTGACGTTAGATTTCAATTTCGATCCCGAAAATGGACTTAGGACAGTCGATTTAGCTTAGAGTACAAGTTTTACGTCCATCGGAGCAAGTTTAAAAATTAGGGTTTGGGTTATATAAGGGGTTCAATGTGTCAATGTCAATTCATTTTTACCACTCAAAGTTTAAAATTTGAAAAACCTCTTGTGAAGAAAAATGACAATTCCGATTCAAGAGAATCGATTCGAGTGCTAGAGACAACATAATCGACTGCGGAACTACGCCCCAATAGTAAGTGATTGATCTTTAGCCTTTGCATTTCTCAAATTTTGAATTTTTTTGTAAATTTTGCATTTTGAAATTCGTTTAAAGTTGGGATGTATCATTTTATCGTGCGGTTCAATACCATTTCTTGTACGAGTTTCTGGAATTTTTTTATTTTATCGTATGCGCATGTAGGGTTTATCGTCTGATGTATACCCTTGTTTTATACAAAAATGTTCTTGATAGATCATTTAATCATTCGACGAGTATTAAATTGTCATTTACATCTATTTAGTTGTGCGGGTCATATTTTTTGCTCGTACGAGTTGCTGCTTGTCTGTAGAAATTCGTATAAAAAACAAGTAGTTTTTAAGGTTCAAAGAGCATTTTTTGATTTTGAATGTTGTATATTTGGATTCTTTAGAATGTTTATCACATTCTTAGCACAAATTTGTTCACATACTGACGATTGGTATGTTCAATTTTGCAGATTTAGTTTCTTGATATTCAGTTTCGGTGTACATTTCTGCCAACGATGAGGATAGTGCGTGCTTTATCAGATGAAGAGAAAAGTCATATTAATTTGTGTGGATTTAGATACTTGTTACAGATGCCTAATATCCATGTGAATCATGGTATGTTAACCGATTTAGTTGAGCATTTTCATTCTGAGCATAAAACCTTTCATCTACCAGTTGGAGAGATGACCATCATGCCGGAGGATATATAGGATTTTGAGGATTTCATTTGCTGGAGATAAGGTTGATTATGATTCTACTCCATGACTAGGTATTTTGGCTTTGAGATGGATATTCCATGATGAGACTATTCTTGATCGTGCTATTACGTGGGATGATTTGATGAGAAGATATGGTGTAGAGTACCCTCTGGCTTGCGTTTTGGCTAGTATGATTGGTTGTTTTGTGATGCCTGACAGAGGATAGCAGGGATTTCTACATGGTTGGGGCAGGATGCTTGAGAGGTTATTGACTCATCCAATGAGATTAGGGTGGGGATCATGCTTACTCACTCATATGTATCATGAGATGCATGAGATTGTGTATCGGGAGGGGAAGAGCATGGCAACAAGTGTGTTAGTTTTACAAATATGGGCATGGGAGCACATCTCGATATGCAGACCTATTGTAGACCATTCGCAGGAGGCACACTAGCCTATTGTATTCTATTAGTCAAGTTATGTTACACAACCCCACTTGGGAAAGACTGATTATTGGAGGAGGCAGTTGGATGATTTGATTGCAGTAGTATGGAGACCGTATAGGGGTTTAGAGTTGTGGGATGATTGGAGAACACAGAGGAAGGATATGTTTATGACTAGACCTCTCATTGGCAGATTGGTGTCTATTATTGAGCGATTTGTAGTATCTAGGGTGACGAGACAGTATGGGACAAAAGAGTATATCCCAGGAGTTCACAACTTTTGCTTGATATGAGGAGGAGGAGAGACGAGGATGGGCATCGAGACTATCATATGCGCTGAGCATGCAGGAGTTAGTGAGTTTACACCTGTAGAGATGGGATTATCTAGAGGATGTGGCAGATGTGGGGGTATTGCCCTAGTATAGAGATTGGTTTCAGAGACATCCTTTTCCTTGATTTACAGATCCAAAAGAGAATGTGCCTCTTATAAAGGAGATTGAGGAGGATGCACCAACACAGGCACAGGTACTAGGTCAAGTATAGACACAAGGGTAGGTACAAGGGAAAAGAGGAGATGTACCCAGATGGACAAGAGGTGATCCTAGTGCTAGTAGCAGCAGGGTAGCAGCAGGAGGTCAACAACGACAGAGAGGGGAGGGTGGATCCTTAGGAGCTGTTGGGGTTGAGGTTGGTGGTTCTAGGGTAGGAGAGGTTGGAGGTGAGGAGGATAGAGTGGCTCCTAGGAAGGTTAGGCAATAGACAGATGAGAAAGGAGGCAAAGAGGGGGATGTTGGGAGAGAGCAGGCAGTACCAGACGTAGTACAGTCTTTGAGGATGAGGTTGACAAGTTTGCAGTCATAGTTGACAATGGCGCAGACACAACTAGAAGAGTGAGACGGACAATTCATTGAGATCAAAGTTGAGCGTGATCGACAACTTGTAGAGGTGAGAGTAGAGTGAGATCGACAACTTGCAGAGGTGAGAGCAGAGCGTGATGCTCTTCAACAAGAGGTTTTGCATTAGATGAGTCATGTATCTTATTATGCCACAACTTATAGTGTAGCGGTCCTATTAGCACAACAGGTTGTTCTATATTCTCAGTATATGGCTTGATCTGAGAAAGCTAGGGCACCTAGAAAGGACATCAGTCAGTAGGCACCACCTCCTCCACCCAATGATGAGGGAGAGGTAGAGAGATAGATTTGTTACATCTCCTAGATTTTGTTATATACCCCATTTTTGTAGCCTATATGATTCTTGCTCTGATGAGACATTGTATTTGACAGTTGATATCATTTGCACTCTTAGATACTGATATTATGACGAGATATACAAGCTCTTGATTTGATTTGATCGTACTTGTGTTGATTTATTATTAGATGTCTTTCTATATGATTTATTCTACATGTATCCATATCATTTTAGTATGGATGTATGTAATGCAAATGAATATGGATGTTTTTTTTCTTATTTCTTTTCCATATGCAAATAAATGATGAAAATGAGTAACGAGTAATACAAATGTTTAGTTATTTTATGCAAAAATATGAATACCAATAAATATATAATGAAATTTATGGATCTATATAAGATTCTCATGTATGCAGCTAACATCTCAATACACAAGTACTTGATCGGTGAAACGGTGATGAAAAAGAGACCACTTAGCTGAGAAATGACGATTGCTTCGGACTCTCATTCAAAAGATAAAGAGATCATTGTTATCATGTTGAAATCACTTGAAATGCATAAAATTTAGAATTAATTCAAACTAAACTTAGTCACTAGATTTGGTATGCTTAATTTTCATCACTGAGCTTTTTACAAACACAACAGGAAAAACAAAGTTCCTTCCTTTTCATATGCAATATTAATTATCTTCTCAGCAATGACCCTTTTATTGTTCATATCCTTGGATAGATTACGCATGCATCTGGATTGCACATTAAAGAAATTCCCTCAAAATATATAAAGAAATGACTCCCTGTAGCATACAAATAAGTGGAGTTGAGGTATGTGTGGCAATTTCACCTTGATGTGAAGGCACTTATCACAGACACCCAGCTGATTAGATGTTTCCAGATCATTGGAATCATTCCTACAAGCAGAAATCAAAGAAATGTATTATGCCTCCATTCCTTGCTCCTCTTAGTCAATATAGACTTCCTCGAGTTACTCAGAGGGAATAATAATCAAATACCAATGTAAAAGACAATGCACAAAGAAAATTTCAATCATATGATTATTTTTGATAGTCTTATTTTGCTTGTTTACTCAGTGATAAAACTCTGTAGTGGATAGGAGACAGGTGATTGACTTGGATTGGATGACCTGGTACTACCAACAAAAAGATGACTCGGTTGAATTTCTTAAGACATTTAAACTGATCAATCGATTACCCTAATACTAGGACATTGATCGATTTCAAGCCATGAGGGTTCCAAAAGAGCCAGGATGTCACAAAAGCAACTAAAAGATATGTACAAGCGAAAGCAAAGATGCAACACTGCAGGACAAGAGATAAGACTAACCTGGATGAAATCCAGTAGCCATACTAATCTACGTCATTGTTTTGATTTGATCATTGATAGGAATGTTTGGTTTTAAAGAGTAAGTACCCTATATAAGACCGATCTATCTGGTTTCGAGTGTACCCTTCCTTGTATAAGACATGTTGATGTTTGATAGAGTTTGATAGATGGATAAAAAATACATGCGATAAGTTTGATTACAAACTTTGAGAGTGTATATTGTTGATTTGGTTTGATGGATGGTCTATGCTTTCTTGCTTTGATTTTTTCAGTTTTTTGATTTAGTGAGTTTTTTATTTTTTTTAAGGATTATTGTTGAGGACATTTTATGATTTTTATGATTTTTTCAACTATGCCCCCAGTATGCAGACCTATATGACATGATGATCTGCAGAATGCATGCAGAGACAAAGAATTTTCAATATGACCTATGTTAATGGAATGTGCATGATGAAGATGCATTTCCTATTCGAACAAGGATGCCTGTATGTGTTTAGCATTTTGTAGTACACCAATTGAATTGGAGGTACAAAACATTTCATAGATAAGCGGTCAATCGATCCTTAAGGTCCCTTGGAACATCCAAATTAACACACTTAGTGAGTAGAATTTACAAATGGAGATACGGAAAACTTCCCCATTGGTTCTTGAAAGTTTGATCTTCTTTTTCTCATGTTAGTGCAAATGAGATAATTCCCACTCTTGTGTTCACTAAAGATCCTTAGAATCCTATATGACCAGCTACGTGGATTATCCTAACTTCAAAAGAATCCTGAATAGAGCCTCGTTGCTAGCAATATTTTAAAGATTTGATGAGGTTATAGACTGCAATTTCTCAAATATTTCTCTATTTCTAGTAGGCATCCATAGCCCTGATGGAGTTACTTGCATGTTCCCATAGTCAAGATTTTTGATGCACTTGTATGTGTAATATTTTAGTTATATATCATTGCTCTTTTGCCTTGAAATGAATATTTGGCATATCACTTTTTCTTTTTTAATTTTCTTGCCTTGACTTGTAAGTAATGAAACCTACTTAGGTTTGACAATTACAGCGGCGCTGAAATAGAATTTTAGATTTTTCACCAATCATATGATCACCTAGGTGTTTAGAATGAATTAGAGATTTTGTTAATGTGTTTGAGATATAGCAATTGATAGATTTTAGTTAACAAGTGTCAAATAGTGAAATCACTACCCAACCATAAGTAAAGCATCATCATAGGGTGATGTTGAAAATCAATGACCTTAGGATCTCAAAGACTTCATGTTTGAATATCTAAGAAAGGAAACAACCCTTGTTTGTCTTGAATGCAAAAAAATGATCAACTTGGACAGATGCCTTGTTTTATTTATGCTTCTATATGCTAATGCAAAAATTGTGTGAATGTGATGCATTTGAAAAAGAAACTATATGCAATGCAGTGCTTTTAAGAAAATGATATGCAGTGCAGAAAGAAAATGCTAAACTAACCCAACCCTTAGATATAATATCGTTTAAGGTGTATGTTATTCATTGGGTCATGGAGTTTTATGTAGGTACTTCATTGGTCTTTGCTTGAAGAGTCTGATAAAGATGTCTTTTCCCATAGGATATAAGGACTCGGCTAAGTATACATGTTCAGCATCTCCAATGTTGATTCCCTTAGTTTTTTGGATTTTGTGATGAAACTAGGGTAAAGTCTTATGCAAAGGATTGGAAAAGGGGTATGCAAAGATGAAAAGAAGGTGTTGGATAATGGACCAGATATTGAAATTTTGGTGCATGAGCGAATGGAAATGTTTGCGGTGTTAGCACATATTTTTGTAAAATATTTTGTGCTATTTGTTTGATGTTTTATATGTACATTTTCATCATAAGAGCATTTATTGTTGGATTGAATATGCAGGAAGTATGTTGCAGTATCAGAAGGATCCTACTGTGACCTATTTTCAAAATTGAATAAGTAGCACTGGGGCATGCTAAGGGTTGGCATTGAATAGGAACTACATGAGGAAGTTGCATCATGACAGTATTGGGATCCTTATAAAGACATTCTTTGGGCCTATGTGATAGACTCTGCCATCTATTAGTACATGTGAATTTTCCATGGGAGGTTGGAAGTGTAAACAATATATGAAGAGGAGCTTAATTAGCATGATTATCAAATTTGAGCTATCAGTGTAAGTTACCCCAACAAGACCAACTAGCCGAAACAATGAAAGAACCTATCGATGTGACCTAGACCAACCATTCTGAAGGAGAACCAAAAGAAAGTTCAAAAGGAGGGTTTCATCGGCATAGAATTCACTATTGGGGGCATGAGAAAAGTGTTGTACCGATAGTCGATGAGGTTATTGGTATAACTTACACTGATGAAGGAGAATGCAAAGTACAGGTCGACAATGTCATCAGGTCATCAGAAAGTGGCATCTCACGCTACCTCGATACCTAATGGGCTAGGTGGAAAAGGCGGTGTCATCGGCATGACTTACTATGATGAGGTGATACCAAAGGGAGAAAAATACTAAGTCATCAGGGTAACTTAAACTATTGATGAGAGGTGTTTTAGGTTATGTCGATACCTGATGAGGAAGACAAGTCGGGCACGAAGAAAGAGACTTGATCGGGATGAGTTACACCGATCGAAGACATAATCATTGGGATATTATCGCCTCATTGGGAGGAGACATCTTTTGTTACACTGATACCCGATGAGAAAGCAGAGGTAGGTGCAAACAAGGAGATCTCATCAGGGAAACATATGCCGATAGACTGAAGGAATAAAAGGTACATAAGTGCAAAGGTGATGACATTGGGTCATCGAAGAAGCATAAAGTGAGTTGTTCTGATGCCCGATAAGGTGACCCGATGTAACAAATGAGATGTGGACTATGAAGGAGGACTCGTTGGGATAACTTAAACCATCCGATTAATAGGAGGAGGGTATATCGGAATGACCTACGTCGATGTGATATAAAAGAAAAGGTAAAGCCTAGCTAGAAGGCAGAGCCATCGGGGAAGTTATAACCCTCAGGATGATAACAAATGAGCTACGTCGATACCTGATGGAGTGATTGGTGAGACCTATGCCAATCAAAAGAATGGGTGGCACCAAATGATTGAATTATCGAGAGGAGTTATGATGACTAGCCATTGCAAAATCTGATCTCAACGAATCCACCTACCATTATTAAATGCAGGCAACAGATAGCTATGTGCTTACACGAGGTGAATCACAACACCATTTCAATTGAATAAATGCTCCTGGTGTATTAAATCTTCATATAGAAGATGATAAATGGATTTTGCATAGTAGACTTAAGCAAATAGAGAGATTGAAGCGGAATTAAACTGCAAAAAAATTGAATTTCAAAAGGCTTGAAGGAATCAAATATGGAGGGTTTTAGTTCCAAGGGCAAGAGGAAGGTCACTGAGGTCTCTGAGAGCGCTTAGAAGAAGTCTAAAGGTAGAGAAGGTGCGTAGAAACGAAAGTTAAACCAAGATATGATTGACCAAATGAGCTCACCAAGAGCCAAATCTCAGAGATCTAAGACGAATTTGCCTATCCATGATCAGCTAGAAGATGATTTCAAGAAAATTTGTGATGTCTAGACCAGGGTTAGAGGTCATGAGTTGTTCTTGTATTATTATTCATGAAGAAGCAAGCTGACCCCAATCTCAAACCCATGGACAACTGGATTGGGTAAACTTGTGGTTCCTAATGTCTTTGTGAATATTCAATTGATGAAAACATTGGCTAGGGCTTATTATGCCACAAAAGATGTATTGAATTACCAAATGGCGATGTATTCATCTATAGCTCGGTAGCCACCATTCAGGAGGTTTTTGATCTTGGATTTGAATCTAGTGTGCCTCTATCTTTTGAGAAACTGGAGGAAGAGTATATAAAGATGGATACTGTATATAATGGATTGTGGCCTGAAGATTTGAAATTAAATGTTCATGGCAAGGATGGACAAGAGAAACTAGTACAACTATGGGTATCACTGTGGGATTCTTGGTTCATGAGATCTCACTATGTCAAGTTTGAAAAAAAAATTATGCAACCATTATACAGAGATTTTGGGGTTTCTTTTGATGGATCATTTTTAGAAGAAATCAAAATATTTCTTAGACCCCATGAACATGGGGATGCCAGGGTTAATCATAATTGGGGTGACTAGTATGTGTGTCAGGACTTCACATATCTTAGAGTGTTTGGATTTGAAGGTGTACCTTATATGTGCTACCAAAGCTTGTGCCTGATAGAATTGCCTACCTGGAGATTGTGAGACAAATGAGTGTCTCTTAATGCACAACATTTTGGGGGTGCCCACAAGCATGTTTTTCTACCCAAGACTCTACATTTTGGTGACTTCACTATTGTATCCACAAAGGCATATGAAGTCATTGATAGGAGGTTGATAGAAGATTATAACCTCTATGAGCACACAAGATGAAAGAATTATGACCCAAAGGTCTACATACACTAAAGTAGAAAAGGGAAAAATCTAGGTGACTATTTTCATGAACATGTTGAAGCCTTGGACATCTTCAGAAATAAGGAATCTAAGGAGGCTATGTAGATCTTTCAGGATTTGAACCAAAAACTGGAAGAAAAGAGACAAAGGTTGCAAGAAATGGAAGAAGAAGAAGAAGATGAGAGTGAATCGGGTGAAAATGAGGCTGTTTCTAGATTCAGAATACGTGAAAGAGAGGAGGAACCTGAAGCTCAAGACCAAACTATGTCTAGGATGAATGTCGATGTTGATGTTAGGTTAGAAGAGCACACTTTTTTTGTGTATGATGACGAATTCATCAAATTGAAGGAATTTAAGTCCTTCTTGTATGATTTCAAAGGAAAGATGTTAAGAGAAGCAATGCTTGATGTAACACTAGAAAATGAGGCTGAGATGCTTAAAAAACTGAAGGCTGATATCGATGTAGAAGTAGAAGGCATGACCCCTCAAAGGGGAAGGCAACTTCTTATAGAGATAGGAATTATCCTCTTTCCAGGCTCGGATCTTAGTGCATCCTTTATTTTTGATAGTCTATTGCATTCAAAGAAGAAGGAATTCAAGTTAGACATTCAGGGGGTGAATGACATTTTCATTGGATTGAGATATGATCTAGATGATGAGGCTATGCATTTGTGGGCCCTCTATCCTCCAAATAAGAGGCTGAAGATCATAGATGTGGACAAGGCTTTTGGACACATGATGAAGTTGAAGGTCAGTGAAGTGGATCCCATGGTCATGACGGATATGGGAGTTGATATTTCAAAATTGAATAAAGAACAGATGAAGATGCTGGTAAAAGAAGCAAGAAAATACAAATCGTTATATGAGGAACTTGTAAGAAACAGGGGCTAGCCTATACCCTAGATAGAAGATGAGTCCAAACTGAAAAAGAAGTGCGAAGAATTGCACAAAGAAAATAAAAAGTTGAGGGAAATAATGTAGAGCATAAGGACAGACATAGTATGTGTCTTGCTATCTAAAATGTTTGAGAATCTACAAAAATACTAGAGGAATTTTGGACTGTTTACCAGAGAAACATGGATGACACAATGTCGCACCAGAGGATATTTGATAGGTTAAACATGTTATTGCAGGATCATACACTAGGTGACAAAAGGATCAATAAAGTCAAAAAATTGATTGACACTCATGAAAGATTCACAACAAAGTTAAAAACTGAATATGAGGAGTGTAAGGGGATTGTTAATCATGGATTCCTAAGTGTGGTAGATGATACAAGATTTATTAAGGACAAATACCAATGGATTGCCAAATGCAGATCTCTACTTAGTTCACCCCTTAGCATTGCCTATGTGGATACTTTGGATATGAATGAAACAGGGGAACAAGTTGATAATTTTGTTAAAATAGAGGTAGCGGTTAGAGACATCATCTTCAATGCCTGCACATATAAAGATGAAGGATATCTTTGGCATATCCAAAAATGTGGTGAATGGTTGGATAGAAAGAATTAGTCTGTCATTGTAATCTATTTTGGTTATAACAGTTAGGGAGTTAGTTAGGTTTCTGTTAGTTTTAGTTTGTACTAATGAAAGGGTGTGTCCTTTCATTTGTGTTTGTTGAGTCACATGTATATAGGGAGTCATTTTTGTATTCTAAAAATGAACGTAAGAAGAACTGCTATTTTCTAGATTGTCCGTTGGAACTAGTAGTGCTATGTAAAATAGGTCTGTAGAAATGAAGATTCATTTTGTGTAAGCAAGTGTATCATGAAGTACCTGTGAGTCTGTAGTTTTTGTATGCCCATTATTCCAAAAATTAATACATAATATTTTTTATCATTATCTTCAGATCATTTCATGTTATATGATGTTGATGAGTTAAAATCCTTTGGATAAATCTGAATAAGGTTTGTTGCAGTATTTAATCACTTGTTGTCATATAGATAACATAATTGTGTTTGTTATTCTTATAGCATACATTGAAGTTATTGCAGTGATAGTCTTGCATACATGTGAGTTTTCTCAAACTATCTCCAAGGACCACAAACATTTGTCCATTAAGTAACATGTAAATTGTCAGATAAGGCATTGGTCGGTTATTAGTTTTCTATGAGTAAATTTGGTGTGCACAAAGTCCTCACCAAAGAAACATATTCCTAGTTTCTACTAGCATTGTTTTTTCATAATTACTCATGATTCCAACAACATTATTTTATAAACTTTTATTCATTATCAATTATATTCAAGTTTTCAGATTAAAGCAAGTTAAAAGCACATAATAAAGCATAGTTGCAGGAAATATTTTACCATTCTTGTAAACAGCTAATCTATTAAGTTTAAATTCACTATAAAGAAATATATTTATTCTTTGGAGATTGAGGTATACCCACCTAGGTCTAGTGGATCCTAAAGTGCAGAGGAATTTGGTCTTTGACCATTCTTGTTCGTTGGACAAGGCTGGTTGAGAAATCAGTAGGAGATTTGGCAAAGATCTAGTATTTCCAATCCATGGTTTTGGGAACCAACATGCGGGATCACCATTGGCACACATCTTGAGGGATGGTGGATTGATGGAGGAAAAGTGGATCTCAGATTTTGAGATTCAGATGGAGGAATAACCATGAATTTTGGGACATAAGGGTCCAAATGGATGAAGGAGGTGATGGAGAAATACATTTGGAAGGTTTGAATGGAGGAACAACAATTTTGGATGTTGATTTGGATTTTTCTTTAGATTGTTGTGCTTCAAGGAGACCCTTAGGGATCCACATGGTTTTTTATTTTTCATGCTTTTGTTGTTTCTTGGAACACATTGCTTCTACAAGTGCCTTAGGAACCCATATATCTTTTTATTTTTCTTTCTTTTTCTCATTGAGCCTTTGTGTCCTTCTAGATGGATGGAAGGTACATGAAGATGTACACCTTTGTTGATCCTACACAAGGGATGGAGGAATATAGGGTCCTAAAATAAATGGAAAAGATGAAGGGGAAAGCGTGTATTTGGATTTTGGTTTAATAGGGATACCACCATCTTGAGGAATTTTACCAAGGCCATGACCCTTAATATTTTCTTTAATATGGAGAGGTTCTTGCTTGTGAAGGTCTACCCCTTTGCGTTTATAAATATTTTGACTTGTAGGATCATGAGAGGGATTTGTGGGCATGATAGATCCTTGAGGTGAATGTGGAGGATTATGACAAGGAGATGAAAGTATTCTTTGATCTTGACGTGGAAGAGGACAATTGGATAGAGTAGGAAGGGTGTTTGACTCTTCATTTAGAATAGTATCATTCGAAAAGGTGAAAGATGCATCATGATCTTTCTTAGGAAGGACACTTTTCTCTTGAGATGGAAGGAGATCATCTTGGAAGAAATGGAAGGTATAATGGGATCCTCATGGGATTATAGGGAGGTAGGATCTTTTTCAACCATTGGATGGGATGGCCCTTGAGATAGCCCTTAAGGATCAACAAGAGAAGTTTCATCATTAGGTTCATTATTTTAGGGATATGATATGGACTATTGTTGAGAAGCCTTAGAAGATGGAGGCATCATGGGAGAGATGGAGGTGACATGTGAGCCATTTCTAGACACAAGTTCATAATTTTGATCATGCTCGGTAATGACATCTGGTTTCTCCTTAGGTGAATTTTTATGATCTTCAATTTCAATAGCACCATTATCAAGGAGGTCTGGGATTTTATGTTTTAATTTCATGCGTATTGAAGTCATATTTATTATGCCTATGATATGCACTGTAATTACTTAAAATTTCACATCCCCATGTGGTCTTGTTAGGCAATATGATAAGATTATGCTCAAGAAGCTCTTTCAAAGCTAACTCAATAGATTGCCCCAAATGTGTAAATTGTCTATCTAGGGGATAGATGTATTTTTGTCTTGGTGAAGGTGTCTTGTGATCTTGTGTGAGATTTGACTTTTGATTTTCAATTACTTTCTGTTCCACCTTGTATAATTATTTTAGCATTTCTTGAAGTCTGGTGTTCTTGATATCATGAAATTTTATCTCAAGAGGGATCACTGAATCTTGTTGTTGGGCTTGAATGTCATATATTTCTCTCTTGAGATTTTGAATTTGTTGAGCTAAGGAAACCATGGGCTTCTTACTTTTGTCAGAATTTTTAGAAGAGCTTCTGGTTTGAACAGGCATTTACAATTGATGGGACTGAGAGCTAGATGTGATGCAAAAGTCAAGTTTAAATGAGAGCTAGTTACACGTTTAACATAGTGTTTTGAGAGAAGTGACTAAGACTCGGTCTGGTTTTAGGAATGATCTATCCTATATAAGACATGATCTAAGTAACTTAGGTTGATTAAGTTTGATAAGCGATTGATAAGCAATTTGATAAGTTTGATAATCGATTGATTTAAACTAGCTAGGAGATAATCGACAAAGTCGTGCAACACAATGTTAGGGGTACAATATCAAGGTTGTTTATGCTCAGGATGAAAAATACCAGATATACGGTCACTGTAGACTGATTAGGGAAGTATGACAGTTCTAGAAAAGTGTGTAGACAGACAAATATATGGACTGACAAAATTAGGAATTCGTACAACAGCGTTTTTCAGACCTAGATGACATAGGTAGTTTCTCATACGAGTTGTTGCCTATACTCACATGACATTTTAGTGTTCTCCAAACAAAAATCTGATGAGGATTACGATTATTCATATGATAATATGTTAAAGATCGGACGACAATTCTCTAGGACCAGAACAACACTTCTATAGACCCGAACGACAATTCTAATAGGACCATATGATAAACTGACAGGACCAATTAAGACTCCTAAGACAACAATTATACAGCCAGATGATAATTTAGTAGACTTGTATGACAATGGACTAGACAGAGATGAGATTCTGACATGGACAGAGTTTTGATGACTGACAGAGACTAGTTTTTGATACAGACAAAGTTTAGATGACTGAGTTTTTGACGTTGTTGATTGTTTTCTCCAGTTTCAGTATTTCAGTTTCAATTTCAAGTATGAAAACATAGTAAACATGCAAGATATATAATGACTACAAGCACAACATGCTAACCCTACAAAAGTTGGCTTAGAGAAGAAAACATTTGCTTGCAGACTCAGGTACACACCCAATAGCTAATTAGAATATGACCGTTGAGTCTCATGCAATGGATTCTCAACGTCATATTAGCCAACTCCAAATGCTAATGGGGGCATGAAATGGAAAGTATCTTGGGAGAGTTACTATCTCTCTTGCACAAAGATTATCCCCCTTTTGGAGGTGAATGGGGTAGCCTCTATCTTATATTTATTAGTCAAAAATTTTGTTCGAAATTACCGCTTGAAGTCATGCAAGCATGATTGAGGCCTATAGCTTGACAAGGTACTGAAACAAGTTGTAGTCACACAAACGTGATTGAGAATACGAGGCCCTAAAAAATGCTCAATATGAGAGATCTTAAAGAGAAAACTCAAATAATCCCATCCTTTGAGACTTTAATCACCAGAGGCCTATTTATTATAGTGAGTTGGAATGCTCAAGTTTAGCTGTACTCACTTGGGTCATTCTCACAGGGTGATTAATTTTTCCCACTGTGATAGGCCCATTAAAGGTACACAAATCTCAAACTTAGAAAAAGCTTCGAGGGTCTAGATTTCTGATTGTCTGTGCAGACAAGAGCATACTCTCCTACCTCTTAGATTTTTCTTAAAACACAAAAGGTAGATTTATTCATTAACCACATAGCAATTTAAGTGCCTAAAAAAATGGATTTAAAGAATACATGAAGTTCACTTGAATCTCCTCAGGCAACCTACAAAAACAATGAATCAGTAGTCATATTGTTTTTGTGCGACAAGTGTGTTCTTCGACAAGCATTCTGCAAAAAACTGGTTAGGCTGTCAAAATCTCTTAGGCAAATAGACAACAAGCCAAGGTCAGCATTAGTACCATAAAAATTCAATAAGAAAAAAAATAAAAAAACCTTAAAATTGCAATCTTTTTTAATACCAAAAACCAGAATACCGTACGAGTATTCTCACCCACTCGTACGATAATTCGCAACGGATCGTATGATACCTGCAGTTTATCGTTTGGGCCTCTGTGAAAACTCATAGGAGTTTTTGCAATAACTATACGGAAAAAATTCAAAAAATAAATTTGAAAAATAGAATTAAGTTAATCTGTTAGGCCGAAAGATGTAGTTTCAAGCCCCACGGTGGGCGCCAAAAATGTGTGTGTGAAAAGTGGGTAAGTATATGCAAGTTGTAAGACACAACACTTCAATTAAGTCATTGCATGCATGGTTAGACAGATATAATCATGAATATTAAAACCATAACAAATCAACCTATTTCCTTCTAAAAGATGTGAGTATAGACTTGCTCTCAGATTTGTATAAGCAATACTAGTGACTAGACTACACCAAGATGAAGGATTTAATCTATATGAGCACAAGAATAAGCTAAATGAATGAATATTAAGCTAGATGAATGAAGATTAAGCTAGATGAATGAATATTAAGCTAGATGAATGAAGATTAAGCTAAATGGATACAAGCAATAACGATTAAACTAAGTATGCAAAAATCTAAACTAAGATGCAATAATCTCAAAGCACAATATCTTCAATGCCTCCAGAGCAAAAACTACACAATAACAATAAATCTCCAGGGTGTTTTGAATGAGAGATGAAGGTTGAATTTATAGAGACTCAAAAGAGAGACCAACGGTCAAGATCGATTAGCAATGAGCAGTTGAGATTCCTCAAAAAAAAGCACAATCCTGGTTAATTGAAATAATTGAGAGATCAAATAAAGTTAACCCTGAGATAGATTCCAATTATAGCTTGATTGAATGCATTTAGATTATAAGTCTAAGTTTGCATTGGAGATAAAATTTAGTTGACTCCATGCACTTGAGATAAAAATAGGTGATTCCATGCACTTTTCTTTATTTTGCTCAAGATTTTTATTTAGAAAAAGGATTTTCAATATAACTGAACCTCTTTCCTCAAGAAAAGCTTTAAGTTTTAATTTTAGAGAAGATGATTAATTCAATTTAATCGCTTTTTTGATTTCTCAAGTTATCTCAATTTTAGAAAAAGAAACATCTTAAGTTTTATTTCTTCTCTAATTTAATTATTTTCTTTTGTTTTCAATTTAACTCTTTCTTTTGCAGATTAATTCCTCTTTTTGTGATAAATCTCTTTTTGTAAATCAATTCCTCTTTTTGTGATTAATCTCTTTTTGTAAATTAATTCCTTTTTTTATGATTAAATGGAAAATTGATTTATTATTTAAATATTCTAAGCTATTTAATTAAATAAATAGGATAATTGATCAAAATGATTTACTTGGAATGATTAAATTGATTAAATAAATATTTAATGAATATAGAATGATTAATTTTCCATGTAACATTAATAATTGAAGAATTAATTAATTAGGTGCTCAAAGTTGACTTAATTGCCTTTGCTTAGGACCTTGGTGATGTTGTCGAAATTAGGGGCCCATGGTTTAGGTGACCATTTTTAGGGTATTATAGGGCCAGTAGTGAGATGTGGTTTGCCAAGTTATTGACCTTGATCTCATGTATAACATACTTTTGGGGCGACCACAAATACATGCTATGAAAGCGATTCCTTAAACCTACCATCAATGCATAAAATTCCCACATAATGGAATCAAAGTCATAGTTCAAGGTGATCCAAATCCATACTTGTGTTGCAACAATATTCACCCTAGACTTGAAGCAACATACCCTCTTAATCAGGAAGCTAATCCATATTTAGCATATTTTGACCTCAAATCACTAAAGGCTTCCACATCAAAACAAGTTGAGATCAAGGGAAAGTTCAAAGACAAAGGAATGAGAGAGTATAACTTAAATAAAACCATGTACCTTCACTAATTGATGGAATCTCTTAAATCTTATGGTAGACCACAACCATAAAAAAAATCAATAATAATCATAAAATGGGATCCCACCACTTTCACTAAATGGGGTGAAATGGAAGAAAACCTTTACAAGATGATATACAAAGACCAAGAAGAGAAACTTAATCAAGATCATATCAGAATACCAATTGAAAATTATGGAAGAGGCTTCAAGATTCTTCAAAAGATGGGATATGATGGTAAAGGTCCCCTTGGATTGCAAAAGCAAGTTATTGTGGAACCATTGCAACCTGAGTTATTATCAAAGAAGGAAAGAATAAAGGGACTTAGTTTTTCACCCTTGCAATTACGTGGCCTTGGATCTCAAGTACTAATACAAATTGGTACTCCCATTTCCACTAATGATAAACCTAAAGAACATTATTTCTCTACATATTCAAATGAATGGGAATGGGTTTGCTAAATCATCTAGTGATTATGATCTTGATGAGACTTTCAGAGAACTAGGTGATCCTACAATAGAGGAAAGATTCAAAAAGATATTTAAAGTCGGTCAAACATCATCAATATCAACACCCCAAGACAAGAAAGATAGTGGAAAAGCATGAATAAATACTTTTTGAGATACTGAACCCTCTACATCTTGAGGCTCTAGGTCAAAACCATAAAAATTAAGAACTCTTGTTGTTGAGTTTCCTTCTAGTGATGCCAATTTAGCTAACCTTACAATCAATACTGATGAGGAGAGTACTAACAACAATCCCGATGATTTCATTAACATAAACAAATCCTCTTGTGTCTTTATCATTACACCTAATTTTAAACATTTTGATGGTATTTATCGCATTCACCCCAACTCATAGATTGGGACCAACAAGGACCTCCACAATTTGACACCTTCCAAATGAATGAGGCCTTTAAAGACTATCTTGGTATAAGAGACAATCTCCCTCGTGAGGATCATAAAGCAGGATACACCATTGAACTCAATAGTGTGACATACTGTGGAGAGGGTGCCAAACCTTCTAGTCACAAAAATATTAAAATAAAAACAAATGATGGGTCTTCTAATGAAAACCAGTTCGCAACGCTTTTAGACCACAAAAATGTAAAAATAAAGGACACATTTAATCATGAAAACCTCCATGAGGTGCTAGAGGATGGAAGGTTTGACACCCTCCCCATAACATCATATCAGGAGAAGTCATCTATGTTGATTGAAGAGACCATCAAGACAAATATTGGGATACAAGAACAACCACATACCATATTTCTTGCTCATTGACAAAACAAGAACGACCCAATTTCACAAGGTTTTTCAAAGAACACCAAAAAAAATTTGTATGGTCCTATGCAAATATGCCTGGATTATATCCTGACCTTGTCATGCACCATTTGGCAGTTACACAAGGCACACAAAGTTAAGAAAAAATTGAGAAAGATGCATTCACAAGTGGCATTGCTGGTCAAGGTTGAACTTGAGAAGCTATTCCATGTCAGTTTCATAAGACCTATTGATTATCCAAAATGAATCTATAATCTTGTACTTGTTGGAAAACCAAATGGCAAAATTAAAATATTCACAGACTTCAAAGATATAAACAAGGCTTTTCCCAAGGATGAATTTTCATTGTATAACATTGATTTGATCGATCTCACAACTAGGCATGCACCTAAAGATAAACATAAGACTACATTTAAATGTCCTTGGGGAACCTTTTTTTGTAATGTCATGCCCTTTGGACCAAAGAACGCAAGTGCTACATATCAGAGAACTATGACCATGATCTTTCATGAATACAAGCATGTTACAATGGAAGATTTGTTGGCAAGAGACAATATTTCGGTGAAGATTGATGCATGAGAAATGCTTAGGGGTTGTCATTGATGGAAACTTAGTCCAAAAATCATATCCGATGCATGTAGATTTGATTTACCGAAAGTCATATTATCATGAGGCATATGTCTGGAAGGTGGAACAAAGTTACCAACAGAGTATGAGTTCAGTGTGCATATCTTGATTTTGGTTGTATAACTTTAGTTGTGGTGATAGAGGTAGATGATTCGAGGTTTGAGGCATCTTACTTCATAATCCTGATATCCAGTGTCAATTTATGAGCAAAATTGAAGGTCCAGTATCCAGTAATCTAGGAAGAACAGAGCTATTTTGGTGAAACGTGTGTTGTGGAATCTTTGGGATGATTTAGGTGATTGGTTTCATGTTTGAGGAGATTGGGATGACACATATTGTAATACCCTAAAAATGGTCATCTAAACCATGAGCCCCTAATCTCAATTTCTTCACCAAGGTCCTAACCAAAGGCAATTAAAATTAATCTTGAGCACACAATTAATTTCTAAAATCATCAATGTCACATGGCAAAATTAATCAACCAATATTAATTAAATATTTATTTAATTAATTAAATCATTCCAAGTAAATCATTTTAAACAATTATCTTATTTATTTTATTAAATATCCTAGCATATTTAATTAAATAAATCAATTTGCCATTAAATCGTCAAAAAGAGGAATTAATTTGAAAAATAAATAAAAATTGTCATAAATCTTCAAAAAAGGAAACAAATCAAGAAAGAGGAATTGGAAATTATGAGCACAAATCTTTAAAAAAGGAATTAATTGACCAAAAAATAATTAAAAATTTGAGAAAAGAAATCAATTGGAGATAATCTTGAAAAACAAATTAAAAATTGATAAATAATCTCAAAGAAAGAAATTAAAATAATTAAATATTAAAATTGAATGAAATAGAGAATAAATCTATTTTTTCTGATTTCATCTTAATTTTAGTTCAATTTCCTTTAAAACTGAGAAAAGCATCCAATCACATCAATTCACCTGGATTGTGCTTCCTCTTGGAAAATCTTGACTGCTCATCACCATTTGATCTCAGCCTTTGGTTTCTTTCTGAATTTTCTATATATTCAAGCTCTCATCTCTCATTCAAAAATCCTGGAGAATATATTGTTATTATGTTGCTTTTGCTCTAGGTTCATTGAGAATTCGCATTGAGATATTGCATATTAGTTACTTCATATTTCTTAAATCATTTAGCTTAAATATTCATATATTGCTTAAATCATGTTAGATTAAATCTTGCAAATCATGCATTCATCTAGCTTAAATCTTGCATTCATTTAGCTCAATCTTATGCTCATATAGATTTAAAAGTCCTTCATTTAGGTGTTGTCTAGTCACTGGATAGCTTAGCAATCTGAGAGAAATCTAAACTCACATCTACTAGAAGGCAATGGGTCGCTTTGTAATGGTTTATTATTCATTGATTATTGATTTACTAACCATGCATCTAATGACTTGATTGAAGTGTTGTGTATTCCAGATACAGATATAGGTCCACTTTTCACACACACATTTTTGGTGCCCACCATGGGGCAAAAGACTACTTTTTTTCGGCCTCAAAATCACTTTTTTTTAATCCTGGAGGTTTCATCTGTACAATCTCTGTGAAATATTGTACGAGTGGTATTACTGCATTGTACGACATTCTGTCGAAGCCTTTTATTTGTCGTACAAATCAAAAAATGGTGTCATACAACATGTTGTTCTGATTATCTGATTTTATCTTATGTCGTCCTATGCTTAGTTCTAACTCATGCGATAAAAGCCTTTTGTCGTTTCACTCTATGATAATTGTTGTACGATGTTGTATTCTGTTGGGTTAAAACAAGTTTCACTTTTTAAGTTTTTTGTCTAAATTTTGATTACGCTAACACTAACCCTGGATCGCATTCTGTCTGCCTGATATTTTCACAGCCTAACCAGTTTCTTGCATAACGCTTGTCAAAGAATTTATCAATCACACATATGCCTGTCAAAGAATAAAAACAATATTACTACTGATACATTGTTTTTGCAAGTTGCCAAAGAAAATCAACCAAACATCGTGTATTCTTTAAATTCATTTTTTAGGCACCTAACTTGCTATCTGGTTAAAGAACAAATCTATATTTCATGTTTTAAGTAAATTCTGAGAGGTAGGAGAGTATACTCTTGTCTTTTTAGACAATCAAAAATCCAGACCCTTGAGGTGTTTTCTTTGTTTGAGATTTGTACATCTTTAGCAGGCCTGCCCTCCCGAGGAGCTTAAAAACTCTTAAAGTCGTTACGGCCGGTGTGAGGGGAATGACCTAAGTGGGAACAACTAAACACCAATTACTCCAACCCACTATTAAATAAACGTGATTTGATGAAAATCAAGTCAACGGAAGTGCTCGGGAATAGCTCTCCTTAGTACCTTTGGGTATATTGAACCTTGGTTTTCAAGGCTGGGATACCTCTTAATTGAGTTTATACCTCGACATGTCGAATGGAACCCTTACTAGATCCAATTAAAATTAGAAGCTACCCAATTCACCTCTGAACGGTTGATAATATTTGTGCAAGAGAGATAGTAACTCTCCCAAGACACTTGCCATATCGTGCCCCCATTAGCGTTTGGAGTCAGCTAATACGGCATTGAGAATCCATTGTGTGAGACTCAATAGCCATATTCTGATTAGCTATTGGATGTGTACCTAAGTCAGCAAGCAAAGGTTTTCTTCTCTAAGCCAACTTTCATAGGGTTTGCATGTTGTGATTGGAGTTACTATTCATACTGCATGTTTTCTGTGTTTTCATCCCTCAAACTAAAACTGGAATACCAAAATTGGAGAAAACAAGAAACAACTCAGTGATCAAAAACTTTGTCCATGTCAGAACTAGTCCACCCTAAGTCAAAATTTTGTCCAAAACTAGTCTATCCTAGTCAAAAATCAATCCATCTCAGAATTGGTCATACTCAGCTATTGAAAAAATCAGAATTTTTGTCTCTGTCCTATTAATAGTCATACAAATCTGATCATTTATCATCTTGCACCATATCCTGTGTCGTACGAGTTTAATTATTTGTCGTCTGAGCTCAATCCTCTATCATACGAAACCCAGTAGTCTGTCATCTGAAGCTAAATCCTATCTTGTAATTATACTAAATATTTTGTCATCCTAGACATACCCATCTGTCATACGGTACTAGGCAGCAACTCGTACAAAACAAAATTGTTGTTGTCCTAGAACTATTAAATTGTCATCCGGCTCAATAAATCCTATCATACGAATCTCTGATTTTGTCAGTACCGAACAGTCAAACCTGCCCAGATCAGTCTACAGTGAGCATAAAATTGGTCATCATCCCCATGAGCATAAACAACCTTGATAGTGTACCCCTACCGTTGTGTTGCACAATTTTGTCGATCATCTTTAAGCTAGTTCAAACAACATCTTATCAAACCTAAGTTAACTTAGATAACGTCTTACACAAGATAGATCATTCCTGAAACCAGACCAAATCTTAGTAACTTCTCTCAATCACTACATTAAATGAATAACTAGCTACAATTTGATCTTGACTTCTACAACACATCTAGCTCTCGGTCACGTCAGTTGCAAATGCCTGTTCAAACCAGAAGGTCTTGTAGTAAACATACAAAGAAAAAGAAACACTCTTTTCATCAAAAGACAATCCATTCTTTGTAGAAAACCTCTTTCCAAATAAACAATCCTCATCACAAATACCAGTTTATGATCTACCAATCTTTGGTTAGCCCCTATCTCCCACCATGTCTAGAGAAAGGCAAGAAAGACAAGCTAGTAAATGAGATACTTATGACAACTTTAGTAATCATGCCACTGACAATGAGTCCTCATCAACTAAATCTAAAATCCTTGAACCTCCCGAGGTTGAAATACATAGATGTCAAAATGATAAAGAGGTCCGAAAAATGATGAAGGTCATCATGGCTAGAGAAAAAGAAGACTATTTCCTCTAATTAGCAAAGCAAGGCACCAAACTTCCTACTGGTTATAATGTGGAGGCCCTCGTCACTAAAGAGGAAGAGACACCATTGGGAATGCTAAACAAACAAATGCAAGCGTTACTAATTGAGGTCACGGAACAAAAAAAAAAAGATAAATCACCAAAAAAATATTCTCTGGACACAATATGTCCATTCCCGTTTGACAAAAACCTTTACATGCCTCCATTTCCTTCAAAAGTAGAAATGCCTAAGTTTGACAAATATGATGAGAATATAGACCCTCAAGATCATATCAGAGAATTTTGTGCTTTATCTATGGAGTTCATGCATGACCAAATGTATCTCATGCGCCTTTTCCCAAGAAGTTTAGGGAGCAAGCTATAGAATGGTTCTCAAGTTTACCTATGGGAATAAAAACTTTTAAATAATTAATCCAACTATTTCTATAGCAATACTCCTATAACATTCGTCACCTAGTCACTATGATAGAGATTTGCAATACCAAACAAAAGACAGGAGAACCCTTTCTCACTTTTCTCCAACGATGGAGAAAGATGTTCTCTAGATATTCACAGACTATTCCAGATCTTGAGAAGATGGATATCTTTGTCAACAACTTAATCCCTGAATTAAAATACAGTGTCCAGATGCAAGTACATCCTTCATTCAACAAAATGGTAGATAATTCCCTCAGAATGGAAGATGTGCTTATAAAAAAAGGAGATATATCACTTTGGAAAGAAATATTGCAAGGTTCTGGTTCTAAAGAAAAGAGCAAATACTGGAAATATGGAAAAGATAACAACAGAAACATTGTTAATGATGGAGTGGTAGATACTGTCAAAGCAAAAAAAAAATCCACAATATTTAACTTGGCTAGTGGCACACAAGCACTCAAGGCAGTTGAAACTGTAGTAGAAAATCCTCCGAAGAAAGCAAGAGAATGGTTTAAAGAAAAGCCTTGGCTTTCAAAACCTAAGCGTGATTTTACTCCTCTAGATGAATCATATGAATCAGCTTTTAAACTTTATTGGCAAATAATCTGATAACATTGCCAGACAATTCTAGACCATATGACCCAAAAATTAAACCCAAATGGTGGAGAGAAAACAAATATTGTGACTACCATCAAAACAAGGGACATAACATAAACAACTGAATGAAACATAGACATGAAATCCAAGATCTCATTGACGCTGGCAAGATCATTGTTGGAAATCACACAACTAATATCGATCATAAGGCCTTTAAAGATCCCTTATCGACTTATGAACAAGGAGATTCCTCAAAAGCCAAGGGAGGAGCTAGAGTCAATTATACCTACACTAACAACAATAACGTGATCAACATGATTGAATCTTCCCAACCTGAATATTGCAATGTGATCATAATCCAGGATAAACAAAATCAAGCACAAACTGCTAATGTTGTGACTCGCGCTCAAAAGAAGGTTACTCTCCAAGGAGTCAGTTCCTCAACTTTCGATCAAGCAACATCAAACTTACCAATCCTTCCAAATAGACAAATAGACACAATCATGGCCAAATCAAAACAACTAGCTTCATCATCTTCTCCTGGTTATAGTATTGTTAAACAATTGAAGAGAACCAATGCTCAAATATCCATTTTGGAACTGCTTAAGATCTCTTCTACTCATAGAGAGATCCTAGACAAGGCGTTTCTCACCACTAGTGTCCCTAAAGATTTAGACGTGGATCGGTTTCAATCTATGGTGGGTCACTTGACTTCACCTTATTACCTCACTTTCTCTGAAGAAGATGATAACTCACTAAGTCACCCACATAACCAACCATTACACATTAAAGCTATGATCCATAAACACCGAGTTAAACGTGTTTTGATAGATGGAGGCACTGGGTTGAATATTTGTACCTACAATCTACTGACACAGCTGGGATTTTCTGAAAACATTATTGATCCAACAAAGAAAATAACAATCAAGGCTTATGATGAAGAAGAAAGAACCTCTCAGGGTCTTGTACTATTACCAATCAGGGTAGGACCTATAGAAAGAGATGTCATTTTTCAAGTCCTTGATCTTCATCTTTCATACAACATCTTACTGGGCAGGCCATGGATTCATGAAATGAAAGCAGTACCATCTATGTATCATCAGTGCTTGAAATTTCCTTATAATGGAGTTGAAGTCAGTATTCTTGTCGATACAAGATATACCTGCAATGCATTAACGCAGAGTGATGATGCTTTTGTTCCTCATACTAGAGCAACCTCTATAGCTGAAAGTTTGGAATCTTTGCTAAAAGATTTAGAAAAGAAATTGAAAATCACAAACACTGGCATAGATGGCTACAAGATAGAGCCTATAAACTCACTAATGTCTCTTCCTCCATCACCAAGACAGTCTAGAAAACCATCAGAGGTTATGAAGCCACAAACTTCAACTCCAAAAGTCATTTATGATGGTCTCTTTATACAGTCATCTACTTCTCTTGTAGATGAAATAGAAGAGGATGATGTTCTCAAATCACTTTTCAAAGAAGATAGTGCAAAAAAAAAAATACGACATCATGAGATTTCCCCAACACAATATGGTCCAGGCTATAAGATGCTTCAACGTACGGGATATTTAGGTACCAGTCCTCTAGGCAAGCGTCAAGAAGGTATTGTTGAACCTATTCAGTTACAAACTAAGTCTACAAATGATAAAGCTAGACTGGGATATGATCCAAGAAAGTCATCAGATCAGAAGCACACGTCCCACCATCAACTTAAGTGGAAGAAAAAGGTACTACCTTTAACAACACAAGAATTTAATACTCAACAAACTCAGGAAGAGTGCGACGATGAAAAAAAAGAATTGCCAACCCAGAGTGAGGAAACAGGTGGTAATAAAGTTCCAATTATATCACCTAAATACCACAAGAAGTAGAAGTCCCAAAGGATATGAGAGATGAAATATACAGAATTAGAGAATTGTTCACACCACTGGACATTCTGGTAACATATATTGGCAGACAACAAGTAGATGATTTAGAAACTGATTCAAATGAGTATGAATGGGGTCCAGACCACCTCTCAGATACATCTACTACAAAAACTTCTGAAGAATCCAGTGATATCACAGATGACGCACAAGAGCTGATATGCCTAAAAATGCAAAAGGAAATAGAAGAAATTGGATTAAAAAGAAAAGAAGACTATGAACAACAGCTGGAGGAAGAAAGGACACAAGAAATTTCTTCACCCACTAACTCTCTCTCTAATGAGATAGGACAAATTACGTATGGAACTACAAAAGAAGAATTAGAAGCTACAGATACAGAACCAGTCAAAAGTCCAGAGGAAGCTGAATGGAATAGACGATAGGGATCACCAGAACCATCAAGGTTATGTCCACAAGTGTGTCAAATACAAGTGATCAATGAATCAAATCACGAACGAACTTGTAGCATCAAAGATGTAGGTATTGATACTATATATACTTTTACTAAGCCACTTGAAGACGAGTTAAAAACTTCATCTTATGACTCTGATAACTCAGATAGGAGCTCTATTTATAACAATAATTATTCAACAACGCATTATGACTACTCTATCATGAATGTTGAGATGTTGTCTGCTGACCCTATTACTATCACATCATGGTATATAATCTAGTCTGAAGTAGGTGACGATGCTAGAAGTAGGTCGGTTGGGTTAGGTCCAATAAATACTAACATGAATTTCGATAATTGTGTTGTAACTCTTCCTGGTCTCGAGACACATACGCAAGGTAGTCTTCTGGAACTCGACTGGTTGGTCCGAAGCCATGATGATAGTACCATGAACTCCCTTGAGCCTGTTCAAACCTTATCCTTAATACATCCTGAACTAATTGATTGTACTCTTTATAACCAACCCTTGAATATACCCACCTTCGCCAATGACTACACACTAGCCTGCTATCTTAATGTAGTGGAACCAATGAACACTTCCACCAGTGATCAAAGAGAGAACATGACTGAAACAGACATCAAGTATCTCAGTCATAAAACTCAAAAAAAGAAAAATAAGAGATCTGATGGCGAAAACCACGTTGTGGCGGTGTCAGAATCAAAAATAGTAAAAATAAAGGACATACCTAAGGGTGAAAACCTCTTTAAGGCGCCTGAAGGTGAGATACTTGATATACTACCAAGTCATTTCCAGGAGAGGTCTTCTATATTGATCGAGCCAACTCATCCAGTGAACATTGGGAGTCAAGAAATGCCACATATCATTCATTTAGCTCAATCACTATTAGTAGAAGGTTAAAAGATTTCAGCAACTTTTTTTTAGAAAAGAAGATCAACTTTGCATGGACATACTCTGATATACCAGGACTAGATCCTAATCTCATCATGCATCATCTCTCTATTACACCAGGAGTTAAACCAGTCAAGCAAAAACTCTGTAAGATGCATCCTCATGTGGCACTGCTAGTCAAGGTTGAACTAGAAAAATTGCTAAAAGCTGGATTTATTAGAGCTATAGACTATGCAGAATGGATATCAAACATACTACCTATATCAAAAGTAGACAAATCTATTAGAGTTTGCATAAACTTCAGGGATCTTAACAAAGCATGTCCGAAAGACGATTTTCCATTGCCCAACATTAACATGATAGTAGATATGACTGTTGGATATGAGATGTATTCATTAATGGATGGATTCTCTGGTTACAATCAGATTAAGATAGCGCCTAAAGATCAAGAAAAGACAACTTTCACGTATGCATGGGGAATCTTCTGCTAGAATGTTATGCCGTTTGGGCTAAAGAATGCAGGAGCAACTTACCAAAGATGAGTAACCACTATCTTCCATGATATGATGCATAAAAACATGGAAGATTATATTGATGACACCCTAGTAAAAACCATGAAGAGATCTATGCATATTTAAGAACTAGGCCTCATACTAGATAGAATGGAAAGATTCAAGCTCTGGTTAAATCCTAAAAAGTGTGCATTTGGAGTAACATCAGGAAAATTGCTTGGTTACATAATTTAAAAAAAAGGAATTGAGGTTGACTCTAAAAAGGTCCAAGAAATGCCTTCACCTAAGAATATCAGTCAAATGAGAATTTTACAGGGTCATCTTCAATCAATAAGGCACTTTATATCTCAACTAGTAGACAAAGCTCAACCCTTCACAAAGGTATTAAGGAAAGGAGTTCAATACAACTAGGATAAAGATTGTGAACAACATTTAAAACAAATCAAAGATTATCTTTCTACTCCACCCATATTAATGTCATCGATTCAAGGTCAGCCATTGAATCTATACATATCAGCTACAAATACTTCACTGGGAGCACTCCTAGCACAACAGGATGAAAATAAAAAAGAGAGAGCCATATATTATATCAGCAAAACATTGGTGTCTTATGAAATGAACTACACTATAATAGAGAAAGAATATTTGGCATTGGTCTTTGCATCAAAAAAATTAAGGCACTATATGTTAACACACTCTATTAAGTTGGTAGCCAAGATTGATCCGCTCAAATATCTTCTCAATAAAGCAATGCTTACAGGAAGACTGGACAAACGGGTCATGGTTCTTACAGAATTCGATATTGAATATGTGGAACGTAAAGCCATCAAAGGATAGGTTATTGCAGACCAACTTGTTGATGCTCCACTTGAAGACAGTCAACCTCTACATATAGAATTCCCAGATGAATCAATCATGCACCTTACTCAACAATCATGGAAGATGTTCTTTGATGGGTCTTTCACTCAACATGGTTCTGGTGCCAGAATACTTTTTATTACTGCTCAAAAATATTCAATCCCAAAAGCTTACAAGATTCTCTTCCCTTGCACAAACAACATTGCAGAATATGAAGCTCTGGTAAATAGGATCAAGCTGGCCATCGAGTGGAAGATTGTTGAATTACACATCTATGGAGATTCTCAACTCATTATCAACCAAATCAATGATCTATATCAGAAAAGAGATGAGAAACTGATGCCCTATAAGAGAATGGTGGATGATCTCAATAAATACTTTACCTTCGTATCATTTTAGCAGATCCCCAGATCAGCAAATAGAGCAGTGGATGCAATGGCCACTTTGGCATCTATACCATAGCTACAGGAATCTAATTTTCTCTTTGAATTCCTGGTGGAAGAGTTACATTATCCCTCCTATGATTCTCCCAAGTCCTAGATGGTCTATTCTATTATTGGACATGACTCATCTCGTTATAGCCACATTTACTCTTACTTGCATAACCAAGTTGTCCCTACTAATCTTTCTCGAAATGAAAAAAGGAACCTAATCCAAAATGCGTCATTGTACGTCATCATTGCTAATGACCTATTTAGGCGAGGTTTAGATAATAATTTTCTTAGATGTATAGAAATCGAGGAGTCCCATCGCGCATTATCTGAGGTTCATGAAGGTGTTTGTGGATCCCATTCGAACGGTCTAACTTTAGCATGAAAAGTACTAAGGGTTGGCTACTACTAGCCAGACATGGAGAAAGAATCTATAAAATTTGCTAAAACTTGTGAAAAGTGTCAACTGCATGGGCACCTTATCCATGCTCCAGCAAGAAATCTCATACCCTTTGTGACACACTGGCCCTTTCAACAGTGGGTGTTTGATCTAATTGGCCAAATATATCTTGCATCATCTAACGGACATAAATTTATTATCACTGCCACTGAGTACTTCACTAAGTGGGTAGAAGCGGTTCCACTCATCAAAGCAACTAGTAAACAAGTAGCTCTATTTATTCTTAATTATATCATCTATAGGTATGGTATACCTTCATCCATTATAACTGACAATGGAGGACAATTCAAGAACAAAGATCTAAACGAACTCTATGAAAAATTCAAAATAAAACAACACTGGTCATCTGCATACTACCCTCAAGAAAATGGACAAGTCGAAGCATCTAACAAGAATCTATTGACTATCTTATACAAGACAGTCAATAAATCTGGAAAGGATTGGCATCTGTAGCTCAATCCTACCCTGTGGGCTTATAGAAAAAGTGTCAGAACACCTACTGGGGCTACACCTTTTTCTTTGGTGTATGGGTCTGAAGCAGTATTACCTATTGAGGTGGAAATACCATCTCTAAGAGTTTCTTTGTAAGGTCTTGTTACTGATGAAGACTATAGAATATCTAGATTGCAAGAGCTTGAATTGTTGGATGAGCATTGGCAAGTGGTGTTTGATCATCTCAGAGTGTATCAAAAGAGAATGTCCAGAGGATATAACAAGAAGGTTCGACAAAGAGAATTTTAGGTTGGTGACCTAGTTCTAAGAGAAAATCTTAAAAATCAATAGTTTTGAGACAACAAATGGAAGTTTGAACCCAACTGGCTGGGTCCCTATATCGTTACTACAACTTTTGGCTATGGTGCCTATCAACTCTCAACATCAGAAGGAGAATAGCTCTGTGAACCAATCAACACCATCTATCTAAAGAAATTCTTCATCTAAATATTCTCTGCTCCAGCAGCCTATATAGATAAAAAGTCCTGAAGAAATAATAAAAATCAGAAAAAGTCCTAAAGAAATCCTAAAAATCAAAAAAAATCCTGAAGAAATCCAAAAAAATCATAAAAAGTCCTGAAGAAATTCAAAAAAAAAAAAAGGAAAAAGAGAGAAAAATGCCTTGATTAAAACCTAATAAACAAGCACCTCGGTAAGAAAACAATGCATCTCTGCCAAGCAGGTGAAAACATGGCAAACAGGTGCCTCTTGTACTCAAGCGCTCCATCTATCAACACAATGTTGGCATTCCCGCTTTCATGCATCTTTGATTTCGCATGTACATAACTTTTAGTCATTTTTGTGACATCCTAGTTCTTTTAAAACCCTCATGGCTTGAAACCAATCACTGACCTAGTCTTAGGGTAATCGACTAATCAATTTACATGTCCTAAGAAGTATCAACCAAGTCATCTTTATGTCTGTGAAACCTGATCGTCCACTCTGAGTCAGTCACCTGTCTCCTAACTACTGAAGAGTTTTATCACTGAGTATATAAGCAAACAACATTACCAAAAACAATCACTAAACAGTTTGAGATATGCATGAAATTTTCTTTGTATGTTGTCTTTTATATTGGTTTTTGATTATTATTCCCTCTGAGTAACTCGAGGAAGTCTATCTTCACTAAGAGGAGCAAGGATTGGGGGCATAATATTTTCTTTGTTTTCTGCTTGTAGGAATGATTTTGATGATCTAGAAACATCTAATCAGTTGGGTGTCTGTGATAAGTGCCTTAACATTAAGGTGAAATCGCCACACATACCTCGACTCCTCTTATTTGTATGCTACAAGGAGGTTCCCATCATTTCTTTGTTTGTTTTGAAGAAATTTCTTTATCATGCAATCTAGGTCCCTGTGAAATCTATCCAAGAATATGAACGAAAAAAGGGTCATTGTGGGCAAGATAATTAATATTGCACATGAAAAGAAAGGAACTCTAATCTACCTGCTATGTTTGTAAAATGCTCAATTATGAAAAAATAAGCTTTTCAAATCCAATGACTAGGTTTAGGTTGCATTTTATTGTGAATCTCATTTTGCATTTTGTGAATTTAGAGTGATTTCGGTATAATAACAATGCTCTCTTTATCTTTTGAATGAGAGTTGGAAGCTTCATCATTTCTCAGCTAAGCGATCTCTTTTTCATCATCGTTTCTATGATTGAGTACTTGTGTATTGAGATGTTAGCTGCATACATGAGCATCTTTTATAGATCCATACATTTCATTTTACACTTATTTGCATTCATATTATTACATGAAGGAAAAAAAACATTTGCATTACTAGTTACTTATTCTTCTCATTTATTTGTATCATCATTTATTTGCATAAAAAGAAACAAAAATAAACACCCATATTCCATTTGCATTCATTCATCTATACTGAAAAGATATGCATATATATAGAATAAAGCATATAGAACAACATCTCATAATCAATCAACACAAGTATGATGAAATCAAATCAAGAGCTCATAAATCAGCCGCCCTGAGTCCATTTTCGAGATCAAAATCAAAATCTGACATCAATTCTCTCATCAAAATTTCACGATGTTGACCACTTAGTGCTTTCATCAATTGCTCATTCTCTTCTTCAATTTGCGCTCAATTTCTCATTAATCAATGCTAAATCTCAATTTAATTCTCACATTAACCCTGATTTTAATCTTCAACATTAATCTTTGTGCTCAAATAACTTATAATCACTCAAAAAAATTGCCTACAATCACTGTGCAACCCTTGCTATCTTTCGATTTCGCTCCCGAGGGGGCATACTCATGACCTCAAAGTCAAGAATTTCTTTCAAAAATCTTCGTTGCAAGTCAAGCAGCTAATCTTTTCTAAACATCAAACAAGACCTCATTGCTAGGGGCATCTCAACTTCATCGCTTTATATCAAGTTGACATTTCTTGACCATCTAAATCGAATCAATCGCTATGGGCATATCAGTTTCATCGCTTCATATCAAGATGATATTTTCTTCATCTGAATCAATCTCTAAACGTTAATCAGTTTCATCGCTTTTCATCAAGCTAATTATTCATTTAAACTCAATCAAGGGTTTAAAGAGTATCTTTGATCACACTCAATCTAAGCAGGTGTTTAGTTTCATCGCATCGAATCAAGCTAGACAGTTTATCTTCGCTCATCGTATCTCAATCAATCAAGTTCAAGATCGATTTTATCTTCACTCACTGTGTCTAGTTCAATCAAAATCTAGATCAGTAAGATCCGCTTCTTGATCAATCAAGTTCAAGTTTGGTATCTTTGTTCTTCATCGATCCTACTTCAATCAAGTTCAGGATTGGTATCGCTTTAATCAAATATGTTCAGCTTCATCGCTTCAAATCAAGTTGAATACCTCGCTCTTCATCTGGTTCGTGATCAATCAAGTTCATAACTGGTATCTCCTAGACATCAAATTTTCTTTGAACCAACGCACTGGTCGCACATTAATTCAAAGAGGCGCAAATGTAATACCCTAAAAATGGTCATCTAAACCATGAGCCCTAATCTTGATTTCGTCACCAAGGTCCTAACCAAAGGCAATTAAAATTAATCTTGGGCACACAATTAATTTCTAAAATTATCAATGTCACATGGCAAAATTAATAAACCAATATTAATTAAATATTTATTTAATTAATTAAATCATTCCAAGTAAATCATTTTAAACAATTAGCTTATTTATTTTATTAAATATCCTAGCATATTTAATTAAATAAATCAATTTGCCACTAAATCATCAAAAAGAGGAATTATTTTGAAAAATAAATAAAAATTGTCATAAATCTTCAAAAAAGGAAACAAATCAAGAAAGAGGAATTGGAAATTATGAGCACAAATATTCAAAAAAGGAAACAAATAAAAAAAGGAATTAATTAACCAAAAAATAAGTAAAATTTTGAGAAAAGAAATCAATTCGAGATAATCTTGAAAAATAAATTAAAAATTGATAAATAATCTCAAAGAAAGCAATTAAAACAATCAAATATTAAAATTGAATGAAATAGAGAATAAATCAGTTTTTTTCTGATTTAATCTTAATTTTAGTTCAATTTCCTTTAAAACTGAGAAAAGCATCCAATCACATCAATTCACCTGGATTGTGCTTCATCTTGGAAAATCTTGACCACTCATCATCATTTGATCTCAGCCTTTGGTTTCTTTCTGAATTTTCTATAAATTCAGGCTCTCATCTCTCATTCAAAAATCCTGGAGAATATATTGTTATTATGTTGTTTTTGCTCTAGGTTCATTGAGAATTTGTATTGAGATATTGCATATTAGTTACTTCATATTGCTTAAATCATTTAGCTTAAATATTCATATATTGCTTAAATCATGTTAGATTAAATCTTGCAAATCATGCATTCATCTAGCTTAAATCTTGCATTCATTTAGCTCAATCTTATGCTCATATAGATTTAAAAATCCTTTGTTTAGGTGTTGTCTAGTCACTAAATAGCTTAGCAATCTGAGAGAAATCTAAGCTCGCATCTACTAGAAGGCAATGGGTCGCTTTGTAATGGTTTATTATTCATTGATTATTGATTTACTAACCATGCATCTAATGACTTAATTGAAGTGTTGTGTATTCTAGATACAGATACAGATCCACTTTTCACACTCATAGATATGAATCCTGTTATCATCTTATTTAGGTCCACATATGGTTTTGTGGACGGTTTGAGCCGATTTGTTGGTTACACATTTCATGTTATGTGTTATGCAATTTTTGGAAGCCGACATGGTAATTGATCTATTTTGGGGATGTGGATATAGAAGGTAAATTTATTTAAGAATTTTGATGGATTATATGAGTGTGAGAAGTCTATATAAGCAAATGTGCAAAGTTTGGTGAATGTAATTGAAGGTTTTGGTGCTCCAGTGTATGACAGTGCAAGAAAAACATAGCAGAAAGGCAGAACAGTTGCAAAAGTCAAACTAAGCCTAATCGGAACTACTATTTGGCATATGTAGATGTTATTCTTTAGTTCATTCATTACTAAAATCAATTGTAATCACCTATAGGGTAGTGAGCCTTCCTCCGGTTTGTAGCCCTCTTGTAATTAAGCAGTGAGCTCTAGGTAGTGTGTTTGAATGCAAGTACATTCCCCCTCATGTAATATTATCATACTCCTTATCAAAGTATAATAATATTGTGGGTTAAAATCCCACTGTGATTTTCCCTTTCTGGGTTTCCACGTAAACATCCTAGTGTTATGGTATTGTGGTTAATTGGTTTATGTTTCTGCACTTTACTTTCATTATTATGCATCTGGTGGTTTAAGAATCAGGTTAATAACTTTTTAAATTGTAGAACACTTATTCACTCCCCCTCTTAGTGTTCATTGATTCCACCAATTGGTATCAGAGCTTAGTTCCTCACAAGAAGCGTAACAACTTGAGGAAGATCCAAAAGATTGAATCAATGGACTTCAGTTTGCATAAGCAACTTACTGTTGCACTTGAAGATCTTGATGCAACGATGAAGGAAAAGAGTAGCCTAAGAAGAAGTCTGGATGCTGCCAAAGATTTCATTGAATCTCTGAAAGAACAGGTGAGTACATCTAGAGAGAAGAGAAAAGAATTGATGGATAAACTGAAGGAGAAAGAAGAACAAAGAATTAATAATCAAGCCCTACAAGACAAGATAGATGAATGTGAGAAGATTGCTAGAGATAATGCAACCTTGAAAATGAGATGCAATCTATCGCGATGAAGCTAACAAAGGAGATTGAAGACAGGAAGAAGAATGAAGAAAATATTACTCAATTATTGAAGGATAGGTCTACTGAACATTGTAGGTTGAACTATGAGAATGATCAGTTGAAACTTGAATCGGTGCAATGCAAGAATGATGGACAAGAACTTGAAAGGAAAATCACAATTCTGAGAGATAAACATTCTACTACTAATGAATACAAAGAAAATTTTAAAGCTAGCTCAGCCCGGTTAGATGAGATGCTAAAAAGTCGGAGACTAGGAGAGACATGCGAGGACTTGGATCTGAGAAAGGAGAATCCTCCGGTTCTGGACAAAGCAATCATTAGAAGAACAAGAAACCTCCGGTAAGACAACCTAATGACTATAAATTCAATGGTAAATGTTTTGTTTGTGGTAAATTAAGTCATATGGCAAATCAATGCAGAAATAGGATGATGAATAATGGTCCTACCTTTTCTGGTCAATGTTTCATATGCAACAACTTTGGTCATAAGTCAAACATGTGCAAAATAGTGATGAATAATTTCTAAAATAAGAGATGCTATGCTTGTGGAATCTTTGAAAACATTTCTAACCAATGCAGGATGAGACCAAATCAGATGAACTTTAGGCCTATGCATGGAAATGTTGTTTGCCATGCATGCAACAAATCCGGTCACATATTAAAATATTGCAGAAGCAAGAATTCTCTGGTAGATAAGAACATATCAGATGAGAAATGAAAAACAAAGGTTGAAGAGGTCAGAGAGAAGCATAAGAAGATGTGGGTTAAGAAGGAAGATTCAAATGTTCAGCATGGTGTGTGTATGAAAAGTGGATAAGTATTTGCAAGTTGTAAGACACAACACTTCAATTAAGTCATTGCATCCATGGTTAGATAGATATAATCATGAATATAAAAATTATAACAAATCGACCTATTGCCTTATAAAAGATGCAAGTATAGACTTGCTCTCATATTTGCCTAAGCAATACCAGTGACTAGACTACACCAAGACGAAGGATTTAATCTATATGAGCACAAGATTAAGCTAAATGGATGCAATATTAAGATAGATATGCAAGATTAAGCTAGATATGAAAGATTAAGCTAGATGAATGAAAGCAATCATGATTAAACTTAAATATGAAAAAAGCTAAACTAAGATGCAATAATCTCAAAGCAAAATATCTTCAATGACTCCGGAGCAAAAACTGCACAAGAACAATAAATCTCCATGGTGTTTTGAATGAGAGATGAAGGCAAAATTTATAAAGATTCAAAAGAGAGACCAACGGTCAAGATCGATTAGTAATGAGCGGCTCAGATTATTCAAGAAAAAGAACATTTCAGGATAATTGAAATAATTGAGAGATCAGATTAGGTTATTCTTGAGATAGATTCCAATTATAGCTTGATTGAATGCATTCAGATTATAAGTTTGAGTTTGCATTGGAGATTAAATTTAGTTGATTCCATGCAATTGAGATAAAAATAGTCGATTCCATGCACTTTTCTTTAATTTGCTCAAGGTTTTTATTTAGAAAAAGGCTTTTCAATATAACTGAACTTCTTTCCTCAAAAGCTTTGAGTTTTAATTTTAGAGAAAATGATTAATTCAATTTAATTGTTTTTCTAATTTTCAAGTTATCTCAATCTAGAAAACAAGAAATATCTTAAGTTTGATTTCTTCTTTTAATTTAATTCTTTTGTTTTGTTTTCAATTTAACTCTTTCTTTTGTAGATTAATTCCTCTTTTTGTGATTAATCTCTTTTTATAAATTAATTTCTTTTTTATGATTAAATGGCAAATTGATTTATTAATTAAATATGTTTTGTAGATTAATTCCTCTTTTTGTGATTAATCTCTTTTTATAAATTAATTCCTTTTTTATGATTAAATGGCAAATTGATTTATTAATTAAATATGCTAGGATATTTAATTAAATAAAAAGGATAATTGGTTAAAATGATTTCCTTGGAATGATTTAATTAAATAAATAGATATTTAATTAATATAGAGTGATTTATTTGCTATCTAACATTAATGATTAAAGAATTAATTAATTAGGTGCTCAAGTTTGATTTAATTGCCTTTGGTTAGGACCTTGGTGATGTTTTTGAGATTAGGGGCCCATGGTTTAGGTGACCAATTTTAGGGTATTACATTTGCCCCTTTTTGAATTAACGTGCGGGCAATGCGTTGGTTCAAAGAATAGTTGATGCCAAATAAATATCAGTTTTGAACTTGATGGATCACAAATCGATAAAGAGCGAGATGTTCAGCTTGATTTGAAGCGATAAAACTCAACAAATTTGATTAAAGTGATATCGATCCTGAACTTGATTGAACTTGGACTGACAAAGAGCGAGATACCATTCTCAAACTTGGTTGATCAAGAAATGAGCATCGATCTAGAGCTTTATTGAACTAGATTGAATGAGAGACGTAACCGATTTTGAACTTGATTGAACAAGAATTGACTGAGTGAGAGATAAAACCAATTCTGAACTTGATTGAACAAGAATCAACTAAGAAAAGTGAACTGAATTTGAACTTGATTGAACAAGAATCGACTAAGTGAGAGAAAAAACCGATTCCAAACTTGATTGAACAAGAATTGATTAGCAATAGAGAATATCCATCTTGATTGATGTGATGAAACTGAATACCAATTTGAAGATTGATTCAGACAAGGACAAAAATTGATATGCCCCTAGGGATTGCTTTATTTGACATCAAAGAATCTCAACTTGATACGACGTGATTTAGTTAAGATGCCCTAGTAACAAGGTTTAGTTGATTTTGTTTGATTGAAAAAGATTTTTACTTGACTTAAGATGATGATGCGAAAAATTTTGTTGACTTTTGATGATGATGATCACTGAAAAGATGTAATGAGTATGTCCCCTCGGGAGTGAAATCAAAAGATATCGAGGGCACAAAGATTTTAGGCAATTTTGAAAAGATAAAAATATTTAGCGATGATGATTTTGAGCATGAAGATTGATGGAAGAATTAATTTTGAGATCGGAGATGATTTGAGAATTAAATTGAGATTTAAAATTGAATTGACTGCAAAACGATTCGAAAGGTGACTTGAGGATGAAAGTGCTAAGTGGTCAACGTCGTGAAATTTTGACTAGAAAATTGATGTCAGATTTTGATTTCGATCCCGAAAATGGACTCAGGACAATCGATTTAGCTTAGGGTACAAGTTTTATGTCCATCGAAGCAAGTTTAAAAATTAGGGTTTAGGCTATATAAGGGGTTCAATGTGTCATTGTCAAATTCATTTTACCTCTCAAAGTTTATAATTTGAAAAACCTCATGCGAAGAAAAATGGTCATTCTGATTTAGGAGCATCGATTTGAGCGCCAATCGACCATGAAACTACGACCTAGTAGTAAGTGATCGATCTTTAGCCTTTGCATTTCTTAATTTTTGAATTTTTGTTAAATTTTTTCATTTTAAAATCCATTTAAAGTCATTTTTATCGTGCAGTTTAATATCATTTCTTGTACAAGTATCTGTCCTTTTGTGTTTTTCCATTTGAGCAAGTAGGGTTTGTCGTCTGATGTATACCCTTGCATCATACAAAATTGTTCTTGATTGACCATTTTATCATGCGATGAGTATTAAATTGTTGTATGATATTGTTTACTCGTGTAGGGCCTATTGTTTTCTCATACAAGTTTTTGCTTATCTATGGAAACTCGTATGGAAAAGAAAAAGTATTTTTGAAGCTGTAAACAACAATTTTTTATTTTGAATGTTGTATATTTGGATTAGATAGCATGTTTATCACATTCTTAGGGAAAATTTGATCACATACTGATGATGTATATGTTCAATTTTGCATATTCAGTTTCCTGATATTCTTTTTTGATGTACATTTCCGCCGATGATGAGGCTAGTTTGTGAGTTATCATATACAGAGAGAGGTCATATTGGTTTGTGTGGATTCAGATACTTCTTACAGATGCCTAATCTTTGTATGAATCATGGTATGTTGACTACTTTAGTCAAGCATTTTCATTCAGAGCATAACACCTTTCATTTATCGGTTGGAGAGATGACCATCGCGTCGGAGGATATATATATAGGATTTTGAGGATTTTGTTTGCTGGAGATAAGGTTGATTATGATTCTACTCCATGACCTGGTATTTTGGCATTGAGATGGGTATTCCATGATGAGACTATTCTTGATCATGCTATTACTTGGGATGATTTGATGAGCAGATATGGTGCACAGTACCCTTTGGCTAGCATTTTGGCAGATATGATTGGTTGTTTTGTGACACTTGATAGGGGACAATAGGGATTTATATGTGGTTGGGGCATAATGCTTGAGAGGTTGTTAACTCATCCAATGAGATTAGGCTGGGGATCATGCTTACTTTCTCATATGTAGCATGAGATGCATGAGATTGTGTATCGAGAGGGGAAGAGTATGGCAGCAGGAGTGTTAGTTTTACGGATATGGGCATGGGAGCACATCCCAGTATGCAGACCCATTGTATATGATTCTAGAGAGGTGCACCAACCTATTATATGTTGTTATCCAGGTTATGTTACTCAGCCCCACCTGGGAAAGACTAACTATTGGAGGAGGCAATTGGATGATTTGATTGTTGTAGTATGCAGACCCTATAGAGGTCTAGAGCTATGGGATGATTGGAGAGCATAAAGGAATGATAAGTCCATGACTCAACCTCTTATTGGCAAATTTGTGTCTATCATTGAGTGATTTGTAGTATCTAGGATGATGAGACAGTATGGGAGACTGCAGAGTATATCCCAGGAGTTCACAACCTATGCTCGATATGGAGAGGAGGAGAGATGAGGATGGGCACCAAGATAGTCACATGCACTGAGCATGCAGGAGTTAATAGGTTTGCAGTTGTAGAGATGGGATTATCTAGAGCATGTAGCAGACGCGGGGGCATTGCCCCAGTATAGAGATTGGTTTCAGAGACATCCTTTTCCTCAGTTTATAGTGTTAGGGTTCCCACAGATACTGAGAGGGGGGGTGAATCAGTATCTAACTGGTAATGAAATTTTCTTAAGACAAAACATGTAGAACATAAAGTAACAGTGTACCGGTATGCAAGAATTAATGTAATAAATAGAATTAAAAACATCCACATAAAAGAACACCATAACACAAGATGTTTAACGAGGAAACCCGGTGTGGAAAAAACCTTGGTGGGATTTGTGACCCATAATATTCACTTACTGACCAATAAGAGAATATTACTTACAATAGGGGCCTGCACATGCAGGAAGGCCAACTGCCTAGAGCACACTGCTCAGTAAGAAGTCATACTGACTTACAATGAGGATTAAGCTAATCCAATATTCTGTACTGCTTTACAATAGCATCTTCAATGCCAGATTCAGTACCAGTTCTTGCTTTGTTCTTTACATATACCCTTGACCTATAATTTGCACATTAGGTCTGCCTAATAATTTTCTTTATGCTCACTTTTCTATATCTACAAATGTCTATAATGATCTCCTTTATATACAAGAGTCATTTTACAATTTGCCAAGTCGACTTACAATAATAAACAAAATATTACATATCAAAAATCCTGTCGGCCTCTGTGCCGGTATACATCTTTTCTTCTGTGCCGGTGCTGGTGTAGAGTGGTCTTGCTAATGTCGGTGCACTGTCTTGCTTGAATAATGCTTTGCCGGTAGAATGTCTTGTCGGTGCCATAGGATTGCAAGGTTGTCATCAATGACAAAACCTTCAATCACACACAATGTCTCATTGGAGTGTCCGTATGCCAACAATCTCCCCCTTTGGCATTGATGGCAACACTCATGAGAAATTTCAAAAAGATGTCCAAAAATGTGTAGACCAAAAATTTACCAAAAAAATGAGTGACTCTCCCTGAGCATATGATTCCTATGTTTTGAATTTTCTCATCCTACTACTCCCCCTTTGGCATCAATGACAAAGGTTAGTAGAGTTTGTAGTTGTACCAGTCCATAACCTCAACCTTGTAGTTGGGTAGTTATTATCTGAAAAAGATCACCCAAAATTAAGTTTATACTATCCATAAACTTTTTGCTATCTTTTATTGCGGTTTCAGTTCTCTTCACAGTGCCGGTGAGATGCTGCAATTTCTCTGTCGGTGTTTTACTTCTCGGTGTTAATACCTCTGAGATTTGCTTCTGTAGAGATGCTAGATAATCCAATCTTAGACTCAGTTTGGATCTCAAGTATTTTGCCTTATTTATTATTGTCTCTTTCTCTTTCTCCTGTTTAAGTAATTCTGTCTCAAAATTTGCTAACTTATCTTCAAAAATAGATAATGAATCCGGTGAGTTGACAAAATTGTCTGCAAGCTTGTTTATCTCTTCCTGTGTCTTGCTTATCTTCTTGTCTACATCTATAGTCAGGAAGTTTGTTTTGCATATGTCTTTGTACAGGTTTTTGTAC
Source organism: Cryptomeria japonica (assembly GCF_030272615.1). NCBI lineage: Eukaryota > Viridiplantae > Streptophyta > Pinopsida > Cupressales > Cupressaceae > Cryptomeria > Cryptomeria japonica. Next base: position 525,323,370 of record NC_081411.1, read on the forward strand.
TCTTTTAACAAACTACATAGTTCCGGTAGAAGTGTGTCAAAATCTCTGTTACACTTCTTAATTCCTTCCTCAAAGAATTTTTGTTTCTCCTTTTCTACAATGTCCTTTATAGATTCTACCTTTATTTGCTCAATATTTTCAGAAATGTATTTACATAGTGTATCTAACTATCCTAAAGAATCTTTATTATCTATATTACAATTAGGAGCTATTGTTTTCAAAAATGGGATTGAATCATCTATTGCTTTGTAAGCTTGTGAGCTATAGTCAGTTATTTTCTTGATAGATTCAAGTAATACCTTAGTCACATTTGTTGACTTTGATGGTGACCCAACAAACTGAGTACCCGTGGAAGTGACCATTCTTGTATTGACCTCTGGCAGGTCAGTTTGTGTCTGCATTTCCTTTAGCACTGGTTTTCCTACTTCATTTCTTACTGGTGGCATCTATTCTGGAGCCTTTAGCTCTGTCGGTTTCTCTATTTGTGCTTCAGATTCCATCTTTTTCCCTATATCCACTGCCGGTTGCTTTGTATTTCCTGTTACCGGAGGCTCTTTGACCATATCTAATTTTTCACTTGGGTCTTTATCAACTGTTATGGTTATCTTTTGGGTATCAACATTTACAGTGAATAGGACTTCAGGATTTGTATTGCCATCCTCTGTATCCATGCTTTCAGTTGCCAGTTGGTTTTCAGGGATTGTAGTTTTTACAGGTGGAGGTAGGTTATCTTTAATCTTTATGCTTGGAGGTCCACCAACTTTCCCTTTTCCTTTGTCCTTCTGATACACCTTAATAGGCTTGGGATTCCTATATTCTTCTTGTTTTTCATTTTCAACCAAAAATATGTCCCAACCATTTTCTGTTTCCTCTGAAACCTCTATAACTCTACCTGCCATCAATGAAATTTGCTAGTGTGCAGTGGAAAAAACTGTATGGTTAGCCTGAGCTATCAGATCATCAATTTCTTTTGGGGAGTTTACCGGATATACTACAAGTAGTTTTTATATTTTTATTTTCTTGTCCAATTCAATTACTCCTTGCCTTCTGGCCTCAAGTCTTTTGTATAAGTCATCAGGGATTTCATTTAAGACTTGCATCAAAAACTTTTTAAACATGTCCATGTATAATATTACACTCTCCTAAACTTGCCCTTTCTCATCAGCCGATAGGGTGTCATAAATTTTCCCTATGTTCTTCAGTTTTCCTTCCTCTGTGATCTCATTTAACAAAATTTCTAGAGGTGCCAAGTCAGCTGTTGCCTTTTTCTTTTTCTTAGGGGTCAGTTTCTTTTTAGGTGTGACCTTTCTGACTGGAGATCTCACAGCTCGTTGCTTCTGCCTTGTCCTTCTAGGTGAAGGAGAGGTTGCCGGTGAGGGGTCTCTTTTCCTAACAACTCTTTTAAAAGTTGTTGGCATATCTCCTTTTGAGGAAGTACCTACTGATGATAGATGAGCTTCAGGTTGTGGGGCTGCCAACTCATCTTCAGTTATGCCGGTTTTCTTTAATACATCTTCCTTTATGGCTTTTGCTTGCCTGATCCTTTTCTCACAAATGCCTCAGCCTTTTTCACTCTTTTCTTTGATTGAATTTGGCTTTCTATGGTTTCAGCACTACCAAATATCTCTTCTATAGGTTCATTGGGGGCTTCCAGAAGTGCTTTGGCATAAGTTTCAACTATGTGATCATATGTTTCATAGCCCATTTATATTACCCAGATTGTCCTGGGGATGACTGCTTCCATCCATATTTCATCCTTTTTGATAACAAAGCATATATCATCTTTGTATTTGTCTACAATCTTCTGTGATAACCTTGTCCTTTTCTTCATTTTTGTTTTTAGTGCTTGGAAAAAGACATGAATGATGTTTTCCTTATTGTCGCCCATGGTATTGAATAGTTCTATCAGTTGCTTTCCTACCGATATGCCACATCCGAAATCTTTATATCCTATACTGGGAACTTGTTTTGTTATATGAAGCATTAGACACACTAACAGATTTCCAAATCTGAAGGTTCCTTTCTTATCCTTCTTCATCTTCCCAAGGTTGTCTATTAGTTCATCCTTTAGCCATTCACAGATGTTAATTTTTGCATTGTCAGTTATTATGTCATAAGCACTCTTGATGCATAAACTTGAAACTAAGTTGAGTCTATTGGCATGAGTGGCTTTGTAACCTAATATCATGCTTATGAATCTCACATTTGTATCCTTTACATCATTAACCCTTAAAGATCTTTTATCAGATGTTGCACCTGTTAGGTCAATGACTAAATCATTTGAAACTTTCTTGTTTTTATCTGGTCTTTTACCGGTGGCCGGTAACCTTGTGACAGCCTTTACCGCTTGCTTGGTGATCTTATGAATTGTATCTAACTAGAAAAATTCTCCATCAACTCTGCTTAATACTATCCTATTCAAATCCTTAGGAAACTCAGGAATACTAAGGATTTCTATGAATCCTAGGGTTTCAATGATTTTGTGTTCAGCTTTGATATTGCCGGTATCATCACATATCTCAGTTTTGTACATGGTTTTGATTTCCTTGTCTCCTAGCTCTTCAATATTGCAGTGAATATACATTCTAGGGTCTTCAGCATATACAACACCTTTAGGGATTTGAGAGAATGCACCTAAGGTATCATCTTTCTTTGCTATTTCGGGGACCAACTCAAATATGGGCCTAGGTCTTTTAATTACTTCCACAACAGTAGGATTCGCTATGTATTCAATTGCAGAGGTGGATGCCATGATAAATACCTTTTTCTATCTTGGATGAATGATTGCTTGGAGTGTGCTTGCTTCTTGCTCGGAAATATTCACGCTCTCTGAAAGTTTGAAATCACGGTGAAATGAAATGGAGCCAAAACCTTATTTTATAAAGTCTTTTTCGCTACCTACCACATTAATTGCATGTCGGTAATGTATTCACTTAACTTTATTTGCCGGTAATAAGTGATTTTCAACTTCTTTTCTCTAACCGAGGGAATAATAGCACGTGTCATTAGCTTGCCAAACCCTCAAGATAATTTTCTTCAATTAGATGAAGAACTTCCTGCCGGTGGAGCACTGCTCTGTCCTGCCAGTGGAGCATCACATTGTCCTTCCGGTGGGGCATTTGTTGGTTCTACTGGTGGAGGAGTATTCCCAATATTTTGATCAGCTTTTTTAATCCATTGCTTTGAGAATTCTTGCTTAACCTCTTCAACCTTTTCTTTACCTTTCAAGCTAGTACTTTTGTTGTCTATCGGTGTACCTTTACTTCTACAAAATTTAGCAATATGACCAATCTTGTTACATGCATAAAAAGTTACATTATTTTTCTGAATAGCTTTCCCATAACCTATGTCGGTTTGTGTTCTGCATTGATTTGATAAATCTCTGAATCTTCCACAAACATAACATCTTACATTCATTCTGCAGTTTTCAGAGTTATGACCAACTTTGTTGCATTTGGAGCATTGACCGGTGGGAGGATTGATATTCTAATAATTCCTAGATCTACATTCATTTGCCCTATGACCATATTTATTACAGTTAAATCATTTTCCATTGAATTTATAAGTATTAGGAGGTCTTACCGATTTGCTGTGATCCTAAGTATTTGCAGTACTAGAGCTTTCTCCAACTTCAAATCCAATTCCAGAAGTGTCACCTTTGGGTTTTTGATTCTTCAATAAGGTACCAAGTTCTTCTAAGCTTTTCTTGAATTTTTCTTTGTGTTGATTTGTAGTTTCCAATTCCCTTTCCAAGATTTCTTTTTGTCTCATTAGTTCATTCAAGTCATTTTGAGTATGCATCAGATCTATCTTCAACATGTCATTTTCATAGCTAAGTCTTGTGTTCTCATTTGCTGCATCACTTAGTCTTCTGGTCAATTCTTCTTCATTCTTCTTTCTGTCCTCAATCTCTTTGCAAAATCTCATAGTCATATCCTACATTTCATTTTTTGTTGTCATGATATCTTGTTTCAACTTGCTTATCATATCATTAAGTGATTCCTTTTCATCATTCTCATTTTGCATTTTTTCACAAAGTTCTCTACATCATAGTCAGTAAGAGCTCCTTCAAGTTGCTTCATTAGATTTTCCATTTTTACCAGTGTCAAGATCTTCCTCAAGCTGTTAGGCTTCTGAAAATAGAGGACTAGGCTCTGATACCAATTGTTAGGGTTCCCACAGATACTGAGAGGGGGGGTGAATCAGTATTTGACCGGTAATGAAATTTTCTTAAGACAAAACATGCAGAACATAAAGTAACAGTGTACCGGTATGCAAGAATTAATGTAATAAATAGAATTAAAAACAACCACATAAAAGAACACCATAACACAAGATGTTTAACGAGGAAACCCGGTGTGGGAAAAACCTCAGTGGGATTTGTAACCCACAATATTCACTTACTGGCCAATAAGAGAATATTACTTACAATAGGGGCCTTCACATGCAGGAAGGCCAACTACCTAGAGCACACTGCTCAGTAAGAAGTCATACTGACTTACAATGAGGATTAAGCTAATCCAATATTTTGTACTGCTTTACAATAGCATCTTCAATGCTAGATTCAGTACTGATTCTTGCTCTGTTCTTTACATATACCCTTGACCTATAATTTGCACATTAGGTCTGCCTAATAATTTTCTTGATGCTCACTTTTCTATATCTACAAATGTCTATAATGATCTCCTTTATATACAAGAGTCATTTTACAATTTGCCAAGTCGGCTTACAATAATAAACAAAATATTACATATCAAAAATCTTGTCGGCCTCAGTGCCAGTATACATCTTTTCTTCTATGTCGGTGTAGAGTGGTTTTTCTGATGCCGGTGCACTATCTTGCTTGAATAATGCTTTGTCGGTAGAATGTCTTGCCAGTGCCATAGGATTGCAAGGTTGCCATCAATGACAAAACCCTTAATCACACACAATGTCTCATTGGAGTGTCCATATGCCAACATATAGATCTGAGAGAGTATGCACCTCTTATAGAGGAGGTTGAGAAGGATGCACCACTATAGGCACATGTACCAGGTCAGGGAAAGGGAGTGGATGCACCTAGGCGGACATGAGCTGATCCTAGTGCTAGTAGTAGTAGGGTACCAATGGGAGGTAGACAATGACATAGAGGGGAGGGTGGATCCTTAGGAGTTGTTGGGGTTGAGGTTGGCGGTTCTAGGGCAGTAGAGGTTGGAGATGAGGAGGAGAGAGTGGCTCCTAGGTAGATTAGGTAGTGGAGAAATGAGCAGGGAGGTGGAGAGGGGGATGTTGGGAGAGACCAGGCAGTACTAAATGTAGTACGGTCTTTGAGATAGAGGTTGACAGGTTTACAGTCACAGTTGATAGTGGCACAGACATAGCTAGCAAAGCGAGATCAACAACTTGTTGAGATCAGAGCTGAGAATGATCAACAACTTGTACATGTTGGCATTTTTTATGATTATGTTGTGATTGTCATTGATGGACACACACTTGCATTGAGATCACTTTTGTATGTATAAGTTAAAGCTCAACCGGAACTTGTTCCAACCAATATGATGCATTATAGTCCTTAGACTATTGGTGTTTTGCAGAAAGTGATTACCGATCTGAAGCAGTATGTTGACCCCAAGCGGTTTGAGGATCTCAAGCGGTACACAGGATCAAAGCAGCAAAACACATATTTTCCAGTCTTCATTTTGTCAAACCGGCAACCGGTATTTTTCTTAAACCGGTATTTTGTATGAACCAGTAATACTCTGTGATGAGTTACCAACTAGTATTTTGTGATGAGTTACCATCCACTGATTGTTTGACAGTGTCGACACTTCAACTGTGCTTTTTGTGTCATGTTACAGAATATGTCTAAATGCATTGAACCTAGGAAATTGTATTGATCCTATTGGACCGACATGAAATCAGATTCCTTTATAAGGACATCATGTCTAGGGTTTTAGGTTGTTGATAGGGTTTAAGGTGGTTGATGAGTTAGAGAGAGTATGAATGTGTAGAAAACTGAATTAATGCTAGAATGCATTAGGAACGAGCTATCAATGATCTAACCAAGCAATATGTGCTATTAGCTAGATCACTCACTTGTTGATTACTCACATCTTCGACAAGTCTGAAGCCCTTAACCAAGTAGGCCCAAAAGCCTTTTGTAAATCCTCTAACAAGGTGGTTCACATCCGTGGATCTAAAATCCTCTAGCAAGGTAGTCTTTAATTGGACTTATCTCCTAACAGAGATTGAGATTCCTAATAGTATCTGTTCTAGTAAACAACATTGTATGACCTTAACCGGTCTGGTTCCCATTCTACAGATAGTTACTTGTGAGTTCCATCTCACCGTGATTTTTCCCATTTAGGTTTCCATGTCAAAATCTCTTGTGTTATGGTGTTTGTGCTTCTGTGGGTGAATGCATTATTTTCTATTTGGTTTGCATGTGTGCTAACTGGTTTATCTGCTAAACTGTTTTACCAGTTTACTATTAGTCAAGCAAAGTGTTTAAGTACAAAGATTTTTGGCATACTAATTCACGCCCCCCCCCCCCCTCTTAGTATTCATCAATTGGTATCAGAGCCTACCTTTCTATAAGTTTAACCACTTGGAAGGAGATATGGAGGAATATACATTGAGGGAACTTACTCATCGGTTCACTCAATCTAAGCAAGCCTATGATGATCTTATGGTCAAATATAAGGCATCTCAAGCAAAGAGGAGAGAACATGCTGAAAAGTTGATGGAGCTATCTGAAAATAGTTCTTCTGATGAAATGGACATGGAAGCCCTGATTCAAGAAGTAGAAAAGCTGAATGAATCCAATTCCAACCTGAGAAAAGAATTGGAAGGACTAACTATTTGAATGTGTCAAGAGCTTGAGAACCAGAGGAAAGTTGAAGATCTGGTCAAAGACAAAGATCATGAAAAATCCAAGCTGAAGCAAGAGATCAGTGCCCTAACTGCTCAATTCCATGCAAGCAAAGTGGAAAAGGAAGACATGCAAGGAGAAATGAACATTGCCATCTCTTAAAATGAAAACCTGATGGAAACAAATGCTGCTATTTCCAAAGAACTCTCTGAGTCAAAGGAAATACTTGCTAAGTTCAACAAGAGTACTGTCAAGCTAGAGAAAAAGCTTGAATCTACCAAACCTATCAAGAATACTGATGGACTTGGTTATTCTGATCATGAGGAAGGTGAGACCTCTGGTACAAATGTTGGAGCATCAAAGCAATAACCAACATCAAAGGATAAAGGTAAGCAAAGTTTAAACCTGTTTGCTTTAACTATCTTAAAGAAGGACATACTACCAATGTGTGTAGGAGTAAGGCTTACAATAATTTTCCTTATTTTCTAAATGATAAGCCTAGATCCTATAAATTCAATGGTAACTATTATGCATGCAACAAGTTTGGGCATAGAGCATCTGAATGCAGGTTTGTTATGAATAACACTGGAAGATATCCTCAGAGGACTCAAGGAGTAGGTCTTGAACCTTTTGTGAACTGGAATCACAACTGGTTTAATGCCTTCAATCATCAGTTAAGAAGTGATGGCTATCAAGCGGCAACCAGATGGAGAGCAAACTGTTTGATCTGTCATGATCATGGTCACACTACTGCAACATGCAGGAGGAAGAATGACAACATGAATAATGGACCTTGGAGAGCACCTGGAATGGTTTGCTATCACTGCAACAAATCGGATCACATTTCCAGATTCTACAGATCGAGAAAGAACATATTAGATGACATACCAGTCACTCCAAAAGGAAAGATTGATATTGACACTGTTCAAGCAGATATGAACAAAACCTGGAAGAAGAAACCAGTGGTGTTACAAGAAGAAACGGTTTGTGCACCTAGTGTGGAAATAATGGAACCGACAAACTAAGCATCAGAAAAGCTTAGGGGGAGCGAATGGCAAAATGTTTCAAACCCCCAGTTTACACCAGTAAAAGACCTTAACCGGTATGTCATTTGGCGGAAGACTGGAAACGATAATAGGCAAATTAGGGTTTACGCCCTAATGGTGGAGCATTAATTACGGTTGGTGAGGAATATGCTTAAAAGGAATTTTCAAATCATTTCTCACTATCATTTTTTGAGCGAAGAAGGTTTTCAAGTACAAAGCGATGAAAAAGTGACTTGTGCTGCGATTCAGAGGAATTTAGAAACCTTGAAGGAAATTCAAAAGCAAATTACAAACGGTCAAGAGAAGAATGCAAAGCGGTGATTCTGAAGTGTGAGGCGAAGTAGAATTTGAAAGCCCTAAATTCTCGATTTTCGAAAGGTATTTCTTAAGTTTTTTTTTTTTATCATGGCTTTCGCATCTCATACTAGCTCTAGTGCATCTGTCGATTCAGTAAGCTTCATTCAATGCAAGTCCAAATACAATGCCCTGTCACAAGTTCCTACTGGAGTAATAGTGGAAGAAGGAATATCTGATTATATAGACTATAAAATTGAAGACCTAGGGTCTCTAGAAATCCACTCGCAGCTAGGTCTATTCTGTGGGAAAGATAAAAAGATCAAACCGGAGTACAGCATTTTGGAGAAGAAGAAACTTCACAATGCAGTTTACTTCCTATAGGATTTCACAGATGACCACATTAGAATCATCTAAGCAGAGTTCATGGTGACAAGATGTACCTAGAGAGAACGCATGATATCACACCACAAGTTGTTCATGTCGTCACCAGTTTTTCCAACATTAGTGAAGTGCCAGCCCTGAGGAAGATCATCAAGATTGAAATGACCAAGCTCACCAGTTCAGTGAGTGACTCACAAGGAATGACTATTAATTCCATCAAGGATGACCTCGTGAAATATCCATGCATGGTGATTGGATACCGGACGTTCTCTACCGGTAGAATTAACTCTATATCTGTTGCAGTGGTAAATGCCGCTTACCGGATGATAAAGGAAGATGCATCATTTGACCTCTGCACCGGTATTTAAAGGCAACTCCTGTTGAATCTTAAATCAATCAAATAGGATAATGCATTAAAATTCAAGTTTGGACAACTACTAGTAGGACCATTTTTCTACTTCCAAGGTTACTTCCCCAGAGTGGGAGATATTTAGTGGTCTGCAAACCAACCGGTTACCAAGCAGATCAAAGAAAGCCTGCAAGAAGTTGGAACTAGCTACCCTGAAGTTCTGAACAAGTACTTTGATGAGTTCAGAAGAAAGATGAGTCTGAGGATGAGGATATCCAATGATATTGTCAAGAAATATGAAGAGGATATCTGCTTTATCATCAATGTGGATGAATGCATAATGGAGGCCGTTGAGCCTAGACAGGAAGAAGTAGAGCCTATGGGCTATGAGGTGGTGTATGATATGTTGGACGAGTATGCTTCTACCCTAATCGCCTCACCTCTTGATCCTAAGGCAAAGAGAACCAGCACCTATCTGGAAAGGGTTGCACTGGTTGTAGAACCTCCTAAAAAGAAAGGAAAGGCAGTGCCTTTGGCATCAGCACCGGTTACTGCAGCCAGTCCCAAAATGACCAAGCGGTCACCTGCAAAGAAGAAACCAGTAGCAACACCTGCCAAAGTATTCGAGAGAAAGAGGAAGACAAGGAATAACTCACCGGACTCAGAAGAAACTGTGTCTGAGGAAAAACCTAAGAAGACAAGACAAGCAAAGAAAAAGACAAAGAATGAACCGACATCATCAGCACCAGTAAATATTGACATTTCCTCCTACAAACCTTTGACACATTGTCAAAGAACTATCAAAAATATTAGGAGAAAAGTGTTGAATGATTTGATTGATTGTTTTGATGATTTCAATGATGATGAAAAAGAAGCAGTTGAACAAGAAATCATTAAGTACTTATGTGTTAATAATCGGTGGCCTTCAGAAATTAGATCTGAGACATTGAATTCTTTGTATAATTCCTTAGACAATAAATGGTGCATTGCCATAGAAAAGGAATAGGAAATGAGAGAGAAAAGTTTTTCTCAACACTTTCCTGATGTATCAAATTCAGAACTATTTGAAGTTATGAATAAATACAAAGGCCTCTTCTTCATGAGAAGAAGAAGACTCCTGTTACTGGAAGGAAAAGGTCAAGAAGTGCTCAAGAATACACACACTCTTGCTCAAGAAGCTCTTAAGATGCATAGAGTGGTTGAAGCCAACAAGTAGGCTGAGCAAGAACTAGCAATAACAAAACTGGATGAAGTGTTTGATACTGAAGGAAACTCGGTTGTTGAACCTACAGACAATATTGTTGTTGATGCTCTGGATGTAGAAGATGTTGCGTAGGACACCCATCTGAAGCAATGGGAAAAGAGAAATAGGCTAAACGGGTTGAAAAGCAAGCAGAGGACAAATAGGAAGAGGTAGCAAAGAAATAGGTGGAGAAGAAGAAAAAGGAAGAAGATGAGGAGAAACAGAAACAGGAGGAAAAGAGAAAAGAGGATGAGAAGAAAAGAAGAGAAGAGGATAAAGAGAAAAATAAACAAGAAGATGCAAAGAAGAAGAAAGAAGAAGAGGATAAGGAAGAGAAGAAGAAAAAGGAAGAAGATGAGAAGAGAAAGGAAGCAGAAAAGAAGAAGGAAGAGGAAGAAAAGGAAGAGGAGAAGAGAAAGGAAGCAAAAAAGAAGAAGGAAGAGGAAGAAAAGGAAGAGGAGAAGAGGAAGGAAGCAAAGAAGAAGAAGGCAAAGGAGGATAAGGAAGAGGAAAAAAGAAAAGAAGTGGAGAAGAAGAAGGCAGAGGAGGACAAGGAAGTAGAAGTGACAAAGAGCACACAGATGGAGACTCCAAAGGGAACCGGTAGTCAAGCCAAACCGGCTGACCTCACCAGTCCTATTGACCTCCAGTCTGCAAATGAAATGGAGCTGCTACAGAGCATCAAGGTTGCTCAAGAACACTTTGAGGTGTTAAGGAGGAAGAAGGAGGAAGATGTGATCCAAGCTGCGGTGGACACTCTTATCAATTTGTTACCTGGCACAAGCCTCCCCAATACTAACTCATCATTGGCACAATTGAAGCTCCTATGCACTGTAGTGGATGATTAGGTGCAGAGCCTAGAAGAGGTAGCAGAGGAAAATGCCAAGAAAGAGCATCAAAAGGCTCTCAACATTGCCCTGGTGAAGAAGCTTAATGAGCTCCGATCTGAACTGCAAAAAGCACAAAAAGACATAAGGAAAGCTCTGGATGAGGGGAATCTACTACTGAGTAAGATTTGCCAACCCCATCTCTTCTATGATGATGTGCTTGTACAGAAGCAAAAGCTACAAACTGACTTGCAGTTATATATGAGTATCTTCAAGCTATCATATGACTCTTTTACAGCTTATGGGCAAACCGTTCACCGGTTTCATATCTAGTTTGCCAAAATAGAGTTGGAAATAAGCAACTGAACTCAAGATTTGCAGGAACTCCAACTAGTTCTACTCCCATGCCTGCAGATCCTTTAGAAATGTTATCTCAATCTAGATGCTTTAACAGTGACTCAAGAGATGAGCACAATAGATGCCATGGAAGAACAGGTCTCCCAGATGGAGACAAAGAAGGAAGTGGCTACCTCCCTACTTGACTCCTGGTCCTTATCTATGAAACAATTTTTGCAGGACTTTAAATTAGTTTTTGACAAGTTTTATTCCTTATTGTCATAAACTCTTATTCTTTTAATACTAATGAAACAGGGGTTAGTCTATAATATTTTGTTGTCATTGTTGGCAAAGGGGGAGAAGTATAAATTTTGAATGTTTTGATGTATACTTTCATGTTATTTCTATTAAGAAGTAGTATACATTGTATTTTCTGCAAAAGGGATAGTGTATATGCCTAAGGGAGTAATTTTGATTCTGGCATATTTTTGTTGTAAAACACTTAGATGTCAAAATTTCCTAAGTGTTTCCATCAATGTCAAAGGGGGAGATTGTTGGCATTTTTGATGATTATGTTGTGATTGTCATTTATGGACACACACTTGCATTGAGATTACTTTTGTATGTATAAGTTAAAGCTCAATCAATACTTGTTCCAACCGGTATGATGCATTATAGTCCTTAGACTATTGGTGTTTTGCAGAAAGTGATTACCGATCTGAAGCGGTATGTTGACCCCAAGCGGTTCGAGGATCTCAAGTGGTAGGAAGGATCAAAGCGGCAGAACACATATTTCCCAGTCTTCATTTTATCAAACCGGCAACCGGTATTTTGCTTAAACCAGTATTTTGTATGAACCAGTAATACTCTGTGATGAGTTACCATCCATGTTTGATGGTGCCGACACTTCAACGGTGCTTTTTGTGTCATTTTACAGAATATGTCTAGATGCATTGAACCTAGGAAATTGTATTGTAATCCTATTGGACCGACATGAAATCAGATTCCTTTATAAGGACATCATGTCTAGGGTTTTAGGTTGTTGCTAGGGTTTAAGGTGGCTGATGAGTTAGAGAGAGTATGAATGTGTAGAAGATTGAAGTAATGCTGGAATGCATTAGGAATGAGCTATCAAGGATCTAACCAAGCAATCTGTGCTATTAGCTAGATCACTCACTTGTTGATTACTCACATCTTCGACAAGTCTGAAGCCCTTAACTGGGTAGGCCCAAAAGCCTTTTGTAAATCCTCTAACAAGGTGGTTCACATCTGTGGATCTAAAATCCTCTAGCAAGGTAGTCTTTAATCGGACTTATCTCCTAACAGAGATTAAGATTCCTAGCAGAATCTGTTCTAGTAAAGAACATTATATGACCTTAACTGGTCTGGTTCCTATTCTGCAGATAGTTACTTGTGAGTTCCATCTCACCGTGGTTTTTCCCATTTGGGTTTCCATGTCAAAATCTCTTGTGTTATGGTGTTTGTGCTTCTGTGGGTGAATGCATTATTTGCTATTTGGTTTGCATGTGTGCTAACCAGTTTGTCTGCTAAACTGTTTTACCGATTTACTGTTAGTCTAGAAAAGTGTTTAAGTACAAAGATTTTTGGCATACTAATTCACCCCCCCTCTTAGTATTCATCAGTACAAGTGAGAGTAGAATGAGATCGATAGCTTGCAGAGGTGAGAGCAAAGTGTGATGCTCTTCAATGAGAGGTTTTGCATCAGACAAGTTGTGTAGCTTATTATGTTGCAGCTTATAGTGTAGCGGTCCCAGTAGTGTAACAGGTTGTTCTGTATTCTCAGTATATGGCTTGATCTAAGGGAGCTAGGGTACCCATACAGGATGTCGGTCAACAGGCACCACCTCATTCACCCAACGATGAGGGAGAGGCATAGAGCTAGATTTGTTATATCTCCTAGATTTTGTTATATACCCCATTTTTGTATCCTATACGATTATTGCACTAATGAGACGTTGTATTTAATAGTTGATATCATTTGTACTCTTAGACACTAAGATTATGATGAGATATACGAGCTCTTGATTTGATTTGATTGTACTTATGTTTATTTATTATGGGATGTATTTCTATACGCTTTATTCTATATGTATGCATATCTTTTCAGTATGGATGTATGTAATGGAGATGAATATGGATGTTATTGTTTTTTTCTTTTTCATATGAAAATAAATGATGAAAATGAGTAACTAGTAATGCAAATGTTTATTTTTTTATACAATAATATTTATGCAAATAAGTATATAATAAAATGTATGGATCTATATAAGATGTTCATGTATGCAGCTATCATCTCAATACACAAGTACTCGATCAGAGAAATGATGATGAAAAAGATACCACTTAGCTGAGAAATGATGATTGCTTTAGAATCTCATTCAAAAGATAAAGAGATCATTGTTATCATGCCGAAATTGCCTAAAATGCATAAAATTTAGAATGAATGCAACTTAAACCTAGTCACTAGATTTGGTATGCTTAATTTTCATCACTGAGCGTTTTGCAAACACAACAAGCAAAATATAGTTCCTTTCTTTTCATATGCAATATTAATTATCTTGTCCGCAATGACCCTTTTATCATTCATATCCTTGGATAGATTACGCATGCATCTGGATTGCACATTAAAGAAATTTCCTCAAATAGAAAAAAAAATGACTCCAACCTCCCTGTAGCATACAAATAAGCGGAGTTGAGGTATGTGTGGCAATTTCACCTTGATTTGAAGGCACTTATCACAAACACCTAGCTGATTAGATGTTTCCAGATCATCAGAATCATTCTTACAAGAAGAAAACAAAGAAAAACATTATGCTCCCAATCCTTTCTCCTCTTAGTCAAGATAGACTTCCTCAAGTTACTCAAAGGGAATAATAATCGAAAACCAATGTAAAAGACAAAACACAAAGAAAATTTCAATCATATCTCAAACAGTTTAGTGATTGTTTTCAGTAGTCTTGTTTTGCTTCTTTGCTCAGTGATAAAAATCTTTAGTAGTTTGGAGACAGGTGACTGACTTGGATTGAATGACTTGGTACTACTAATAGAAAGATGACTTGGTTGATATTGCTTAGGAAATGTAAATTGATTAGTCGATTACCCTAAGACTAGGACATTGATCTGTTTCAAGCCATGAGAGTTCGAAAAGAACTAGATGTCACAAAAGTGACTTAAATATATGTACAAGAGAAAGCAAAGATGCAGGAAAGAGTGAATGAAAGTGGGAAATGCCAACTTTGCGTTGATAGATGGAGCACTTGAGTACAAGAGACGCCTGTTTACCAAGTTTTCACTTGCTTGGAAAAGATCCTCTTTTTTTACCAAGATTTACTAGGTTTTCACCAAGGCATTTGATTTTTCTTTTTATTTTTTTTTTATTTTTTTTATTTTTTTATTTTTTAGCTGTATAGGTTGTTGGAGTAGAGAATACTAATTGAAGAATTTCTTCAAGTGAATGGTGTTGATTGGTTCATGGATTTGTTCTCCTTCTGATGTTGAGATTTGATAGGCACCAGAGCCAAAGACTATAGTAACGATGTAGGGACCCAGCCAGTTGGGTTCAAACTTCCCTTTGTTGTCTCGAAATTGTTGATTTTTTAGGATTTTCTCTCAAAACAAGGTCACCAACCTGAAATTCTCTGTATCAAACTTTCTTGTTATAACCTCTATACATTCTCTTTCGGTACACTCTCAAATTATCAAATGCCACTTGTTGATGTTCATCCAGCAACTCGAGTTCTTGCAATCTAGATATTCTGTAGTCTTCATCAATAACAAGACCTTGCAAAGAAACTCTCAAACAAGTTATTTCCACCTCAATAGGCAAGGCTACTTCAGATCCATACACCAAAGAAAAAGGTGTAGCCCCAGTAGGTGTTCTAATACTTGTTCTATAAGCCCATAGTGCAAGATTGAGTTGCAGATGCCAATCCTTTCTAGATTTATTTACTATTCTATGTAAGATAGTCAATAAATTTTTGTTAGATGCTTCAGCTTGTCCATTACCTTGAGGGTAGTATATGGATGACCAGTGTTGTTTAATTTTGAACTTTTCACAGAGCTCATCTAGATCTTTGTTTTTGAATTGCCATCCATTATCAGTCACAATTAAAGAAGGTATCCCATACCTACAGATGATATAGTTAAAGATGAACAAAGCTACTTGTTTACCGGTTTCTTTGATTAGCAGAACCACTTCTACCCACTTAGTGAAGTACTAAGTGGCAGTTATGATAAACTCATGTCAGTTAGATGATGCGGGATATATTTGGCCAATGAGGTCAAATGCCTATTGTTGAAAAGGCCAATGTGTGATGAAAGGTATTAGATCCCTTGCTAGAGCATGTATGAGATTTCCACGTAGGTGACACTTCTCACAAAGTTTTAGAAAATTTTATAGCATCTTTCTCCATATCTGGCCAGTAGTAGCCAACCCTTAACATTTTTAAGCTAAAGTTAGATCGTTTGAATGAGATCCATAAATACCTTCATGCACTTTAGATAATGCACGTTGGGACTCTTCAGTTTCTACACACCTAAGAAAAGTACTATCCAAACCTTGCCTATATAGATTGCTAGTGAAGATGGCATATTGTGAAGCATTTTAGATTAGGTTTCTTTTCTCATTATGGGTAAGATTAGCAAGAATAATTTGGTCATGCAAGTAAGAGTAAATATCGCTATAGTGAGATGAATCATGTCCAATGATAGAACAGACCATCTGGGACTCAGGTGAATCATAAGAAAGATAATGTAACTCTTCCACTAGGAATTCAAAGTGGAACTCAAATTCTTGTAGCTGTGGTATCGACGCCAATGTAGCCATAGCATCTCCTACTTTATTTGTTGATCTAGGAATCTGCTGAAATGATACAAAGGTAAAGTATTTCTTGAGGTTATCAACCATTCTTTTATAGGCCATTAGTTTCTCATCCCGAGTCTGATATATATCATTGATTTGGTTGATAATTAGTTGAGAATCTCCATAGATGTGTAACTCAACAACCTTCCATTAAATAGCTAGCTTGATTCCATTGAACAAGGTTTCATATTCTGTGATATTGTTTGTGCATGAAAAGAGAATTTTGTAAGCCTTTGGGATTGAATATCTTTGAGGAGTGATAAAAAGTATTCCAGCACCAGAACCTTGTTGAGTGAGAGACCCATCAAAGAACATTTTCCATGATCACTGAGTAAGGTGCATGATGGATTCATCCAAAAATTATATGTGCAAAGGTTGATTGTCTTCAAGCGGAGCATCAACAAGTTGATTTGCAATGACATTTCCTTTGATAGCCTTGCGTTCTATATATTCAATATCAAATTATGTAATAAACATGACCAATTTATCCAATCTCCCTGTAAGTGTTGCTTTGTTGAGAAGGTATTTGAGCAGATCAATCTTAGCCACCAACTTGATAGAATGTGCTAGCATGTAGTGTCTTAATTTTTGTGATGCAAAGACAAATACCAAACAAGCTTTCTCTATGATATTATAGTTCATCTCATAGGACACCAAGGTCCTCCTGATATAATATGTAGCTCTTTCCTTTTAATTCTCATCATGTTGTGCCAAAAGTGCTCCCAGTGATGTATCAGTAGCTGATATGCAAAGAATCAATGGCTTACCTACAATTAGTGGCATCAATATGGGTGGATTAGAAAGATATTCCTTGATTTTCTTTAGATGTTGTTCACAATATTTATCTCAGTTGTATGTAACTCCTTTTTGTAATGCGTTTGTAAATGGTTGAGCCTTATTTGCCAGCTGAGAAATAAAGT
Organism: Cryptomeria japonica; assembly: GCF_030272615.1. Classification (NCBI taxonomy): domain Eukaryota; kingdom Viridiplantae; phylum Streptophyta; class Pinopsida; order Cupressales; family Cupressaceae; genus Cryptomeria; species Cryptomeria japonica. The sequence goes on from NC_081411.1 coordinate 525,340,501, forward strand.
GTCTTATTGATTGGAGCCGCCCTTGTAAACTTCTCATTTGACTGACATTCTTTGGAGGTGGCATTTCCATGATAGCTTTAACTTTTTCTGGATCCACTTCAATTCCTTTCGCTGAAATAATATATCCTAGGAGCTTACCTGATGTAACCCCACATGCACAATTCTTAGGATTTAATCTAAGTTTGAGTTTTTCCATCTTGTCTAATATTGGACCTAGTTCCGATAGATGTGTTGATATTTTCATAGATTTAACTAGATTATCATCAACATAATCCGTCATGATTTTGTGCATCATATCATGAAAAATTGTTGTTACAGCTCTTTGATAAGTAGCATCTACGTTCTTTAAGCCGAAGGGCATTACATTCCAACAAAAAGTTCCTTATGTATAGGTAAATATTGTTTTCTCTTGATCCTCAGGTGCAATTTTGATCTAATTGTATTCGGAAAAACCATCCATCAAAGAGTACATTTCATAGCCAGCAATCATGTCCACGATCATGTCTATGTTGGGTAGTGGAAAATAATCTTTTGGACAAGCCTTGTTTAAATCTCTGAAATCTGTGCAAAAACGTATTGATTTGTTAGGTTTGGAAACAAGTATAATATTAGAAATCCATTCGGCATAATCAATTACTCTGATGAATCTTGCTTTTAGTAATTTTTCTAGCTCATCCTTAACAAGTAATGCAACATGAGGATGCATTTTTTGGAGTTTTTTCTTAATAGGTTTAACTCCAGGAGTCATAGAAAGATGATGCATTATGAGGTCATGATCCAAACCCATCATATCAGCATATGTCCATGCAAAATTGATCTTCTTTTCCATGAATAAATTAGCAAATTCTTTTAGTTCTGAGGCTGACAAGGATTGAGCTACACGTATGGTGTAATTAGCTTCTTCTATTCCAATGTTTACTTGTTGTGTAGGTTCAATTAGCAATGATTATCGCTCTTGAAAGTGATAAGGCAAAATGTCAAGTATCTCACCTTCAGGCGCCTCAGAGAGGTTTTCACCATTAGGTATGTCCTTTATTTTTACTATTTTTGATTTTGATGCTGCCACAGTGTGGTTTTAACCATCGGAACTCTTATTTTTCTTTTCCTGATATTTTTTGACTAAGATACTTGACATTGGTTGTTGTCATGTTCTCACTTTTTTTACTGGTGGAAGAGTCCATTTGTTCAATTGCATTAAGATAACAGGGTAATGTATATTTATTGGCAAAAGTAGGTATATTCAAAGGTTGATCTTGGAGAGTACAGTCAATTAGCTCAAGATGTACCAGGGATAAAGATTTAACAGGTTCAAGGGAATTCACAGTATTATCATCACAACCTCAGACCAACAAGTCAAGTTCTATAAGACTACCTTGCGTAAGCGTCTTGATACCAGGAAGAGTTAGAATATGATTATCTAAGTTTATTTTAGTATTTAGGGGACCTAACCCAATAGACCTACCACTAGCACCATCTTCTACTTCAGACTGGACTACATATCGTGGTTTGACAGTAACAGGTTATGTTGGCAATTGACACTCATTGGACTAATTTTGTTGTCATTGATGGCAACAAGATATGATGGAAGTCATAAACTGGCACTAGAAAGAAAATACCGGCAGATACCGGCTTTGGAGCATTCAGGGCTACATCGACACTGGCACCGACACTGGCACCTGTATTGACATCAATACTTCTTTGGAAGCCGACATCAAGGAGGATTTACTTAAATCATTTTGTAATTATTATTGTCAAGGCTGACACTTTTGTAAATGTATTGTAAGCCGACATAAGGCTTATCATTTGTAATAGGTATATAGGTCAGTCTGCTAGGTTATTTTAGCAAGTAATGTGATATATCAAATGTGTGGATATAGGAGAATATAGAAGAATCATATGATGCGAAATATATGTATGGAGATAATTTTGTATGTGAATGCTATATCATGCAATGATCTGTAGATAGCTTGGAAAGCATTCTTGGAGGAGAAGAGATACCGGTAGTAGTTCAAAGTTTATGAATCGGTACAGAGCATAACAAGAACTAGAACTCTATTTGGCATAGAAGATGCATTCTTGAGTTCATTTTTCAGTAATTTACTTTGGCAAAAAGCTTGTAGTCAGTGAGGCTCTTTAGTGATGAGCAATATGCTCTAGGCAGTGTGCCATCCTGCAAGTGCAGGCCCCTATTATATGTAATATCTTTTCATATGGCCAGTGAACTAATATTGTGGGTCACAAATCCCACTGTGATTTTTCCTCGTTGAGGTTTTCCATGTATAAATTCTATGTGTTATGGTGCTCATTTATGTGGATGGTTTATTTGCTTCTTGTTATATGTTTATTTGTTTACCGGTATATATATGCATGGTCTAGAAAGTTAAAAACTATTCATTCTGAAAGAACATTGATTCACCCCCCCCCCCCCCTCAGTGTTCTTGGATCCCAACAATTGGTATCAAAGCCTGGTACCTCGGAAGAAGTTTAACAGCTTGCAGAAGATCCTGAAATCAGAATCTTTGAACATGGATATGGAGAAACAACTTGAGATGGCTCTTGAGGATTATGATGCTGAAAGGATGAAGAACTTGAAATTGCAAGAAGAATTGAATTTTGTAAATGAATTTATTCTTATCCTGCAAGACAGGTTATCATCTTTTCAAGCCAAGAGAAAAGAACTTCTGCAACAACCAGATGATGAGGAGAAAAATGCTCTTAAGGAACAATGTCAGAAACTAAGTCAAGCAAACATGCTCATGAAGAATGAAATGCAACATCTGACTATGAGGTTATCAAAAGATATTGAGGATAGAAAGAAGAAGGAAGATACTCTTGTTATATCTATGAAGAACAAATTTGATGAATGTGATAGATTGACTCATGAGAATAATTTGTTGAGAACTGATTTGGCATGCTCCCAGAATAATGAACAAGAACTTGAAAGAAAAGTAACCACTCTGAGAGATGTTCTGACTACTGCAAGTAAGTATAAAGAAAAGTTTAGGATTAGTACTGCATAGTTGGATGACTTATTGAAAAGACAAAGATAGATTGATGATTCGAGAGGACTTGGATTTGTACAAGGTGAATGCTCTGGTACTGTAAATGAAGATCAGACAACCGGTATGTAGAACTCATTAGAACAGAGGAAACCGGTAAGGAAATCTAATGCTTTTAAATTCCATGGTAGATGTTTTGTTTGCAATAAATTTGGGCATATGGATAAACAATGTAGAAATAAGGCAAATCAAAACTACAATTTTGTTCTCGGTCAATGCACAAACTGCAAGAAATATGGTCATAGATCAGAAGATTGCAGAATGAATGCTAAATGTCATGCATGTGGAAAGTTTGGACATTTTGCTAATCATTATAGGTCAAAAAATGATACCAGATATGTCAAAGCAATTCAGAAGAACAATGTTACATGTTATGCATGCAATAAAATAGGTCATATTGCTAAGCATTGCAAAAGCAAGACTCAACCGATTAATAATGATAAAGATAATGAGAAACGAAAGAAGAAGGTAGATGAAATACAACAAGACCACACCAAGAGATGGGTTAGAAAATATGAAGAATCAAGTGGAGATGGGTCTATATCGGTAACTCCATAGGTAGAACAAAGTATTCCTCCACCGGTAAGAAACTCCACCAATAACTGAGGCATAAGCCTTAGGGGTTGGCAAAGTCATTGCTAAATTTTGCATATTACCCCAGAAGAGATCTAAGGAGATCTCGAAAGAGATCTAGAGAATTGTGTTCATCATCGATGAAGGTTCACCCGACATATAACTGTGAAACCAACATTCGTAGGGTTGTTGGTGAAGTATTTATTACATAAAATTAGGGTTTTATTCGCTCATAAAAGAGGGTAAGTGAATTCATTTTCACTCACCAAGAATTCAAGCATTCAGAGCGAAGTAAAGGCGAGTCAAGAGAGAGCAAAAGCATTGTAAAAATATTTTGAGTAGCTATCAATCTTCCACCGACACTCACTCTCAGGTATTTTTTGACATGGCATCTGGATCTTCAGCTCCTACTTTTATTGCAAATCCCACCATTTTTGAATTCAAGGATAGGTTAAGGCCAGTATTTAAGGAGAATCCCAACATTGCTAAAAAGGAAGACTCTGCAGGAGCATTTTCTAGGGTTCTTGATGGTGTAATGTATGTCGAAGATGTGAGGGCATACATTCACTGCACCCTTGAGGACTTGGGCATTGAAGATATTAAAAGAATGTATCAATCCATGATACTGGGAGACTCCGAAACCATCAAACTAAAATTCAAAGCAATTGAGGATCTAGGGTTAACCAATATTCTGTACATACCAGAATTCAAAGATGAGGTGATCAGATACGTTCTAATCAGGGTTCATAACGAATTTATTTGGCTAGATAGGCCTTACATGATCATGATGGAGGAAATTCAAATTGTCACCAGCTTGCCCAGGGTCAGACAAGAACCTGGCAAGAAAATTTTCAACACGGAGGTTGAAAAACTCACCGGTGCTACACTTGATAGCAGATCAATGAGAATAAGCACAATCACTGACATAGATATAAAGTTTTCAAGCATGATCATAGGTTACAAGGTAACTCAATCCAACCGATTGAATTCTGTTGCTAGTTCATGCATTCATGCTGCATATTAAATGCTAAGGAATAATGTGAAATATGATTTATGTGAGTGGATGAGGAGTGGTTGATGTTAAACCTTGGAAAGATCAAAGAAATCAAGAAAGGCATCTTTAGATATGGAAACTTGATAGTTTTTTTAATGCTTACTTCCTAAATGAGCTACCCAGTATAGGGAAGAAGCATTGGGCTCATGACATACCGGTAGGTATGCAGATCAAGGAAGAAATCATCGGTCTTGGTACCGGTAGAGATGGGAAACTTTAGGGGTATTTTAAGACTTTTCAAGAAAACATGAGGAAAAGGGAGAGAATTTCAAAGAACATTGTGGAGAAGTATTCCACTGATATCTGTTTCATGGTAAAAACCGATGAAAATCTTATGGAAGCAATTGAACCTAGGCAAATCTGGATTACTGAGCTTGGATATGAGGTGGATGATAAAAATTTTGAACTCTATGCAAAGATGTTGTTAGATGCCCCATTAGATGATAAGACAAAACATTTTGGTACAGCAGGAGAGAAGACTCTTGAAGTGAAAACTAGTTTTAACAGGAAGAGAAGAGAGAAGAAAATAGAAAAGATATCTGCATATGTACAAGATGTGCTTTATAAGATAGACACTCAATTGGGTTCCAAATCAAAATAGGTTGCTAAACTGGCAAAGGTTGGTACTGTAGAAGTGAAGAAGCCACAAGTTCACATTTCCCCTATCACTTCTGACTCTGATCCTGAGGATAATGAACCTCTAGCTTTCAGAAGGGTACAAAGGAAGAATGTGGTAAAACCACCAGTAGAGTAGAAGAAGGCAAAGCCTAGGAGGAGACTTGTTACAAAGGCAATTAAGCCTACTGCACCTCCACCACTGGCAAGGAAGCCTATGCAAAAGAGGAAACCAGTCACATCGGCAACCACAAGCAAAAAGAAGAAGGCTGATGATATTGGAACCGGTAAGACCACAATGACCTATGTTGAGCTTAATGATGAAATTACAAAAGATGGAATATTGAAAAATATATCAAAGTATTATGAAGATTTAGAAGAGAATGAGCAAAGTGAATTAGAAGAGGCTATTTTTTTATACATGGATATCTATAAGAAAGCCTTAATTAAAATTTTGAAGGAGATACCTTTATCCTTGTATAATAAACTTGAGGCTAGGAGACTTGATGCTGTCAAGAGAGATAGGGAGATCAAAGAAGTAGAACTTTTTCAATTGTGTGGTACTGTAAATAATGAGGAAATGAAAAGATGTATAGACAGTGCGAATAGGAAAATATTTAGTAGTAAATCTTGATAGATAAGCCTTATGACGGGGAGAAAAAATGAGGTGGTAAATGAGACAAGTAAGGGATGGACCAAATTCTTTCAGAAAAACCCAAACTTTCTCACATCTCAAGAAGGATTTGCAAGGGAAACATCTTCCACCATTCTTGACAAATCAAAAGGGAAAGGTATTTTGGGCAATTCAACTCTAGTTTTGACATAACCGGCAGCTAAGGAGAGTGTACGGTCTGTACCGGCACAGACCATTTTTTAGCAAGGCAATGTACAGGACACTACAAATTATGTGGATAATACTCCACCGACAATAACTGACACTGCACCAAGTGGTGAAGCCACTAGTGCAATCAAGGTTGAGATGGACAAGGTAAAAGGCACTGAGTCCATAATGGCAGGTAAAACTGATTCCCCAACAAAGGTTTTGGAAATTGACACTTCTCAGGTTGACAAGAAATTAGTCTCTGAGCTGATTCCAACTGAATTAATGATGATGGATACTCATAAATTACTAAAGGTACTATAGATAAAGGATTAATTGATCAATCAGTCTTTGTATTGCACAGATGATTACCTGACTGTCAGATTGAAGATGGAGCAAGCCCTTCTGGTAAGCTCAATACTCTAACAGAGCACATATCCCTATTGAGGTTTGTTTAAAATAATGTACAAATATCTACAGAGTGTGTTGTAACATAGAAAGTCTCACAACTAATGTAGATAGCAGATTGAAGGAGTTATATAATAAGATGGCTAAAATTGCTCTCTTTTGATGGATTGACTACACTAACCACATCTTTTGATGGACAAATTTTGTCCTTGGAGAACCAATTTTTTGCTTTTGAGAAGGAGAGAGATAAAATAATGAGAAGAGCAATAAATCTAAGAGGATTGGTAAGTCCTAGACTAGATTCATTAGGTGTTCACAAGAAAGAGTGCATGGATATGATAGCTAAACCCACACTGATAGATATCCAAGACAAAGAAAAACTTTCCCACTTACTAAGTGGACTTGCATCTATTTTTGATACTTCCAAATCCAGTTGGGATACATATCTTTGGGTATTGCAAAAGGCATACCTGGAAATCCTGAAAATGACTAACCTCCAATGAAACCAGTAGTATTCTTTTATTCTTTCAATTCTTTCACCGATCTTTGGCATTAATGTCAAAGGGGGAGTATGTTCATATGTGAAAAATATCAGGGAAACACATTTCAGGTGGAGTGTATTGCTTAGGGGAGCATATCGGCAAGGAATCCATTTTTCACATGAGTGTTGCCATCAATGCCAAAGGCGGAGATTGTTGAAAATTTACACTCATTGGATTCATTTTGTTTTCATTTATAGAAACAAGATATGATGGAAGTCATAAACTAGCACTAGCAAGTATATAGCAGCAAATACCGACTTTGGAGCATTCAGGGCTACACCGGCACTGGCATCAATACTTCTTTGGAAGCCGACATCAAGGAGGATTTACTTAAATCATTTTGTAATTATTATTGTCAAGTCCAACACTTTTGTAAATGTATTGTAAGCCAACATAAGGCATATCATTTGTAATAGGTATATAGGTTAGTCTACTAGGTTATTTTAGCAAGTAATGTGATATATAAAATATGTGGATATAGGAGAATATAGCAGAACTGTATGATGCAAAATATATGTATGGAGATAATTTTGTATTCAAATGCTATATCATGAAATGATCTATAGATAGCTTGGAAAGCATTCTTGGAGGAGAAGAGATACCAGTAGTAGTTCAGAGTTTATGAACCGGTACAGAGCATAACCAGAACTAGAACTCTATTTGGCATAGCAGATGCATTCTTGAGTTCATTTTCAGTAATTTACTTTGGCAGAAAGCTTGTAGTCAGTGAGGCTCTTTAGTGATGAGCAATATGCTCTAGGTAGTGTGCCTTCCTGCAAGTGCAGGCCCCTATTATATGTAATATCTTTTCATATGACCAGTGAACTGATATTGTGGGTCACAAATCCCACTATGGTTTTTCCTCATTGAGGTTTTCCACGTATAAATTATGTGTGTTATGGTGCTCATTTATGTGGATGGTTTATTTGCTTCTTCTTATATGTTTATTTGTTTACCGGTATATATATATGCATGGTCTGGAAAGTTAAAAACTATTCATTTCGGCAGAACACTGATTCACCCCCCCCCCTCTCAGTGTTCTTGGATCCCAACAGGTTCAACAAACAAAGTTTTGACATTCATGACGAAGTAGTCATAGTTTGGTGTCGAGTAGGTAATATCATAAATAGAGCTTATGTCAGAGTGATTAGAGTCAGAAGATGAAATCTCTGACTCTTCTTCAAGTGGCTTAGTGAAACTATGTATAGTATCAATATATACATCTTTGATGTTGCAAGTTCCTTTGTGAATTGGTTCAATGATCACTTGTATTTGACATACTTGTTGACATAACCTTGATGACACTGTTAGTCTCTGTCATCTTTTCCATTAAGATTCCTCTGGACTAATGACCAACCTTGCTTCTGTAGCCTCCAATTCTTCATTTGTAGTCCCATACCTAATTTTCTCTATCTCATTAGAGGGAGATATAGTAGGTGAATAATTTTATTGTGCTCTTTTTTCTTTCAGTTGTTGTTCATAATATTCTTGTCTTTTTAGTGTGAAAAGTGGATAAGTATTTGCAAGTTGTAAGACACAACATTTCAATTAGGTCATTGCATGTATGGTTAGATAGATATAATCATGAATATAAAAACCATAACAAATTGATCTATTGCCTTCTAAAAGATGCGAGTATAGACTTGATCTCATATTTGCCTAAGCAATACTAGTGACTAGACTACACCAAGATGAATGATTTAATCTATATGAGCACAAGATTAAGATAAATAGATGCAAGATTAAGCTAGATATGCAAGATTAAGCTAGATGAATGAAAGAAATCATGATTAAACTTAAATATACAAAAAGATAAACTAAGATGCATTTATCTCAAAGCACAATATCTTCAATGACTCCAGAGTAAAGACTGCACAATAACAATAAATCTCCAGGGTGTTTTGAATGAGAGATGAAGGCAGAATTTGTAGAGATTCAAAAGAGAGACCAACGGTCAAGATCGATTAGTAACGAGCGGTTGAGATTGTTTATGGTAAAAATGGAAATAACAATATTGAAAGACTAAATGAATTCAACCACAAAACCCTAGCCTAACAACAACAAAGATCCACCATAACATATGAAGATTACCTAAGACAATGCAAATCAATGAATTCACAAAGATTATACCATCACATGTCCAATAGGGTTTTGATCTCCATTCTTCCTATCTCCATTGATCTTGCTTGATATATTTTCTCTCAAATTTTATGTGTGCACAAGAGCTCAACAAAGAACGGAAATGTGGTTGATAACTAGATCGCATATGAAAGTTCGAATGCTAGAATATTTGAGAGTGCTAGTAGTTGAATAGTAAGGAGGATTGATAATGAAGGAAGAATCTCCTTATATAGAAGACACTATAAGAAATGGAGGGATAATATTGAGAGGTGTAAAAGATGAATGGTTGGCTAAAATTAGAGGGTAGGTAGAGGAAATAAGAAAATAATGAGAGGATAGGCAGTGTAGGAATTAAGAGATGAATGACATGTGTCATGGGTGGAAAAGGCTAATGAATTAATTAAATAAATAAAGATTCATTTAATTAATAGAGGAAATGGGATGATTAAATAAATAAAAGTATTTATTAAATTTAGGAAAAGGATAATTTAAATAAATAAATGTATATATTTAAATGAGAAATAAGGCTAGAAGAGGATAAATGAATTAATTAAATAAATAGAGATTTATCAATTAATAGAAGAATTAGACTTAAATAGTTAAATAAATAAAAATATTTATTTAATTAGATAGGACAATTTTAGGTGTTTACATTTTGCCCCTCTTTGAGACAATACAGCTTGTCACGTTGGCTCAAAGAAGATAAGATAAACTGGTACAAAGTTTCCCCAAGATGGGAATGATATTCTCCCTCGAGAGATTGGATGAAAATGTTTGAAAAGATCACATACAATCTCTTGATAAGAAAGAAAGGCTAGAAAGGACTGACAAGGTAGGATAGAGTGACAGAGTCATGGGATAAAGAAGACTGACTTGGGCAACTAGGGATAGGGTAGTCTATAAGATAGACTACAAGGGAAAAGATCCTCATTTTCATCCACACACCTAAGAGATCAGAGTGTAGAGAGAGCAGAGAGCGGTCAACAATCAGCAGCAATGGCATTGGTGCATAGATTTGATCACGTTAACGATATCAAAGGCCAGCAGATGCAGGAGAGCCGATGAGTACCACAAAACCTCCTTGTACCTTGTTACATTAATTGTTGTTATAAATGCATGTCAAGTAGTTTAATAAATGCGCTCTAGGTAGGTTGCAAAAAAAAAGTCAAGCGAGGGGAAAAGATGGGAAGGCGCATCTGCATTAGTGTCAGGCGCGTCTTGGTAGGCTAGGCGTGTCTATGACAAGTTTAAGCGTGTCTATGATTGTAATAGAGTTTTTGTCCAATGCAAGTGCATCTGTGAAATGCAGGTGTGTTTGTCCAGGACAGGCGTGTATGTGCAGAACAGAGGCACGTCTATGTGATTCAGGCATGTCTGTGTAGGGAAGACGCGTTTGTGTAGTATGAAAGCGCATTTATGTCTTCAAGGTTGAATCGGAAGTTCTATGATAAATATACGTTGTCGATTGGATAATCTGCTAAGAGGATACACTCAAACAGGTCCTCTAGGGAAGACTAGGGTAGCAGATAGGGCTAGGATTGACAATTTTGTGATAGAACATATGTTGCCAATCAGGAAACTACTCAAGAGGATACACTCGAGCAGAGGCCCTAGCATAGGATAGATCGAGGCACTTTGTGATGAATAGGGAGTACAATAGAAATTGATAATTTTGTGATAGAACATACGTTGCCAATTGGATTAGGATGAAATTGACAATTTTGTGATAGAACATACGTTGTTAATTGGATAAGCTACTCAAGAGGATGTACTCAAGTAGGTGCCCTAAAAGATAGGATAAAAGAAGCACTTTGTGATGAACAGGGAGTACTACTAGGATAGAGTGTCATGTGATAGATATAAGCACTAGGATAAAAAGCATCACTTTGTGATGAACAAGGAGTACCACTAGGAATGAGTGCCATATGATAGATATAAGCACTAGGATAAAAAGCAACACTTTGTGATGAACATGGAGTACCAGTAGGATTGACATGGTTGATTTGCTTGACTGCAAGAGGACCTACTGATGCTGGAGTCATGAGATAGATTCCTTTCGACTCAGAGTTTGCAAGCAGAGCTAACATTCGAGGATAGAGCAGCAGTGGAGGCTATGGGCTTGCAATACATTATTTGTGTGCCTGAGTTTTGAGCGAACATGGGATTATTGACTGCATTAGCTGAAAGATGGCACTTAGAGATATGTACGTTTCATTTGTCAATGGGTGAGATGACAATCACCTTGGAGGATGTATACAAGATACTATAGATACCGATTGTTGGGGAGTTAGTTCCTTACAATCGAGAGGGAGACAGGGATGCACTGAGACAAGTATTTCAGGATCCAAGACTAGAGATGAGGGCATGACATGTGGCTTGGGATACAATGACAGCTACAAGATTGGCACTATCGGTTGTGTTGGTAGGAGTGATCTGCAAGTTCCTATGTCCAGATAGGGCGACACGAGGGTTGGTTGTGGGATGGGGGAGGACTCTGGAGACATTGGTGACTGAACACATTTAGGTCTGTTACTGTCTCATGATCAGGAAGTGACAGAGATGCAGGAGATGGTTCTCATGCCTTGGGATGTTTGGGCAGATGTGGAGGATGCACAGATGGATGCGGAGTATAGTGCATATTGGGCAGAGTAGCCATTTCCAAGGCTGACGGATCTAGGGGAGCTGATAGAGGGTGATGGTAGAGATGGTGGAGATGATAGTGGGGATGGTGGAGGCAGAGGCCAATGGTGGAGGAGAGGTGTAGTGGTAGAGAGGAGAGTGGCTAAAAGGAGAGAGGGCAGAGAGGAGAGATAGATGCATGTAGTGAGGGGTAGAGGTGGATTGACTTTACCAGTGCCAGCAACACAGGTTCCCAGATAGGTACAGGGATGGGTACAGGGACAAAAGAAACCATAGGAGTAGCCACAGGGATAGGGTGAGGGGAGAGAGGAGGAGGATGAGCTACTATCCTTGAGGGAGATCTTCCAGGGACAGGCGGATGAGATCTAGGATCTGGAGAGGGATACGGCTAGGCTCAGGAGATAGCTGAGGGACATTGAGCGGGAGAGGGATTAGGCTATTCAACGCTATACAGAGGCTAAGACAACACTTCGTGAAGGAAGGTGGGTAGAAGAGGACATAGGATCCAAATACACCTCTATTCTGCGAGTAGGGGAGGAGATAGCCTACTGGTGAGACCTGTACTATGGAGTGGTGTCACCAGATTAGTGGGCTAGAAGCTTCTGGTGACCATCGTGGACTACGACGACCACTGGAGGGAGAGATAGGAGACAAGCATCTAGCAGTGGGGTCATGGGTCCTCCACCACCACCAAATAGAGGGGGAAGGAGATGATCCTAGGGAAAGGACTCCCAGAGCTCAGACTCCGTCGAGGTCAGCTGGCTACGAGGGAGGGAGTTCATCATGGCCTTAGAGGGCTCCCTATGTATCAGTTGTGTACCATTTTTGTATGATGATGTAGACACCTTCGAGTTATTTTGTAGCCATATGTATTTTGACATCATTATATCATGACACTTATGATTTTTGATATATATATATATGAGATGATTCATCCTTGCGGCACCTATATGCATGTGTACCTATGTGATGCATGTTTCTATATGATGCTTATGATATGGATACAAATATGTACATGATGACATGTAATATATTTTTGTTATTTTTTTGGATTTTATATGTTATGCATATGCTAATGTATGAAATGCAAATGAAGATGATAACGCAAATAATAATTTACATGATGAGAATGTAAAATGTGCTAACATGTGTTGTGTGTAGGATGTGATGTAATGTTAATATCTATATGTATGTATGAAATGCTAATATGTGGTAATGCAGGTGTAAACTACATGAAATGCATATATTTTTGGTGTGTCATTATACTCAGCCATGTGATAACAGGCTACACGGACTCAAGAAGGACGATGAAGGTCAATCAAGAAAGGGGGATGGAAGATAGAAGACATGGAAGTGAAAGAGCTTCTTTTGCTATTATCATCATTGAGCTATATTATGGAAAATAGGTTATGACAATCCAGATATAGGTTCGACCTAGAAAGTCATTGTACCTGTTTGCATGGAGATCAAACAGTCACAAACAAGGAATGCCCCAGTTCATACTAGATTCACAGTGTCCTCGTATCCTTGGACAAGTCATATAATTACTAAGAGACAATCCATAGACAATAAAGAAAAATAGGTGACGATACCCCATCCTCGCCTTTCTAGTCAAAGACATCCTAGAGATAAAATCTCTAGTCAGAGACATCCCAAAAAAACTAAAAGACATGTCACCAAAAGAGAAAATCAAAAGAAAACCAAGACTCGACACCAACATCCACTGTAGTCCTCAATTTTAGTGTCTCTTGTCACTTTTATAAGTCTATTTGATTGCGGTCACAATGTTTACTTTCACAAAAGGATAGATAGCACTGAACCATAATGTTGTATGACTCTGTTGAAATATTTGATTTGTTGAAGCCAATTGTTGTTGTTTACATCTCATCTGAAACTGATTGAATCCATGAAGTTGATACTTTATTGTGGAGAATATGAAACTTTATTGTGGAGTTGTGATGCAAGTGTTTCTTTATTGTGGATTGTGCACAGATAGACTGAAGAAAATTGGAAGAAACTATACTCCTCAGAACGTGTGATGCTCTTAGTTCCACACCCATCACTAGACTTGGGATTTTCCTTAGCCACAAATAGAAGCTAGTTTATTATGGATGGAAAGGGGTGAAAAGGAGGAATTAATATGAATGGCTAACCAATCTTAGGAAGATCAATAACAAGCCATGATGGGAATGGGTAAGTTTATTATGGACAGATAGGTTGTGAGTGTGTGCAAAGTGAAAGGATGAGATTGAATCCTGAAGGAGGGAGGAGCAATGTCTCAACACATGGCACCAGTAACCTGGTTTTCACCATGGTACTTGCCCAGGGTGCCACCAAAGTGGTTTTCACAATTGGATCAATTTATTTCTCTTTACTTTTTTTGATTTTTCATTTTTTTTTGTGTCACAAGGCATTTGCCAGGTTTTCACCAAGTAACAATTTTTTTATTTTTATGATTTTTTTGTATTTTTTAATTAGGATATTTTGAAGAGCTATGTGTAAAACCTATGAAGGTACATGTTGTTGATCAAATCTTCCAAAGGTTCTCCATCAGGTGTTGAGATTTGATATGCACTTGACCCATAGACTATTGTGATGACATAAGGACCAAGCCAATTTGGTTTGAACTTGCCCTTCTTCTCTCTGTCTTGCTGATTTTTAGGATTTTCTCTGAGAATTAAGTCACCCACCTCAAATGTGCAAGGTTTTACCTTATGATTATAGCCACAATGTTCCTTGACTGAATGATGTGTAGCTCGAGTGACTATCTTTCTTGATAAAGGAACTGAGATATAATTACTAGTGTGTGGACTACACAGACCCGTATGCGTGTCACCTAAAGAAGTTTGGGCATCCCTGATAACAAAGTCCTTCAAGGAAGCTCCATTAAAGGTATGTGATGTATCGCCAAAAGGGAAAGGATGTGCAGAACAAGTAGATAAGTTATGAAGGCTTATGATTGCAAAAAGAAGTGAAAGTATCATGACATGATGGAGACTTAGGATCAACAAGTATTCCTTTTGACTTAGAATTGTAGAAATTTTGCCCCTAGTTATTTTGATATTAGGGGAGATAATATCTTTCTCTTTTTCTTTCATATGGTTTTTATCCTTGACCTTGATTTTTTCATAGTCCAATAGCTTTCGATTTTGATTTGGACTAAAGGACTTTTCTTTATTTTTTACTTTTAGAATTTTCTTTTCAAAGCTTGATTTTTGATCCCCAATGAGTAAGGACTTTTGTAATTCTTGTTGATCCAAGTCTGGAAGTGGAGTGGAAATGGAAGGAGTGGATGAAATGGTAAAGCTATATGAGTTCCCAAGAGGGTTGATGATACGCTAAATAGATTCTTCGCTGGAACCACTCTTAGGATTATTGATATCAAGAGCTGCTTGCACCACTAGAGGAGATTTGCATTCAGACTTAGTAGCCACAACACTAGGTGGATCGTACCCAATTCCTTAGCATTGTAAATTTTTTGTAGGTTTTTCCTACCGACTAAATGTCTTAGGAGATAGTGGGAGTTGATCAACATAAAAGATATACTCACCACATCCCATGTCTTTAATCTTGAACTTTTCTTTGATCTCTGCTTGTTTTGATGTAGAAGCTTTCAAGGATTCAGGATCAACATATGCTGATGAAGGAACAACCTCTCGATTGACTGGGATTGTTATTTCTGATCCAGGTCACAAATTGTTGCAATATATGAATGGGTTTGGATCGCCTTTGATGGTCACTTCAACTCCATTATGAGGAAATTTAATGCATTGATGGTATGTAGATGGGACTGCTCTCATCTCATGAATCCATGGACGTTCCAAGAGTATATCGTATGTGAGCTCTAGATCAAGGACTTGACAAACCATATCCTTTTTAACTATCCCTACTCTGAAAGGTAAGGTGATTGTGCCCTTGGATGAACGCTCTTCATCATCATATGCCTTTATGGTAATTTTGTGTGTAGCATTCACAGCTTTATCTGAATATCCCAATTGTATTATTATGTTCAAAGTACATATATTGAGATCGGATCCTCCATCTATCAAGACTCGTTTTATTTGGTGTTTGTGTAGGAAGGCTTCAATGTGTAAAGGTGTATTATGCGGTTGGCTTATAGAGGCATCGTCAACTTCAGTGAATGTAAGAGAATGTGGGATGGAAAGGTATCCCACCATGGCTTGAAACTGGTCTACATTCAAATTAGTGGGTACAAAGGTTTCTCTTAGGACTTTGTCGAGTATGACTTTATGCGAAGGAGAGATATGCAAAAATTCTAGGATTGAGATAAGCGCAGGTGTCTTCCCTAATTTTTCTACTAGGTTGTACTCAAGTTTGGCCGATGAGGAAATGGTGGTTTTAGATGGAGCACCTTGCAAGGTGAACTTACCTCAATGAGTTGTGACATTACATTCGAAGGTAGATTCAAAAGAAGGTCCAATGCCTTTTAGGACAACTTTGGGTCTTTGGGTAAGAATTTCAAATGCTTTGTCCTTTATGAGAATAGTAGAGACATAATTGTCCATCGAAATGTGATTAACAATTGAATCATAGTTGTAGGATTCTTTTGTATAGTTGGCTTGCTCATTTGTGGCTTTGGCTTTTCCCTTGACATTTTTAGGGAATGGTTCCTTAAACATCTCATGTTCTTGATTGGATAAATGTCCTTCAATTTCGATGTCACCTCTATCAATAAGATCTTGTATAATGTTCTTTAGCCGATGACAATTTCTTGTTTTATGTCCCTTGCTCTTGTGATATTCACAATACTCATCATCCTTCCACCAATTTGATTTGACTTTTGGCTCATATGGAGGATTGTCTAGAATTGTTATTATCTTGTTTGCCACTAGCTTCTTGAAAGCTGATTCAAGTGGTTCTTCCAATAGGGTGTACTTCCTTCATGGTTTTGAAGTTGTTTGAGTATTCACTTGGTTGTTTGTAGAACTTGATCCAGAAAGAATGATTTTGGGTCTCATTGTGTTAGCATCGACAACGCCATCATTTACTGTGTTCTTGTTCTTGTTCCAAAATCGTGGCTTGTCTTTTCCTTTAATGTCCTTTTTGTTTTCTTTGAATAGCCTAATGACTCCTTGTTCAATTAAGACCTTCTTGGTTGTTGAGCCTTTCTCAAAGACATCCTTGAAAGTGGACAAACAAGTTTTCCTTAAGTCATAACCAATTTCTCTGTGGACATTCTGTGTGAACATCTCTACCATTTGTCTTTGTGGAATTTCACAAGAATATCTTCTAGCTAAATTCCTCCATCTTTGTACTAATTATGAAAGTGACTCCCCATCTTTCTGTTTGGTATTGCCCAAAGTGGTAACTGATATGTCTGTCTCTATGTTATATGAGAAATGTTGTATTAAATATTCTGCTAGATCATCCCATGACTTAATTCCAGGTGGAAGTTGGGAGAACCATTCCATAGCTTGTTCACCTAAGCTTTGTGGGAACAATCTCATCAAGTATGTTTCTTCTGCTGCTACCTCAATGCAAGATGTGAAAAATTGTCTTATAGGTGCCTTAGGGTCTCCTTTGCCTCTATATTTATCAAACTTTGGTCTAACAAAATGTGTAGGAAAAGGAGGCATTGGAATGCTTTTGTCAAATGGATAGGGACATATGTCTCTCATTGTGTAAGTTGGTTTTGGTGTATTTATGTCCTCCATTTTCTTTTGTAAGTCCTTTATTTGTTGTTCCAAATTGTTCTTAGGTGGAGATCGACTTCTTGGAACATATCCCATACTTGAGCCAACAGGTGGAGGAGGAGGATATTGCATATATGGATAGTATTGATCATAAACATGTTCACATGGAGAAGGTCTATAATGATATTGTGTATAGGGACCACTTGGTATAGAGTCAAAATGAGGCATGGAATATCTATTTTGTCCATTTATATAGTATTCTACAGGCATGTCATGAGTTTGTTCTTGTGTAGTGCCCCCAAATTTGACACGGGGTTTTCTTGTGTCTAAATTTTGAGCATGCCTCTGGATATCCAATTGTTTTGGAGGTTGGTCCTTAGCATTGGTATGTGATTGAGTGTATTTATCCGCATAATATTTCCATAACGGTCTGCATAGATAGAATTGTTCATGAGATGCTCTTTCATGAGTATCATAAGCTTGACCATGTGTATTTGGGACTTCAGGTTTTTGAAACAAAGATTATGGTGACTCAAGAATGAAACGTGTTCCTCTAGTACCTCCACTATTAGGTCTCCTTTGATCCATGTTGAGTTTCTTGCATAGGTCGATTTTCCACTATTTGAGACATGTCAAAATCATGAGGTATCTTAGTTCCACTTTGTGCCATCACTTGTAAGAAATTTTGTCTATCTCTTCTCATCATTTCCTCAACCAATCTATTAAAATGGGGATCCATAATAGAGTCTTCCACTTCTATTGAATGTACTGAAATGTTGTCCACATTGTCATTGTGTGTATCATTGTTGTTTGTATTATCCAAGTTCTCAACATTTTGAGTGTTTCTATAGATGTCCATGTCAGGTAATGTGGTATGATCAAAATTGAAAAAGATATCATTGTCGTACTCATAGACACTCGTGTTTGCAGACTCTTGAGCCTCTTTAGCTTCTCTCCTAGATTTTTGGGAACGGGTTTCAACGATGAACTAGGTCTTGACCAAGATGTGTGAGACTAGATGAAAATGGAAAGAGTATGGAAGACCAAGAGTTGGAAGGAATGTAAATGAATCTGAGGTGTACTTGCAATGTCCAAAGTGTAAGACCAAGTATGTATGTAGTAGAGTAGGTGTGGCTTCCAAAGAGATGATAGATTATTTTGATGAGGTAAGTTGACCTTGACTCTAAGTAAGACCAAATGAGACCCAAAGATGATAGACCTTGATGAGGGACCACTTAGCAAAATGTTGTTGTATGTAGTGTGTTGACAAAGCAAGATGAGGACAAGCAAGTGACCTTTTGACTCAAGTTTAGACAAATGTGAATGTAATGCTAGGTGTAAAGAAATGATGAACTTTGTGAGACCCAAAAATAGGCAAAATGCTAGATGACAATCCAGAGAAATAACCTAGGAAGCTCAAGAAATCTGAAACGGATTGCTCTTGTTTATTGGACTGTAATTTTTTTCCAATATTGAACACAGACATGCCTGTATACTTCACAGACGCAGTTACAGGACATAGACGTGTTAGACATTGCACAGACACATTTCTGAGAATCTTGTGAATATAGTTTGCTTACGATAACACAGACGCATTTCTATCCTACACAGACATGGTTATAGGACACAGTCATGTTTTTATCAAACACAGATGCGTTTCTAGAATCTGAGTGCAATTTTTCCAGTTTGTGAAGTTGTTTGTTGTGACCAAATCTGAATTTTTGACTATTTTTCATGACAACAAGACACAATGTTGATGAGGACTCAATGTTTGCAAGTGTTTAGACTCAAAATGACTCAAAGAAAGTGTGTTGTTTGATGTAAAAATGTTTTGCATACACTTGAACACACAAAAGACACAATGTTTTGATGTTTGAACTTGAATTTTTGAATGTTTAAATGTTTAAAGAAGACAGACACAATTCTTATGGTTGGCCAGGATAATAGTTGTTGATCCCACATGGGGTTTCCCCTAAGGCTATGTTATTCAAAGCGGATACTTAGATGCTTTACCCCACTGGCTCCACCCTTGGCACTCACTTCTTCGAGGCAGCCAAGCACCTGTCCCCATGGCGAACTTTGTATCTCTACTAAGAACCGTATGTGTGTGCATCGCTCCAAAGGTCTGACCTCCTGCCCCAACAACTAGAAGGTGTTAGGTTCAACAATGAAAGCTAATGTACAAAGAGGGGAGGGGTGAATTAGTACTTCAAAACTTTTCTTCAAAAACAATCTTACTGATAAGCATAAACTGTATATAGTTGATCTCATAATATATAAAGCCAAAACACAATCATAGAAATTACATCCATACACATTTCACTCCATTACAAAAAGATTTTGGTTACGCATAAACTCTTGGTTAGAGAGAAAAATTGCAGTGGGGATGGCACCCACAACTTCACTACTACAATAATAAAGCTTGCTCGGTTAGAGCTACATGTTTAGCTATTTCTGATAGCTTACCCTGTTAGGAGTATCAAGATCTTTTAGATCTACCTTGCTAAAGGATTTAACAAACACTTTTACAAAATGTTGTACCTGGTTAAAGGCTTTACAATTTATAGACCTTGTTAGAGTCTTTTACCCTGTTAAAGGTTTCTAACACAACTCAAAATAATTCAATCAAAATCCTTTAGAAAATATCTGCAACTTTACATCTGAAATGTTATAGCAGACTCTATGTGCTCAATATGAAATTACCATGCTCATAGCATACCTCGGTAATTGATAGATCAACTCGGTGACCTCTTCTGTATTCTCTGTCCCTTAAACTATTTTCTGAAAATCTTCTCGGTGACCTCTGAATACCTCTATTCAATCATCACATCTTATCTTTTCACAAGATTTTTATCTTCAACTCACCATCCTTTTTCTCTCATTCCTTAGATACTCAAATCACTCTTTATATAGATCTCTAAGGCAGTGATCTTGTTCATACTTCGATTATACAAACATGTTTTATCGAATGAATAAACATAGAAATTATTTCATTGGATAAACTTCCTCAAAATCATACAAAATCTTTAAGTGCAATTCCCTATGAAATAACGGTTCCCTGTTCTCGAATCTTGTAACACATTTCCACATGTGTCCAGGTTCATTGAATCTGGTAACACGTTTCTACTCAGTTCAGATTAACTCGGTGTACCTTCTTTGCTACTTGGAGGAGATAGGAAATTTACTCGGTAGACAACTCAATATATATCATCTCGGTGACTAGCCTTTCTTCTATAACTGACACCCTTAGTGCTTACTGACTGAATCTTTCTGTAGTATTAATTGACTAGGGTATATAGGATGACTTTGAACATAAAACTAATGACAACTTAGTAAATAGTAACAAAAGGATTTTGGCTTTCTAAAACAAAAAGGTGCTAGTAAGGGCATCTGCTTGTGTGGCGATACATGTAGCACTTTCAGCTCTGTAAATACAGAAGGCTCCCAGCTGATAGGGGTTACACCCTACTGTTGATCAAATAAATTTGATCAAACGGGTTTATGGGGAGACAATGTTGGTATGAACTAATCAGCACATGTTACCCATGGCTTTCACCATGGATATAGTTATTTATAGTGGTTCGGAATGGGTTTTCCTCGCTACCACTTAGGTCATTCTCTCCTCACTAATAGTCCTAATGACCACATGGGGAGACAGACCCTCTAGAGATTAAACAAAAAGAGCCTATTGCTCAAGACACAAAAGACACTGGTTCAATTTTAGTGCACCAATTGAAGTGTTTGGTAATCTATGAAAACAAGGCACACAATAAAGATTAAAAAAACCCTTGCCAAAATTCTGCAAAAAAGATTTGTTAGTAGTTTTGCAATAATACCCCTCCTGCAAACACACAAGTTAGGTAAATTGTAGATCCAAAAGACTTTGTGAAATAGGGGCTTTCGACAAGACATTATTTTGATAGATTCAAAGATCTGATTATTCCATGAGTTCTTTTGCATTATTAAAAAAGACCACCTGTAAAATTTCAAGACATTTTCAGAAATGTAAGAAAATCCAAAAATTATTTTTTTATAAAAAAATCATATAAAATGCAAAATTGATCCAAAAATCTGATTTTTTTATTGGAAACTCCTGATATCCTTCCAAACCTATATAAAACAATTCTTGTAAATATTCCAAGCAGTTTGTGAGATATGAGCAAAATAATGCAAAACCCCAAGTTTCAAAGATCCATTTTTTTAGGAATTATTTTGCATCAAAATTAAAATCACAAAGAACAAATCCTGTGTATAATTATGAGAACTTTACAAAACTGTAAACAAATCCAAAAAATTCACTCATTTTCTCTCACATTTAATTTTTATGAAAATGCATAAAAAATTCATAGAAAATTCAAATATTCTCCCAAAAATCTTATTTTTTTACTTAGCATGTCTAATACTGTTCTTGACCTGCAACAAATATTTGATGCCAGAATTAAAAGCAATTTATGAGATCTGATCAAAATAATGAAAAACCCTAATTTTTAAAGATCTAACTTTTTAGGAAATATATTGCATCAAAATTAGAATCACAAAGAACAGATCATGTGTATAAATTGGAGAGATTTCCAAAAATATAATAAAATCCGAAAAGGTCGCTCATTTACTCTCAAAATTATTTTTTTATGAAAAAATGCATAGAAAATTCAAATATACTTCAAAAAATATTATTTTTTAGAGAGCACCTCTGATAATGTTTTTGACCTGCAACAAAAATTTTATGCCAAAATTCAAAGCAATTTGTGAGATCGGATCAACATAATGAAAAACCCTAATTTTTAAAGATCTGATTTTTTAGGAAATATTTTTTATCAAAATTAAAATCACAAAGAACAGATCCTGTGTATAAATTGGAGAGATTTCCAAAAATATAAGAAAATCCGAAAAGATCACTCATTTACTCTCAAAATTAATTTTTTATGAAAATTCATAACAAATTCATAGAAAATGCAAATATAATCCCAAAAATCTGAATTTTGGATTGAGCGTTTTTGATACTGTCTTCAACATAACAACAAAATTTGGTGCAAAAATTCCAAGCCATTTGTTAAATCGGATCATATCTCTCCAAGATCTTAATTTTGTGTCCAAAACCCTACCTGCAGAAGGTTATTCTCCAAATTGTTTTACAAAACAACAATATATGGTTAGAAAAATCTGCAAAAAACATAGATCTAACAAAAATCCATGTCCCACCGGGCGTGCCAAAATGTTTATGGTAAAAATGGAAACAACAATATTGAAAGACTAAATGAATTCAACCACAAAACTCTAACCTAACAACAACAAAGATCCACCATAGCATATGAAGATTACCTAAGACAATGCAAATCAATGAAATCACAAAGATTATACCATCACATGTCCAATAGGGTTTTGATCTCCATTCTTCCTATCTTCATTGATCTTCCTTGATATATTTGCTCTCAGATTTTATGTGTGCACAAGAGCTCAACAAAGAACGGAAATATGGTTGATAGCTAGATTGCATATGAAAGTTTGAATGCTAGAATGCTTGAGAGTGCTAGTATTTGAATAGTTAGGAGGATTGATAATTAAGGAAGCATCTCCTTCTATAGAAGACACTATAAGAAATGGAGGGATAAGATTGAGATGTGTAAAAGATGAATGCTCGGCTAAGATTAGAGGGTAAGTAGAGGAAATAAGAAAATAATGAGAGGATAGGTAGTGTAGGAATTAAGAGATGAATAACATGTGTCATGGGTGGAAAAAGATATTGAATTAATTAAATAAATAAAGATTCACTTAATTAATAGAAGAAATGGGATAGTTAAATAAATAAAAATATTTATTTAATTAGGAAAAAGATAATTTAAATAAATAAATGTATTCATATAAATGAGAAATAAGGCTAGAAGAGGATAAATTAATTAATTAAATAAATAAAGATTTATTCAATTAATAGAAGAATTAGGCTTAAATAATTAAACAAATAAAAATATTTATTTAATTAGACAAGACAATTTTAGGTGTTTACAGAGATTATTCAACAAAAAGCACATTTCAGGATAATTGAAATAATTGAGAGATCAAATTAAGTTATTCTTGAGATAGATTCCAATTATAGCTTGATTGAATGCATTCAGATTATAAGTCTGAGTTTGCATTGGAGATTAAATTTAGTTGATTGCATGCACTTGAGATAAAAATAGTCGATTCCATGCACTTTTGTTTAATTTGCTCAAGATTTTTATTTAGAAAAAGGCTTTTCAATATAATTGAACTTCTTTCCTCAAAAGCTTTGAGTTTTACTTTTAGAGAAAATGATTAATTCAATTTAATTGTTTTTGTCTGATTTTCAAGTTATCTCAATTTAGAAAAGAAGAAATATCTTAAGTTTGATTTCTTCTTTCAATTTAATTATTTTCTTTTGTTTTCAATTTAACTCTTTCTTTTACAAATTAATTCCTCTTTTTGTGATTAATCTGTTTTTATAAATTAATTCCTCTTTTTGTGATTAATCTCTTTTTTGTAAATTAATTCCTCTTTTTGTGATTAATCTCTTTTTGTAAATTAATTCATTTTTTTATGATTAAATGGAAAATTTATTTATTAATGAAATATGCTAGGATATTTAATTAAATAAATAGGATAATTGATTAAAATGATTTACTTGGAATGATTTAATTAATTAAATAAATATTTAATTAATATAGAGTGATTTATTTGTCATCTAACATTAATGATTAAAGAATTAATTAATTAGGTGCTCAAGGTTGATTTAATTGTCTTTGGTTAGGACCTTGGTAATTTTGTCGAGATTAGGAGCCCATGGTTTAGGTGACCATTTTTAGGGTATTACACATGGCTCTACACCCGATTTTGGTGTTGGAACCTCATCCGGTAACTAAGGCATTTTGGCCTTAGGGGGAAGCTTTTCGTGCAGATTCTTAAAACCCACTTTTGAAGATCTATAACTGATTGAGGATGGTTGCCGATGATTGATATTAGTTGTGCATTTGATATCTAGGAGATTACATGCCTATCTGAGAGTCCAGTGATGAATTTTTGAAAAAGAAGAGTATATGGAAAGTCTTTAGGGTTGTGCATTTATTCCAACTTAAATTTAGGCTTTTGGTGGATAAAAAGGGAATTCTATTATTTATTCTTCACACTGAGAAAAAAAAGAAAGAGCAAAAGAGAAAGGCGAACAAGATTGAGCAATGTAATTGAGCTCGAAGCAATCCAACAACGATTCCTAGCATCTGATTGAATTTGAAAAGGCATTTATCTGTGTTCAAGCTATCTATTTATAACCCTACTTTTGAAATGGCATCACAATCTGGTATAGCTACTCCATTGGTAGTTGAGATTACTGAAAGGGAAAGGCCAATGTTTAAGAAACATTCATTCAAATCTGTCGAAAATGATCCAGAAGGAGCATTTTCCTCTATGTCGTATGGTGTGCTACACGATGAAGATATTAGGGCATACATTTATTGTAATATTGAAGAGCTTGGGAATGCAGACATGTTATCACTATTTACCAAGCATATGATGGATGGAATAGGGAATCTGAAGCCCAAATTCAAATCATTACAAGATAAGGGTTTTATCCAATTTTTTCATTTTTTGGTGTTCGAATAACCCAAATGGGTCAGGTATGTTTTGAGTTGAATCCATGATGAGTTTATGTGGCTAGATAGACCTCACAAGATTACAAAACAAGTCATTCAAGCGATAACCTATTTGAGTGCAACTGGTGAGATCCTCAGTTTGAGAAATATCAAGAACAATACTATGATAGAGGTTACCAGATCCTAGCATGACAACTGGTCGATGACAATAAGTGATATCATTGATCATGATGTGAGATTTGCTTCAATGTTGATAGGATATAAGGTGTACCAATCCAACAAAAAAAATTCAGTATCTGGTATTGCTATATTTACAGCCTATCAAATGCTTAAGGAGGATAAAAGATATGATCTGTGTGGAGTACTTCTCAGTGAGTTAATGAGCAATCTGAAGAAGATCAAACAAGATAAGAAACATGTTTTCAAGTTCAGTTCTCTAATTGTTTGTTTGGCACTTTACTTTTTGAATGAGGTACTTGGTATAGGAAAAGTTCGTTGGGCTTATGATAAACCAGTGACAATAAAAATTAAGGAAGGTTTGCAGGGATTGGGCGATACAATAGCGCAAAAATCTTCTTTGTGGGGTTACTTCAAATAATTCCAAGAAATAATGCAAAGCAGAATGAGGATCTCAGAAGACATTGTTGAAAAGTATGAAGATATCGTATGCTTCATGGTAGACAAAGATCAATGCCACATGGAGGTAGAAGAACCTACAACCGTTTGGATCATGCCCATGGAGTATGAAGTGGATGGAAACACACTCGATACATATGCTCAATACCTGTTGAGTAAACTGGTAGATGAGAAAGAAGAGAGGTTAGATACTTTCAAAGCGAAATATCTTGACCTACACAAGAGATTCACTGAGCCTACAAGGAAGAGGAAAGTCAGAAAAGATGTTGAAGAGTTTGTAGAACAAATGGGAATAAAAAAAGAAGTTGTTCAAAGGGCTAGGGAACATAATATACTAAAGGAGGAGGACATGATAAAATCTAAAAAGACAAAATCGGTCTCCACTCCACCCAAGCAAACCAATCCAAGGAAAAACCAGTCTACACCCATCTCTGGTGTACAAAATCCTATCCCTCTACCCAAGCCACAAGCCAAGTCAACCGGTGGAGCTGAGAAGAGGAATAAGGAGAATCCTCAAAGGGAATTTGTTGCAGCCACTGCTAAAGATGTAGAGACAAAATCTGATGAAGTAGCGAAAGAGGTAAAGAAGATAGCTACCTATGCTAGGGTAGTGAAGAAGCCTCAATCTAGTAGAGACCAGGTAGCCAAGAAGCCAATAGCATAAGCTAAGCCATTTGGTAGACCCAGAGCGATAAAGAAGAAAAAGTTTGAATTGGATGAAGCTCTAAAGTCAGGAAAATTGGAAGGTACGTATGATGTTGTGCCTCTAATGACTTTAAATGAAATAATTAATGAAGTGCTAAAAGAAGGAAATTTGAAGAATGTACCTGTATATTATAAAAACAATGATGATAGTGACTAGAGAGCTATAAAGGAAGTAGTTATACATTATATGAATATGTATAGAAAAACTTTGATTGAGCTATCATCTATGATTCTAAAGGACTTGTATGATATTTTGGATGCCAGGAGGCATACAACCAACTTGAAAGATGAAAGAATAAAGGAATATGTATTGGTGAATTTATCTTCTGTCATTTCTAAAGCTAAAGTTGATAGATTGTTGAATCTTGCAAAGGAAAGATTCAGAAGAAAGAAGAGAGTAAATAAAATCATGCTTGGGAAAATAGATGAAGTGACTAAAGAGACTTGAGCAATTTTGAGACAATTTTTGATAGAGCACATATATGATGTTGATCTGGCACATGATGACAGTCAATCGGAAGAGAAATCACATGATACATCCATTCCAAAAGTGCATGCAATAGTCTTTGATGCACAAAATGATCAAACAACTGAGAAAGCAATTCCAGCAGTGCAGACAAATGAGCAGACCACAATTGCAACTGATCCTGATACTTCTAATGTTGATGACTCTGGTGAAGCTAAACAAGATCCTCTGATAATAGAAGTTGACTCTGGGATGGAAGGTAGGGAGATAGTTGATGTTGAGAAGGATGAAGGTGCTTAGAAATATGCAAGTGCAGAGGTGACCAAGAATGAGAAAAGAGAAGAGAAGGATGATTAGGCTCCTATGATAGTGGCAAGAGACATTGTGGTAGACAAAGGAAAACAGGTTGTCACTGATTTAGATAATTTTTCTCAAGGTCCTGTAGATCTAAATTCACTATCTCCTAATCAAGAATTGAATCTAGCAACTCACGCACAAGTGAAAGATAGTGAAGATTTACTCAAATCCCACACCTTAGATAAAGAATTGATAACCTTGGTAGCATATGTGTTAGAGAAAATTTTGCCATCCTTTAAATCGGATATAACTGATACTCCCTCTAGTAAGCTTAGAAGTATGCTAAATGCAGTAGAATCTTATTTAATATCTTTGGAGAAGGCGGCAGATGCTAGAGTTTTGTCTCAGTTTAATGGTATGAGATTGGAAACATTTTTGAAGATTATTCAAGGAGATAGGGTAAGCTTGATAACTACTATGAAGGGCATTCAAGATGCATTAGATGAAGGTAGCCAATATACAAGTCATGTCTAATTTTTCCAAAGTTTACCATTGACATTGACAAGAAAATAAAAGAATGTGAGGAGCAGCTAGCTAGCATGTCTCAGTACTATGCACCCCAATCACTTCTAGCTAGCAATTTTGAAGCACAAGTTATGAGTATGATGGGTAAGATTAAGAATTTAAATCGAGAGAAGGATAGAATTTTCGGTACAGTGGAAGAAGTAATAAGCCTTATCACTCCCCAAATAGACTCACTGATCACTAGTATGCAAGATGCAATAGATTCTCTAAATAAGAGTGTTCCGGTAGATCGCAGAGGAGCGGAGATGCATGCCTATCTTTTGAGTGGTATGATCAGTATTTTGGAGAGTTTGAAGAAGGGTTGGGTAACCATATGCTGAGCCTAAAGACAAATTTTCTGGATATTTTCAAACTTTTATAAGTCATTGTATATCCCTATATATAAATTTTGGTAGATTCATCTCTTTGGCATTGTTGTAAAAGGGGGAAAGAGGGAGGTGAAAAATGGTGCATACTCTTAGGGGGAGCTTATTGAGTTTGTAGTCTTGGAGATTTTTGAAGATTTTGATTTTTGAGCTTTGAGTGTACAGTTCATTTTTCATGGTCTTGCCATCAATGTCAAAGGGGGAGATTGTTGGCAAGAGATATTGTTCTGGTGAAGATTGATGCATGATAAATTCTTAGGGGTTGTCATTGATGGAAACTTGGTCAAGAAATCACATCCAATGCATGTAGATTTGATTTACTAGAAGTCATATTATCATGAGGCATATGTATGGAAGGTGGAACACAGTTACCGACAGAGAATGAGTTTAGTGTGCATATCTTGATTTTGGTTTTGTAACTTTGCTTCGATGATAGAGGAAGATGATTCGATGTTCGAGGCATCTTACTTTGTAATCCTAATATCCAGTGTCAATTCATGAGCAGGAATGAAGGTCTGGTATTCGGTAATCTAGGAAGAACAAAGCTACTTTGGTGTAACATGTGTTGCAGAATCTTTGGGATGATTTAAGTGATTGGTTTCATGTAGGAGGAGATTGGGCCAACACATATGAATCTTTTTATCATCATGTTTAGTTCCGTATATGGTTTTAGAGACGGTTTGAGCCGATTTGTTAATTACACATTTCATGTTGCGTGTTATGAGGTTTTGGAAGCCAACATGGTAATTGATCTATTTTGGTGATGCAGATATATAAGATCGATTTGGTTAAGCATTTTGATGGATGATATGAGTGTGAGAAGTTTGTATGAGTGAATGTGCAAAGTTTGGTGAATGTAATTGAATTTTTTGGTGCTCCATTGTATGATAGTTCAGGAAAACAAAGGAGAAAGATAAAATAGTGGTAGAAGTCAAACTAAGTCTAATCGCAACTGTTATTTGGCATATGTAGATGCTATTATTCCATTCATTCATTATTGAAATCAATCATAATCTTCTATAAGGCAGTGATCCTTCCTCTGGGTTGTAGCCATCTTATAACTAAATAGTGAACTCTAGGCAGTGTGCCTGAACGCAAGTACATTCCCCCTCATGTAATATTATCATACTCCTGATCAAAGTAATAATAATATTGTGGGTTCAAATCCCACCATGGTTTTTCCCTTTTTCGTGTTTCCACATAAGAATTATGGTCTTATGGTATTGTGGTTTATTGGTTTATGTTTGTGCACTTTAATTTCATTCTTATGCATCCAATGGTTTAAGAATTAGGTTAATAACTTTGTAAATTACATAACACTGAGTCACCCCCCCTCTCAGTGTTCATTGATTCCAACAAGATTATGCAGATGATCACTTGGGAAAATCAATGACAAGATAAGACCATTCAAATGTCTTAGCAATATTCTTTGATTACTTGGAGAAATACAAAGTTAGATTGAATCCCAAGAAATGAAACTCCTAGGATACATAGTGTCACTATAAGACATTGAGTTTGATCCAACTATTAAAGTCAAAACAATTTTAGAAATGCTTCCTCCAAAGAACGTCAGTCAACTAAGGTCATTACATGGAAAACTCCAGTCAATCCATAGATACATTGCTCAGCTTGTAGATAAATGCAATCCATTCCAACATTTATTTCATAAGAATATCAATAATATAAATCGAATTAAAAGTGTCAACAAGAATTTCAATTATCCATTTATCTCAATCAAAAACAAGCATTTTAATTAATTAAAGACTATCTCATAAATCCACCAGTGCTCATGCCACCAATTCAAGGAAAACCTTTGTTACTCTACATATTAGTAACAACAACAGCACTGGGGGCACTTTTGTCACAACGGGACCATGAAGGAAAAGAATGGGCTATCTACTACATCAGTTGCACTTTGGTAGGGCATGAGATTAATTATACTCCTACTAGGAATGTGTGTCTTGTCGTAGTTTTTTCTTTGCAAAAAAATTGCAACATTATATGCTAACTCATAAGACCAAGCTCATAGCAAAGATTGATCCACTTAAATACCTAGTCAACAAAGTGACTCTTACAAATAGATTGGCTAAGTGGGTGATGATCTTAAGTGAGTTCCACATTGAGTACCTTGATAGAAAATTCATCAAGGGAAAAGTCATTGTAGATCAACTTGTGGATGCACCAATGATTGATGATTCTCCTCTCATATCAAAATTTTCAAATGAATATATTCTAATGATGACACAATCAAGATTATGGCAACTGTATTTTGATAGATCCTTCAAGCAACATGGAGTAGGAATAGGCATACTCTTCATCACACCTCAAGGAGATTAAATCCCAAAGTCATATCAATTATATTTTCCTTGTACAAATATTGTTGCATAATACAAGGCATTAACTACAGGTCTACGGGTTGTAATATAATGGAAGATCTATGAACTTCATGTTTTTGGTGACTCTCAACTTGTGATCCATCAAATAAATGATGACTATCAAACCAAAGATGATAAATTAATGCCCTACAAGAAAATGGTGGATGACTTTCAAAAGTACTTTGTAGAGATAATCTTTGAGAAAACACCTAGAGAAAGTAATCAAGTTGTAGATGCCATGGCTACAATAGCCTCTTTTATCGACATGCCACAAAATACAACCCGTTATGATTTCTTGGTGGATAATATTTTTGTCCCCACATATGAGATCCCTCCATCTAAACTAATATGTGTTATTGGTCTCAGTTCCCCTTGATATCGTGACATATTCACCTACCTCTGTGATAACACCCTCCCACTCAATCTTTGCAATAATAAACATCGTAACTTCATCAAATAAACCTCCTGCTATGTCAATATTGTTGACACACTTTACTGGCTAGGGTCTTCATGCTACTCTCCTTAGATGCTTACAAAGTGAGGAAGTTCAAATCGCATTATGAGAGGTTCACAAAGGTATATGTGGGGCTCACTCTAGTGGTTCAACCTTTTCCAAGAAAATTTTGAGTACTAGTTACTACTGTATAATGGAGAAAGATGCATATTAGTTTGTCAAAAAATGCGAGCAATGTTAGATTCATGGAACCCTAATAAAAACACCAGCACATGAACTTCAATGAATTGACACACCATGGCCCTTTTGTCAGTGGGGACTTGACCTCGTGGGCAAAATTTACCCTCCATCATCCAATAACCATAAATTCATCATCACAACCATTGATTATTTTATGAAGTGAATTGAAGCCATTACCCTCACTCAAATTACCTGTAAGCATATTGGAACCTTCATCCTTGACTACATCATTTATCTATACAATGTTCCCCTTTCCATTTTCACAAACAATGAAAGTCCTTTCAAACATAAAGATTTTTGTGAACTTTGTGATATATTCCATATCCAAAATTGATTTTCCACTCCATAATATACCCAAGAAAATGGTCAAGTCAAGGCAAACCTAATAAAATCATTATCATAATTCTCAAGAAGACAATCAATGACACTAGCCATAATTTCCATATCCAACTCAATCCTACCTTATGGGCCTATCACAAAAGAGTTTGTGCCCCCATTGGAGCTACAAATTACTCACTTTTATACGGTGTTGAATCCATCTTGTCTCTTCAAGTCGAGTTACCATCCTTACAAGTCTTTTTGTGTGAACTTATTAGTGACAAAGACTATAGAGTTTCCCACTTGTAGGACTTGGAATTGGTAGAAGAGTGCAAACATAATGCATTCAATCGCCTTAAAGCATAACAAAAAATGCATAAACTATAGTTAAAATAAAAAGGTGAAACCTCACACATTTGAGTTTGGTGACTTGATCCTTAGAGAAAACCCTAAGAATCAGTAGGATCAATAAAAATGGGTTAAGTTTGAACCTAATTGTTTTGGCCCCTACATTATTACAATAATTTATGGATCAGGTGCATATCAACTATCAACACCTAAAGGAGAACCATTGGTTGATCCTATCAGCAACATGTACCTTCATAGGTTCTACACAGATTTTCAAAGAATCCTATCAAAAATACAAAAAATTGAAAAAGATGAAAAATACAAAAGAAAATCATAAAAGATAAAAAAATCATCACCTTGATGAAAACCTAGAAAACAAGCATCTTGCGTGACATTTTTTTTAAAGTAAAGAGAAATAAATTCGTCCAACAATGAAAACCACTTTGGTGGCACTCTAGGAAAGTACCATGGTGAAAACCGAGCTACCGATGCCATGCGTAGGGAGTTTTGCCCCTCCCTCCTTCAAGACTCAATGTCACCCTCTTTCAATTTGCACACACTCACATCTGGTCTATCCATAATAAATTTGTCCATCCCCATCATGGCTTGTTATTGATCTACCTAGGGTGGTTCTGCCATTCACAATAAATATGTTTCACCTTTTACTTCACCCATAATAATCAGGTCCTATTTGTAACCGGGGCCATATCCTTGACCTAGTCATAGAAGTAGACCCTTAGTATCACATGTTGTGAGAGGCATCACTTTTTCATACCTTCCTTCTTTCTGCACACAATTTGCAATAAAAGATCATTTGCATCGCTAGCCCACAATAAATTTTGTGTTCTTCTTCACAATAAAGTATCAGTTTCAAGGAGTAAGTTTGTTTTAGGTTAGGCACAAGAAGTATTGTGTCTTCAACAAATCAATCTTTTGACATACTATAGATCTAACAAGTTTTGTAAGTTCTTTCATGCTATCTGTCCTTTATCAGGATACAATATTGTGACCAAATCAAACACTTTAACATATGTGGCAAGAAACATTTGTGACATGAGGGTTTTAGTATCTGTTAATATTAAGTCTTTGGTTTTATTTGATTTTATATTTTGTGGTTTCATGTTTCAGAGGCTTCTCAAGGATGTCTACAGACAAGAGTAGTTGAGATGGGGCATGGTCACCTATTTGTTGCTTGTGGATTGTTTCTTGGTAACACTATAGCTTGTCCAAGGATATCAGGACATTATGGATCTAGTGTGAGAAAGGACTTTCCTTGTTTGTGACTGTCTGATTTCCATGCAAATGATACACTATCTATCTAGGTCAAACCTATATCTGGATGGTCACAAACATTTTCCATAATAAGATCAATGATGATAAATGCACAAGAAGCTCATTCCACCCTCATATCTTCTACCTTTCACCACCTGATCCATTTCATATCCCTGATCCCATGTAGCACGCATCATCTAACTTAGTATAATGACACAGCAAAAACATAATCATGCATCACATCCTGGATCATCACATGGTTAGTCCTACATAGCATAAATCATCTCATAATAATATGCATGCATCCTGCATCTCTATAGGTTAGTACATAATCATCATAAATGGATCCATCCATCACATAATATCATAGTGACATCATAGAATAAGATGCATTGTAATCACAATAGGGGCATACATAAATCATGTTGTATCATCATCCATCATAAATAAAAATGCATTATAGAATAAAAAGAATTACATCATAACATTACATAAGCATAGTATAGTAGTTGCATCACATACATAGAACATCACATAACTAGCTGCATTATCATGATATCATCTAGGGTTTACTTTAGTGGTGAATATTCGTCAATGGAAAATATATTGTACCGATTGGGAGTGGCCATGTCACCCAGACTTTACAAATATTTGTCAAATGCATGGCCCAATCGCCCATTGTTTTATGTAATTAATTGTATCTCTATCAAGATTTCGCCAATAGAATCTACGTTTTCCACATGGTAAATTCAATATTTTTTCTTACACTTTCCAAGGTTGTCTTAATAGACGACCATAATTCACCAATAGCCATATAAATATTTATTGGCCAGGAGGGCTCAATTCACCTGGCATTTTGCAGAAGTGTGTCTCAATTCACCCCAATTTTCGCCAACTCTATTATAATTGCCAATTAATTGGACGACCCATAATCACCTCGAAAATTACATAAGACATGTTATAGTTAAGTGTGATTCACCAAATATTTGTATACCATATAAAATTCCCATTGAATTCACCAAATAAGGATTGGTACAAATACAGTCAAAGATCATATTTATCTCTACACAATTTGGTCAATTCTATGCTCTCAATTTGGATCACTAGCGAAGTTTTAGACCAAGAACAATCATTGTTGCTAACTGCATTGGCGACTACTAATGACCTAAAGGTAAGTGATCATATTTTTGAAGTGTTATAATATTATGTTGAATTCATCTCTATCTGTTTGCATTGTTGAGTTTATTCTTATTCAGTGGGGACCCATTAGTGGTCACCCGGGAGACCTCAGGCATCTAGATTGTAGGTCATATGGCCAATGAATCATATAGTCTATTATTCCTTATCAACAAGTTGATTTTTTTTTGCAGCCTTTATTTCATTGGAGATGTCAAACAGGAAGAAGGGTAGGAATCCTGCATGTGGGGAAGGCCAAGAGAGGATAACAAAATGCATAACATTGTCATCGTACTTTGGCATTGCCAAAGATTGTGGTGAAAATTAAGAAGGTACATCATCACAAGTACAAGTACAAGATTCACAACCTACACCACATATTGAACAAGGCGGTGATCCTGATATCTCATATCACGATGAACTTGAAGAAGATTTTTTGGTAGATACTCAGGTTAGCCAGAATGATATAATTGACTTGGGTGATAATGCCACAGATGATAATGCACAAAAGGGGAAAAGAAAATCCAAATCAAAAAAGGATCAACCCAAATCAAAAAAGGATCAGGAGTGGGATATGTCAGTGAGGAATTTTCAAATTATTCGGGTTTCAAAGTATCCATTCATTAAACAGAGGTTGCAGCTAAAAATTGACACCATAGAAAAGCATATGGTTAAAGTTTGTGAAAAACAAATGATATATAGAGTTGAAAAAATAGTGATGAGATGGAAAACAAAGGAGGAATGTAAGCATGTCAGGAATGGCGAAGAATTTTATTTTCAAAAGAAAATATAGACAAATCTTGTTGAAGTTAAAGGTTCTATTGAAGCTATTATTGGAAAAGCAATGAAAATAGAACAACTGGGAAAAGTTGTTCAGTTAAGTGTTTTTTTAATATTTTGAGTAGAGGGTGTGCTATGACAGACTACACATCAATGAGTGGTTTATTACACTTTTTGAAAGTTCCTAACTATCCTAATAGTCATTGGTTAGTAAACAATGGATGGGAATGGGCAAGTTGTCTTGCTGAGGTTGAAAAAGAAGATGTAAAAGAAAAAATAAGAGAGTCAAACTTTATTGCGTTGTCTTTAGACGAAGTTATGACATTAGATAATACTTTGTGGGCATACATGCATCTTTATACTACACAGAATCATGCCTGCCAACTTCATCTACTATATGTTGCTAAAATGAAGGACGGTGCGATAACGGAAAATTTATTTCAACTAGTAAAGAGTTATTTAATTGAATATGGAGGTATGGATGACATGACGATTGCCAAAAATTTGGTGTGTGTTGGAGCGAATGGGGCTTCAGTAATGCAAGGTCACAAGACAGTCTTTGCGCAAAGATGGAAAGTTCTTGTTCACCCTACATTACTACCATTCATTGCATGGCCCACAGAATGAATCTATATTTTGTAATTGTGAGCAAGCATGCTCTAGTAAAAAAAATTGAACATTTAATCAGAGAGCTCTACTCACACTTCTGTCGAAGTCCCAAACGATTTATGGAATTTCAACACTTTGTTGATGGAATAATCGATGGGAACAAGCTTCTTAAGGATAATGATACTAGATGGATCTCTTTGGACGGACCAACGCATCGAGTTTTTTCAGAATATCCATTCTTGATTGGACTATTTCACATAAATCGTGATGAATTAGAGCAACCAAAATTTTCTGACTTGCTTCAGAGGTTAAGTAATATAGAGACACTCGTAACTTTAGCAACTCTTCTCCCCATGCTAGAGGAAATGAGGAATATTATAAAAAAGCCCAGCAAAGAGCTATGTATATTTAAAAATATGCTAAGCTACGTAAGATGACATGCCTCACCCTCGATAATCTCTATAGATCTCAACCAACATTATCTAATGAAAAATTTGCTAAGTGGCAAGCACTCACATATTTGAACAATCCTGATAAATTTTTGCATACCGGTGCAAATGGGCAGTTATGTGCCACTGTATGCAGAGTTGAGATACCAATGCACTTCTTTGCCATGGTTGAGCCCAAGGAACTAGGAAAGTGCCCCAACAAGCAACTAAAAAGAGTTACAAGGGAAGAGTTTAGCAAGATTGTTGAGTATGTAGTTGCTTCTGTGAAGAAAATTGCCTATGATCTTTCCTCACATATTAGAAGCAAATTCCCTCCTGAGAAACTACTTGAAGCCATGTCTATTGTCTTTCCTCAATATTGGAACCTCAAGAGTTCAGTTGACTTTTCAAGTAAGCTACTCACTTTAATAAATCAATTTTGCAAATCCAAATAATTGAATGGAGTAACTATAAATGGAATTTTAAACAAAATTCTTAGAGAGAAGTCAACCTGTTTTGCATACACTATGAGGGAACAATATGACGTAATGGAGAAACCCCACAAAGAGGGATCAATAACAAGGCTTTGGACAAATCTAGGTCGGAGCGAAGTGATGCCTGATTCAATATCAGAATATTTCAAGCTTTTTGATTTATGTCTTATCATGATATTGGGTTTGGTGGAGGATGAGAGAGTTTTTAGTGCTTTGGGGTTCCTAAAATCAAAGCTAAGAAACAAACTAGACAATAATTTGGAAAATTGCTTGAGGCACTATACATCTAGGTATGATGTCCACACTTTTCCTTATGATAAGGCACTGAAAATCTGGAGGTCCAAATGTGAAAGAAGAGATTTGGGTAACACTTCAGACCAAAGTGGTAGTGAGACAATTGACTCATGTACTGGACCTACTGGTAGCATTGAGATGCAGTTCAGCGGAGGTATGCATACTCAGAGTGAAGAAAACATAGACAAGAATCAAGGAAGCTCTGAATTTGTTGAGGAATGACAACTTTAAGAGATTTATCACTAGCAGTTCCTAGGTATTTATTAATCTTATTACTGTATCTCATCATTCATATTACAAAAATTTATTATTGTGGTTAATAACTTGATGATATTTTATGTTTCTATCAACTTTTTGCAATTAAAATTTAATACTGATTTGCAATTGCATTTTTCAACTTTCTAATTTCAGATAGAAAATAGCAGAATAAAAGAGTGTAATGTGTTTATTGATAGAGTGATTTATTTAGACATGTTGAGATTTTCATTAATTCTTTCAAAATATAGCCATATGATACAATTCATCAATACACAACTCTATGTGATTCTCTATGCAAAAGTCAATACGAAATTTCAAAACCCTTTGCGAATGACCCTGAAGTCCCTTTTATAGAAACAAGGGAGCAACAACAACTTCAGGTCTATTTTCAACATGTGAAGACTCAACATCAAAATCAATTACCAAGGCACTGAATCTATTGTCCCATCAGTATCACAAACTCAGTACAATATTACAAGGTTGAAGGTATCTATGGCAATCATAGGCCGGATTAGCAATTTAGCAACTGCTACATGTCTCCTCATCCTATTCAAAAGATAGAGTTCAAACTTAAAACTTAATTCAAGCCATCACAAATTAAATATAGAGAATAGCAGTACACAAAACCTAGAAATCAGAAATAGAGAAAGGCAGAAGAGTTAAAATCTGAGAGAATTTGAGAATACAAATTTACAAGGCTGGAGGTGTGCATCATAGGCTGGATTAGTAATAGTGAGTGTTGCATTTTTCCTGTTCATAAAACAAAGTTATTTCAAGCAATGCCAAAAGCAAAAAACCTTGAAATTAAGAGTAAAAGCAGAAAACTATGCAATACATACTATGATTCATGAGATCTTTGTTCCAGTTTTTGTAGAGTGCTCCACTCTCTGTCTGATGGAAGTCCAATTTCTTTTAAATTATAGTAAGTCAACTACAAATTCATTAGAAATCCATATTTGGAAGTGTGATTTGGCTCCACTGTTTCACCTAATACCGCATTCAAAGTTGTCAATGGTTGGATCAAATATAGAAAGCTATGAGGAGTTGTGTCCTTAGGAAGCAAGTCTAAATCAAACTTCATTTTGTCCTCCATCCTTTTTTTGAAAGC
This sequence comes from Cryptomeria japonica, assembly GCF_030272615.1. Taxonomy (NCBI): domain Eukaryota; kingdom Viridiplantae; phylum Streptophyta; class Pinopsida; order Cupressales; family Cupressaceae; genus Cryptomeria; species Cryptomeria japonica. Next base: position 525,378,796 of record NC_081411.1, read on the forward strand.
TTCTTTTCCAATGAATTTATTTGATGTGCCAACACTCTTCGACAAACCAAGATTTAACAAATTGGTTGTCTTTTGTTGTAGCTTCAATATCTTTTTCCCACCTTTATCCAAAATTCCATGTGCTTCCCTTAGTTTCTTGCATTTTTTAATGATAAATGATGCCTTAACTGAGGCATCAATGTGGCTCTTAATTCCCTTGGATTCCAAATAGTTGTCACTATTACTGTAGACTTCTTGCAAAATCTATTTTGTAATATTATCTTTTGAATAAACATTTTTGTTCTTCTCATTGTGTTCTTTGAGCTTCCCAAAAAATACTCTCAGACTTTTATTAAATTCCAACCATTCACACAACTTGTCACTCCTCTACATTACTTGCCCCCAAATGTTTTATTTTATATAATTCACTGTATTTTTCATATTGTCCTTCAATCTGTCTTCCGAAGTTTTAATTTTATTATTTGCATTCTGCAGCTCTTCTTTCATTTGTGCACATTTTTTTCTTTCTTCATCTGCTTTCTCTTCCAAATGTTTTTCTTTTTCCGTCTCATGCTCCAATTGGTTTTGTAAATTTTTGTTTAAAGCAACAACAAACTCTAGGCTTTTGTATAATTTTGTTGAAGTGGCTCTTTCATCATCAAATTTTTTAATGCTTTTATCCAATTTTTCCCTCAGTTCCTTCAGTTTTGCCTCCATCTGTTCCTGCACTATAATTGTTGAGGTAGAGCCCGAATTTTTATCCTTTTCTGTAATTCATTGCACTTGTTATCTATTGCTTTCCTCTTTTCTATTTCATTTGCCAGGTCTTCTTATAACTTTTCCATTTGTTTCTCCACCTTATTTTTCTCTCTCCATCTTTAGTAGTGAAGTATAGATCAGTTTGTTGGTTTTTTTGACACACTAATTTTGTCCACATTTTGAACTTTGGAAAAATGCATTTGGAGGGTGGTAACATGAAATTCAAAGGGATCTAGCTCACTCTATGGTGGATTTTTATCTTTATTTGGGGACATAACAACCAAGAACTCCATCATGTCTTTGTTTGGGTCATATGTGGGAAATACCATGTTCAATGCAGGTTGTTCCTCTAAAGCTGTAGTAAGGGCACCCCTCTTCAATGTCTTCTTTTTTTCTTTATTCATATTTGTTATTTTTGCAAATTTTCAAAATCATTAGAATGAAAATTTGGGTTTGCTGAAGCAATTGAATGTTTGAAAGGTGAAATAGCACTTGCAGTGATATATGAGTCTCCACCTATGTCTATGGTTCTAACTAATGCATTTTGAGCAGTACCAAAAGTCATTCCTAATCATGTCTCACTGTCACTTGCAAGTGTAGTTTTTATACTCTTTTGAGGGGTTTGTTCTGAAGGTGTTTTTGTACTCGCCATTGTTGTCATAACCTTTTGCTTATTCACATTGCCTTGATCACTAGGATTCTGTATAGTATCTACTACTATTGTACTCTTTCAAGAGATATCTTGTTGTTGCACTTGATCAAGACAACTAGTATTAGTACCCATGCCATCCCCACCAGTGGCAGTGGCACTTGATTGAACACTAATAGGAATACTATCCCAAGATTCCCCACTAGTGGCAGTGGCACTTGATTCACCGCCAATAGGAATACCATGTTGTGGTAGTTATTGTGATTTAATCTGAGTGTCCACACAAGGTGGATTTGAAGCTCTAACAAATTGAAATGGAGATGCAGTGTAATGAGTAGTACCTTTTTGTGATGAATCTAATGAATCAAGTCCGACGATTGGTTTCTCAGGATGTTTTGATTTTGAATTTGATGGAAGTGGTACCTTAAGTGGAAACCAAGGGGCTTTTCCTCTGGGACCTAGGCCGCCACCTTCAAAACCCATTTTTTCCACAATGTTTGCCCCTTTTCTATATTTTTCTTTCATGGAAGAATCGACTCCACTCAATTTTGCAGAGACTGTAGTAGTTGTTGGAGTGACATAAACCTCATACTCATTTTCATCATCACTTCTATCATATCCTTCTATGAGATACTCCATATTCCACAATTTGTTAAACTCAATATCCTCATCGATTTCATCAAAGTCTGCACTGGTCTTTGGTTCACCGAGATTCTTCCTCATCATCTAAAAATCATTTATTTTGGTTTGAGTCCAATGTTTGTCTTTACATTTTTGTAGTATTTTTTTGGGAATAGCTTTGTTAGACAGATTAGCAACTTTTTCGTAGAAATTGTAGGACCTCCTATTTTCATTTTGATTTTGGATGCCTTACTCTGTTGTTTTTTGTGTGTGCAATGCCATAATTTGTGATGACAATTTTTCTGTTGAAATTTTATTGTCAGTGGCAATTTTCTCCATCTCTTTTTTTACCACATCCCAGGAATCCATGTTTCTAAGCTTTTCTAGCAATGGTTTACTTTCATGTTGAAATAACCTTTCAGAGTTCCCATTTTTCTTAAGCCTTGTTTGAACGATGCTGAGTGGATCATACTGCCAGTGACCCTTAACACCAAAACTAAAAATTGTTAAAAAATCATGTGCCACTTTGAATGCTTTTTTGTCAAATGTGAACCCTCCACATGAGAAAGGCAAGGAAGGAAATGTGATCTTCTTTTGTTGACCATGAAAGAGTACATTTGTGCTCTCTGACTGTCGTACATATTCCAATGCAAAAACCCTCTCTGTCACGTGTATAGAAAGTTTGTAGGGTTCTACTATTGATCCATAAAACCTTAACACGGTGTATTCTTCCATGAAGAATCAGTCAGCCAATTGTATTTGACTTCTGAGTTGAATGTAATCTCTACAAGACACGGGCAATCTAGGAATTAGAGTGCTTGTAATTTCATTATACATTGGTGTCAAAAAGAAGTCTACAAAATGGTTGTAGTTCTTTATGTTATCATCCATCCTTATCTTAGGTGTCCATTCATATATTGGACACTATGTTCCATTCTAAGTCTTCTCATCAATCTTATAGACCTCAATGTGAATCTTGTTGGTCTCAAATATTGCACAATACTTTGATAGAAGAAGATAGCACAAGTAGGATGTGAACCTAAATGTCTTACAAGAACCCATTTTAATCATTAGTAATTGTGTTTGCATGGACTAAACAATGTACTTAACAAAATTAAATCTTACTAATTCTGCTACGCAATGAATATTAAAAATCATTTCAAGAATATTGGGACCCACTTCCCTATCATTTTCCAATCCCAAGCAAAATATTAGCAAGGATATAATATCCTGAACCCATGGCACAAAAAATATTATAATCATAAGAGGCTTATTATTCTGATCCAATCGAGTACCGCGCTCTGTTAGACCTTTGATAAATGAATCTTTATAATTTGTATCAATTCTATCATATTCCTCTGCCATCTTTCCTAGGCCAATGTGGATGTTTGAGTTTTGTGCTTCAAACCCTAGGTTCAACAAACAAGCAAATTCTCCCTCAATTATGGACAAAATTTCCTGTTGAGTATTTTTATTGACAATTTCTTTTATATCTTCATCATAATTTTAGGCACAGACCATGACAATTTATGGGGAAGGGAACACTTCAAGTAACACCATGCTAGGAAGTCCAGCATACCACGATGCAATTTTATTTGTACTTGCATTTAGCATTGTGTTAAAGACAATATATTTTGCCAGGTTTGGATCTCTCACCTTATTAGACAATGTATATCTAATTTCTATGATTTTCTTTCTACCATGGATAACAGGGTCATAAATATCATGGTATTCATCAGTGAAACCTGTTGTTTCAACTAGTTTGGTTAAGTCTATTTTTTTATTCACCTGGGTTTTAGTTTTACTATCTGGTTTTCCCATCGTTGGTACTGTTAATGTTTCAAAATAATGCTATCTCTCAATTTGAACCCCTAATTCTAGTTCTACAATCTAAATGGTAAACCACGAGATTCAAAAATTAAAAATGCGGGATGTAGGTATTCTAGATTTTACCCAGAATTTTTATTTGAGTAGACTAGTGTAGACAAACTCTATTGCATTCCTTAATCTAGTAGTCGTTTCTAAATCTCCCTAGATTTACTGGTTTGTCCAAGAATCGAAATACCAATATGAGCCCTTTAGTTTGAAAACCCTCAAAAGTTCAAAAGTAAAACCTAAAGGGCAAAATTTCTAGAATCGTGTTGTAATTTTATAAATTATTATTAATAACTATTCGCTGCCACAGGGTGAAAAATTCATTGCTTTTTCTAAATTCTGAGGACTGGCAGTTTGACATGTCACACGAGTCACTTTTCTAGAATGTTTTTGAAGACTTTTAATCCTTTACAACTTTTGCCCGAAATAGAGCTTATAACACTTAATTAACCACACAATTGCAAATTTAGAATTCAACTATACTTAATTAAATGTTTATCGTTTATGGAATTCTTCCAGTATAAGTTTGCAAAAAATGTTTATCGTTCCCTCATTCGACCCAAAATACACCTTACACCGTTGATTTGTGCTCATCCAACGGATGACGATATCATTTGTCAGTTGTCATGGGTCCCATTATACATTGGATTTTTGCCACCCAAACGCCACGTCACCTGACACTTCATTTTCCCATGGGCCATAACCTTTCTTTCATGTCGATGTTCAATGACATGAGTTTCCGGTGGAAGTTTGCAAAAAAATTTAGAGATCCCACATTCTGCCCGAAATACACCTTAATACGTTGATCTGTGCTCATCCAATGGATGACAATATCCCTTGTCAGTTGTCGTGGGTCCCATTATCAATAGGATTTTTGCCAGTTTGGAGGCCACGTCACCTAACACTTTCCCACTTAGATTTTTACACTTACATTTTTTTCACTTTTAAAACTACTTTATTTTAATTTATTTTTAATTTTTTTAACAATTATTTCTATTTGTTTTTAAAGTTACATTAACAAAATGATAAATATAATATATATTAATATTTAATTATATATTTAATTTTTTTAAAATAAGATATTTGTTTAATTTTTTTATTCCTATCTATTTTAATAATAATTATATTATAACATATATAATATAATTAAATGATTTTAGGATATATTGTATGAAAAATTTTAAAATGTCATTATTTAACTTTAAAATATATATATAGGAGAATAATATAAATGTTGATTTTTTAAGTGTTGTTTATACTTATTTTAATAATTACTATATAACATGTATAATATTTAATTAAGTGATTTTAATATGTATATTGTATTAAGATTTTAATACATATAATTATTTTTAAAATTATATATTTAATTTTTTAAAATTTTATTCTAATTTATTTTAATAATTATTATTAATTTTTATTATTAAGTGCTATCAAAAGGGGATAGCTCCCGTACATTCAGTTCCTTAGAATTACATAGAAAGCTTAAGTAATATAGCCACTGTTCAAACACTGTTCCAGATAATGGAAAATGATAGACAGTCTTTCTCTGATATCAACCTCACGGACAGCCGAAGCCGCATTGAGCCAATTATCTGTAGAATACAACAGTCTCCTAAAAGGCCCCAGGTCATGATTCATGACTCCCACATGGTACACCTCTCAGGCCTCGACAATGAAGTTCCTCTTCCTCTCCCTTTCAGCCCTTGCCTCCATAGCCTCCTCATCCTCTGAATCAGAGCTCTCATCCTGTGGTTCAAAAATTTAATGGGAAAGATTAAAGTAACAATCGAGGATGCTTGTCCATCCACCCGAGTCCAAGTCCATAATGGTGCTAGCAACAGCCTGACTGTCCACCGCTCTCACAAATCCATCAATTTTCTGGATGCATACCTCTTTAGAGTCCAAAATGTCTACCAACAGGCACAACAATGCCTCATATGTAAATCCATCATACCAGTGCCTCTTGGCACCCAGTGTGCCCCTCGCCAATCTCCACACTTCATCCCATGTTTGCTCGTCTGAATGAAAATGTCTCCAGCATTGTTGCTGGAATGTTTCTTCCTCACACAGGAAACTCAAACCAAAATGATGCAACATTCTCACATCCGCACCCCTCGATGCTTCCTGGAGACCATTCTAACCAGATATTTATAATCAGACCTCATGAGATTAGTCCAATATGGTAAGAATCCAGAAAATGGCTCCATAATCTTTCTACTTTTAGTTTTCTATTTTTAGCAATGTTGAAATAACGTAACTCATACACATTGTGATCCTTATTGGATGCTATCACTCGCAGCCAATCCCTGGCATTATGCTTTTTCAAATACTTCTTTGTCAAGCACTTCAAATAACTTTTTGAAAAGGTCGTCTCAGAAGTGACTCTGAGTTTCTTCGTTAACTTTAGATTAAAAATTAGAATAGACCTACTATGTTTGAAACTATCTTCCCTCCTTTAATTACTATCCCATATCTAGAATCTTCTAATTCCAACTTGTGTTCAAAATGGAATTTCCCTTTCTCTCTGCTCGAGATTTAATTTAATGAGATTTGAAATTTGTTTAAACTTTTATATTTTTTAATGGTGAAAATTAAATTTTATATCCACACAAATTAATAACTATTTAAGCTATTTCAGAACATAATGATTATGCTAAGTATCCTACCATGGCAGGAACTAATAATACAATGAAATAGAAAGAATTTTTAAATCCATAAAAGGAAAGCTGAATTGAACTGAAATTTGCAAAATTTTCATTTATATGTTGGGCAAATTTACAATTTTTGACTGTCAGATTCCCTGTCCCGCCAAAAATTTAAAGCCAAAATGAGGGAGGTTATGAGGAAATAGCCAAAAAACCAAAACTACTAAGGGCTAGGGCACTGGCAATGGATGGTGGACTAGTGGTATCCAAAAAATAAGAAAAAAAACTGAAACCCTTCATGGGTAACCTTAAGGGTCTTGCCCTCTATCTAGGTATAATTATTCAGAGATGAGAAGCTCTGAGAATTATTCGAGCCATGTATAGTCTTGAAATTTATCTAGGAGAAACCATTTCTGGAGTAAATCCCTACAAATCCGCGCCTATTTCCTATGTCGTGTCAACTTCTCAGCATGCAGGTTCAAAAGAAAAGATTGCCTAGCCACATTTTGGTCATGGAGGAGAAGCTTGGGTAAATCACTCGCCCAAGAGATCCCCACCCCTGCTTCTGTGCAAAGACGACAACAGTAATATCATCCCCAAGGAATTATTCTTTGAACACTCTCCTTAATAGTATCAACATATCCACCTTTTCTCCTTCGAGGTCTAGAAGAAATTCCAAGAACCGGGATGTAACGTTCATGTTAACATGATATCTATTATCATTTCTCAAAAAATCTCGGCCCAACACCATCCTCACAGCCTCATTAGTGAACATCTCAACCTCCTTACAAACTGATTGGAGGATTGGGTCTTTGACGTAGCCCAAAAGGGCCCTCTAGTCCTCCTCAGATGTGCTTCTCAACCAGATAGGAGTGTCCATCTTCAGAAATCTGAATACCAAATTATATAGCCTAAAGACCTAAACCAGAGGCAAAATTTCAACTACTGCCAGCTCCGACAATTTATCTACCAAAGGTGAATTGAAGAAGAAATAAGCAAAGATCTTCTATAAATAGCTCTTGATATAGCAATTCCTTCACCAGCCATATTAATTCCTTTTTCCTTTAAATTTTTATAAATATTTCGTATCTCTCAATAAATCTTTCTCATAAATGCACGAGTGTGCAAAATTGGAAACAACTATAAACCACTACCAATTACCAGATTGGAAGTCATGTGTGTTGAGTGGATCGCAGTTAGAGAATGTCAGTGACAAGACATTAATAAATATCGATACTCGACTAAGATAATTATGATTTGATATGTGTCTACTGTCTCCAATTTCATTCTGAGGACTTTCTGAAGAACTACGTTCTCTTCAGAAACTTGGGTCGAAATAAAACTTCAGCCATTGATCTACGATCATCGAACGGTTTTAAATCATTGATGGATTTTAGGTACGTGTGACATGTCGATGAGGTCGCACTTATCGATACATCATGCAGAGTATGGACTCGACATGATGTTGCATTAATTAGATAATGAAAATGGCTATTAATAGAATGGCAATGAATTTATGAAATCGCTAATAAAATATTTATTTTTCTATAAATAACGAAATATTAGCCAATAAAATTAAATAATTTTCAAATGGTAAATAAAAATCGTCAATACACTTAAATAATTTTTCCTTCGAAGTATAACGTTTCGCCCATACACATATATTTTTTCCTTTAAACGAAAAACATTCGCCTCCTACATTATATATTTTCCCCACACAATAATGAATTATTCACCAGGATTTTATGGAATTTTCATACCCTAAAAAAAAATCGCCAATACAAAATTAATTTTTTTCCAAATTTGAAAAAAAAATTACCATCAATATGAAATTTTCCCCCCAAAAATAATGTCTGATTCCCTAGGATTTTACACTTTTTCCCAGGGGGTGGTTTCTTAAAGTTATCCCTGATATCATCACATAGCATCATAAAGCATAGAAGAACTATCACATCATATGCATAAAAACATCATAAATAATCATCATAGATCGTCACATAGACGCATACATAGAACTGCGACAAGGAATAGGTCTCATCTCATATATATCATCAAATAATAAAAGTGTCATGATACAATGATGTCAAAATATCAAAATGGATACAAAATCACCTGTAGGTGTCTACATCATCATACAAAAATATGCACTGATACAAAAATGGGCCTAAGAGAGCTATGATGAACTCCCACGCTCTAACCTTGATGGTTTATGTGGTCTTTGTGCTCCTGAAGACGGTTCGACCCCACCTGACCCTATAGCTATGCCTACTCTAGGAAATCCCATGACGCCCCCACTCTCGGATCTCTACCTTTGACCTCTACTCTTGGCCTCTGACATCATGGAAATGTTAGGATAACCGATGGACAACTGAGAGGGGGGGTGAATCAGTTGTCAACAAATTATGAAACTTTAAGCACACAAAACCTTTTACCGGAATAGAAGATATATCAATTAAGAACAACCATAAAACATAAACCAAATACCATACATCCACAACATATAACACCAATATATGTACGTGGAAAACCTGGTAAAGGGAAAAACCACAGTGGGAAACCCTACCCACAGTTAGATGATACTTTTGTAGTAAGTATGTGATAACAATAAGGGGGTTTGCACATGCAAGAAGGCACACTGCCTAGAGCGCACTGCTCATCACAAAAGGAGCCTCACTGACTACATAAATCTTCAGATTACAATTTGGAAAGAAGAGTGAACTACAAGAATAGAATTTCCTATGCTTGAGTATAGTTCCAGATAATCTCAATACCAGAGGTCTTAAACCTCTTACACAAACCCAAATCGATCACCTATGATCGACCAAAACCTCTGCATATGATTACAATTTTATTCCCACACTAAAAATCCCATAACTCATGATCGATGATCTACAAAGAGATCTTACATCATATTTATACAAACTCGAGACCTAAACAATTAGGTCGGCCACCTAAAATATAATACAGTAAATCCATTACATAAACCCACAAACCAATGATAACCCAAGTCAGCCTAAGACCGAAACAATATTAACCAAACAATAAATCCAATCGGTAATGCATCGGGAGTATCCACCAACACGTTACATAAACTAGTCCATAACCTAACAAAATAGCACCGGACCTAAAATAGGTCACCATAAGACAAATCCAACACCACTGATCAACTAGAACATGAACATGATAACCATCAGCATCCTGAGAACTTTCTAGAAGCCGCGCCAACACCACTTATCGAATCCATCAAAAGATCTTCAACAAAGCTCTATCGGTAACCAAAAGGCTTACTAGAACATATGATAGCTTCTGGATCACCAAATCCTGAACCAACTGAATGTGACAAGCACATGAATAATTGAACCAAACCAATTCCACCAATCTGAACATACCGAAAAATAATCTCCTAATCATCATCACAATCCAACCACTCTACCGGAACCCGATAGACAACCAAACAAGCTAGTTTTGACATCAATGAAAAACATAAATGCAACACATAATCAATTCCTCCAAATTGCCAACATCTCCCTCTTTGACATTGATGGAAACACTAGATGTGAAAAAAATCCAAGTGTTGAGAAATGCCAAACAAGTCTCCCACAATGGAAGACATGCAACAAATGATATATCAATGAAGTTCTGAACTAATTAACCATCCATAGACCAAACTCCCCTTGTGACTGGTATCTTTGTTTTTCACATGTATATCTCTCCCCCTTTGACATCAATGTCATAAATCTGACAAACATCAAAGAAAAACCATAGATCCTTTGAACCACATAGCTGACTACTCCCCCTGAGTAGTAGCACCAACTCATCAATCCGAAATGAATGATAGTTATGATAATGCATGTCGGACTGATGCTAATTAGCATCACTTAAGTCTCTACCAAAGGGGCAGAGACCCCCAATCTATCTCCAAAGTACTTAAATGATTCATTGGGCAAAGGTTTAGTGAAGATATCTGCAATTTGCTCTTTAGTGTTCACATAAACCAATCTGACTTCATTTGCTTCTACCTTTTCCTTCAAAAATTTATACTTGATTGATATGTTCTTTGTCTTAGAATGAAACAACAGATTCTTTGATATGTCAATAGCAACAAAGTTATCACAGTGAATAAATATCGGTTCATCATAATCTACCCTTATATCTTTCAACATTTGCTTCATCCATATAACTAGTGTACAACTAGTAGCAACAACAACATACTCAACTTCCGCAGTAGATAAAGAAGTACATAACTATTTCTTGTTGATCCATGAAACAAGTTTCTTTCAAATAAATAAAGCTCCAACGGATGTGCTTTTTCGATCATCTATATCTCCAACCCAATCTACATCTGTGTATGCACATAGTGTAAAGTCGTCATGTTTAGGATACCACAAACCATATTCAGTTGTTCCTTGTAAATATCTGAAAAATCCTTTTCACTGCACTCTCATGATTCTCTTTTGGATCACTCTGATATCTTGATACAATACAAACTGCATTCATTATATCCAGTCTAGTCTGAGTCAAATATAATAGACCTTCAATCATAGATTTATACCTTGTAGGATTTATCAGAGCTGATACATCTTTCTTTGTCAATTTCTCACTTGTAACCATAGGAGTACGAACTGGTTTAGAATTTTCCATACCAAATTTCTTCAACAACTCTCTAGCATACTTAGTTTGACAAATGAAAATATCTTTATAAGTCTAAGTAATCTGCAAGCCTAAGAAAATTCTCATTTCCCCAATCATAGACATCTCAAATTCATTCTTCATATTATCAGAGAATTTCATACATAACTTTTCTTCACCTCCAAATATGATATCATCAACAAAGACCTCAACAATCAATATGTCATCATTAGTGATCTTATAATACAAGTTACTATCAGCATTACCTTTAGTGAAACCAAGCTTCAAAAGACATTTGTCCAATCTGGCATACCAAGCTCTAGGAGCTTGCTTCAATCCATATAAAGCTTTCCTCAATCTGCAAACCATGTTATTGTCATCTGAAAGAAAAAAAATCCATCAGGCTGCTCAATGTAGACTTCCTCTTCAAGATCTCCATTTAGAAATGCACACTTAACATCCATCTGATAAACCTTGTATTTTTTATGGGTAGCATAAGCAAGAAATAATCTCACATCTTCAATCCTCGCTACTGGAGAAAAAGTTTCATCAGAATCAATTACCTCCTTCTGAGAATATCCTTTGTAGACCAATCTAGCCTTGTTCCTTACAACTTGTCCATCTTCATTCAATTTATTCCTAAAAATCCATTTAGTTCCAATAACATTCTTATTTTTAAGTCGAGGAACTAAAGTCCATGTGTTGTTCTTTTCTATCTGATCCAATTCCTCTTCCATAGCTTTCATCCAACATTCATCCTTACATGCCTCAACTATTGATGTTGGTTCAATTTGAGAAATTAAACATACCTCTTTAGTTGCCAACCTTTTTCTTGTCATCACTCATTTGCTCTTGTCTCCAATGATCTAATCTTCAAAATGATTCAACCTTACATACCTAGGAATTTTCTAACTTTCTATTTCTCCGCTCTGATCTTCAGTTACTGTTGAATTTTTTGATACTGTCGGGGTAACTGGTTCAACATTTTATTCTGGTGAAGTCATTACCGGATCAGTTATGATCATTTCCACTTCTGGTTCTCTTTCATAAGTTCAGATTTGACCTCTGTACTGCTCATCCACCTTGACATTAGCGCTCTCCACAATTCTATGCAATCTTTTATTATAACATCTGTATGCTTTGCTTTCATTTGAATAACCAAGAAATACCCCTTCATCACATCTAGGATCATACTTTCCAATGGAATCATCTCTTTTGATATAGCATTTACTACCAAAGATTCTAAAGTACTTAACTATAGGTGTATGACCAAACCATAACTCAGAAGGTCTCTTACCGGTGTCTCCTTTGATATGACCTTTGTTGAATGTGTATATCATTGTGCTCATAGCTTACCTCCGATAGATATGAGGCAAATTAGCTTCCATCGTCATAGATCTAGCTGCATCCAAGATTGTTTTGTTCTTTCTTTCCACAACATCATTCTGTTGAGTTGTCTAGGGTGCAGACAACTATCTCCTTATGCCATGTTTCTCATAATAACTGTTAAAATCACGTGATGTGAATTCGCCACCCTGATCGGATCTTAATAATTTAATTTTTAACCATAGCTTTAAAGATCTTGAACTTTTCAAGGGCTTCAGATTTCTCCCTTATAAAAGTAACTCACATCATTCTAGAATAGTCATCAATGATTAGCATGAAATATCTCACACCCTGAAAGCTTTTTATTCTAGCAGGACCACACAAATCAGTATGAATAAGATCAAAAATATCATTAGATTTGTTGTGTATACTCTTAAAAGAAGTTATGACTTTCTTACCCATTTGACATTCCTTACATACTAGATTAGGATGCTTCACAATCTTAGGTATATCTCTAACTTCGTTAGGTGAATTGATCTTTACAATGCAATCAAAATTCACATGACACAACCTCTTATGCCATAGACAACTCTCATCAATATGTGCAATCAAACATGTCTTCTCATCGGAATTCAATGAAAGATGTTACCTCTAGTCTGAATACCCGTTGCAATCTCCAATCCAGATCTGTTGATGATTTTGCATTTTACATCCTTGAACTGTAATTGAAATCCCTTATCCACCAACTGTCCTACACTCAAAATATTATGCCTTAAGCCTTCTACATAATAAACATTATCAGTGTTATTCTTACCATCCAATGATATAGTTCCTCTTCCTCTAATCATGCATGCTTTGTCATCTCCAAATCTAACCAGACCTCCATCAAATTCTTGCAAAGATAGAAACTTCCTTTTATCTCTAGTCATGTGATGTGAACATCCACTTTCTATCACCCATTCATCCTTGTCTTCAACTTTAGCATCAAGGGCCTTCTCTTCATTTTGAATGACAGGTTCTGGAGCATCTTCCTTGATAGCTAAGAATACCCATTCCTTTCCATTGTTGGATCCACTAGATGAATTATTGGTTCGTCATCAAAATCACTAGTTACACCTTCCTCATCAGCATAGTAGCATAATTTGTCTTTGTTCCTCCTGTACTTATGCTTGTTCTGATATTCATGGTTAGGCTTAAAAGATCTTCTAGCTTTTTCTTCAAATCTTGAATTCCTCTCAGGACATCTAGATGCAAAATGACCTATCTTATTACATGTGAAACATTTGAAAGGATATTTTCCTTCATACTTACTTCCTATCAGACCTTTAGGTACCCTTCTAGCAAATAGGGCTTCAAGTTGCTCAAGCTCTTCATCTTCTTCCTTCATATCCTCTAGTTCCTTTGCATATAATGCTTTCCAATCCTTTTTTCTAGTTGATCATGTAGATGTATTGAAAGAAGATTTTGTCTGTGTAGCTCCTTGAGGATCAAATTCTTCAAGCACAAAAGTGTTGATATTTTGATATGGTTTTGTCATTGATGTCAACACCTACTAAAACACTAGCACTTTGGAGATCCAGCAGCATTCACCGGCAAGCAAGTAACTATTGCACAGTTACTAGTATATAGTTCACTAGCAGGATATAATGATCACCAGCACTTGGAATGATATGGAAGACACTTGGTAATATCAAAGACATCGTGTGGACATCTTATCTTAATGAATTAATCATTGGTATATTCATAGTTGCATATTTGTTGTTATTGGCAAATAGGCCTAGGGTTACACCGACAGGTTTATCTTTTCCAGATCAGCATGGCACGCTATGGAGATGATTAATTATTGTTGTAAATGCATTAAGCCGACATGTTCAATCGGTTATTGCATCGGATATTATATTTTTTGTAAAATGTTTTTATTGTAATATCTTGTAGAGCCGACCTACTAAAATTGGTCTTAGGTTATGGTATAAATGTAAGATCTTATTTGTAAGATCAAGTGTGGAATGCAAAAAAGAATTGTGTGAAGATATATGCGAGATTAAGCAGTGCAATACACATAGACATCATTTGAAGGTGAAGCTAGGTTTTTGTGGAAGCATATCAGCATTACACCGGTACTGAATCTAGCATATGAAGATGCTATTTTGAGCAGTACATTCTTATTGGATTTAACCATCCAATTGTAGTCAATGTGACTCCCATTTTGTGATTGAGCAGTGAGCTCTAGGCGCTTGGTCTTTCTACATGTGCAGACCCCATTTATGTACACTTACTATCTGTAGTAGTATCATCTGATTGTGGGTAAGGTTTCCCACCATGGTTTTTCCCCTTACAGGGTTTGCACGTACAAATATTGGTGTTATGTGTTGTGGATGACTTTGTGTTTATGTTTCATGCATTAATCTTTACCGGTATAGCAATTAACTGTTAAAACTATCTACCGACATACTTAACTGGTTTACCGGTATTAAGCATTAAGTTGGTTAAGTTGTTTCTTATTTGAATTTAGTTGACAACTAATTCACCCCCCCTCTCAGTTGTCTCCGAGACCTAACAATTGGTATCAGAGCTTAGTCCTCTTTTGCAGAAGTTTAACAGCTTGAGGAGATCCAATGTCTACTAACTATTTCAGGAAGGACAGTCCTAAACTTGATGGAACCAACTATGGCATATGGAAGATCAGAATGGAGACACATCTGAATTGCATTGGAAAGGACATCTGGGATGTTATAAAGAAGGGTTATACTGTTGTTGTACCAGGTCATCCTAGTCCAGCTAACTTGACTAAAGATGAAGAAAATGATTGCAAAGCAAGAGAAGCACTTTTGAGCGCATTATCAGATCAACAAATCATGGAACTATCAAATAGGTCTACTGCTAAAGCTATTTGGGATCATTTGGAAACACTGAATGAAGGAGATTCCACAGTCAAAATTGCAAAACTTGAAAGCTTCCGGGTCAGGTATGAAAATCTGAAAATGGAAGAAGATGAAAAGATTTTTGCTTTTATGGAAAGAGTAAATGAAATTGTTTTGGGTATTAAATGTTGTGGAGGAACCTTAAGTGAGGATGAAATTGTTTCAAAAGTTTTAAGAGGATTGCCACTGGCATATAAAATGAAGGTTACTGCTATAAATGAATTGATAACAATGCCTAATACAAAAGTAACTAGGGATACATTGATTGGAAAACTTTCAGCTTTTGAAATTGAAGAATTTGATCATGTTGCTACTATTAAGACAGATTAGCCTTTAAAGCATCAACATCATCTGCTCCATCATTTGACAAATCTGATTGGAAAGACTTTTATGCAAGAGAACTTGAAGAAAGTAGGAAGGAGAATGAAGAACTTGAAGAACTTGAAGCACTATTTGCAAGGAAAATGCCTAAACGTCCAGTTGGAAGTAAGTATGAAGGTAAAGCACCCTTTAAATGTTTTAACTGCAATAAGATTGGTCATATGGCTTCGAGATGCCCTGATAGACATGCTAGACTTAGAGAAGAAGCTAGAAGAACATACAAGCCTAATCCCAAATATCAGAGATACAGATTTAAGAAGAATAAAGACAAATCATGTTGCATTGCTGATGAAGGTCTGACTAATGATTCTGATGAGGATCTAGTAGACAATGGATGGGTTTTTGTTGCTATAACAGAAGATCAACCAGCACCTACTACTCAACTGGTAGTACAGGCCCTGGTAGCTAAAGTTGAAGTAAAGGATGAATGGATCATTGACTCAGGATGCTCACATCATATGACAAGAGACTAAGGTAAATTCTTGAACTTTCAAGAATGCAATGACAGCTTAGTAAGATTTGGAGATGACAAAGCTTGTTCAATCAAAGGTAAGGGTACAATATCTCTTGATGGTAAGCATAACCCTGACAATGTCTACTATGTTGAAGGATTAAAGCATAATCTTTTAAGTGTTGGTCAATTAGTTGAGAAAGGATATCAGTTACAATTTAAGAATGGAAAATGCAAAATCATGAATAGAACTGGTTTAGAAATTGCAACCGGTAATCAGACTAGAGGTAATATCTTTCATTTGAATAACAGTGAAAAGACATGCTTGATTGCACATATAGATGAAAGTTGGTTATGGCATAAGAGACTCTATCATGTAAACTTTGATTGCATGGTAAAGATCAATACTACTAAGGCAGTTAGAGATTTACCTAAAATTGTCAAACCTCAAAATACAGTATGTAAGGAATGTCAATTTGGAAAACAAGTTAGAGCTAGTTTCAAAAGTATTCCAGAAAAATCCAATAATGCTCTTGATTTGATTCACACTGATTTATGTGGTCCAGCTAGAACTAAAATCTTACAAGGTGATAGATATTTTATGCTAATCATTGATGACTATTCTAGAATGTGTTGGGTTACTTTTCTCAGAGAAAAATCATAAGCACTTGGAAAGTTCAAACTGTTCAAAGCAATGGTTGAAAATGAAACCGGTAAGAAAATCAAATGTTTAAGATTAGATCAAGGAGGAGAATTCACATCTAAGGAATTTAATATATTCTGTGAAGTAAATGGAATCAGAAGACAGCTATCAGCACCTCGGACACCATAGCAGAATGGAGTTGTTGAAAGGAAAAACAGAACTATCTTGGATGCAGCAAGAAGTATGTTATCAGAAGCAAACCTACCACATGTGTATTGGAGAGAAGCAATCAGCACAACGGTCTATACATTCAACAAAGTTCACATCAAAGGCGAAACCGATAAGACCCCTCATGAACTATGGTTTGGTAATACTCCTACTCTTAAGTATTTCAGAATTTTTGGAAGTAAATGTTATATCAGAAGAAATGAGTATATTGGAAAATTTGATCCTAGAAGTGATGAAGGAATATTTCTTGGTTATTCATCTAAGAGCAAGGCATATAGATGTTTTAACAAAAGATTGCAGAAAATTGTTGAGAGCACAAATGTAAGATTGATGAACAATTCAGAGGAACTTCAAGGTACATAGACTCTAAATCGGCAACAGAATTTTTGAAAAATGAACCTACTCTAAATCCACCAGTATAGAATGAAGATCCAACTAACCCGGTACCATCTGAGGATTCCACGGCAATTGAAAAACAACAGCAAACTAAGACACCCCGGTTTCTAAGACTGAATCATTATGAAGATCAGATAATTGGAAACAAATTTAAAGGAGTTATGACAAGAGGAAGATTGGCAAATGAAGAGGTATGTCTTATTTCTCAAATTGAACCATCATCTGTTAATGAGGCATGTGAAGATAAATTTTGGATTAAAGCTATGGAAGAAGAATTAGAACAAACTGAGAAAAATAACACTTGGACATTAGTTCCCCGGCCTAAAGATAAAAATGTAATTGGAACCAAATGGGTATTTAGAAACAAACTTAATGAAGATGGTAAGGTTGTCAGAAATAAAGAAAGACTAATGTGTAAGGGATATTCTCAGAAAGAAGGAGTTGATTACAATGAAACCTTTGCACCTGTAGCTAGAATTGAGGCAGTCAGATTATTTTTGGCTTTTGCAGCACACAAGAACTACAAAGTTTATCAAATGGATATTAAATGTGCATTTTTGAATGGAGATCTTGAAGAGGAAGTCTATATTGAACAACCTGATGGATTTTCTTTGACAGATGACAATGATATGGTTTGCAGGTTAAGAAAAGCTCTGTATGGATTAAAACAAGCTCCAAGAGCTTGGTATGCAAGATTGGATAAGTATCTTTTAAAGATTGGTTTTACTAAAGGAAATGCAAACAGCAATTTATATTACAAAATAACTAATGATGACATCTTGATTATAGAAGTATTTGTTGATGATATAATCTTTGGAGGAGAAGATGGATTATGTAAGGAATTTTCTATTAAAATGCGGAAAGAATTTGAAATGTCTATGATTGGAGAAATAAAATTCTTTTTAGGATTGTAGATTTCACAGACTGACAAAGGTATATTCTTGAGTCAATCCAAATACCTAAAAGAGTTAATAAAAAAATTTGGGATGGAGAACTCTAAACTGGTAAGCACACCTATGACTACAAATGACAAATTATCTCAAGGGGATGAATCTACACCTGTTAATCCAACTAGATACAAATCTATGATAGGAGGTTTACTGTACTTGACACAAACCAGACCCGATATTATGAATGCAGTATGCATTGTTTCAAGATTTCAAAGTAATCCTAGAAAAAATCATGAATCAGCAGTAAAAAGGATTTTTCGGTACTTACAAGGGACTATAAATCTTGGATTATGGTATCCTAGAGATGAAAATTTTGATCTATGTGCATACACAGATGCAAATTGGGCAGGAGATGTGGATGATAGGAAAAGCACCACCAGCGGAGAATTATTTCTTGGAAACAGATTAGTTTCTTGGTTGAGTAAGAAACAAAGTTGTACATCTTTATCAACAGCAGAATCAGAATATGTTGCAGCAACAACTAACTGTACACAGGTACTATGGCTTAAGCAAATGTTGAAAGACATCAAGGTAAAATGTAAGGAACCTATTACTATATATTGTGATAACACTGCAGCAATTGATATATCTAAGAATCCAGTACTACATTCTAAAACAAAACATGTTTCTATCAAACTGAATTTTCTAAGGGAAAAAGTTGAAGAAAAGGAGATAAAACTGGTTTATGTGAATACTAAAGAATAGCTTGCAGATATTTTCACTAAACCTTTGCCAAAGGAGCCTTTTGAATATCTCAGAGATCAGCTTAGAGTCATACCACCACCGATAGAGACTCGGATAGTTGATGATTTTCATCAACCGGCAGAATTAACAGACAAATCTTTTACTCCGGTCTTTGATGAGGAAGCTACTTCTCAGGGGGAGTAGTTGCTATATTGAATTGATT
This sequence comes from Cryptomeria japonica, assembly GCF_030272615.1. Classification (NCBI taxonomy): domain Eukaryota; kingdom Viridiplantae; phylum Streptophyta; class Pinopsida; order Cupressales; family Cupressaceae; genus Cryptomeria; species Cryptomeria japonica. The sequence continues at coordinate 525,398,159 of NC_081411.1, forward strand.
GGTATTTTGTATATGAACTTAGTTTTGTTGTAACTTTGGCATTTGATGTCAAAGGGGGAGAGATATCTATGGAAAAACAGATTATCTTTTAAGGAGATATTGGTATTGAAAAACTTTGGATAACACATGTTGCTCCCAGGGGGAGAGATTGTTGTTTGGGAGAGACTATTACTCTCTGTATATGATCTTTTTGGAGATTGTTGGTTTTTGGTATTTGGCATTTTTGTTTTGGCACTTTGATGGTTTTTCCATCTTGTGTTGCAATCAATGCCAAAGGGGGAGATTGTTGGTATTTTGGTATGGTTTTGTCATTGATGTCAACACCTACTAAAACACTAGCACTTTGGAGATCCAGCAGCATTCACCGGCAATCTAGTAACTATTGCACAGTTACTGGTATATAGTTCACCGGCAAGATATAATGATCACCGGCACTTGGAATGATATGGAAGACACTTGGTAATATCAAAGACATCGTGTGGACATCTTATCTTAATGAATTAATCATTGGTATATTCATAGTTGCATATTTGATGTTACTGGCAAATAGGTCTAGGGTTACACCAGCAGGTTTATCTTTTCCAGATCAGCATGGCACGCTATGGAGATGATTAATTACTGTTGTAAATGCATTAAGCCGACATGTTCAATCGGTTATTGCATCGGATATTATATTGTTTGTAAAATGTTTTTATTGTAATATCTTGTAGAACTGACCTACTAGAATTGGTCTTAGGTTATGGTATAAATGTAAGATCTTATTTGTAAGATCAAGTGTGGAATGCAAAAAAGAATTGTGTGAAGATATATGCGAGATTAAGCAGTGCAATACACGCAAACATCATTTGAAGGTGAAGCTAGGTTTTTGTGGAAGCATATCAGCATTACACCGGTACTGAATCCAACATATGAAGATGCTATTTTGAGAAGTACATTCTTATTGGATTTAACCATCCAATTGTAGTCAGTGTGACTCCCATTTTGTGATTGAGCAGTGAGCTCTAGGCGCTTGGCCTTTCTGCATGTGCAGACCCCATTTATGTACACTTACTATATGCAGTAGTATCATCTGATTGTGGGTAAGGTTTCCCACCGTGGTTTTTCCCCTTACAGGGTTTGCACGTATAAATATTGGTGTTATATGTTGTGGATGACTTTGTGTTTATGTTTCATGCATTAATCTTTACTGGTATAGCAATTAACTATTAAATCTGTCTACCGACATACTTAACTAGTTTACCGGTATTAAGCATTAAGTTGGTTAAGTTGTTTCTGGTTTGAATTTAGTTGACTACTGATTCACCCCCCCTCTCACTTGTCTCTGGGACCTAACAAAAAGCAGATAACTTTCCAACCAAAATATCCCTATTGACAAAAGAGTTAGACATTGTTCTCAACTCATTGATTGTGGTAGCCTTCATTTTGTAAGACGGTGGAAAAGCTCTCAATACTTTAAAAAGAATCTCATCTTCGCTCAGAGATCCACCACAACATTGAATTCTCAAGACAATTTCATTGACTTTCCATAAAAGTAGCAATTCTTTCATCTTCCTTCATTCTCAAGTTCTCATATCTCACTCGACAACCATCAAGTTTAGAAATTTTAACAATAGGGTCACCTTCATTCAAAGTCTCCAACTTATCCCATATAGATTTTGCAGATGATTTGTCTGTTAATCCCATTACTTGTTGATCTAAAAGGGCACTCAAAAGGGATTCTCTATGTTGGCATATGATGAACCGACATGTTGATATGATGATAGTGTATGTTGTCATTGATGTCAATAAGTGCAAGTGAACCGGTATGCAGATTAGAAGAATTTGGTGAACCGGTATGAAGAGATGCAGTAAACCGATGTCGGGGTTTCACTGAGTGTGACTACCTGTTGGTAGTCTCAGCACTAGGGTTTTCAGTTTTGCAATCTAGCTTGTGCGATGCAACCAATGACATTCTATGATTAGTTAGCTAAGAGATGAAGATGAGATCGAGATGCCACATCAGCTTTGTGCACATGAAGGATTTCCTTGAGGATCTTGCATGTCAAGATCGACTGCATTAAATGTCTACCTCGAGAATGAACACTCTTCTTAGCGGTATGAGAAAAAAGTGTGATGGGTTACTGATTTCTATGTGCGGTGAAGAATAGACGATGTAGAATGACTTGTGTTCTGTTTGAGATTGCTTCACTCTATGGAAAGTGTTTGGACGGTCAAGATTTGACCGCCTATAATTGTAAACCTAAATGCTTAGGGTTTAGGGTTTATGCTACCGACCTAATTGTAGTCTATAAGGTCAATGATGTTTGTTATTGTAAGTTGTTGGAAAAATTTGTGTGTGCATCCAAGTGATGAGATACTTGCCAGACCAGTGAGAGAAAATTGCAGAGTGTGATTGCAGAGTAGAGGAACTAAAAAGGATCTGCCTTAGCATATAGTACTATTATCATATCAAAGTTTTACCTATTGTCTTCTAACCACTTCAATAGAAGGTAAATCCCTTTGCCGAGTAGCTTTAATAGGCTTACTATAAATCCTCTAACCAGGTGACTCAAGTTCATTGCATTCTTTAAATCCTCTAGCAAGGTAACCTTTAACAAGGTTTCAACCTTTAATAGGGTATATAGCCATCCCTTAATCGGGTGATATTTAACAAGATCGGTTCCTAGCAGAACCTTTTTGTAAAGTCTTTAACCGGACTAGGCTCCTAACAGAGCGAGCTTCAAAAGAGTTCAAAACAAGCTTGTGGGTATTCATCCCCACCGTGGTTTTTCCCATTTCGGTTTCCACGTGAAAAATTTGTGTGTCATGAGTTGTGCATTTTTCATGTGATGATTAAGTATTCTTTGTTTAAGTGATTATGCATGCAGAGCTAATGGTTATAGTATTGTTGATACACCACATGCATATGTTTATGGGTGAAGTAGTTATCAGGTATTGAATGTATTTGAAGGGTTCAGTTTTACCGGTTTATGTTGTCTGAAGTCTTAATGTGTTTAACCGGTATTGCCATGGTTAAGTTCAGTAATGAAAACAACCGGTTAGCATTGTTTTAACTTGATAAGTTGTAGAGAATTTTTTGTATGTACTGATTCAACCCCCCCCCCTCTTAGTACTAGTTAGGGTATCTGATGTTCATCATTATTCATCACTCTAGCTCTGCAGTCATTTTCAATGTTCTTATCCAAGTCTGACGGAGGAGGATTGCCAGATGTCAGATCATAAGGAGTATAGCCTTTCTCAGTGATTTCCCAAATCTCTTTGTTAAGACATCTCAGATGAGTCTCCATCTAGAGCTTCCATACTCTTTAATTTGTTCCTTCAAGCCTAGGGTTGTCCTTCCGGTAAGCAATTGAAGTTGAATGATTACTCCCCATAGGATCTTTCTCAAGCAGTTAAGCTTTTGCAGAGAGGACCAAGCTCTGATACCAATTGTTAGGATAACCGATGGACAACTGAGAGGGGGGGTGAATCAGTTGTCAACAGATTATGAAACTTTAAGCACACAAAACATTTTACTAGAATAGCAGATATATCAATTAAGAACAAACATAAATCATAAACCAAATACCATACATCCGCAACACATAACACCAAGATTTGTATGTGGAAAACCCGATAAAGGAAAAAACATAGTGGGAAACCCTACCCACAATCAGATGATACTTCTACAGTACTTGTGTGTGATTACAATAAGGGGGCTTGCACATGCAAGAAGGCACACTGCCTAGAGCGCACTGCTCATCACAAAAGGAGCCTCACTAAATACAAAAATCTTCAGACTACAATTTGGAAAGAAGAGTGAACTGCAAGAATAACATCTCTTAAGCTTGAGTCCAGTTCTAGTTAAGCTCAATACCAGAGGTCTTAAACCTCTTACACAAACCCAATATGGTCACCTATGATCGACCAAAACCTTTGCATATGATTACAACTTTATTCGCACACAGATAATCTCATAACCCATGATCGATGATCTATAAAAAGATCTTACATCATATTTATACTAACCCGGGACCTAAATAATTAGGTGGGCCACCTAAAAGATAATACAATAAATTCATTACATAAACCCCTAAACCAATGACAACCCAACTCGGCCTAAGACCGAAACAACATTAACCAAACAATAAATCCAACTAGTAACGCATCAGGAGTATCCACCAACACGTTACATAAACTAGTCCATAACCTAACAGAATAGCACCGGACCTAAAATAGGTTGACATAAGCCAAATGCAACACCACTGATCAACTGGAACACGAACATGATAACCATCAGCATCCTAAGAACCTTCTAGAAGCCGCACCAACACCACTTATCGAATCCATCAAAATATCTTCAACAAAACTCTGTCGATAAAACCCTTACCAGTAACCAAAAGGCTTACTAGAACATATGATAGCTTCCGGATCACCAAATCTCAAACCAACTGAATGTGACACGCACATGAATGAACGAACCAAACCAATTCCACCAATTTGAACGTACCAGAGAATAATATCCTAATCACAATCCAACCACTCTACCAAAACCCGGTTGACAACCAAACAAGCTAGTGTTGACATCAATGACAAACATCAATGCATCACATAATCAATTCCTCCAAATTGCCAACATGAAAAACTACCTCCTCGCTGACTCATAGGTATGCCCTCCTCGTATAGCTCATGGTAGGCAATCTCTTGGGCTTCTCTAAAAACATAATCCATACTCGATGATGCATCACCTTTCCCTATAGCCATGGATCTCTCTATAGCCTCCTCTGCCTGTCCATATCTCTCTATGGATGCAACTCGCTCAGACATAAGTGTCTGCACCTACTCTAGTAAAGCCACAAAATGAGTGGCCTGCATATACACCTACCCCTCCAAAACCTACATAGGGATCTCAAGGCCACAAAATAATTAGACTCATCCCAACCCCAACCATTTCATCCTCCAAGTTGATCAAACCTACCCTCCCATTCCCAATCATATCCTTACACATGTTGTTCCTGTTCAACTACATCCCAACCCTATCCACCCTCACCCTCAACTTGGGGAGGTATTGCCTGAATCTGTACTTGGGGAGCCACCAATACCTATGCTCCTACCTTTTCCACTTGTACTTGTACCTGTACGAACACTACCCATGCCCTAGGTCATCCCTATCCTCCTCTCCCTTGCAGTGGCTTGGGTAACTGCCCACCATCACCCTCATCATCCCTCTCTAAGCCACTCCCTCTCCCTCTCCTCCTCTACCTCCTTGATGACCTCTCCCCATCTGTATTGTCCTCCATTTGTGGAATCGAATCTCCAACACCTATAGGACTCAAAAAGTGGTTTGCTCTGAAATAAGCCTCATAGTCGGGTGTCATACCTACATCTTCTACATCTAAGCATAGGTCCCATGGTACTAGTGTCGATGCCTAAAAGTCAGGTACAAGCACCTCAAAAGATAGAGATGAGCCCGATCATGGTATCTCCCATTATGCCCATGCAAAATTAGTTGATCCCAATGGTTTTTCTTACACCCGACTAAACTGTCAAGACACGCTTTGGTAGATGTCTCTCAATAATATAAGTTGTGCACCCAATGAAATCTCATCTGATAGCAATAGGAAAGCTCTCTATTGTCCTCCTCCCATGGCTCACAGTCCAAGTAGGGTCTCCAAATGACTATGTCGATATCATCTATCACATGACACCAATAATCCATCTTCCCAAGTCGTGACTGGGAAACAATCATATTGTGCATATGAACATAGGGTTGGCCTGCATTGTGCTTTCTGTCACAAATGGTCTCATCACTATTATATTCTCAAATGCCCAAATCTATAGTTGTCACCCTTGTTGAAATGTTGCATCCTCCTAAGTACATGAACTAATGTAGATCATGCTACAAAGGATCTAGTAAACAAGGTCCCCAAGCAAACCATGTGCCTGATTCAACATCATCTCCATAGCCCTGCCCCATTTGATGGACACACCATGGATCATTTGATCTAGATATATGTATCTGCTAGTAACTTCATCGATGACTACTGACCAAACTGATCCAACCAAACCATAGTCGTACATCTCATCCTAGCTCATGGGGCTACCTCGAATCTCCACATCCTCGAAATCAAACACTCGACACAAAGCATCCACATTGTCGCCCTCTCGATCATATACTACTAACTCTATGTGGATCGAAATCTACATAATTTGATAGAGATCCTCAAGCATAACAAACATCTCACCCGTTGATAAATGAAATGTACAGTGATCAGTATACCGTCTCTTGGCCAATGCAGATACAAATCGAGATTCATCTGAATCTTGGACATGAAGGTCGCAAGACATAAACCCAATATTGATAATGTCTAGTGGTTTCCCTTTATCAACTGCGGCCTCAGTCTCTAAGTCCATGGAAACCTTTCATGAGAATCTAGGGGTGCTAAATAATCTTGAAATCACAAAAGCAAACACATTAGTGTCAAGATTTATTAGCTTTAGTCAAGCTTTGTCAGTTCAACCTAGCAGTTTTATTAGCTTTATCGACTTCATCAATCGTTGCATAATCTTTTCTACTGTGGCAATCACCGGATTTCATCAATCCAATTGTCTATCCTATTGGGCATTTCTGTTTATCATAGTGGCAACCTATTTATCCCATGTTTTGACCATATACGTGCTAATGTTTATAAAATATGCGTTGCAAAACCAAAAATGCACATTGACTGTGCATAAACACATTTAGACACATATACACGTCATTGCTACATGCATGCACGCCAATAAACCACACACACAATTATCCTTGGCATATATGCCCTAGCAACATAAACACGTCATTGTTTGACACATACACACTTTCATGAACCCTATACACATTTTTGACATAAACACACTTTTACAAACACATAGATGTACTTTTAGCAAGCAAAAACTCAATTTAATCATAAACACACCAAAACCTAACATAGACACACTAAGGCCCGATACATACACATTTTCAACATTTTTTCTACTGTAATGTTTTTGGCAACCAACTTCCTAGACCTATTTATGATGCCATAAATGCACAAAATAACAAAGGAAAAAATGTACGTATCGTCTCCCTATACTCCTCTTACCGCTCGTGTCATTGAACCCGCTCAAATCTATGGAATCACTCGGCCATGGCTCCATTGTTGTGCTTGCTTGCTCTCCTTCACTTTGTGCCTTGATCAATGAAAGTGATGGATGCAAATGAGGTGGTCCCTATCCAACCCTCCTATTCATAGCTGTGGTAATCCTAAGTGCCTGTGGTGATCCCCTCTGGTCACCATGATCCTCCAAGATCCCCTTTTTGCCCGTCCTTGTCCTTTTTCACTTACCTATCCCCCTATTTAGCTAATCCTAACTTTTTTACTTATTGAGAGATTGTTCGAATTTTTCACCCAATCTCTTGAGGGGGCATGTCGTATTCCTTACTAGGGACAACTTATTATATTAGTGTTTGTTTTTTTTTTGAAACAATGTGACAAGATGCATTGTCTCAAAGAGGGAAACAATGTAGACACCAAAAATTGTCCTAGCCTAATAAAATAAACATTTTATTTATTTAATTATTTTATCCTAAGCCTTATATTAATTAAATAGATTTTTATTTATTTAATTAATTTACTAATCCTCTTCTAGCATTTTCCTATTTTAAGTAAATATTTTTATTTATTTAAATTATTTTTTCCTAAATTAAAGAAATATTTTATTTATTTAATTTGTCACATCTATTCTATTAATTAACTACATGTTTATTTATTTAATTGATTCATTAGCTTTTTCCCTCCATGACACTTGCCATTCATCTCTTAATCCGCCTTTAACCACCTCTCTAATAATTTCTTATTTCCTATACCTACCCTCTAATCTAACCCGACCATTTATCCCTCCACCTCTTAATATTATCCCTCCATTTCTAGGGTGCTCTTTATTAAAGACACTTCTTCCTCTCTCCTTCCATATAGATTTCATGTACAAGTATCTACACTCAGCCGAAATACATACTCAACCATATCCATTCTCTATTGGCCTCTTATGCACACATAAAATTTGAGAGAAACTATATCAAGCAAGATCAATGGAGATATGAGGACAATGAAGACAAGCCCTTGGTGCATGTGAATAGTATACTTCTCTATAATTTTATGTTTTGCATGATTTTAGGTTCTTTATTCGTATCATGTTGGATTCCATTTTAGGACTAGGGTTTTAGTGGTTGATTCCTTTAGGTTTTACAATAATTTTGATGTCTGAATCTAGCATAAACAAAAAGTAATGAAAAAATTATTAATATAATCATCACATCATATCTAAATATTATATTTATAGATAATATGAAAGCTTAAATTGTAACTTTTGTCTTTCTCGCTCATTTAGGATTAAGTTTGTAAAATGAGAATGGTGGTTAAATAGACAATTATTCATTAGTTTTTGATTAATTAACTATATAACTTATAGTTTTCTATTCTTTTATTTTGGTGCCTACTTAGGTGACTCGAATGTATGTTGATCAATTTGTTGTGTGTTATCTTTTATTCTAATTTATAAGATAAATCCATAAGAAATAAATTAGAAAAGTAGTTATCACTTTAAGATCATTTATCTATGTAGCCCATAACCATCTACTTGCTTCATAATAATAATAATAATAATAATAATAATATTAATAGTAATAATAATAGTAATAATAGTAGTAGTAGTAATAGTAATAGTAATAATAATGATGTTTTCTACACTCGCATCAAGTGGATTAAAAGTTTGGTATGTTTGGCTTTATTCTTTGAGCTTCCATGTTGGCAATACGATGGCGGCCTACCCTATGAGTCTCATGAGATCAAAGTTATTCCTTTGTTTGATTTCACACATGCGACATCCTCTGCTATTCTACAAAATAATTAATAAACTCAGTATCAAGCATGTTGCTCATACTTGCTAATAATTTCACAGCAGACGAAGATTTGAAATGATTTTGGCAGGGCATGTGAATATCAAGATAGACAGTGTTATTACCAAGTATCATTCATAACTGGCATGTTCTTGCCTCTGCAGTCTGCCATGTTTTGTTGCATTATGGATTACTCTTCGCGAAACTACAAAGTGCATGTGTTAGTTGTTGATTGGGAGAAGCCATTTGAGGACCATATCACTGAAGACCAGTTGGGTGTTGTCTTCGACACCTCTTGTCAACATTGCAAACGAATTATCCAGAGGATTATTGGGGAAAAAATACTCTATCCATAGGAGAAAAGGTTTCTCTTTCCTCCCAATTGGTTTCTATATGTCTTTCCAATTTAGTAGATTTGTTGCAGTCTTGCGTTCCCTTGAAAAATATCGTTCATAAAACGATTCGGGCAATTTATTTGAATGACAACCAACTTTTGGATGTCATCCGCCAGTATGATTTGTGGAATGGTCAAGCAAAAGTTGGTCGCCTATTTCCCAGGCAGCTTTTGCTCACTCATGAGGAATTTCCCGCAATCTTTGATAGCATAAAGCGGTCACTTTCCCTACAGAATGTGAGACCCTTCCAAATAGCTACCCGCAATGTAGGGAGAAGCTTAAATCTAAACTTAAAAAGAAGAATCTTGTCTAAAATGCATGTCATCCTAGTGATTTTAGGTCATGATCATGGGCAAACAGAGCCATTTGTTATTTCTCCGCCAGTGCTAGCGGGTAATGAAGTTTCTATGTAGGTGAACAACATTTCTCCTCCTCCTCGGCTCTCCTTTGACCAAGTTAATGAAATCCATTGTTCACCGATTGAAGACCTGATATCTGCCTTTGCTGCACTCAATGTTGGTGATAAATTTATGTCGAGTTTGCAACATTTGGAGGAGTAATTCTTGATGCTCATACTAGTTTTAGGAGCCAACCAGTCAATGTTGGTGATGGATTCTTGTTGAGTTCACAGCTTATGGAGGTGTAATTTTGATGATTTATACAGGTTTGGGGCCTACCGGTTTAGCCTATTAAGCTTTCATCTCCTCGATTCTAATCTATCTAGCATAGAAGACCCGGTAAGGGAGTCATTTTGTAATTCAGTATTATAGTACTGGTATTGAAGGTTCTCTTGTGAACTAGTAAATAAGTTAGCATATCGGTATTTAAGTTCCGGTATAACACAACCGGTTACGTTGGTGTTTTCTTCTATGGACCGGTATTCACATCTTCTCACTGGCAACTTCAGTGTTCCGATATTCACATTTGCTCACCGGTAATAGGTGTTAGTCTCTTCGGTTAATGCAACCGGTATAACAGAATTGGTGGTGGATATATTTTGCAAATATGCAATGCAGTACCAGTAATGGAGGCTCTCTTATGAACCGGTGAATAGGACAACATACCGGTAATATAGTTCTGGTATAACTCAACCAGTAATGTTCATTTTTTTGCAGTTGACCGGTATACACATGTGCTCACTGATAACCGGTTCTGGCAGCTCTACAGTGTTGCGACATCCACAATTATGTTTCTCAAGATCAATGATAATCGGTTGTGAGGGGAATTTTTAAGAGTTCTCTTGGATTTATCTAGTTCTACTAGTCTCAATTTTGGCCTCTGAGGTTTGTACTATGGACAGATCTCATCTTTTTCTTAGGATTTTTGGGGGATCCCTCCTTATAAATCCGTTTTTTCTTTCTGCATTGTATTTGAGCAAGGATATAGGGTTTTCTTCCTGTTTCTTTCCCTATTGAGCTCTTGAATCAATTATCTTATATATATATATATATATATATATATATATATATATATATATATATATATATATATATATATATATATATATATATATATATATATATATATCAGTGGTTTGCCACTTTTGCCAAAAAAAATAAAAAATAGTAATAATAATAATAATAATAATAATAATAATAATAATAATAATAATAATAGTAATAGTAGTAGTAATAGTAATAGTAATAGTAATAGTAATAGTAATAATAATAATAATAGTAATAATAATAATAGTAATAGTAATTATAATAATAATAGTAGTAATAATAGTACTAATAGTAATAGTTTCACTCAAGTTCTCATAAATCTTATAGTGTGTTGGATCTTAGTCATTCTAATGTGTTTGGTCTTGTAGATGTAAATCGACACATTATTTTTCATTAATTAATGATTCTGGTAGGATATAGATATATTTTCTAGAAAGTAAATCTAATGTTTTTAGTCAATTTAAATAATCTGCAACAATGGTCGAGTTAAAAACTTAAAAGTAAATAAAATGTTTGAGGATTGATAATGGTGATGGATTTTGCTATAATGATTTTGATAGATTATGTAAATATTATGACATTCTAATAATAAAGACAACTATATATCCTCTACAATAAAATAAAGTTGTATAAATAATGAACAAAATATTGATGAAAAAGGCTAGGAGTATGCTTAGTGGTGGTGTTGTTCTGTAATAAAGGTTTTGTGTTGAAGCTATTTCTACTACCTACTAACTAATTAATAGGTACCCTACATCACCTCTTGTTGGTAAAACACCTATCGAAGCATGGTCAGGTCAGAAGAATTCACTAAGATATACTAGAGTTTTATGCTATGAATCATATGCACATGTGACAAAATACTAACAAATAAAATTGGAGAACAAAGTTGTGAAATTTATCTCCATAGAATAGAGTTAAAGTATAATGTGATAAAAGATTTGAGATAATATACACATAAGGTAATATATAGTAGAAGTGTTAGTTTTTAACAAATCAAGTTGTAATGTATAGTAGAAGTGTTAGTTTTTAACAAATTAAGTTTTCTTTTGCTCCATTGCAACTAAAATAAAATAAAGAGAAAGATATGATTCAATTTCCTTCTACAATTAGAAAGATTGAATCAAGGCCCCTAGATTGACAAGAAGTTGAGGAGAGATTATTTAACTCTTAATTTTCAAAACAGGAGGAAGAACCTCCAACTCAAATGGTTTGAAACTCTACAAGACATAGACAATCATGTAAAAGATATTTATCTAATGATTGAAGATGTATTTTTTATTTGATTACTAGCATAGATGAAACCAAATTTTTTAAAAGAGGTATTAGTTATAATTGATGCAAAATCCTAGAAGATTGTTATGGATGAAGAGATGGAAGCTTTAAAAAAGAATGATACCTGGGATCTAGTACCATTTTTTCAAAGGCAAAAATTTGTTGGTTGAAAATGGGTGTTCAAGAAAAAGACTGGTTTAGGTAAAGGTATTGAGAAGAACAAAGCATAATTGGTTGTCACAAGTTACTCTCAAGTTGAGGATATTGATTACAGTGAGATATATTCTCCTACTACAAAAATGGCATCCATTAATTTTATTTATTTTAATTGTTGATATTGTGATTTAGAGGTTGAACAAATGGGTGTGAAAATAGCTTTCCTTCATGATGATTTGGACGACACACACATACATAACTACATCACTACATGGTGAAAGACAAAGTAATTTGGTTTGTAAATTAAAAAATCTTTGTATGGCCTTAAACGAAATCCTCAGATGTGGTACCATAAATTTGATAAATATGTGTTGAATTTGGATTTTTAAAAGTCTAATTAAATCATTGTTTTTTTTTATAAAATTTATTATGATTGTTTCTTATTTATTGTATTATATGTTGATGATGTATTATTTATTGGCAAAAGAAAAGGAATAATTTTAAAACTAAAATCTCAAAATCTAGCTAAATTTGAAATGAAATATCGTGGTGTATCTTAACAAATTCTCAAGATGAAAATTAGAAGAGATAGAGTGAACATAAATTTTGTGGCGTGGCTAGAGTAAGTGTATCATTTTAGTTTTAAAGAAGTTTAACATCTAGGATTGCAGATAAATGTGTGTTCCTCTTATGGTTGGAATGCAAATTATCTTACATCCCCATTAGAGATGGAAGACATGAGGAGAGTGCCTTACTAGAGTACAATTGTAAGTTTGATGTATACTTTAGTTTATACAATACTAGACATTGCCTAAGCAATGGAGTTCTTTCCAAATATGTGTCTAATAATAGTAGAGCTCATTGAGATGCTATTAGAAAAGCTCAAATATGTGTGGGGTACCTTAGAGCATTTCTTGTGTTGTCATAATAATTTGATAAGATATACGAATTCTATTGATATTCATGGTTATGTGGATTCAAATTGAGCAGACAATGTTGATAACAGATGTTTACTTTATTGATGGTGGAATCAATTGGATGAGTAAGAGATAGGCTATGGTTTTTTGTACACAATTGAAGTTGAGTATATGGTAACCACTCTTGCTCAGAAAAAATCCATTTTTCTTAAGAGATCGTATTCAAATATTAAAATAAAACAAGGTTTAGTAATAGTTTTTTGTGATAGTTAGAATGTGATCTACCTAGCTAAAAACCCGACATTTCATGTTAGGACCAATCACATTGATGCACAATATCATTTTTTAGAGATGATCAAAGATGGTTGGATGAAGTTGGTTAAAGTTGAGAATTTAATGAACGATGAAAATTCTTTAACTAAGCTTGTGAGTGTAGAGAAGTTCTAATGATGTCTAGTGTCTATGGGTCTCTAGGCCTTAGCAATTAAATCATAGTGTTAATACTCCTTTTGTTTTTCCAAGGCATTCCACAAGTCGGAGACAATTAGGAAAATTGTGTCTCAACTTCCCATTTATAAAAATTTAATAGTAAGTTTACATTTGAGAATAAATTCATTCGTAATTTTCTCCAAAGCTACTAATTGGCTAAATAAACATTTTGGTAAATTTTCATCTCTAGATCATGTCAAGATTTGAAGATACTAAATTTTTCGTTTAAAAAAAATTCAAATTCCAATTTGAGGCACTTAGAGGATATTTTTGGGCCCAAAAGTGGTCGTAATTGACAAAGCAATTATAGGTTGGTAAAGAACTTTATGAGATTTTTAGTGGTTCAAATAGTTCATCAGTTCAACTCCTATATAAAAAATTATGGCCTTTGAACATTGGGTCCAATAAATTGGGAAATTTGAAAATGTGTTAGACACATAGAATAGTTGCAAGGGATAGTTACACATGTTGGCATACATTTTGACAGAGCATATTTAGTTTGAGATAACATTGGGCACCACTTTTGGGTGGTTTTAGTTCATGGTTTTGAAATATCCTTTGGTGGTTTCATTTATTGTATATCCTATATATTAGATGCATGAGGTGGAAGTTGTGTGTAAGAGTCTTATATATGTTGAATTGTCTCTAAATTTATGGTAGGTGATACTCCTATGAAAAATTTTCTCTACAAGAAAATTGTTATCTTGTTGATTTCTAAATAATATAATTGGTAGGATAAATGGCATTAACCTAGCAATCTTATGTCATATTTCTCCATGTTCCTTGGAAAGTGTTCTTGAGGACATGAGAGGAAAAACATTTAATATTTGTATTATATGGCAAATTGTAATTGCATCTTCAAGAGGTGAACATGTGTCAATGAAGGAGATAAGAAAAAATGAGAAAAGATCCCTCTTGTGTTGTGTTGTCAATGATGCCAACTAAGGTCCAGAAGTATGTGATTAGTGGTGTTATAGTTGGAGTTTGATCATGTGTTCACATGGATGTATGTAGATTGATGGTCATGATAGTTGATATTACATTCGGTTGACTTATGGCTATTCCAGAGCATTGAAGACATATTCAAATGTCTGCAATAGATTCTAGTTAAGTGTGACTTTTCTAGTAAACAATCTGTTAGATTGGGTTTAGTTTTTTGGTTCGCCTTGTGTCACGTTCATTCATATTTAATTGCGATTGTCGTATGATGTTGGTGGATGCAAAAGAATGTTATATCCAAGATTTCATGTTCTCATCTGATCCACAACTAATTTAGTGTTGGTATGAGTGTCAATTCTACAGTGACAATGTACTTGTTTGCAGAAATGCTTTGCCTTCTGATGTTTTTGGTGTTGTGGTTCTATGATATATCATTGTTTTTTTTTTGGTAACCCAGAGGTATCCCCGCGTCTCATCCCAGCGACCAACCCCACCTTACCTTGGACTTATGGGAGCCAAGTTGGGGTCAGACGAGAGGCGAGACGAGGCGAGACTAGTCCTCTGGAGGCGGATGAGTCCGCCCGCAGTCCCCAGCCGCCGAGATAACTTGGCAGGGAATTGAACCCGAGACCAATGGGGAGCAAACCCACAGCCCAAGCTAATTCACCTACCATGCGGGACTCATCCAATGATTCTATGTTGTGCATATGCAAGTGTTGTGATGGTCCACACCATATTTTGAGTATGTTTCACTAGGGTGCATTATCGGTTTTATCCTCTAGAGTTGACTTGAGTGTTTTTGGTTAGTGAAGTAGCATGCAGAGTTGAAGGCAATGATTTAGGATTATTTGGAAGGTGTTCCAACATAGTGTGATGCTTCACGCATCTTCTTTCCCTTCTGCACTGCTTTGGAGAATTTTTTTTGGGGTTGACTATTTATACTGTACACGTTACATCTAATTAGGCCAACCTAATTGATGCATCTTCTTTGTGTGGATGATATATAAAGGATGAGATCTTTTGGAGAGTTGTATGGGTTATTTGAGAAGTTGTATATGGCGCATGTTGTAAGTACAAAGGTGTACAATTACAAATAAGTAATGATGAAGTTAGTTTCAAATGTCTAGAATAGTAAACTGTGATTGGCATTTCAGAGGATATGCTTCTATTGAGTTCAACAATAATTATTTTTTGTAATCAAATGTATTGTATCTTGCCCTAAAGAAGTGGTCTTCAGTGTTTTGTAAGTCCATTGTATCTTTCCGTAAGGTTATGTGCCTTAGCCTTCAAGTCCAAATCTGGAGCAATGAGATTCGTTGGCCTAAAGCCTAAAACGTTGTAATTAGTTTTCATATAGTGAGATAGTTCTCATTGTGGTTTTTCCCTCATTGGGTTTTTCGTGTAAAATATTGGTGTCATTGATATTTAGTTTTCTGTTGTTTACTTTTGCATCCGAAAGTGTTCAACAATTTGTATCAAAGAAATGTTTTTAAAGAAACAATCTAATAGTTGAGGTAGATCCAAGATTTGAACACAATGTTTGAATCTAAAGATTTGGATGCTATGGAACCACATGAATGGGATATTGATGCAATTGTATATCTTGAAGGAGAATTAAGACTAGATCTTTTTTATCAAGAAGATTATTAAAAAAAAATCAAGAAAGCAGCAGAACACGTTGTCCATCTGGAAAGACAAATCGATGAATGAAAGAAGACCATTGATGATCTTGAAACAAAGCTACATAACAAATCCAAAGAGTACATTAATATTGAAGAAGTGGTTATATTGAGGAAATAATTGAAAGAGGCAAAATAACAAATTGTTAAGAACTTGACACTCAAAGGTGGCAATGATCTGCTTAATGAGATTTTAAGTGCTCAAAACCATCTAAGGACAAAGGCGATCTTGGTTTTGACAAAGGAGAAACTTCTAACTCTCCCAACAAATGAAAAGGAAAGGAAAGGGTCAAGGATGAATTCAAGAAGACTAACGAAGATCAAAAAGATTTATCTTAGGTCCAAAACAAGAAAAACTTTAGGAAGCCTCCTCCTGCTCAAACCATGAATTTTCTCTCTTTTAATGGTAAATGTTTTACATGCAATAATTTTGGACATTGAGCCAGCGAATGTATAAGTCATATTAAATCTCAATCATTTAATGGACAATTCTATGCTTGCAATAAGTTTGTACATAAGACAAATGAATGCAAAAGTTAAATGGTGGAATGAATACGTGAATACAAACTATGATAGAAATGTTCAATCTTTCAATAGATATTGTTATGCATGCAACACGCATGGGTACAAGGCTATTGAGTGCATATATAATATCAGAAGGAATGGAAGTGGTTCGCAATAATGTCCTACTTGTTACAGTTGCAAAAAATCAAGACACGTTACTAAGTTTTGTAGAGGAAAGAATGAGAAGATCATTTCTCTAGAAAGGAAGATTGATAGCAATGATATAAAGGAGAAAATGTTGAAGACATGAGTGAAGAAATTTGATGAGAATATAGAAGACAAGACAATTGATTGGTCTATACCTACTGGTGGTGCAGATGCTTCCTACATAAACTAAATAAAATGCATTATATGAGGGGGAGATTCAATTGAAGACCCTAAGAACCCCCTTATTGTTTGGATGCTAGATTGGTTTTGACATGGCATTTATTATGAAGATTTTTTTGAAGCTTTCCAAGTCTAAGTGGCAACTTGTGGAGGTATTTGTGATCTCTATCAATATGGAGTAGCAACTTTTTGGTGTCTAAGAGTCAAGTGTATTCAATGAAAAACCTAAGTGGTTGAAGGCAACATATAAATTGAGTTTTTAAATTCATTTTAGTCACTTGTGATCTTGCAAATTCGAGAGTTATTATGTGCAAAAGAAGATTTCTTGTGCAAACCCTAACGACAGTGCAATCAAAGGTAGCAAATCTTGTGTTATCAGTTCAACTTGTTGATTCAATGACTACACCTATTGTTGTCAATCTATCCTTGAAGCCACGAATCCAATTCAACCCTTACCCATTTGTGGTGACTTATAGAGATAAGGAAGGAGGATTTTTGAAGGTATCATTGGATGTAGTATACATAGAGGATGTTAGGGCTTATATTCCTGCACCCTAAACTAAAGTTAGTCATATGAAGCTCAATGATCTATGGATGAAGCTGATGGAAGATGATTTAACAACTTTCAAACATCAATACAAACAAATTTCGAAGATAGGGTTGAACATTTGGAAGGATTTCCCTTATTTCAGCTATGAGCATGCATGGATTCAAATCATTTTGAGTCGTATTCATGGAGGTACTATATTTTTATATCACCCACACAAAATAATGAAGGATGCAATTAGGACTTTGATAGGGTTGTGTACCTCTAGCACTCTGCCTATCCTAAAAATGGTGAAGAATGATATGGTGACTCAGCTAACCAACACAAAATCTAACAAAAGAGCTATGACTTTTGAGAATATCATTGATTTGGGTGTTTTCTCTATGACCAAGGGTTTGGCATACAAGATATACTATCAAAACCGTGAGGGTTCTATCACCACCGCCACAATACATTTTTCTTATCAAATGGTGGTTAAAGGAGATAAATTTGATCTCAACAATCTGCTAAGACGACAACTTTTGGATAATTTGAATAGGATGGTGAACACCACGTATCCGTTTAGGTATGGATCATTGATAATCTATTTAGCATTTATGTTGATGAATGAGCTCTAGAGAGTTAGGAGTAAAGTCTAAAACAAATTCACTCCTATAGTAGTAAAGATATCACAACACATGAGGAGCTTCAATAAGGACATAGAGGCATACAACACCACATATTTAGGTTGGTCCAAGAACTTTCAGGATAAGATGCAAGAAAGAGAAAAAAAAATCCCTATTAGATTGGTCCAAAAGTACAAAAAATGAAATCACTTTTCTCGTTAGCAAGGACCATTGTTGCATTGAAGTTGTTGAGCCAAGAATTGCTTGGTTGCCAAGACTACCATATGAGAAATCTAAGGACTTTTGCAATTGTTAGTAGATCCATAGGTAGAAAGGTTTGGGACTGTTGTTGAGATTAGTAACAAGATAATCTAGAAGAAGTCTAAGAAACTCATGCTAAAAGAAAGAAGAATTTGTATAAGAAGATGAAACTTCTCACAATGTCTAAGGTATTTGGTAAACAAGCTTAAAGGAGAACTAGGTCAAAAATTCCCTCCCTTCGGTGAAGATTGGTTCCTTTGGAAACCCTATGAGAGATGTGGCAAAGACCAAAGTAGAAGGTCACAAGAGAAAATTTTGGTTTGAAGATTATTGTAAGGGAGTTGGGCAACAGTAGCCTAGATGAAGTAGAACAAAAGGACAATTTTTTTATCTATTGTTTGTTCTTAGTTGAACCCAATTCAAGGTATATGCAACAGTATCAACAACTTCCTTCCAATATATGTCTGGCAGATTGGCCTCATTTAACATGGTTCTGGCCATCTCCTTGATTGTCATGTTCTTCCTTTCTACCACACCATTTTGTTGTGGTGTCCTAGGGGCTGAGTATTGTCTTATAATTCCATGTCTTTCACAATAATCTTCAAACTCATTTGATGTGAACTCTCCAACCTAGTATGATCTTAGACATTTTAGCTTGCACCCACTTTCCTTCTCCACCATCTTCCTAAAGATCTTGAATCTGTCAAATGCTTGTGATTTATCTTGCAAGAAAGTGACCCATGTCATTCTTGAATAATCATCAATAAAGAGCATAAAATATTTTTCACCGGCAAGAGCTCTTGTCCTAGTTGGACCACACAAATTTGTATGTACAATCTCAAGTGGTCTTGAGGTGTTGTGCTCTTTTGTCCTAAAGCTTACCTTAGTCTACTTCTCTTTCACACATTCATCACAAAATGTGCTTACCGGTTTGATAATGGGTGAAATATTTCTTACACACCCATTTTTGCTAACTGCAACTAAGTTATCAAAGTTTATGTGGCCTAATCTTCAGTGCCACAACCAGCTTTCATCAACCTGTCCCATCATGCATTGGGACTCATAACATTCCTTCAGATTGTAAACATTGCCATCTATTATCTTTCCTTCTGCCACAACCTGACTGGTATTCTCTTTCTTTATTTGTCAGCGGGTAGAGTCAAAGGTGAATTTATAACCTTTGTCACACATCTAACTCACACTCAACAGATTGTGATTTAGGCCTTCCACATAATATACATCATGTGCCTTCAATTTTCCATCAAAATTTAGAGTACCTTTTCCCTTTATTTTGATGGATGAGTTGTCTCTGAATCTTACTGAACCACCATTCCAATTTTCAAGCTTGATAAAAAAAAATTATCACTGGTCATGTGGTTGGAACAGCCACTATCTACAACCCATAGATTTTTCCTTTCAGCATGCAAGGCAGTCTGCACTATCAGACTTGATTCTGCCTTGTCATTTTCTTTCTCAACCCATACCAGTTTGGTTTTCTTCTTCTTGTCAACTACTATTTTGTGCTCCAATTCAACTACCAGTTCTTGATCAGAATTTGTCTTCTTTTGCTTGATCTTCCAGTTTTTACAAAACTTTTCTATATGTCCAAACTCTTCACAGTTATAGCATTTCACATTTTCATTTAAAGATGAATCTTTGAAATTATTGTAGGGCACCAATTTATTCTTCCTACATTCAAAACTCCTATGACCATATCCATTGCACTGATAACAGACAACATTCATATCCCACAGTGCATTACAAGTATTTCTACTTTCATAACTCATAGAGGGCTTATTCATTAATCTACAGTCAACTATTCTATGCCCAATTATGTTATTGGTTTCAAGATTATTGTAAGGGAGTTGGGCAGCTGTAGCATAGATGAAGAAGAACAAAAGGACAATTTTTTGATTTAGTGATAGTTTTATACAAATTGCTGCTAGTCTTTTTTTTTTAAATAACAAATAACTTGAAAAAATCAAATGAATAGCAATAGGCCACCATTTGTCATAACTAAGTGGCCAATAACTGACAATAAACTACTGGATATAAAAGCTTTCAAAATAGTGAAGCAAAATGTGCAAGTTTGTTTACTTTTCTAACCTGATTGTAACATCTCAGTTCATGTTCAATTTCAAAATACACTGCAGCCACCAATAAGGATGGAACTTAGCACCATATTGTCAACAACTTTCTAGTCTGTTACTAAAATTAAGATAAACCGCTTGCTAATCTTAAATACTGAAAATCAAGAGAATTACAGATCTTAAACACATAGGAATGCCTGTGAATGTTAACTGCAACTGTTCAATTTGGTCAGCCAGTACAACATAGTAATTTGGTTATTTTCATTCTATACCAATTGTACAAGAATCCTAGCACCGCACTTTTGACTCTTCATTTCTGTATTCCAAACACCCTAGCATTTATTTCTGTAATTCGGATATCCGAAATGGGATCAATAGGATCTTCTTCATTGGTCGATGCATGTCCAGATAGAGATCTTGAAGCTTCTCTTGTGTATTCATCTGTAAATTCACATGTCAACCATGAAACAGAAAAGATGTGCAAGATCACAAACAATCATAGAAGAATGAAGCAATTACATGAAGCATGTGGATTGTGGGTGAACTTATTCTTCAAAGTTCATTTCACTATATCAAATATGTTTCATTTATATTGGGAACAAAAAAATCTGTCTATCCAAATATTTAAAAATTACTGCATTTTTCCACATCTTGAAAACATGCTGACCAAGAAGACATTGACTGGAGATTTCAAAATAATCAACCAACAGAACTAAGGAAAGAAGAAGAAAGCAATTCAGCAACACCCTGCAATGAACATGCAGCAGGCACCAACACCAAAATGTTCTTTAAACTGAACAAACAAACTTTCCTGAGTTCTGAATTTTTGAAACTGAAAATACAACCCAGATGCAAAGTGGCAAAGAAATTGAATATATGGTGTAAGAACAGATATCTTTAGTGGATTTTAGTATAAGCAGTATAAATGCATAAAAAGTTGTCGGGAGAAAGAAGATTACAAAGCATGCCATTTTGGCAAACAAAATAATAAAGCAAATTGAAATGATATTGACTTTGAAAAATGGCATCAACAAGTTACAACTATAGAACTTCAGAACTTGACAAAAATGAAAAGTTCGTTCTTTTACCTGTTGTCTAAAGCAAAAGGCAACAAAGAAATTATTGAGAAATAAAGATATCATTATTGCCAAGGCAGAGAAAGGGAATGCTACAGTGGTCTTGAACAAATGTGAGTATGACTGCAAGATACTTGACCCCTTACCAATAGTGGTAGTTACCAGAACTTGGACCATAATCCCATTACCAAGATCGTGAAAAAGCGAAACAAGCCATAGTAAAATCTTCTTTTATGATAGCATTAAGAAGCATCTCATTCCAAGTAAGAAGCCCACTAAGTCATACTTTTCATCTTACACTTCCAACCAAGGAAAAACCATGCACAATGTGACCTTTTACAGCAGTGAACAACCATTGTTGCTGACCAATGAAACCAATCCAATAACAAAGGAGAACCAAACCTCCCACAGCATGCTTCTCAAAACCTCCTCAACAACCAAGCCAAGCCAAGCTCTAAGGTCCACTCACAATGGACAAGTATGAAATGATAAAGTGAGTGATCAACAAGTGAGGAATAGCTCCATAAAAAGCCTCCTATTTCTCCTATTTATAGGCAAGAGAGCAACAAGCAAGAGGAAACTGGCTAAAATCTTCCTAGCCACCTTTGCACCATTATTTAATGCTCCAAGTAAAAATAATCAATGTACCCAATGCACAAATAAAAATACTCAAGCATCTCCATGGTGCCCCCTTTGCTCCCTCAAAGCAAGTGGAGTTGCAATATGTGCCCACAAGCAAAAATAATTGATGTACCCAATGTACAAATAAAAATACCCAAGCATCTCCATAGTGGCCCCTTTACTCCCTCGAACCAAATGGAGTTGCAACATGTGCCCCAATCATTAAATGCTTTGACAATATTGAATAAATTTTACAAAAAACCAAAAATATGAAATGTATTCCTCCTATGAGCCCAATTGATCATGTGCTCACTAAACCATGGACCACTCAATGTGCCACCCACATCAAATACATTTGCAACATCAAATTCGACTTCCCCTAGGAAGACAATGTCCAATTACCAAATATAAAATATTTTAATATGCAAGATGTACATCTTTCCAATATTTTCCCAATTGTTGTATACATTGCACAAGGAGCAAAACTTATAAAGAGCCAACCACAGCCAAGCTCCTTACAAAGGGAAGACATCCCATATCCATCTTGCATCATCTAGGCTTCTCTATTCTCATGGCATCAATCAAAGAAAATGCAACATCTGAAACTAAACATTAATATGCTCCAATTGCTCATGAAGAGTAAGGTTCTTTGCCATGCTAGTGACACCCTAACATGACATTGAATCATCTTTCCAGCCCAATATTTGAATATGCTCCTCAAAGGCTTAAGTAGCAAATATATAGTTCATCTTTGCAAGTGTAGTTAAAAACCAACCACAATCTACCCATCCTCATCCAGCCAACTACACCACAAAAAGGTAACCACGTATCCTCAAGTAAACCATTTGCAATCCACATCCTTGCCTACAAAATTCCTCTATAATAGTGTTAAAGACTCAACTAAACTCAATATTGGCAAGCTAAATTTTGACCTAGACACAGACTCAACTCAAACTCAGCAAATTGATTTTTGACTTAGACTTCGACTCAATGCTATAACTTGGCCAAGACTTGGCAATTTGAAAAAAACATGAAATATAGATACTTTTAAGAATTTAAAACTTGTATCATGAACATTTCAATAAGTAAATTTTAAAGACATGATCTACTACTCAAATAGAAGCTTTTTTGACACATCAATCACATGAATATAAAAGTGGATTTTAGCTAAAGGAAACAACATTTTTAGCTACATATAAATATTGTCTAGTGTATACAAAAGTCGTGGATTATGAAATCCATCACATCAAAACAAATATCTAATCTAACAACACAAGTGTATGGCATAGTGGAGTGTTGGCAAGATATAGAGAGCTATGAGGCATCACAAATGTAATTTGGGTCTAGCTAGACCCATATATCCATTACGTTCCACTTAAATAGTCTTAAAACACCTTTAAGATAAAAAACAATACCATCAATGCCATCAAAATTTTATCACAAATTCTTATTTATTAAAAATAAACTTTCTATCTTGCTTATATTTTAATTTTATTTATAACTCTTAGCTTTCTAATTTCAAAATCTCGATAGCTTGCTAGTTCATCTTCATTTGAGAGGAATTGGAGCACATACTCCATCCACTCGATAAAGAACAATAGACTACACTCCAAAAAGGCGGAGGACTTGGTCTTTGTGCATTCAAACTTTCGGCTTCTCACACAGAAAATTCCTACAAAGAAGGGGAGACAAAACAGTAAGTTATTGGTCCAAAGCATGCCGAATCAGATGATTCAGTTTCCCGCCTTGCCACACTTGGAGTTGATGATGACCATGAGCTACCTAGTGATCATGAGACTGAGAATGCTCGTACCACTGTCATTGCTAGTGCCAGTGCCAATGCCACTACTAGTGGCACTATTTGTGGTTCTTCTAATTTACCACAGCATATGGAGGATGATGATGATATTTTTGATTATCCATATGATATTTGATCAGTGATGGCTGATTGTTGACACTTGACATTATTATTTTTGAACTAAAACATTGATATGGCAGCATATTTTGTTATGTTATTCGAACTAAAACTTTAATATTGATCATGACAGCCGAGTTTTGACTATTAATATGGTCGTGTATTTTGCTATGTTATTTGACTATTAGCATAGTGGTGTATTTTGAACTTAACTAATGCTACATATATGTATATATTTTTTATTTTTATATGTTTTTGTATTGAAGAACCCAAAACAAACCCAACCCCCAAAAAATTTTCGATCAAACCTGCAAACCCGAACCAGGACCGGCAAGCTAGTTAAAAATAAATCTGTTTTCACATTGCATGTAGGTGATCTTGAACAAAGACCTAGTGACCTTGATTTGGATCCACGGTGCATTGTTGAAGATGATAAGGAGGCACAGGGGATTTTGGACAACCTTGGAGACTTTGATGACAAGTATGAAAGTTCTGAGTTTGGTATGCAACATAACAGCAGTTCATTATCCTTGTCTGAACAAGATTGGAAAAATCAGTTTTTGGTGTCTGTGGAAAATGAAGTGCACACTTTATCTAGATAGGATGAAATTAGAGGTATTGTTGAAAAATTCATCTTCATGACACCAAGAGTCCAATATGAGCAAAATGTTCCCCTTGCTGATTCGCACATGATAAAAAGCACTATGGAAGGAATAAAATCAGATTTTTTACACATGATGCATGATAGAGATGTTGCCACCAAGTTTGTAGATGAGATAAAATCAGTTTTCTTACACATGATGCATCATAGTCAGTGATTGCTTAAATTGATGATTTCTTGGTGTCATAAGGTGTTTTGAGATATTGTTTTAAATAATGTTAAATTACTAAAGTTAAATTAAATATTTAAGTTCGAGAGTTCCATGGGGATGCATGCCCCCCCAAAAAACTCGTGTCCCTTGTAGGAGCATGTTTCCGAGACATGGGAACTTGGGGGATACATCCCCCCCACAACAACACCACTTCCGCCACCTCACCTCTATTGGGGACACCGCCGAGTCGCTTGCTATATGGCACATGCCATCAGGTACTGATTGCAACCTTTAACCTCATGAAAATTAGTTGGCCTTTCATGGGGCACTCATAGAGATTATATTGCATATTTTGCCTTGAAGATTCCAATTCACCTCTATTTTTATATTAGCACCATCCTGCCCCCACCACCACCACTCTGCCGCCATCCCCTTGCCATCCCCAAATTTAGGCCCTTGGTCCCCCAGTCCCCAAAACCTGTCCCATTGTCTCCCTGTCCCCTTGTTAGGAAACTCTGTGGAACTATTTTAACTAACATTAATTAATTTAATAAAGTGACTTAATATTGGCACCTAGGGAGTTATAAGGTGTTGATTAGAAATATTAATAAAGTGATTTCGTTTTGAATGCCTAGGGAGACATAAGGGGAATTTAAAATTGAATTAAAAGATTGTACAACCCTAATTAGGGTGTTGAGTTTGGAGTTTATAAAAAGGTATTTTGAAGCTCATTTGGAGTATGTTGAAGATTTTCTTTGTCAGAAAACCTATGTGGTTTTGAGAATTGAAACTTGTTCGATTCCACCTTCTAGAAGGCGGAAACCCTTCTAAAGAAGATCGACTCTGGTGGTGAGAGATCCTCCCTAGTCGATTAGGTGTGGCTAATTCAAAGCTACAAATTGTGTGAAATGAACTTTGTTGGATTTGGAGTTGACGAGTTGTTCAACTCTTGATTCCCTTTCTCTAGATGCCAAGTCTATAATGTTCCCTTTCTACCCTGAGCTGAAATTAGCTGATTTTGGTTTGTTTTCTTGTCTGATTTTCTTTGACCAGCAAAAGAGAGTGTTTGGATTTGGTTTGTATTTTGAGTTTTATGATGCCAAACAGTAATACAATGCTTGAAATGGAAAATAAACACAACAATTACACTTTTTTGGACTTTTCTACTATTAAATAATAGACCGATCCGGAAATCAGAATTCTGATTTTTATTGCAGCAAACACCAATAACAAGAAATGGACAATTTATAACATCCAGTGTCACAATGGGCATACTAGGAGTCCAGCGCTGACTTGGAGGTGTACTTTATTTGACTCAATGGATGAATAATGCAATGTAGGAGCTTCTAGAGGGTTTCAACTGCTCCAAAGTGATTTATTCTTATCAACTACAATTATCTTAAACTTTTATTGCTGAAATAGGTAGATCTGAAACAAATCCCAAAAAGCTGCCAAGCAAGATCTCTGGATTTTGACTAATTCTCCCACTGATTTGCTCATATCTTCAACCTATGTTGTGATAATCCTCAAAAGGACATTTATTTGCTTATTCCTACTGGTAACAATGAATTTCTAATCAATTTCAAACCCTAATCATTGCTGATTTATTTATTTGGCATCCCAGGAGTCTCCAAAGTGTACGGCCTGCCTGGGCTGATTTGCAATTTAATTCATCATTTTTCATCACCGATCTGTCCTTCCACAACATTAATAATTATAACCATAACCTGATCTGGAATATCAGTCAACAAACAACACCAAAAATTACCCAAATTGCTTCCTGTAAGCTGAATTGGTCACCAAATAATATCCCATAGCCAGATTGGAGGAACATCCAGCCTATTTCCTCAAAAGTTTTTGTTCTTGAGGATGAATCCTGCTGCAACTCTCAACCAGAGCTCTGCTTCAGATTTACCAATGAAGAAAAATGATCAAGAATGATGAAAAATGACCTCCAAATGCCTTTTAAAAGGCTCCAAACCCAATGTCGTCACTTTTAGGGTTTCTATGATTACACTTTATTATTTTTAATAAAATACAAGTCTTCCTTTAAAAATTGACCCCTTAGGCATTATATTTTATTATTATAATGTTTTCCCCTTGTTATTACAACATTTTATGCCTCAACGCCTAGGAAAAAGGGGGCCAACTTATTATAAATTATATTATTATAAAGTGATTATAATATCACTTTAATATAATTTATTTAAATCCATATTTACTCATAAAATGCAATCCGGGACTCGGAATTGAATTGTCTGAAGCACTATGGTCACCAATGCCACCCGAGTCCTACAGGCTAATTGGCAATTCCTCCTAAAAAATAGGAACTTGCCCTAAAAAATAGAAAGCTCGCTCCAAACTCTAGAAACTGCTCAAAAGGCTGTTTGCCCTCTCAGGTAAACGGTTAAATGCAGAAAGTAAATGCACAGAACATAATGGAAATATATTAAATAACCAGCCTCTGTATTAATTCCACAGTCCATGTACAATAAGTGCTTATAACATTACATCTGACACGACTAACATGATCCTACTTCGAAGAAAAGGTACACAATATATAATACCCGAAGGGGTGCGACACAACCGTCGCGACTCCAACTACCTACCCGTCGGCTAACTAACTGACTGTCGTAACTCATTATTACCGACGACAACATAAACATAATATAACAACATAACATAATGATTATTCCCGGCAACATCATCCCCCCCAAGAAAAGAAGTCGACTCCGACGACTTAATACAAAATAGAGATGAACGGCAAGAACTACTGACGCCAATCGAGCCTGGATCTTATACACTTGCTGCGTCCTCACCTGAAAACCCTTTTTTGCTACCATCCGATGCTCAAGTGCGGATTTCACCAATATTGCTTCCTTTGCCATCACAGTCCTCCTGTGCTTAACCCAAACTTGTCTGCAAAACACATTTTTCAGTCTCAACTTCCACCAACTGCTACTCAATTGATACTATCTCCCTAGCCAATTTGTCCTCGATAGCCACCCGTGCTGCTCTCCCGACATCCAACTCCTGGGTACGCTGAACTAAGTCTCACGCAACTATTGCCTCCAACCTGGTGGTCAGCTCCTCCAGAGCCCTCTGTGCATCCACCAAGGCAACCTCACGTCCAGCTGAGACATACTCCGAGTTCCTCAAAGCATACCTATCCTACCTGGAGGTGGCCACAACCCGCTGGCACAAAGGCTAGGAGACACCTCAAATCCTCCATCACACTCCCCAAAGGCTAAAAACTGAACTGAATAACTCCCTGGTGTCATACAACTGCGCGGACCTGCAATGCCTTCCCTCAAACTCTGTTTGTTCCCAACCTCCAAATCTGTCTCTCTACGGCTTATGGCCTCCCCGCCAATGCTTAGCTGCAGGCTTCTTTCTCACAATACGGACAACCACAACACTTCCCGTGGTCTTCTGTAGCTCAAAATAAACTGGGGGTTTGGGGGCAACATCCCCAACGGGGTCGAGGGGCAGCGCCCCTCGCGGGGTCTGGGGCAGCGCCCCTCGGGGTCGAGGGGCGGCGCAGCATTTCTGTGATATTTTAAGATGCCAAAAACCCTTCTTTTCCACTCTGAATTTCCAGTGTGCTGGCTTCAAACTCCAGCGAATCATTTTAAATCTGGTCGTCGTCGTTTTCTTTTTTTTTTTTTTTGCACTACAATGTCCCCGATGGCACCCCGGCCATACAACCTCCTTGTATGGTCAACAACAGCATTGGCACCTCCGATCATGCGGCCACCTTTCCAATCGTGCGGCTACCTTCCCGTCCGGCCTACACCCCTCCACCGTACGGCGGACCACTGACGACGGAGCGACTGCGTGGTTGTGCGTCTTAATCTTTGCGTGCGTTTTGGGCCTTTCCGCATGACGATGGTTACCACCACCGGTGGTGTCCATCGTACGGTGGTCCCACCGTCGGTGTTACCACCGCCGATGGTCCACCGCACGGTGGTCACCGCCAGTGGCCCACCGCATGGTGGTCACCACCGCCGGTGGCCCACCGCACGGTGATCACCGTCGGTGTCGCCACCCGCCGGTGGTCCCACCGTACGGTGTTTCCACCGTGGCGCTTTTGTTTTCTTGTCTTCCTTCCTTTTTTTTTTTTTCTTTTTTCTTTTTTTTTAAATTTTATTTAACTTTTTTTTCAGCCATACGGCCATACGGTACTCTCTCTCTTTTTTCTTTTTTTTTTTCTTTTTTTTTTTTTTCGATTTCCTAATTTAGTTGTCTAGAGAGTCTTCGGCTTGGGTCCCCTGTCTCTGGGATCGCCCTTCATCCTTCTCGGTTTGCCTCGCCCGAGAGTCTCCCGTTTTGGTCCTGTGCCTGGCGAGTCGCCTGCCCGGCCTCTCGGGTCCCCTTCCATCCTCTCGGGTCCCCCTCCGGACTCCCAGGTGTCCTTCCGGCCTCTCGGGTCCCCTACGCGCTTCTCGTGGTAGGGTTTCAATTTGAACCTATTGGTGGCAAGTTTATTTTCCATGGCCATCCGAAGACCTGGAACCACAAATTCTACAAGGACCACGACATCCTTCCCGTACATAAGAAGAAGAAGAATAATAAAGATTTGAAGACTGCGGTCTTCCATACAGGGTTCCAATCGTTGCCAACACTCTTCGGATTATCTACGTCGCCAGGGTTTGGAGCGTCTCCCTTCCAATATTCTTTGTATTCCGGCAGGTACACCTCTGTTGGTTGCTTTGGTTCCTCTACTTCGAGCCTGTAGCTTTGGAACATTTCGTAATCCTCCATTTGCCAGTGGAAGAGCCCGTTAAGTGAGCATACCTCATCTTCAGAACATCCCTCCAATTCGAGCACCCCTTCACTGTTCAGCTCCATCGCGTTCTTGCCCTT
Organism: Cryptomeria japonica; assembly: GCF_030272615.1. Classification (NCBI taxonomy): domain Eukaryota; kingdom Viridiplantae; phylum Streptophyta; class Pinopsida; order Cupressales; family Cupressaceae; genus Cryptomeria; species Cryptomeria japonica. Next base: position 525,428,031 of record NC_081411.1, read on the forward strand.
GCTTTCATCGGGACCCCCTTCCCCTTTATTAGAGTCCTCTGAGTCCGAGTCGGAAGAGGCGAGCTCTTCGCCGACATCTTGGGTGTGTAGGTCAATGGTATATTTCCGTCCTCCCTTCTCCATGGAAAGTGTATTTTTCTTCCAGTTGTGGTTTACCCTCGCGTTGATCAACCACGCTCTCCCCAGGATGGCGTCATAGCCTTTCTTCTTCGAGGGAATATCCACGAAATCTAACAAGAATGGTTGCGTACCAATTGTCACTTGCTGGGCCATCAACAGGCCGAGTGGCTTAATGCCGTGTTGGTCCGCTCCCACCAGGTTGAATGTGGGTGGCCACAGGGTGGGCTTCCCCAGCCGCTTCCATGTTTCTTCTGGTAGTACATTCACCCCAGATCCCCCGTCCACAATGGTGTCCTTCAGAATGGTCCCACAGATACCCATTTCTACCACAGCTGGGTGTCTACCACTGCTCAAGGCTAGTAACATCGGGTCAATCGAAGGGCTGACGGAAACCTCCACCTGTGGTGTACTCTTCGAAGCGGTGGCAGGAACCCCTACCTGTGGTGCACTCGACAATGCGGTGGTGGGAACCCCTACCTGTGGTGCACTCGACGATGCGATGGTGGGAACCCCTACCTGTGGTGCACTCGACGATGCGATGCTTTGCACATTGGTGAGGATGGCAGTCCTCAATTGTGGCATAGAGTCTAGAAGGTCTTTTACCTTTATCGGCACCTCTATCTGCAAGATTTGCCCAATGATGTTATTTTCCGCTTCCGTACGGAATGATGTACTCGCCACCTCGTTGTCCCGTCGTTCGTTCGTCATCTCACGTTCAATATTGGCCTTTGCCTCCCGTAATCTCTCCTCCATACGGGGGTCGGGATAAGTGGCTTTTTTCGTCTGGGCGCAGGTGATCGCCAGTACTTCTTTCTCACCAGTCTTCTCAGCCTTCTCAATGTTGAGGAGATTAACCCCTGCCTGCGGGCAATTTGCGTCCTCATGGTCGCCTGGCCCACACCAACGGCAGAGGTGCTGAGGGGTGGCTTCCTTCGTGCAATCACGGGCGAAGTGCCCCCACTGATTACAGGCCCTACATTGGATAATTGGCCGGCCCTTGGCATCATACTGGATACGGCTTCCGTTATTGTTATTGTTGCTATTCCATCTGCCGCCACGTCTATTGTCCCGGTATCCTCCAAATGATGTTGTGTTAGTATGTTGGCCGGTACCCGCTGGTGCGGATGTTGTGGCCTGCTCCGTGAACAGCACCTGGTTCATTTGCGTACCTCGGGTTTTCATGTTGTATGGGCACTCCTTGGTGGAGTGTCCCATCACTTGGCAAATCTTGCAGAATGCCTTCTTTTGGCAAGTACCCTTTGTGTGCCCTTCCTCTTTGCACTCAGTGCACCATATGTCCCCTTCGTTCCGACCCGTGCTTCTCATTATTTTGAATTCTTTTCTCATTCGCTCCATGTCTTTCTGGAGCGCTTGCACCCGTTTGCCAGCCTCGTCGTTGCTGCTGCTTTCCTGTGAAGAGTCATCATCCTCGGATGAGGATTTATTACTTTTCTTCTTCTTTGATGTTTTGTGTTCGCTCTCCAGGTCCATCGCCCTATTATAAGCGTCGTCATATGACGTCGAGGGAGGATTTCAACCCTTCAACGAACCATCGTTTCTTCAATCCATCTGCAGGTTGGCTTTCCATTTTACCCAAGAGTTCTTTCAGCCTCCGACTGTATGCCCGTACTGTCTCCCTGGTACCTTGTTTGGTACTGTATATCTCCATTACAATTTCATTGTCATCACGGAGCAACCGAAACTCCCCCGTGAATTCCTTTTGTAGATTGGCCCACGTGGCCACTTTTTGCTTGTCCACATCGGAGTACCAATCTATGGCAACTCCTCGTAACGTGGCTGGGAACTGCTGTACCCAGTCATCCTGGTCTGTTACTCCGTTGGCGGACCAAATGGTTTCACATGTACGGCAGTGCCGTAAGGGGTCTTCCTTGCCCTCCCCTGTGAACTTTAGCAATTTTTGTTTACTCGCCATCCCACCGTTGGGTCTTGCTCCTCTAATTCCTTGTGTGCTTGTACCTGGCGATCCTCCGCCTCTTGCAACTGAACCTCCACTCGTGGGTCCTCCGAAAAAAGTTGCTGACACCGAACCGAACAAATTGCCTCTCATACGGTACCCTTGTGCTCCCTCGGCACCTTCGGTCGTACCGTCACCTTCCGGTGTCTCCCTCCAGTTGTCCTCTGAAATGGACAAATTCTTTAGCAAGTCTCTGGTAGCGTCGATCAGGTTTAGACTTCGCCTTGTTTGTTCCACCAACTCTTCGCGGCTTCTTACCCTACGGTGGTATTCTGGCGAACTATAGAGTTCTCCTTCGGCACCCTCCGTGACTCCTTCTGGCAGCCCTACAACAGTGTAGACAGTGTAGTTCTCTCCGTCTATCTCTGCCTCCGCAACCTCCGTGACACCTCCTGGGTTCCCTTCGGGCAACCCCTCAGCCGGTCGTCCCTCGGCAAGTTGCCTTAGCCTATGCCTTCGTTCTATCTGCTATCTGAGATTCAACGCGGTTTGTGCCACTTCCCATTCGTCACTCTGTATCTTTTTATTTTTGTCCTTATTTAGTCTATTGGGCATAAGTCACTTCCATACACAGCAAACACACGCCATGTACACAAAAAAACTTTTATTATTTTTATTTTTATTTTGCCTTTCAGCCAAAATTTATATCAGCAGTGTGTCGGGATTATTACAAGGTTCAATTTCCTCCTGGTCTGGCGCCATCTCTTTCCGTTTCCCGTCGGTTGTTCTCTTCGTAGCATTGCAGGATTTGTTGTCGTCGCTCTTCCTGGGCAATCTCCTCCAGGCGGGCCTGCTGTGCCAGCGATGCCTGTGCAAGCAACCGGGGGAGGTGGTTCATTAACCGGTTTACTGCCGGGCTAACCTCCAGTGCTGTCCACACGGCACTTGGTGGGATTTCTGCCTCCGTCGCTTCTCGTCGAACGTATGTCTGAATGGCTACCTGGAGCAAAATTGAAAATTCTCACGTTGTCGTGTCTTCTCCTGTGTAAAGTTCTGTCCGCGCGTCGTCGGCCTCCGGGTTTACTTCACCAACGGGTAGGCCCATTGTGTCTGTGTGCCATCCGTGTCTTCCGTTCCCGAGTACGTCTAGGCAGCGGCGCCAAATGTTTGCCCTCTCGGGTAAACGGTTAAATGCAGAAAGTAAATGCACAGAACATAATGGAAATATATTAAATAACCAGCCTCTGTATTAATTCCACAGTCCATGTACAATAAGTGCTTATAACATTACATCTGACACGACTAACATGATCCTACTTCGAAGAAAAGGTACACAATATATAATACCCGAAGGGGTGCGACACAACCGTCACGACTCCAACAACCTACCCGTCGGCTAACTAACTGACTGTCGTAACTCATTATTACCGACGACAACATAAACATAATATAACAACATGTTGTGATCATTTCACACATCGCCCCATCGCAAATGGGGACCCCCTCTTTTTGCTTGTTTTTTTCGCTCGTTTTCGCTTTCGTTTTTAGGGTTTTGTTTGTTAGTTAGTTGTCTGGATTTAGGGCCAAGCCTTAGGGTTTTAAATTTTGCCTTTTCAAGCCAAAATCCAGTCGTTTTTTGAGAGCTTTTGAGCTTCCTTTTCTGGAATGCAAATTTTGAATGCCATAAATTCGCCAAAATGGTCTAATTCTCAATTGGAATGTTAATGCAGAGCTTTAATTTGTCTAAGTGTTGAAAGTGAAATGTGAATTTTTTTGTCCGATTGAATATTTTGACCAAATTTTGACTTTTTTTGAATTTTGATCCTGGGCATTGGAATTGATTTGTTTTCGCCTCGTGAAGTGTTAAAATGTGAAAAATCTTGTTATTTTGGCCTGTAGGAGCAAAATCGCTCTTGTCCCTCAGTGAAGGACGGGAGCTCATTTTCAAATATCTCATCATCCCTGCAGAGTCTAGGCAAATTTCAAGTTGGACGTGATGGAGAACGGCGAGATCTTTCCATTGAATATAAATTGAAGATTTTCATGAGCACAGAAATGCCTCCAGGAGGAAAATCGCTCCTGTCCCTCAGTGAAGGACCGGAGCTACAATTCAAATTTCGCCTTGTCCTTGCAAGATTTCGAAAACTTAATGATTTGAGGACGTCCAAGGGAAGATGCTTTGCCAAATGAATATAATTTGAGATGCAAAAACAAAGGAGAATGACCTATATTGACTAAATCGCTCCTGTCCCTCTCCAAGGGACCAGGGCGAGGTACCTTGTAGCTCTCGTCCCTCTCCCAGGGACCAGAGCGATTCCCTTAATTATGCAAAATCCAGACAAAGGTCAAGGCAAGTTTACGTTCAAAAACAAGGAAAGACATGAGATAAATGCATTGAATATGAATTGAAGATTTTTGGGACGTCCATAACGGTGTTAAATGCCTAGTTCGCTCCTGTCCCTCAGGAAGGGACCAGAGCGATTTTTGATATAATTGCCTTTTTTTGCAAAGTTACAAACAATGTCAAGGCATGAACGAATGGAGTGAAGAAGGACGAGTCCGTTGAATATAAACTTGGAACCTGGCAAAGTGAAATGAAGACCACAAGAGCAAGTTCGCTCCTGTCCCTCTCCAAGGGACCAGGGCGATACAATGGTGATGATACTTCCTACGCAAGTTCAAGGTCGTTCCTCCAAAGTTCAAGGTCGACACAAGTCAAGACAAGGTGGCGAGGGACGTTTCAAGGCATTTTCAATCAAACACAAGCATCAAGGTCGTCACGATGGAAGGATTTGCGCTCTACCCCAGATCGCTCCTGTCCCATGGGAAGGGACCAGAGCGATATTTCCATTAAGGCATCGATTTCAAAAGACAAGCAAGTGTTAAGCTAGCAAGGGGGTCGAAAGGACGTCATTACACGCGTTGAAGATAATTGTAAGTTGAAATAAACAAGAACAAGCTCACAATGTTGAACTTCGCTCCTGTCCCTCAGGAAGGGACCAGAGCGATATTGAGTATATTGATCAATTCATGCAAGAATTACGTTGAGTCAAGGCTTCACAAGGTGGTAAAGGGTTCAAGATGTCTTTTGAGGATGACATGCAAGAGTTGTGAACGTCCAAACATTATCAATCAAGCTAAGGAGTCCATATCGCTCCTGTCCTTTGGACAAGGACCAAAGCGATTTCATCAAAAACACTCATACTCCTTCAAAGTCAAGGAAAGGCGAGGATGGACGAGGTAAAGGACGTTATTTCGAAGGCAATAAACAATGAACCAGGGTTAAACGTTACCAACTTGAGTTCAAAATGGAGAAAAAACATGGATCGCTCCTGTCCCTCTCCAAGGGACAAGGGCGATGATCCTTATAACATCAAAGGTGCCTTGCAAAAGCAATTGGGACGTACGTGGAATAGACAAGCAATGATATTATTCGCCTTACAATGGAAGTTCGAAGGTCAAAGATACAAGATGAACGTGAAGACATGGAGATCGCTCCTGTCCCTCTCCAAGGGACAAGGGCGATGTTAGGCAAAACACATGATATTTTTTGAAAATCACGTTAAGACAAGGACGCACAAGGTTTTAAATGGCACTTGGAAGATGATACAAGGAAAGGATCGTATCAAAATGGAGAATTTCAAGCAAAAACCTTAGGATCGCTCCTGTCCCTCTCCAAGGGACAAGGGCGATGATACATCTAAAGACACTCATGCGCGCATGCAAGGCAATCTGATTCGAAGAACCCAACCAGATGATTGATTTGGAACGTGGAAATGAAGGAGTTGAACGTGAAAAATGCAAAATCATGACGAAAATAGTGAATCGCTCCTGTCCCTCTCCAAGGGACCAGGGCGATGAGGTACGTCCACTTCATTTTCAAAATTTTTGGCGCCAAATAAAGCTTTTAAATTCACTTTAATGCCAAAATTCGATAAGATTTAAAGTCCTATTTAATTGGCATTTAATATGGCGTTTTGCATTAATTAATTATTTTGCCTTGATTTAAAAAATCGAAATTTATTAATTAAAATAAAAGGCATTTAATTAATTAATGAATTAAATAATTAAAAGTCGAATAAGAACGCTCATGCATGTAAGTCGGCCTTGTTATTTTATTTAAAAATCGTTTGAAATTGCTTTATTTTATCAAGTCGGCCTTGAGGGTGAATTGTGATGTGAGCGCTATATAAGGGGGGTAAAAACTATCATTTCTACATCATTATTTTATCTTCCTTCATGCGAATTGAAGAAAGCAAAGGTGGTGCGAAGTGTGCTTGAAGTGTGGAGTGCGAATTGCGTTGAAGACCAAAGGTGGTGCAAGTTTCATTCATCCAAGGGTGGCGATTAGTTATCAAAAGGTGGTGCGAATTTGAAGACCATACTAAAGGCGAACTTGGGGATCCATCTAAGACCACGTCGAAGGTGCGAAACTTGGAGATTTATTTGTGCGAACTTGAAGATCCATTTGAGACCACGTCAAAGGCGATAATTGAAGATCACGTTCTCTCCAGAGGTGGCGAAGTCAATTTTGAGGAGATCATATTGAAGATTATTTTATACCTCAATTTTGCCTAGGCAAATTTTGTTTTTGGATTCTAGAGTTAGCTCTCTATCGAGGTATGGCGATTTAATTGTTATTGCTTTATTCATTCATCGTCATATTTCAAATTTTGAAATTTTGATTCTTGAATTTCTCTTGGCTCAATCGTTGTATTTTAGGAAATGATGACTCTAGAGACTTATCATGAGGTTTCCTAAAATTTATCTCTCTTATTTACGTTATTTATTGCAAAATCTATTTCTTATAATGAAATGTTGTGTAGGTATGGCAACCCCAAAGGCGGGAGCATCCACTAGTCGCTTGGCTCTCATGAAAGAAGATCAGAAGACCGAAGAAGTGGAGACCAAGATCGTGTCTAAATGGAGCAACGTTGGAGATACAAACTTGGGGAACTTTAGCACGAAGAAGTTCCGAGAGGTCCCTTACATCGGCAAGCCATCACCTGTCGCCCGGAGAATAATAGAGAGTGGCATCATCAAGGCGGCCGGTTTTCCTCCAGCCATTCAGTGCCACGAGTTGATGATCGAGTGTGCCCGTCACTACAATCCACAGTCCAGGACAATTGTGTCCAATGAGGGAAGCACTTTGGCGTACCTTTCAGAGGAAGCCATAAGTGAAGCCTTCCATCTTCCAGAGCACAGGGACATGATATACAAGAGCATTGAAGGAGCCAGATCAGTGTACGATGATGATCCAGATGCTTGCCTAAGCATAATTAACAAGAACTGGCTACTTAAGAGTCGTCCCCGTCTGAGCAAAGTACCGAACACACCACACAGGATTGATTTCCAGGAGGAGTACAGAGATTTGATTACCATGCTCAACAGAGTTACAGGAGCACCTCATGCCTTCTATTTTGAGAAATGGATGTTTTACTTCATCCAGGTGATTGTTCAAGGAAAGGGTACAATACATTGGGCTAGGATAATTAGCCATTGCTTAGACGTACAGTTGAGAAGACTCAGGGCTACTAAGTCCTTCCACATGAGTTCATACGTCATCTATGCCTTAATCAGGAGCGTTGAGTACGCAGGACTACCTCACAGAGGAGTGATTGGAAGAGGACCCGGCGAGGTCAGAGTTTGTGAATCCTATACCTACTTGCATCATCCACCAGGGAAGAACTACAAGTTAATCAATGATACTTTCACGATGAACATCACAAGGACGTTGCAAGGAGGGATTCACAACAGATTATCTCAGGATGCCCAGGAATTCATCAAGAGGTACGGTGCTTGGTTCATTCAGTTTCCCAAGTTCACTTACATTAGAGTGTATGGATGTCCTTTACCTCCATACATGTTGCCGAGGTACCCGACAGACAGAATTGTGTTACTTGAAGTAACAAGGCAGTTGGCAGCATATGTGAAGGCATTCAGACACAGACATCAGAATGGAGTTCAGGTACCTATTATTTTGGGTAATTCAGTTGAGGTATGTCCTAATGTCTTAGCCATGGATGACGCAGAGAAGGAGTTAGCCTTGTATCCTTTTTCATCTTTTGCTTGGAGGAATAGTTTTGATCCACATGGACATTTAGAGGAGACGGTCGGTAGAAGATTTAGACATGAGCACCAGATTGAAGATTTTATGATGAATCTCCTAGACGATCTCGAAGTGAAACGAAAAATGCATTCTAGATTGCCTTTGGATTTCATCAGGAAATGTAAGATTTACAGAGTGGCCGACCAAGCTCAGGACAACGGCAGGCACATCCAATCTTCATATGATAGAGAAAGCAAAACAATAAGTTTGAATTGGAATGAGCCCGAGGCCGTGGATTTAGATGATTTGATGGCACCAGTCTTGTCTTGTACTCGCAGATGGGTAGACGTTCAGCATCAGAAGTTGAGAGAACAAGGCATAGCCATGTCTTTTACTTTGGAAGAGAAACCAACCGAAGGTGGAGCCAGTGTTAGTGAAGGCAATCCTAATCCTAGGAATTCAGGTGAAGGTAACCTTCGATGTGCCAGTGAGGGCAATCTCCATTCGAGAGGTTCGAAGAGAAAGGAAAGATCAGAAAAGAAAGAGTCTTCCAAGAAAAAGCAAGGTGCTAACAAAGATCAGACACCAGGTACTTCTTCCAGACCAGAGGATAGAACAGTTCGAGTGGAAGAGTCCATGGAATCAATGGTACAGAATGATAGACAGGAGGAAGGACAGGCACAGCATGTTTCATCCGATGGATCTCTCCAAGACTATGATTTAGATAATGATAATGAAGTAACATCTCCTCCCAGACAAGAAGAAATAGTACATAAAGAAATTCAAGTTCAAGAGACAAGATCAAATATCCCAGATTGGTTGAAGGAAAGATTGACTAAGGTGATCGTAATTGAGGACGAGGACAGTGCAATTGATTTAGAGAGCCTCGTGGGACGTTCACATATGACAACAGAGAAGAAGAAGGCTACAAAGATGTCCAAGATGATTCGAGATGAGACTGGATCTCGAAAACTACAGATAGCTACACCGGCAGCAGACAAATATGAGGGTGAGATCCTAGCAGAAGACTACCATATACAGACTATTGAGTTAGGACCATCCACAGCAGAGCAGACTTTAGATGATGCCACCGACACATTTGAGGCATTGAAGGACAAGTTTAGAGAAGAAGTAGAAAAGAATAGAAAGCTTGAGAAAGAGGTTGGCGCATGGAGGACATATTTCAGTCACATCAATGACCTTTGGGACGTCAGGATCCAGTTAGATCACCATTGCAGGCATTGCCCCTTCAATCAATCAATGAAGCAGAAAGATTCAGGAACCTGGTCCAGCGTACATGTAGTTGGATGGATAGATCTCACACGGTGGCCATTGAGTTTGTTACAAGGATGTCGAAGATCACCCATCAGGCTATCCAAGTTCTTGAGATTATTCACAGATTGATGGCAACAGTAGCTGCATTTGCCCATACCAAGGACGTTGTCATCCCTGTCTTGAAAGTTATAAGACACACATCCAGAAGAATTTTAGCACAAGAGAGGATCTTAGAAGGTGATTCTCACAGTTTGTTTCAGTGGTCAACCTTACTCCATGTAAAGAGTGTTCTCTTCGAGGACATCAGTGTTAGATGTGGTCAAGTTGAGGAGGTGATCAATCCGATCCAGGACAGAGTATTTGAGGTACTTCGTACCATTCTTGGCAGAAGGATCGAGGTCGAGACAGATGTGGATTTACAAGAATTTGAGGATAGAATCAAGATCATCTTTCGCAAGGACGCAGATGTTACAGATGAGCAGTATGATCAGATGTATGCCACCATGCTCCTGATTGATAGAACAAAGGAACTTGAACCTACTTGGGACACGGCTCTTCTAGATGCATTTGATCAGGTTATCCACTTAGAAGAGAGTATCAAGAATCTTCCCGAGATTCCAAACACAGAAATCGAAGGAATCGTGACAAAATTCATTGCATATGCTAAGAAAGAGAATTGGAAAGGGAATAAGATTCTAGATGAAAGGTTGTTACAGATGACATGACATCTTATTTCTCATTGGTTGATACCTCCTAGTTTTTTGTGCCAAATTTAATATTTGGCTATGTATTTAATATTGTTCAGGAAAAAGGAGGTCATTTGTAACAAACCCTAATTAGGGTTTAGGTGTCATGATCTTGTCCATTGATTTATTTTCAATCTGGACCTTTCATTATAATTGGGGATGCTATTTATCCCCCCATTTTCATTTCAATAGTGAATAGTGAATAAGTGTGAGAGATAATAGTTGATGTAATAGAGAGATTAGAGTTAGAAGCAATTTTTATTTTGTAGCAAGATTGAGTCTTGAAGAGAGATATTCAAGCAATTGTTGTATATGATGACTTGGAAATCAATAAAATATTGAAGTTATGGTGTTTTGTTGCAAATTTCTTAAGTTATCTTCATGGTTGTTGGATGTACTTGAATCACGCTCAATCAAAGTAGTTTGTTAATTTGAAAGACTAAGTGTGAGATTTGATATTTGGTAGGATTCGCTATCCAAACCACTAGCTTCTTGCTGATTGTAGGAACGCCTTGCGTGGTCGACTGGAAAACATTTTGAGTCCTTAACCTTCAAGCATTGTCGCATCTAGGATATGTACCTTCATAATAGTGTCCTTGGTCTTTGATGCATTGAACACCATTATTACCTTAGAAGATCGCACTAATTTCAATTGAGTTGTTATCTTATGGCAAAATTGAAGTTGGTTGAGTCTTGCCAAATCTCATTCATGCTAAGTCGTTCATAGGGCTAGGCTAGATTAGACTTCCTTAAACCCTGTCCTTTTGCCATTTTTTGAAAATTAGTAAAAATCTTCGAGCCTTTGGAATCCGTAAGACGCCTTGGAGGAAACAGCAAATCACATCATACCACTAAAAAAGCTTGTCCACACGTGGAGACCCCACTAAAAGAACCTTGGAGTCCATCTAACTGATCCTTTTTGCAGATCTTCAGCAGTTAGAGACTATTTTCTCAAGAGAGGATAAGATGCCTGTCGGTATTTTATTCTGTGTATGATTGTGTACAAAATACACGTCAACACAACATAACATAATGATTATTCCCGGCAACAAAGGCTCCTACTCTACTCCGTGGTCCCCCGGATGGTCATCCAGTCAATTGCTCGTTCTCTCTAAAAAATAGGAGACTTCCCTAAAAAGTAGGAATTGTCGTGTAAATGCTCAAAATGGCTCACAGAGCCCCTGCAAAGCTCTATGCTCCTCAGAAAGAGTCCCCTAGCCATCTAGTTGACCTACGGGAACTCGAGTGATAGTTCAACCCTCTGCTCATCTCCTGTCACCTAGAAATGGGACATCACAGTACTCCCTTCTCGGAGATTGCTTGTTATCAAGCAATCTGCACTTGCACACTGAGCACCAATCCCTGGATCCCATATTGATCTAAGAAACATTGCTTCACCCAACCGCTACGCTACTCTAATATAAACATCTATATACCCAAAGTGAAGCAACTCATCAAGGATCCATTGAAGGAATGCACCACACATGTCGATACTAGGATCCCAAATCATTGTACTATCATATCTATCCATCATGTCAATACTCATTATGCTACTGCTATGAATCTAGAGATCACCTGACCAGCTGAGAACTTCACTCAATTGAAGCCACAAGTACCACCAACCATCAATGCTGATATGAACCCATCAATGAGCCAATTTCCAACAAGGAAAGTGTGATGGAAACCTCTCCAAAACCTCTTATCTGTGGCTGCAAATTGTCCAATTTCCCCAAAACTTAGTATGTCTTCGTTGGAGGATACCAAGTAAATATTTTGTTTAGCCATGCACCAAATGAAGTCCCTTACATGCTAATCTTCATAGCCCACTGTCAAATCTAAGAAAACTAAGTCACCGATCAATAAGTACATCGCTGCCCTATCATATGAAAGAGGTGACAAGTCCACAGATGAATAGTAGATGTTTTCATTTTGCAACATGGACAAACCCTTAGTGGCTGATCCACTATGAATGCCACCCAATAACTCATCAACTTCACACCTAGCCATCCCTACTTGAATGTTCTCAATGCAAAGTTTCAAATTTGACTCATTAGATGAAAAAGAATCGTTGACCAAACTCAGAAAATCAGACTGATGCTTATACCCCTTCACTATATCTTTGCTCACCTCTTCTTCCCTTGGAAGAAATAAAGACCTAATGGATGATTCTCTTTGTTTCCTTGCATCATCTAGCTGACTGCGACGTTCTTTGACTCTTTGGAGGTGTTGTCTTGCATGGGCAGAAAGCATCTTTCCTTGGGTAGCTCTATGTAACCAATCTTCATTCAACTTTTGGCAATGTTTTATATCAACTACCCCAAAGTACACAAAATCAGACTTATGATGGATTGTATTATTCACATCATCATAACCCATGCTTGCACCATGTGTACCCTCAAATATAGAATGCAAATCATTGTTCTCTTCTTGACCAAAGGCTGCCATATCTTGAGGAAGAGAAGTTATGTCACAGCTATTACAAACTTCAGAATTAAGGTCATACCTTGGTGTCAAATCTTCAATTGATACAAGCACCTTTTCCTTGTAAACTTCATGCCCAACCTTAATATCTTGAATGCCAATGCTAGAGGTCTCTTCTTTACTGATTAACCCATGTGTCAAATCTGCAGACTCATGAAAATGAGGAAAAGAATCTCTGCTGTCCAAATTCAGAACTTGGGACTTCTTTCCCCTACTATCTTCGGATTCACTACACACCATTTAATTTCGATTTTTCTCATGGTCCTCCCAATTGAGAAGAGGAGGTAGAGTGTCAAATGAATCCAAAATTTCACTATCCATATCAACCTCATGTTCTTCATCAATTGCTGATTCAAAATCAGTCTTTGAGCAATCTGAATACTCATCAAACCTCTCATGAATATCCTCACTACAAGGTCCATGTGATGACAAAGAACTATTGATCAAACTCAGAAAATCAGAACCGTGTTCAACAATAATCTCTCCATGGGCTGTCATACCTTGTATATTGCTTGAAGTTACAAACTCTTTCTTCACATCTTCCACCATGAATGATGGGACAACGTTGTGACCAACCAAAGAGGCACCAATTGGATCTATGCCTTCATCGATCAGGATCTCTAGTTCACCCACCAAAATGCTCTTGCATTCCTTGCCACTAGGGTGAAGAGGAAGTGAGGTAATGCTATGCTCAAGTAATGGATCATTACAATAATTCATACCTTCATGTGGCTGATTACCAAGAAGCAATTCTTCATTTAATCACTGGACATCTTCAACATGCTTTCCTTCAAGGGTGGTTCTAGAACTTTGTTCTCCTATAGAATCCACTTGTGAGACTTCTTGCAAAGATGGGGAAGCCTCATGTGAGTCACTCCTCAATGCTATCAATTTGTCCTCATAACCCGAATCTGCCTGTTTATCAAATTATTCATATAGATTTTTGCAAACCTCACTTGTAGCCTTCATATCTTCTACTTTTTCTTTCAGCTGCTATGAGCTTGTGCATACCAAATCATCATCCTCACCTGGTATACCCATAAATTGTGTGAAGGAAAGGAGGCCACGTATCTTCTTAAGAAGGGAGCAATACTGATGGTAGCAGCTCAAAATTGCATCATTTGTTACCATGGAATGAGGTTTATTAATTGTCCTTGTAGATGGAGATGAAACCTTCGAGTACCCAAATTTCCTTGAATGTGAATCATCAAAATGTTGCAATTCTCGATTGTTTTGTTGTTGTGTTTCTCTTAACCTTGCAGGATCCTTCGATTTTTTCTCCCAGCTAGGTACTTTTTCCTTCACTGATGTAGCAGGAAGGAAAGTAGGTAATAATCTTCCATCCTTAATTCTGGCCATTAATGTAATTGGCAATTGAAGCAATTCGCTTCTACCCTCAGGCTGGCAAAATCAAAGCTCTGATACCACTGTAAGATTCCCTTTCTACCTGTTGTGACGTTTTCACACATCGCCCCATTGCAAATGGGGACCCATGTTTTTTTTGCTTTTTAGGGTTTGTTTTCTAGGTCTTTTAGGGTTTTGTCAGTTGGCCTTTGCATTTTTGAGTGTTGTCGGGGAGATCATGGATAGCAGGTCCTGCTTGAGTGAAGTCCTGATCCTGAAAATTGGCTAAGTCTGGAATGTCCTGGTCCTGAAATTTGGCTAAGTCTGAAAGTCCTGATCCTGAATTTGACTAAGTCTGGAAACTGCAAAACCTCCAAAAACTAGATTTTGCAATATAACTCCTGGAGGTCTGAAACCACTCTCAAACATCCTGAAAGTATATATGGAATATAACTTAAAGTACACTTATACTTAAATGTTATATTCCATGAAAATTATCCTGATAGAGAGTTCAAAAAGTCAAATTTCGCTCCTGTCCTTCACTGAGGATCCAGAGCGAATTTCGCTTCTGTCCCTCTCCAAGGGACCAAGGCAAAGTGCTCCTGTCCCTCACCAAGGGTCCAGGGCGAAAAAGCTTATTTGGGCCATTCCTGGCCTTGTTTGGTCAAATTGAGACATCAAAAGCATGGTGAAGGACGAAATGAACGTGATAGAGCATCCAGACTTGATCAAAGACAATGAAATGATGGAGTTTTTGTCTACAAAGGTAAAAGCGCTCCTGTCCCTCACTGAAGGACCAGGGTGAAATACACATTAGCTAGCCTTCCTCTCCAAATTGGGGCGAGTCCATGTCAAGAGCGAGATTGGAGTGATATTTAAAATGCCTCAAGGAAGAATGGAGTTGCAAAGACCGCAAAATTCAACGAAAATGGGCTAGGGCGCTCCTGTCCCTCACCAAGGGACCAGGGCGAAAATGCTTTAAGGCAAGCTCCTTCCAAAGATCACATGAATTAAACTCAAAATTCCAAATAAAAAGCCATTTTGGACGCCAGAGGTGAGGTTTTGAACGTGAAAATAAGAAATGCAAGGCCAAAAATGAAAGGGCGCTACTGTCCCTCTCCAAGGAACCAGAGCGATGTTTTTTTGATGTCCATTATTTTCCCATGCCTAGGCGCCAATGTCATCCAAATCGCATTAAATGCCAATTTCGCTAAAACATTGAAATATTCTAATTAAATTGACATTTAATAAAAGCGCATAGCATTTAATAATTAATTTTGAGCCTTTAAAAAATCGAAATTTCTAATTATAAAGGCATTTAAAATTAATTATTATTAATTTAAAATTAAAAGATAGAGCGCTTGAGGTATCATTTTAATATTTTGTCAAGTCGGCCTTCTTCTTTTATTAATTTTTGTTTATTTTGGGTCCTATTTTTGCAAGGTCGGCCTCAGGGGTAAGTGGAAGGTGAGCGCTCTATATATTGGGGGTGTTGTTTCACAATTCAAAACATTCAATCATCCTTTCAAGTACGAAATTGGAGAGCAATTTGAGGAGCGAAATCCAGAGAAGTCGAGCGAATTTCTACTAAGTGTGGAGAAGCTAGTGGAGGGCGAAATTCATCTCGAAGGCTATTGGAGAGGCGTATTTCTTGCTAGTTTGGAGGATAATTTCCAGATTTTTGAAGACATTTGAAGGCGAATTTCCAGATCTTGAAGAAGCTAGTGGAAGGTGGAGTTCTTTTCCAAGCTAAAGGAGGTGCATTTTATCCGAGGGAGAGCTTTGATCTACACTTTGCCTAGCAAAATTCATCTATTTTTACATCATTTCTTAGAGTTAATTCTCAAGAGGAGGTATGGCAAAATCATCTTGACACCCTTATTCAAGGTTTGATTTCTTAGACATTTTTTGGAAAAATCCAAGTATTACATGGTTAATTAGGAAATGATAACTCAAGATTTATCATGAAGTTTCCTAATTAAAATCTTGAATCTTCCTTTTAAAAGTTTAATTTTTAGATTTCAAGATATATTACTAATTTTGAAATGTTGTGTAGGTATCAAGATGGCGACTCCAAAGCCCGGAGGATCTACAAGTCGGCAGGTTCTCATCAAGGACGATCAAGCAAGGACAAGGACGACCTTCTTCAATCCAGCCTAGCATCGACAAGAGCGACCTTCTCCAGTCTAGCATCAACAAGGATGGCTTTCTTCGATCAAGCAAGGATAAGGGCGACTTCTTCTAATCCAGCATTTCAAGGCGAGGTACATCATCATCCTGCAAGTCAAGGACACAAGAAGTCAGAGCAAGGGTTCGTTGAAGAAGCATATAGTTCCAGATGAGTTAATTAAAGCTAGCTTCTCAACAGCATCAAATTGAATATCTACCAAGCTACAAGTGTCAGACGAGTTGGCATCCTAGTCATCACTCCTCTGGCCGGATTGGTCCACCTCAACAATGTCCAGATTCAATGTACCTAACTCATAGAAGGTGGCACAAACTTCGATGTACCTACCCCGGCTATCCATTGGTTGATTTTTCCAAAGAGGACATGTGTCCAAGCAGTACAATTTTATCATTGGTCGAGCATTAAATGTTATGTAATGGTTGTAACAAACCCTAATTAGGGTTTTCATTGTAAAATCTTGGCCATTGATCTCGAATTGATCTAAGCCATCGAATTGTATTGAGGGCACTATATAAGCCCTGGCATTTCAGTTTGTAAAGGCAATAGTTAGAATAGTTGGAAGCAGTTAGAAGACAGATAGAGTGTAGTTAGAAGGTGATTAGAATAGCAATTAGAGTAGAGTAGAGAGAGAAGGCAAAGATTGTTGCCAAGATGTTGTTGTAAGAGACTTGTAACTTCATTGAAGAAATGGTGAAATTTATGGGTTGATTCGACAATTTGCATGGTCTTTATACTTCTCATATTTGATTTCATGTTATTAGATAAATGGAAGAAATGTGCTTGATTGATGGTGGAATTCGTATATCCATACTACTAGCAGTTTGTTGATTGCAGACTTGCCTTGCGTAGTCAACTGGAATCATTCAGCTTAAGCTTAACTTCAATTATCGCTTCTTCATTGATATGCATCAACCTGATGGTGTCTATGCCTGCAGTGATGATTTGAACATCATAAAGCTTTCCTTCAAAGATCGCACTAGCCTTGTGGAGATGGTCCAGCGATGTCAAAACAAGACTTAGTTAGAATTTCATCGAAGATCAATCATTGCTCCTACATTCCTTAGTATTAGGATTAGATCCTCTCCTCGCCCTCGTCTTTTTTCCTTTTTTCAAATCAAAGCTAGTAAGAGCCTGTGTTCCAGCAATATTCAAAGCAGATCAGACGTTCAATCATCAAATGTAAGTCCCCCTTGTGATTCCAGCAAATCACATCATACCACAAAGAGCTTATCCACACGTAGAGACCTTACATACAAGAACCTTGAAGTCATCCCGATTGATCCTTTTCGCGACATCTTCAGCATTCGGAGGCTTTACTCAAGAGAGGATAAGGTACCTTTAGGTATTTTATTCTGTGTTTGATAGTGTACAAAATACACGTCAACACTACCCTGAGCCAAAATTTTCTGATTTTGGTTTTTTTTCTTGTCTGATTTCCTTTGACCAGCAGAAGAGAGTGTTTGGATTTGATTTGTATTTTGAGTTTTATGATGCCAAACAATAATACAATGCTTGAAATGGAAAATAAAAACAACAATGACACTTTTTTGGACTTTACTACTATAAAATAATAAACTGATCAGGAAATCAGAATTCTGATTTTTATTGCAGCAAACACCAATAACAAGAAATGGACAATTTATAACATCCAGAGTCACAATGGGCATACCAAGAGTCCAACGCTAATCTTGAGGTGTACTTTTATTTGACTAAATGGATGAATAATGCAATGTAGGAGCTTCTAGAGGGTTTCAATTGCTCCAAAGTGATTTATTCTTATCAACTACAATTATCTTAAACTTTTATTGCTGAAATAGGTAAATCTGGAACAAATCCCAAAAAGCTGTCAGGCAAGATCTCTGAATTTTTACTAATTCTCCCATTGATTTGCTCATATCAGCAATCTGTGTTGTGATAATCTTGAGAAGGACATTTATTTGCTTATTCCTGCTGCTAACAATGAATTTCTAATCAATTTCAAACCCTGATCATTGCTGATTTATTTATTTGGCATCCCAGGAGTCTCCAAAGTGTACGGCCTGCCTGGGCTGATTTACAATTTAATTCATCAATTTTCACCACCAATCTGTGCTTCCACAACATTAATAATAATTACGATAACCTGATCTGCTAATATTAGTCAACAAACAACACCAAAAATGACCCAAATTGCTTCCTGTAAGTTGAATTGGTCACCAAATAATATCATGTAGCCAGATTGGAGGAACGTCCAACCTATTTCTAAGTTCACCAAATAATATCATGTAGCCAGATTGGAGGAACGTCCAACCTATTTCCTTAGAAGTTTTCGTTCTTGAGAATGAATCCTACTGCAACTCTCAACCAGAGCTCTGCTTCAGACTTACCCATGAAGAAAAATGATCAAGAATGATGAAAAATGACCTCCAAATGCCTTTTAAAAGGCTCCAAACCCTAGGTCGTGATTTTTAGGGTTTCTATGATTTCACTTTTTATTTTTAATAAAATACAAGTCTTCCTTTAAAAATTGACCCCTTAGGCATTATATTTTATTATTATAATGTTTTCCCCTTGTTATTACAACATTTTATGCCTCAAATGCCTAGGAAAAATGGGGCCAACTTTTTATAAATTATATTATTATAAAGTGATTATAATATCACTTTAATATAATTTATTTAAATCCATAACTTAGGTTAATTTTTCCTTATTTACTCATAAAATGCAATCCGGGACTTAGATCTAAATTCCGTTTGAAGCACTGTGGTCATTGATGCCACCTGAGTCATGCAGGCTAACTGGTTCCTCCTAAAAAATAGGGACTCGCCCTAAAAAATAGGAATCTCCCTCCAAACTCCGGAAACTGCTCAAAAGTCTCTTTCTCTATTCCGTGGTCCCTCGAATGGTCATCCAGTCATCTGCTAGTTCTCCCTAAAAATTAGGAGACTTCCCTAAAAAGTAGGAACTGTCGTGTAAATGCTCAAAATGGCTCACAGAGCCCCTGCAAAGCTCTATGCTCTTCAGAAAGAGTCCCCTAACCATCTGGTTGACCTACGGGAACTCGAGTGATAGGTCGACCCTTTACTCATCTCCTGTCTCCTAGAAAGGGGACATTACAAAATCAGAAGTTGATTAGTGTGATTTTCATGTGGTTAGATTCTTACTTTTCTTTGGACATAGAGCATAGCTGGGCACAAACCTTATGAAGGAAAAATCTAGAAGTAAAGACAATTAGAAAATAAGAAAAATTAGAAACGACAAAAAAAGTGTGCAAGACAACAAATCCTATCACTTGCAAGAGACAAAGTGTTTGTTAATTTTGAGGTCAAACCTAAACTTTGCTGCCACAGAAGAGACAAGTTTGGAATTCCTCTTAGCTAGCCCCCCAAGTATTTGGGAAATTCATGTGAAGAAGGGATGCAAGGTAAGGTGTCGTGGATTTTTTGAGGTGGCATGGAAATTAACTAAGGTGACTTAGCTTGTGTAAATCCATAATAAAAATGAGCGTATGAATATGAAGAGTTAATTGATTCATATTGGGTGGAGTTTTATAGTATTTTGGTGGCATCTAAGGCAGGAAGGCAAAGTGCATCCTCTGTGCAAGGGTTGATGTGAACTAAGGAAAGTCATGGTCTTGGTAAGGCATCTTTCTGTTGGGTGAGGCGAGTTAAGGAGAATTTGAGACATGAGAATAATCTTTGGCTGGAGCAAATGACTAACCTGTTGAGATATGACTCTACTTCATATGCAGCTGCCACATTACACTTTTGTGCATAAATATAATTATATATGTATGTAATTTTGTATCTTCTGGAGGGTGAATGTTCATATCTGATCAATTCTAAGAACTTTGTCAGTTGTAGTATGCAATTGTGAGTTAAAATCTTCTGCTACAGCTATCTGGTTTAACATTTGACTTATGTGCAAACTTTAAGTATATTTCCAGTTGTTTGAAAGACTTTTTTGAGGTCAGTATATTAATAATTACAAATTATTCCTTATATTTCTCTGTAAGATCCCTGGAGAAGTCTTGCCCAAAATTTCACTTTTCCTATTGAGTGATTTGGTCAAACAATTTGCTTATTCTTTTAGCAGCGTTTTATGACGCCACTAGCTTCAAATCTGTTTTTATTTTATTTTATTGTTTCGTGTTACATTCAGAAGTTTTACTTGCAGGACTGAGTATTCATTCAACGACAAAGAAGTAAAACTGAAAGAGCATGAACTTCTGAGATAAAACCAGAAGAGAACATTTATTTTGCATTATACTCATAAATAAATTACAATGAGCATATATAAACTTCTGACCTCAATTCTGGAAAGTAATCTTTAGTTGATTCTTATCTTCTATCGCTTATTCACCCCAGTGGATGAACATACAGCTCTCAGAAATATTATCAGCAGACATACTTCATATGTAAGAATTAGAAAATGGATTGTTGTGCCCTGAAATGGTAAGCAATATCTGAAATATGTAGAATATGGTCCAGTCTCAGACCCCACATCCACGCTGTGTAGTCTCACACTCTTGGGTAAGTAGGGTGGAACAATATCTCAAATGAATTCATGCATGCACAGCACTATGATCAGCTTAAATTATTCACTTCCATTAAGACACAAAGCAAAATGGCAAACATGAACCATTTAATAGACTCCAAACAGCTAGCAAGGAGAGGCTTTCTTCAAACTGATTTGCATATGGGATGGAATACCACACTGAGCAATCTTCTCACGCTTGGCCAAGATAATAGGCAATCAACATAATCCAAAATCCCACGTCAACTAGCAAATACTGGACACGTTTTTTCTAGAAAGCTCCATGCATGAGAAAGACCAATGAATTCTACATCTGGAAGAGCCACACAAGAAGCTGCACCAATATGAAGGAAGGGCCTTACACTAGGAGAATAGGAATCGCACCAGCAAGAATATTTTAAGGTGCAAAAGCTGGACTAAGAGCACATGCAAGGAATAGGAACTCAGCAATAGAAGCCCACGATAGCAAGAGACAACTAGCATCTCCACAATACTAGAAATCACACCTCTATTTTCTTCAAAGTCCCTCAACTTGTAGGAATAAATTTATACCATAGCTATTCACATTGACGCCAAAACAATATTCCACAACCAGCAAGTAATATAATCGCCAATACGGGAGGTGCGTCCAGAGTATGACATCCAACATAACCTTTTTGAGCCGCGATTCCTCTACCAGTAGTTGCACCAAGAATATAGAGTGATTGCAGAAAAAATTCCACAAACTATGCAGAGCCACAATATTCACGGCCTCACCATTTTCACGCCCAAGCAAAATATTTCATTCATAACTTTGGAAACTTTATTTCCTTAACCAAATAGAAAGAATATATTTCTCAATAAACTTGCAGCCAAAGAAATATAAATTTTCTTGTCTTAAGAGCTATAGTCCACGCCAATATACGAAGCTCTCACTTTTCACTAAACACCTCATTAATAAAATTACCTCTTTAATTTAAATCGATACATAGCAAAAACTTAGAAATATCGGCTTTATTTATCTTTCTCATATGCCCAATTAACTGTAGCTGCTTATGCTTCATGAATCGATTTATGATTTATCAACCAAAACAATACATCTTCACAGAGACAAATATAGCTTACCCAGTGAACACAAAATTATTAATAATCTATAGCAACTGCAAATTTGTCTCAAAATGAAACTGCACCAAATTTGAAATAACTTATCTGTATAAAACCTCTTAATCCTAATTTCCTAAATGAATCTACTCCAAAATTCAATTGGGTTTCGGTCCAATTCCAAAGAAACTGAGTGTTTACGTCCTCAGATTTCTTGAACTGAAAGCCACAAGCTCTCCAATCCTCCAAGAGGAATTAACAAAACCAAGCATATGGCAAATAAGCTCTCAAATCTCCTTATAAAGCCCTCCTGGAATTTTCAGGAATAAATATTATAAAAATCACTTTTTAATAATAAACTTCTCAAAGTGATTTTATAATATTTAATTGCATTAAATTAATTATATAATGCCATCTTTATGATTTAATTTATTAAGAGAACTTTATAATAATTAACTTATTCCCTTATAATTTCTTAACAAGGAAAAAAAATATGCCAGATGTCCCTGCTGGAGAATCACTCAAAAAAGGGGACATTACATTCTGGAATTAATGTCAATATTCAACAAGATTGTAATCTGAATTTAATAGTATAAGTTGGTCTGTCATTCAGAAATTCTGCAATTCCAGATTGTGATTGAATGAATGCATGTGAATGTCAAATGAATCTTATCACACATAAACTTGCCAGTGAAATTGAATACCTATTCTGTAACTGTATAAACCTGCAAACAAGCTATCAAGCACAGAAACACGCAAACTGTTTGACAATTTACCAGCAGCAGGGGAGTTGGAAAAAGGGGAAAAAAAAATTAAATTAACAGCAACAGGGATGACATCTTACAAATGCTCCTCCTGAAACCAAATTAAGCCTCAAAACTCACAAATCTCAAAGTAGTACAACTTGGATTCACCAAAATGTGCAGAGTAAAAGACATGTGGATTCAAACTTCCATGGGTGTCAACAGAAGCAGGCTGCCATATAGGTTCTTCCCAAGGCACAAACATCAAATTAAAAACATCCTTGATTCAAAATGCCAAAAAATCTGCGACTCCAAGACAACTGCAAGTTAAGAACTACAGAATCAGAAACTAATAAATAAGCCTCACTGACCATGCTCAAAAGTATGGATGCAAATCTAAAATTGTCTTCATTTTGACAACCTCTGGGAATTACAATACAGAAAACAAACTTTCACAAATCTGCAAATCATAGATTTTAATTAGACATAAAACCTGCCAAAATCACGCATGCCAAAGGCAAACATGCAAATCTGAATGTGTTGATATATCCAAATCACCCACAAATCCTAGGACCAAGGATTCTAAATGATGGAATATCACAAATTTGCAACCAGCTGATCCAAACACAATGAATCTGCAACAAGCAAATTCAAACATCAAAAAGGGCTAGAGGGCTGTTAGGAGATACGAGCCACCAAATGACAAACTCCAAAACCTCCACCAAGTACGTACATCCAATAGCTCAAGGTCAAAACCACCATGTTTCTCTCACCAATTGATTGATCATGGATTCTTCTATAGATTTTTCCATGTCCCTTACATGAAGAAAGTAATCATTTCGTTTTGCATTTTTTTGTTTTTAATCTCTTGTAGGCAATGTCAAAATGTCACATTAGTTCAGGAAAATGTTTGAGCATACAGCTCAGCAGGGCATGCAAAGAGAATTCCTAACTGGAAATGGTCATCCCTGAGATATCCGCAGGGTCCCCTATGTTTTAGGGGTGTTTGGAGACATTTCTTGTGCATCACCATCCCAGAAACTTGGTATGATGTGTTTTATCTCTTTTTCCTTCTACTGGATAAAATAAAGGTCTAGCCAACATATCTGAAAACCAATTAATCAAGTACTCAAGAAAAGGTAAATCCTCTAAGCATCAATTTAAAGCAAAGAATATGCTCTGAACAATGAAAAATATCTGCAAAATCTGGAAAATATAATCATTCACTATGCTCATATTAGATATCCAAAGAACCAGAAGACCATAAAATTTTAAGATTTAATAATTGCATACTTTATAATGGAAATGCAATATAAGAACTTAAGGTTAATGCAAACCATCGCATAGAGGAGATCTGAAACCAATAACAAGTCCAACCTACCAAAGAGAGAACTCCATGAGGTCGCAGGAACTGTAGCCATGCAATTTAGGCTCAAGTAAAATGACATAATAAAAATGATTGTCACCAAAGCATAGGTTGGTAGTGCCAAAGCCCAATATCTGTTAAAAGTAAAGTTAGTAAAGTTAATAAAAATAATCCCACTATGTAAAATGGAAAGTTACAATTATATCAACTGTAGAACATAACATTCTAAAGAGTTCTCCCTCTTAAAAAAGCATCCTCTAATTAAACACAAGAATTACAACAGACAGATATCATTAAACTAATTTGCAATGCAATTTGTTACTGAAATAAGATAATAAAATCACAAAAATAACTGATACTATGGATTGTTGTGGGACAAAACCACATGAAAGAAAATGGGTATATGCTATTTAGCACTTTTTGGAATATTAAAAATAAAAGAAAGCATCCTCTAATTAACCACAATAATTGCAACAGACAGATATCATAAAACTAATTTGCAATGCAATTTGTTATTGAAATAAAATTAAAAAATCACAAAAATAATTGATACTATGGATTGTTGTAGGAAAAAACCACATGAAAGAAAATGCGTATATGCCATAGTTCTAGGACTCGCCAAGACTCGCGAGTCCTGAGCCGAGCGACCCTAGCCGAGTCTTAGGGGCTTGGGACTCTCCAGGAACTCGCTCTAGGCAAGACTCGCTAGAAACTGGTATTTTGCCGAGTCCTACCAAGTTTTTGCTGAGTCTTGCCAAGTCTGAGTCTCGTATTTATGGTATATGCTATAAAGCACGTTTTGGAATATTAGAAATCAAAGAAAGCACTAACTTGAATTGTCCTTCCATTTCGTTATATCCATAAATTATTCACAAATCAGGTATAAATATTTGGCAAAAGGATTAATAACCCTTTCCATGCTGCTTGAAATTTACACACTACGAAAGAATTTGTACGCATGTGAAAGTAAGCAAATGCAATCAACAAAAAGACCATTTCCATCCAAGATCTAAATTATAAATAGCACTTGCACCAAAAGGAGGTGCAATGGTTACACCGATAGTAAAATATACTCTGAATAATATAGTGGAGAGCAAAAAAATCGTAGAAAAGTAAAAATCGCCTTTAATAGTAGTAATATTTATAGTATAAATGTATTGATTTTGAAATGTTCAAAAAAAAAGAATATGAATGAACGAATGCAAATTAATTTAAAATGGTAAGTTTTACAAAATGTTTTTGCAATCTATGAAAACAATTAACTTAAGAAATCGATTATACTGAATACATTTGTTGTTGACTGCTGAGATATGTTCTTTACAACTGTTACAAGTCAGAAGACATACAAAATTTTGTATTATCGACTTCAACAATTATAAATTTGACAATAGTTTTATACTTGAATTTATAAATATTTTATTAAAGAATTGATACGACATCCAAAATTGATAAGATGTCTTATTCTAAGTAATGACAATTCTCTTTTTCTTCACAATATTAAAAAAAAAATAACTTAAGAAATAAACTACAGTACATTTTTTTCCCCCAAAAAATTTATCCTTATTATCACAATATATTATAATAGTATTTTGAAATATTTGTATGTATTGTAAAAACATTTTGAACAATTTAGTTTTTAAATTAATTTGCATTCATTCGTATTTAGATTTTTATATTTTAAAATCAATTCGTTTATATTACAAATAATTATCACTGATAAATGCAATTTTTACATTTTGTGATTTGTGTCCCAAATATATTATTCACGATATACTTTACTATTGGTGTAACCATTGCACCTCCAACCATCTTGGAGATAAAATTTGTTGCAGTGTGGCAAGACATGTTTAACAAACAAAATGCAATTGCCAACTTTTCACTATGGTGACAGAGAGAAAGTTCTTTTTCCTCTTCCACATCATCAAGTAAATGTCTAGAATCTAGAAAATATCCAGCTTCCTTCATTTCCCAAGGCAATTTTTCCAACTTTGCATTGATCTCCTATATTTATGGATGTGATCTATCTCCTACACAAAAAGCCTAAGTTACCGGTACTTCACATTTTCCCCCCAAATCCGGATGCAGTACGTATCAGATTCGGATTCGCCCTGGAATCCCTGTGGATTCGGACAGGGTACCGATTTTTTCCTCTTGAAACGTATCCGATATTTGACTCACGAATCCCGACGCATCAGGTGTAGACGTGGCGATTCCATACGGTTTTTTTGATGAATCCGCATCATTCGCAAATTTCGAGGGTTTTTTTCACGGGTCGAATATGTCGTTTAACCTTTTAAACCCTAAAGCAAAGCCAAAAATAAAAAATTGCGAAACCATTCCACGCCATGCATAGTGAAAAAGGAAAACCGAAAAATCGCGAAACCATTAACAAGCGACAGCACAGAGGTTTGAGGAGGCGCGACAACGGGAGGCGCGCGACAGCACAGAGGTGAGAGGAGGCGCGCAGACACAGAGGAGGCGCGCGACCACGACGGGAGGCGCCACGGTAGGAGGGCGACGGCAGGAGGGCTTCGGCATCCTCCATTTTTTCCCACAGGTTTGATATTAATTTTTTTATTATAGTTTGTTATAGTTTGTTAAATTTTATTATAGTTAAAAAAATTTATTAGTTTGTTAAATTTTATTATAGTTTGTTAACTTTGTTTAATAGTTTGCTAATTAAATTGTTTGTTAAATGAAAACAAACAATCTAATAAAAATATAATTTTTCATTTTCAAATAATAAAACTATTTTCAATTTTGCTAGTTAATTATTATTATTATTATAAATATGAAAATATATTTGAAAATGAAAAATTATATTTTTATTAGATTGTTTGTTTTCATTTAACAAACAATTTACAAACTATTAAATAAACTATAATAATTTTCTTTTAAAACTATTCATATTTAAAATAATAATAATTTAATAATAGGTATATTTTTAAAAAACCTAATAACTTTCATAATTATAATAATTTCACTTTCATTTTAAATAAATTATTAAATTTAATTTTATATATTTAACATTTATAATCTATTGTTTAATATTAAATATTAATAAATTTTTTTTTAATTTGTTGTAGAAATCATAATGGCAACGACCACTAGCTCTACTCCTCAAAGCTGTACTCCTCAACGAACTTTCAAAACTGACCCAAATTCACCTTTATGGAAATATGTCAAAATAATAGACCAAGTAAAAGGTGGTGGAACATTTTTATGGATATGCAACTTCTATAGTGTGAAAAAAACTAGCTCCTACAGTCGTGTCAAAGCCCATTTTTGTGTCATTCCCCAACAAGGAATCAAACCATGTCTAGGAAAGGATGGAAATGGGATGTCACCTCAAGAAATAGCAGGATATATTAGAGAGCAAGAGGAAGCAGATGCAAGAGTTGGTCGTGCCTCAAACCATCCTTTGTTGATAGGAAGAGGGAGTAGATCAAAGAGGCCCCCTACTTCTCCATCTTATAGCGATTTTCTTGATATCGTGGTAGAGAGCCACCCATTCTTGGACCCAATTAGTGAAGAACCTGTTATTGTGAAGAGAAGCAGGGGACCATTAGAGAGAGCATTTAAGAATGATGCTAGAGAGATTGCAGATCAATCCGTTGGAAGATGTCTATATGCAAACGGTTTGTCATTTAATGTGGTACGATCACCATATTGGCAGGATATGTTGAGAAAGGTAAATGAGGCTCCACAAGGGTACACAGGGCCAGGTTATGAGAAGGTGTGTAGCACCTTACTAGCAAAGGAGGTAAAAAACATAGACAATGCATTGGCTCCCATTAGAAATTCATGGAAACAAACAGGGGTGTCCATCATTTCAGATGGATGGAAGGATACCAAAAATCGGCCATTAATTAATGTAATTGCAGTGTGCCCTAAAGGGGCAATGTTTCTGAAAGTTGTGGATTGTGAGGGACAGGTGAAGGATGCACAATTTATTGCTAACATCCTTATACAATGCATTCAGGATGTGGGACCTCAAAATGTTGTCCAAGTAATAACGGACAATGCAAAGAATTGTAGAGTTGTAGGTATGTTGATTGAGACACGGCTTGAACACATTTTTTGGACACCTTGTGCTGTCCACTCTCTCAACCTCATGCTACAAAAGATAGGCAGGAAAATACATTGGATCAAACAAATTTATGTTGAGGTTGAAGAGATCCAAATGTTCATCACAAACCATAACATGTCACAGGCCATTTTCAGATCATTTTCACAGTTGGAGTTGCTAAAGGTAATTGAAACGCTTCAATTTTTAAAATCTACATTTCACTTTGATGGTTACTTAATTTTTTTTTTTTATCATGTCTTCTTTGTATTCTAATTTTTATTTTTAATTTTTGAATAGGTTGCCGAGACTCGATTTGCATCCAACACAATCGTCTTGAGGCGAGTTGTGAAGGTGCGATAGCCACTTGCTAGCATGGTAATTAGTCAAAGTTGGTCCCTATGGAGGCAATCCAATACTGAAAGGGCAGCAAATGTAAAGCGCATGATCCTAGATGACACTTGGTGGGATCGAGTGGAATATCTTTTAAGTTTCACTGAGCCCTTATGAGTATGATCCGTTATACTGATATGGATCACCCATGTTTGGGAGAGGTATATGATGGCATTGACTCCATGATTGAGAAAATGAAAGCCATCATCAATGCAAAAGAGCAAGATCCTGAAGAAACTTTCTTCAAAGAGGTTCAATCAATTTGTGTTGAGCGGTGGAACAAAATGACCACCCCACTACATCTTCTTGCATTTGCATTGATTCCCAAATTTTATAGTGATGAAATGCTTGCTAAGCCATCAAGGGTACTACCATATAGAGATTCAGAAGTCAGTGAAGGGTGTAGGACAGCACTTACTAAACTCTTCCCAGATTCTGAAATGGAGGATTTAATGACAAGTGAGTTTGCTGATTTTGTAGCCTCCAATGGTCAAAGTGTTTCCGCTCTCCGTGACAAGTATAAAAAGGATTCTCATGCTTGGTGGTACCTCAATGGCCATACATCACCAAACCTTCAAACTCTTGCAATCAAAGTTTTATCGCAAGTAAGTTTCTTAATTTTTATTGCTCTCTAAATTTAGATTTTTTACTATTTTATAATTGTCACCCTCTCACTTTGTGTCAATTATTCAATAGGTTGCTAGTTCCTCTTCATCTGAGCGAAATTGGAGCACATACTCCTTTATCCACTCAGTGAAACGCAACCGACTGGCAGCAAGTAAGGCGGAAGAGCTCATTTATGTGCATTCAAACTTGCGCCTTCTTACTCATAAACAAAATGAGTATAAGGATGGGAGCACAAAGTTTTGGGATGTAGATCCAGAGCGAACTGATTTGGATTTTTCAGCTGCCACACAATCTTTACTTTCTGGGGAGTCTGATAGCCAATGTGCTGCTAGTGCAAGTGGCAGTGAGGCTGCATGTGGTTCCAGTACTCTACCTACATCATCTAATGTCAATGATGATGTTGATCTTGATCTTCCTAGTGACCCATATGATGCTATTGCTGATTATTAGTTGTGTTATTTTATTGTTGAACGGTTCAGCCAGTGAACAATGAATTCGATATCTATCATAACATTCAAAGTTTGACAAATGGATATTTCATATTAGATTAGACTTATAGTAAATTTGTAATTTTGTTATAGACTTATAGTTATATCAATATGAATCATATATGATAGTTCCAAGTTTTGTTTAGCATATGGATGATATGTGGGATTCTAAATTTAATTTTTGTTTCTACTTATTAGACTGTATATATGTATATATTTATGATTTTTATATTTTTTTGTACGGACGTACCCATACGTACCCAGCCCCCCCCTAAAAAAATTGTCGTACCAGCGTCGCGTACCCATGTACCCGTGCCCATGCCCGTACCCGTACCCGTACCGGCAACTTAGCAAAAAGCATGTGCTATTTTATGGCTTTCAATCCAACTACATCCAGGGATCCTTTCCAATTCCTCTAACTTTCATCAATCTTCTTATCATTTGAACCTCACCCCATCTACTCTCTTCTGCATAGATGTTTGAGAGAAGAACATAAGTTGCAACTTTTTTAGGATCCAAATAAAAAAGCAGCATCGTTGTAAATATTCCTAAGCCTATATTCATATGTGCTCTATAGGCACCAAGAAAACACATCCACATTTTGCATACATGTCTACCAGAGCATTTCCAACTATAATATTTGACTAAAATCCACAAACCATTACGCTTTGATGAATACCCACACCTTGTTCCAAAGCTCCCATTATGGCACATGTAGAAAGGATGCTGGAAAAGGTTGTGGAATTTGGCTTAACACCTGTCAATTGCATTTGCTTGAAAGTTTCTAAAGCCTTTTCAACAAATCCATTTTGTACATATATTGCAATCATTCTAGTCCATGAAACCACAGTTCTTTTAGGCATTATGTCCAAACAATTCAAATGCCTTAGTCTATGCTTCCAAATTTTGCATACATGTCAACCAAGGTACTTGCAACTACAACATTTGACAAAATTCTTCGATCCTTTATGCTTTGATGGATGTCCATGCCCTAATTCAAAGGTCCCAATTTGGCATAGGCATGGAGGATGGTTGCAAAGGTTCTGGAAGTTGGCATAGGCATGGAGGATAGTTGCAAAGGTTGTGGAATTTGGCTTTACACTTGCCAATTGCATTTTCTTGAAAGATTCTAAAACCATTTCAACAAATCCATGTAGTACATATCCTTCAATCATGGCATTCCATGAGACCACATTTCTTTGAAGTAATTTCTCAAATAGGTAGTGTGCTTTGTCCATGCTTCCACATTTGGCATACAAGTTAACCAAGGCAGTGGCAGCTACAACGTCTGACAAAATTCCTCTATCCTTATGCTTTGATGGATATCCATACCCTATTCCAAAGCTCCCATTTTGGCACAAGTAGGGTGGATGCTAGCAAAGGTTGTCGGATTTGTCTTTACAACTTCCAATTGCATTTTCTTGAAAGTTTCTAACGCCTTTTCAACAAATACAATTTGAGTATTTCCTGCAATCATTTAATCTCCCCTATTGGGCAATATATGAATTATGGGCCAATTAATGACTGGTTCTTACAATAGGCTTAGATATTTAAAAACAAGAATGAAAATATATATAATAATTGGTGTTGGTCAAACCACCGGCTGCCTTTGATTTATACAGTTAAGTTTATGCTGGAGTGAATTGCTATCAATGTGTATTTTAGGTGCACAATTACTTGCTGATCAAATAAGACCATATAGGTGTGCAATGAACTAAAAGTTAATGTTGCCGACGGCAATATGAATGGCTATTCTCTGATTTGGAATATATAATAAGCACAATTGGTTACTTCTATTCAGATGTGGGAATGATATTATACAAGATATAAAGTGTGGTGTCTGATGCGAATAATCTTGGACTTCATACGCACGATATTGGGCCTTCGGCCTGCCCTCCTTCAGTTCTTCTAAACTGAAATAAGGAATCATATATAACACAGTCCATCCTGTTGGAAATAATTATGTTTGCCTTCTTATATGATGTCTTTGGAATGATAACTCCCTTGGTAAGAGACACATCCCATGTCCTTTAATACTTATCTTTGTTTATAAAATTATTAATCGCACCTCTTGGGACATCATTAAGACTTGTATTCTTGACTTATGATGATCACAATTATCGATTCCTTATTAAGTTAATAATTATGGTAACCATTGTCAATAGTAATATCAATCAATGTCTATTCCTTCGACGCCAGCTGATGTTTACTCTTTATAATTTCTTCTTGTCATAACCGTAGTCTTAAGGATGCTTAATGGTAATCTGAATTGTCTATATTCTCAAACATACCTCATCTGGTAGTCGACTTCATACTACCCAAGACGTGGGTATCAATCAATTTCGCATGGCTCTAATTGGCTGTCAATATTATTCCTTAGCATTACTTGATATTCATTACTATTTGTTGAGTGATAGATGACCTTCAAGTTGCGACCTTCCTTTATTCACCATTCGACAATCTCCCTTGAAACGATATTACCCTTGTAGTTGCCATCATTAATATGGGTCGATATTAATAATGTATAGGACTTTGTATGCGAGCATAAGATGCCGTGGCTGAAGACAGTGACTATGTGTAGTCTTAATTCTATGACAATCATCCTTTTGCAGAGACATTGTGATGCTAGGCATTAATGTGCACAAGATTACTTAACTCTTAATTATTGTTCTTCCCCCATCGGCATGATTCACCATTGATATTACTGTTTACCATCCTTAATCGATGCTTTCTAGATTACATTGATATCCTTACTTTGACTTTCGTGTTCATGCTTGCCATCCGTGTCATTGTTGTAGTCAAGTGTATTAGTCTTCAAAATATTTATCCTTTGCATCAGTGACATTAAGAGCCTTTCTTCCTTATGTTTGCCAATAAATAAGTTTCAATCTTTAATTAAAACTTATTAAATTGTATATCTTGTAGTTCCTAAATTGGGGACATTACAGCCCTCCCCTCTTGAATTTGCTTGTCCTCAAGCAATCTTAAATTTTGTCATGAAGGTTCTTCACTTTGAAACCTTGTACTTAGATGGGTGAAGATTTGTAAGGATAACCTATAATTACATTATGAACCGCACATGCAAATATACATATATACATGTCCCATTATAAGGATTAAGCAACTACATCATACATAATACAAGCATGTTAGAGTTTGGGAAGAGATGGGATGGGATTGCTTGGGGCCGTTTCTACACTAAGCCCAAGGGAGGTTGCTTCCAACCCCCTCACTTAACTTGGAGGCTCCTACTCACTGTCCCATCAAGGCCTCATCTCCCTAAAAACACTCGCCATCTTTTGAAGTTGGGGGGAGAATGTAACCATGTTACGTGAATCTTCACTTGTAAGGACTCACTTCAAGGTCACTTATGAGCCCCTTGCAACCTCTCTACTGCATCTCAAGCCCACAACACAAGATGGGTTTTATACAATCAATCTTTATGCATTCCCTCTTGTAGGATCGGGGGGAAGATGTAAGGGGTTACTTGACTCCTCAATTGTAAGTACCCGCTTTTAGGTTACTTACGAGCCCCTTGTGACCCATCCCGTACTCTTCAAGCCTTCTCCCATAAAGAGGATTAGAGATAGTATTTAGCATGCATGTGAAAACACGAAGTATACATATGAATGCATGAAGACACCAAGCATACACAAAGTATAGACTTGTACAAACACGGAGCATACATTTGGATACCTTTATTGTTAGATTAGGATTAATGCATATTATCTTTAATATGTTAATATCAAATCATAACATAAGTCTGCTTAGAATTCTTAAGTATCCTCCTTTCCTCTCTTTTCGGATAGGAGGTACTGCAGCATTAGTTCCTCCATGAAGCTCCATCTCGAAGTCTCTTCTTCTTTTGATTGCAAGTTCTTAAGATCTCCCTCTTCATACCTTGCTTTCTTATCTATATTCTCCCTTGCTTCTTCGTCATTAGATGCTTCAATCATATGGACTTGACTTCCCTTTCCACATTGGTGTCTACGTTCCCATGGTTCATTGCACTTAAAGCACAAATTCCTCTTTCTTTGATCATCTCGTCGTTTTTGGCCATTTCCATCTTGGCATACATGTCCATGTTCCCATTTCTCATTAGAATAAAAGCATGTTTTTCCTTGGAATTCCTTCTTATGTCCCTCATCTTTATGAAGATTTTTGGTGTGTGTATTTGGTGTTAAAGTTTTGGACTTATCTTTGGATGGGTGATTATCAAATTTCATAGCCTTTAGGATTGCTTCCTCTAAGCTTGTGGGGTACATGGAACTTACTATATTGTGGGTTGATTCTTTTAATCCTTCCACATAGAGGTAAATGAGTCTTTCTTGAGAAATTTCCCACACCATGACAGCTAATTTTTGGAAATCAAAGGCAAACTCTTCTACTGACCCTTGTTGCCTTAGTTGAGCTAGTTCTTTGAAGTAACATTGTGGGTGCTTTTGATCGAATCTCTTGATGAGCTTTTGTGTAAACTCGGCGTAAGTGATTATGTGTTGATGGCCTTGGGTGATAAGACCATGGTGCCACCATTCGTGGGCTGTTCCTGTTATGTAGCACTACAAATTTGATTGCATTCTCCTCTATCATGGGACTAGTGATAGATAAGTATCTAGCTTTTGGACCCATGAACATGTTGTAAATTTTCTAGATCCGTCAAAGCAAGGAAGGGTTATTTTCTTATTCTATCTTTAAGATCCTTGTCAAATTGTCTTTTTCTTTTCATATTAGGGATGGCCTTCATTTTGCAATCACAATAATCTCTAAAAGACACATTCCCCTTTAATTTGTGGTCATGTCTAGAATAGACCGCAACTAAACTGGCTAAATAACACGAAAAGTCAATAACAAGAATTTTTTCAAAAATTACAAATCGTTGATCGTAATCAGGAGAATTAGCTGCGACTTTGGTTTTCCGAAAATTTTTGAAAAGTCAATAACATGAGTTTTATAACCCCATTTTGGAGCCAGTTTAGCCACGTCCGTCTAGAATATGCTTCTAGGATTGCATCATGTTGGTGTTTGTTTTATCATCTACCAAACATTAGAATAAGATACCCGAAGGTATTCTATCCTCTCCTGAAAAAATCACTACTGATTCCAAGGTCTATATGTGCGAACAAGCGACTTTAATGAAATAGCTACTTGGGTAGTGTATGCTGAAAATCTCAAGGGGGACTCACGTTTACAAGTGTCTTTCAAGCTTTTGATCTTAGATAGATTTATCGATTTTAGGCTCTTTGTTTTTTGTTTTTTTTTCGAGATTTAGACTTTCAAAAAGGGAAAAAGGGATAGGGTTCAAGAAAGCTGATCTAAACCTAGGAATTCTGGAGATGGTATTAACTGAGTGTTCTCGGGAAACCGCACTTTGCTTCGCCACAATGAGGACAACTACAAAAGCGGGTGAAATCTTCAACGGGTTGTGCTTATGATCGAAATGTTGGCATGCACAGGGGATAGGCTCACACTAACTTTGCATAGTGAAATGGAAATCATCCATTCACCAAAAGTATGAGTATACACCGTCAATTAACACTTATCAAATCCTTCATTCAATTCTAACAACATGAAAGCAAATCTAAATTAACTTTAACTAATATGTTGAGGAAATTGAAACCATGCTAATCACTCAAACAACAGAGATTACAAAGCCTTAAGAGAAAGCGCACATGCAATATATTATTTGAAAATATGACCTTCACGCAACAATATATCAAAAACCTCACACTCTCCAAATGAGAGGAGGTAGCCTTATATAGTTTTTCAGAAAATAATGAACGACCGAGATCAAACAGTGATCAAGGGCCCAAATTGAAAGTTATAAACCCTAATTAGGGTTTCCCAAGACTATCAGTTTGAAAGAATGAGAACATGACAAGTAGCACAGCTGCTATTGTCACTGAGGTGAGTGTCCAGTTTCCCCTTTTGCCGATTCAATGTATCTGGACACGATGAGCCTAACCTCTTCCATAGTGACACTTGGCAGGTTACTAATCTGGAAGTCGACGATGTCCACATCATCAGTACATGTGGCGAGGGTGCCTTCCCACTCAACTGCCTGGACAAGAAAGTTCTCGTCAATGAGGAGAAAACTTGCAATCCTTGAGAGATCGCCCTTATCAATCATCCCCAAGTCTTTGAAAAAGCTCGACTGAATTTTGGCTCTCAGGTTCTCTGCCTGCAGGTGTTTTTCTCATATACCCTCTTTCTTCCAGATCTCTGATGCTACACGAAACACCTTACTCAAAATCTCTCTGACACTTTCCTCCGTCTCAAAACACAGTTTCAGATTTCTTCAGGACTTCAATCCTGGTGACCAAAGCATAATACCAGTGTTAAAGCCATACCTATCCCCAACCTGTATGACACCTGCATCTACCAAGCTTCGTTTTGACAGACCTTGGATAACCCTCAATTGTGGAAGGATTTCATCTTGGATTTCTTCAACATCTTCCCAGTTTGCAGCTGAGTCCTGAATTCGGCTAACCAATGAAGAAGCCGACTCATGTGCTGATACCAAATTTTCTACAAGTATGTCAGCACGTGCCGAAGCATCTGAGATCCATTCCTTAGCTTGCATGAATGTGCCCTTCATGTCCTCGTAATCTTTCATTGACTCTTGCTGAAGAGGTTGCGGAGGGGTGACTGGTATCTCATGGTTAAGTGGCCTAGTTAAATGGAGAATGGATTTCCTCCACTGTTGATTCTCTTCCCCAACCTTCTTTCTTTTCTCCTTCTCCTTGGCTAGCCTTGCCTTGAGGGCGTTGCAAGAGTTGTCAAAGTATTGGACTTCTTGGTCCTGAGTAGGCTTACCCAAATCTACAATAGTAATCTTATAATCCTCTGGGGCAGTATTGTCCCGAGTTATACCTTCTTTCGGTATAACTATCTGAGCTGTCCTAAACCCTGCACTATCCCTCTGAATCAAAGAGAATTTTCTGGTTGGCTTAGGTGGCTTAATTACGACTGGTTCGTTCACCTTTTCCCAAAATGTTGTTGTATTCTCTTCAGAATGGGTTTCATTAGGAACCTTCGCCCTTATCCTTTCTCTCAACCAATCAGGAATGGTTGACTACTCCACAATGTTTTAATCAAATCCGTCATCTATCCCTCTTGGTCTAGTAACTATATTGTCAAGGAAAACTACTGGGGGCTCAGGTTCTTCAACTTCTCTGGCTGCATTAAAAACTTGTTCCTTGTCCAGGCTTTGGACAGCTTCTCTCATTATTTCTTCTATCGAAGGAGAAGGCACTCTCACTTCATTATTCCCCATATCTGTGTCCATCTCTTGCTCTTCAACTTCATTCAGGTCAGGCATAACAGATGCAGCACTCAGAATGGAATGACCTTCATTGGACTCACGTCTCTCCCCAACAACTTTCTTTCCCCTGGCCTTTCCAGAGCTTCCAATCAGTTCCTTTCTCTTCCAGGACCCAACACTTTCAGGATTCCAAGCATTGCCTGCAGAGATACAAGGGTTGGAGGATAGAGAGTCATCTATTCCCATTAAATCATAAGTCAGGGCAACAACTTTGGACTTCAGTTGTTTCGTCTTCTCAGATGTCCACCACTTGGAGTATTCGACCACTGTTCTCATAAGGTCTGCCAAATCTGACTTCTCTCCTTTTGACCAATCAACCAAGGCCACTGGCTCATTCCTCATCTTCTCAAAGCCCAGCTATTGAAGCTCGGGACTATCTTCTATTTGATCAGCAACTCTGAATACTTCCGTTGCTCTCACCATACTCAGGGGAATCCTTGACCAAAATGTCCTCCTGATTTTGAAACTATTGGCTGCATTAGCCCAATAATCTTCCAAATCAACTCTGTGCTCGAATGTCCTCCCTTCTACCTTTTTCATTTTATGGAATGGATCAAATTTCTTTCTTGCTTTGTATTGGTAGAAAGGGTACCAAGCCAGCTCTTTCTCTGCAGTGGCAGCGGCTTGTGATGACGGGCATGTCTCTAGTCCATTTCCAATCGTGAGAGAGGATGTTCCTGCCTTCTTCTTATCTCTTTGAACTGTCATATAGCCCTCTAGTTGCCTCACAACTTCTAGTAGCACAACTCGGTTGGTAGGATAGACTGGGAGCTTATAGGGAGATCCGAAAAAACCCTGAATTCTGATATAGGTGAATTTCGGGTATTGAATATACCAATACCCAAATCTGCTTATGAAGTCCATAGACTCTTGAGAGAGTCTCTGATGTAATCCACCTTGCAGTGTTCATGTGATGTGCATCAAAAATGTATCATTTACCCTCTTGAAATGAAACTTTTTTTCCATGTGTAGCTGGGGATAACAATCATAGACAGGAAATTGATTCTCTTTATTTCTCACTTCCCCTCTACAGGTGAGGCCTCTGTATCTATAGGTTTTAGCCAGAGAATAGAACAAGTATGAGCTCATGTAGAAGGTCCTATCCGCCTCCAAATTTCTTAGCTGGTTGTCCAAGTTATTGCTTATCATCTGAGCTCAGTCTATCATCTTGACTCTGCTCATTATTTCGTTTATGAAATAATACATCCAAGGCTCAAATGGAGCACCTTGACAATTACCCATTATTCTGTTCAACAGGACAATCATATTTCCAATATCCTCTTTAAAATATGCCCTTACCAAGCTCTTCCTCTATAGTTTGGAGGCACCCTTTCTTGGCTTGTCCAGCCAGGAATGATTGATGATAGCGTCGTACTCCTCCAAATGGTCTTGATACATTCGATCAGCCTCATCCTTGGTCACATATATAGCATTATGATATTCTGGAATTCTGAAAGCTTCCCTTATGGCCTTGTCACTGATATTGGCCAACACTCTTCCATCTGGTGCCACAATATCTCTACTGACAGGGTTGTAGTGCCTAGCGCACTCAGCTACCAACTTCGTGCACTGCATGGTAGGGAGAAAGCCAGCAGCATGCACAATACCACTCTTCATCATTTTTCGTGCGGTTACGGTAGGCACAAGGTTATCTAAGCCGAACATCCGCTTCTTGAACTCCCTAAGATTGATATGCCCGAGGATGGTATCACTGATATTCTTCCATTTTGAGTTCATTCTTGATTCAGGAGGAGCATCCTTGTCTACTTGGAACTTCATCGTGCTTGAAATTTGCAAATAAAGACGAAACATAAGTTAGAAACCAAAAATTTAACTTAAAATTTAGGATCTTGATGACTAAGTGGTTGATATTTCACTCTATTCTTGATACTTAGTCACAAAAAAGATGGAATTTTCACATATAAACTCCACACTTTTACGATTTTAATCCAAAACCAGGTTTTTATAATCTTGAAAACTTTCATCCCATTCAGTCCAACATGATCTTTCTTACTGAAAATTTGGATAAATCCACAAATCATCTCCAACGAATTTTGAAAACTCAGAGAATGTAATAAATCTGCACCTAACCAACTTCACCTTTGATGGGGAGAGAAGAAAAGACAAGAAGACAGAAAGATCTTTCGGAAAACTCAGAAAATTGAATGATCTGCCTCCTACTAGCTGGTTATACTCCAAAAATCTGCAGATACTTGATAAGCATGAGGTTGAAAAATTAAAACTCCTTCAAGAGTTCGCTCAATCTGAAGAGATCACCTTCCAATCTGAAAAATCTTCTTTGAAATAACCCTCAACCTGCAAAATAACTCTCAATATTACTCTTAACTTGCTCAGAAAGTTTGAACCTTATGTGTGAGGATGAAGAAGTGAAGAAGGTATTTGTAATGAAGTTTGCATTTGCAATTAGAAACACGCAGATCTTTTCCAATTCATGTTTCTAATTCGACTTCAGCCTTGAGAAAGTTTCCAATTTGATTTTGAGTTGCAATGTATTGGAGTTGAGGAAAAATCAACTCTACAGCTCCCAAAGATCACCTGCATGCAAACCTGTCACGGAAGGAGAGAAGTAAAAAGGCTATGGAGGCCAGAATTCAGAGATCCAAAAAAGAGGAGTCATATTGATTGTGCAATAAGAATGCAATTCAATAATTACAGTTGTTATGAAAATACAAAGAAAGAATCCTTATAAGAGGATACTCGAAACCCTAAAGAATTATAAGATTCCTAAGTTTAGCTTAAGCATAGAGTATAATAGACTAATAATTAAATAAATAATTATTAGCTAATAAAAGATAACTTTAACACCCCCCCTTAAGATGAACTTGGGGAGTAGCTAAAAAACAACTAAGGACTAAAAAAGCATGTAAAAAATGCATGAAAGCAACAATGGGTCCCGACAACTAGGCTTGATAAGGTACCCAAGTACAACAAAATCTCTGTAAAATGGAGAAAAAAGGAAAAAACCCTGTCGGAACAAAACTCCTCTCCAAGAAGAGATGAAAGCTCAAGTGAAGGACTAAGAAGCCTCCAAACAAGAGTGTTCCAGAAGATATGAACAAAAAGAAGAGAATGAAGAACACCACTGAAGCATGAAATAGCTGCAAACACTATCGAAGAGTAACTGCTGATCTGAAGAACCTCCACTGAAATAGAACATGACCAGGTAGAGAAGACTGTAATCTGCATGAGTGCCCTCAAATGACACTACTCGAATCAAATGGCAAACAAAGGCAAACAACTGAACTCGAAGATACAGATGGCATAAAACACCAAAGCCTGAAGAGCTGATCAATCGAACCAAGGAAGCATTAGAACCAACAGGACAAACCTCCCCATAATGCTGAAAAAGGAGAGGGACAAGTACACTGAAAAGAATGGCCAACAAGAACTGCATGACGAAGAACCAGGAACATCGAAGGTGCAGAGAAAGTAAAGAGTGTCATGGAAGTAACACTCACTTGACACACATCATGAGGCCAATGTCGTGGAAGAAACACTCACTTGACAAAGGTAGATGGCAAACAAAAGGCAAACATCAACCCCCCCATGGCACTTTATAAGTAGTGCATGTACAAAAAGGCACAAGATGTGCAAGATCCCAAGTATACAATGCATGATGACACTTTATCTCAATGCGTTTGCATAAATAAAATGCTACAATGATCAGAAGAGATAGAAGAATGGAAACAGAAGGAACAGCCAAAGACGAGACATCCTACTCAAAGAAAGAGATCCCAGGACCTGAAACATCCAAGATATTCACTAGAATGTTGAAAAGCAAAAAACTGAATAATATATACCTAGAGCAGAAACTGGAAAAAGAACTCATATGAATGGAAAGAAAACAGAACAAGTTTTCCAATGATATAAAGTTTTCGAAAAACAGAGCTCGAATGCTCAAGTTGTCTCCCGGAGTGCAAAAAAAAACCTCTAGCTTTGACAGAAAAAAACGCCATCAAAAAAGCAAAATCAAAAGTTCAAACCTCCAAATCTGGATAGAGCTCGGAAAGAGCTTTCTGACGATATAAGGTTTTTGAAAAAGCGCCTCCGTATGACCAAGTTACGACCAAAAGAAAAAACCCCTCTTTTAAGGCATAAAAATGGTTTTAAAAAAAAAAAAAAAATTGACGAAAAATTTTCTGACGCGTTTGTAGGTACAGCCGTATGGATTTTTGTGCCTCGAAAAATGTGCCAATAAAAATTCATGTCCCAAATGCCCTTGTCACCGAAATATGTCGAATTATAGATCAAAATTCGTGGAATCGGTCTCCTGAATCCAACCGTGAGGTCTTTTGGCACCAAAATGTACCAAAAAATTAGCTACCCCTAGAAATGGAAAAAAAAACTGCACAAACCCCCGAATACACAGATCTGAAGAACAAGGCCCAAAATCTCTCATGAAGAGAACAGGGGCATGCAGATCTAGAGCTCTAATACCATATTGGAGTTGAGGAAAAATCAACTCTACAACTCCCAAAGATCACCTGCATGCAAACCTGTCATAGAAAGAGAGAAGCAAAAAAGCTATGGAGGCCAGAATTCAGAGATCCAGAAAAGAGGAGTCATATTGATTGTGCAACAAGACTGCAATTCAATAATTACAGTTGTTATGAAAATACAAAGAGAGAATCCTTATAAGAGGATACTCGAAACCCTAAAGGAGAAAACCCTAAAGAATTATAAGATTCCTAAGTTTAGCTTAAGCATAGAGTATAATAGACTAATAATTAAATAAATAATTATTAGCTAATAAAAGATAACTCTAACGCAATGTCATCTTCTTTAAGTCCGAATTCTTCACTTCACAACTTTCTAATTTGTTTTTCCACTTCATATTCGAACTAGACTCGTAGATTGGCATCTTCCAAAAAGTTTCTAATTTGGAACTCAGTCCAAAATTGCCTCAATCTGCAAGTATCCTCTTTCTAATTTTGATTCATGGTTCGAATCTCTCACAAACTCAGGTTTCTATTTTGATTTTCCAGCTCATATTCAAACCTGATCTTCAAATATCTCTTTTTAAAACTTTCTAATTTGGAACTTAGTTCGAATTTCATGAAGATTTGGATGGCATCACCAAGGAATATTTGAACTTGCCGTTGACTTTGCTTGACCTCCAAGTGTAGGGCGGACTTTCTAGCTCATGGATCTAACTTGTTGCAATGTTGGGCGAACTTCCATCATCATACTTTTCAAGGCGGACTTTTGAAGTACCACCAAGGGCGGAGTTTAAGTGTTGCTTTGAAACCATCTTCTAGGCGGAGTTTGGAGAGATGGGCATCTTCCTTCATCACCTTAGGCGGACTTTTGAGAGGCTTGCACACAATTCACCATCATCTCATACGGCGGACCTTTTCTTGTTTGCAAGAACGACCAAGGCGAACTTTGTAGACTTGGCATCATGGACGGACTTTCTTTACTTATAAATCATCTTGCATGTCCAAGTAGGGCGGAGTTCTTCTTACACTTCATATGCCTTCCTCTTAGGGCGGACTTTTCAGGCATCTCTATCATCATGCTTGGGGTGGACTTCATTTAGATTGTGCACTTCAAAATTCCTTCATAGGGCGGACTTTATGCTCTTAACTTCAGCGCGGACTTTTAGAAGACCATCTCAGGGCGGACTTTTGAGTGACTTGTGCTCCAATGCTAAGGCGAACTTTTGAAAGACCACCACTTGGGCGGACTTTTGAGCTGATTCAAGAAGGCGAACTTTTCCTTTCCCTTAGACTTGCTTTGGGGTCCACTTACTACTTACCAATCCCCTAGGATGGACTTTGAGACTTTGAGCACCTTTCACTTCATAGGGCGGAATTTAAGTCTTAGGCTCCACTACTTTGCTTGGAGGGGGGACTTTTGTGGTTCCTACTTCATGGCGAACTTTGATTTGTTCATGATCATAGGTGGAGTTTAGAAGAGATCACCAAGTAGGGTGGAGTTTAGACACATGCTTCAAGGGCGGACTTTCATAGACATCCATTCATCATCACCTTGAGCAGAGTTTGGAGAGACTACCTCCAAGGGTGGACTTTGAAGACTTCACCAAGTAGGGCGGACTTTTAGACTACCTCCAAGTAGGGCGGACTTTGAGTGATATCTCCAAGGTGGACTTTTAGCTTTCTGCATAGGGCGGAGTTTCTCATGTTCTCTTCACAAGGCAAACTTTGAAGATATCTCCATCATCATGCTTGGGCGGACTTTTCATCCCCTGCCATAACACTCACCATCAATCATTGATTAGCCAGACTTATAAAATATTTGGAATGCTTCAAAATTTCACAATTTCTTAAATTTTAACCAGATTGACTTGAAATTTGAAATCCATACTCAAGCAAACCATCTAAAGCATCATGACCCCTAAAATATAGGAACTTATCTTTTTAGGTCAAAACTTGGAAATTCTAGATCGCGATCGAACCAGGTTACCAGTGCAAACCCTAGGTCTCCACTTCGAAAAAGCAAAAAGCAGGCATCCCTAAAAAATAGGAAAAACTTTCTAAAAATAGCCATACCACGGATTAGGCTAAAACTACCAAAAACAAAACTTCCTAAAAAATAGGAAAAAGCAAAAAAGCAAACTTTCTAAAAATAGAAAGTTGTTCAAATTCGTTCAAATCAAGTGCGTTCTTCATCCTTTGGCCTTTCTAGGTACTTTGACGGTATCCGGACTCTGTTATCAC
Organism: Cryptomeria japonica; assembly: GCF_030272615.1. Taxonomy (NCBI): domain Eukaryota; kingdom Viridiplantae; phylum Streptophyta; class Pinopsida; order Cupressales; family Cupressaceae; genus Cryptomeria; species Cryptomeria japonica. The sequence continues at coordinate 525,471,449 of NC_081411.1, forward strand.
TTAGCTTGCAAAAAATGACTTTCAATCCTTAGGATACGAACCGTTCAAAACTTGACAGAACTGAGCAGAAACCGAAGCGGAAGGTCACGAGCACTAACAAAAAACCCTAGAAAGAAGAAAGGGAGAGGGTCCCATCTTCAATGGGGCGATGTGTGAAAAAGGTCACAACACATCAACATTATCCATAGGTCGGGTGTTTGCTTCTCCTTCTTTCCCTTAGTCCTCTCTAGGTAGGAAAGAGGGTCTTGTTGGCCTAGGGTTGGACCTTCTTGGCGAGATGTTATCATTATGACTCTCACAATGGTTGGAAAGTATGTCCCTCCCATTGGCTTGGTTGGATCTAGAATGGTTATTACTTATGTTTTGCAGGGCTTGGAGGAGGAGTTGGTTCGTTTTTTCATTTTGTTCTATGAGGGTTTGGGTGGTTTTGGCGGTTTGCTCTAAGAAGGCTCTCAAATCATTGCTCAGTTGTTCACTCATCTTGTTACCCCTTCTTTGCATTAATTTATATTCCACAAGATGGCACGAAAGTTGCTCTGATACCACTTGTAATGTCCCCTATCAGGCAATAGATGAATTATGGGATAATTAATGACTGGTTCTTACAAAAAGCTTAGATATTTAAAAATAAGAATGCAAATTTATATAATAATTGGTGTTGCCCAAACCACCGGTTGCCTTTGATTTATATAGTTAAGTTTATGCTGGAGTGAATTGCTATCAATGTGTATTAGGTGCACAATTACTTGCTAATCAAATAACACCATATAGGTGTGCAATGAACTAAAAGTCAATGTTGTCGATGGCAATATGAATGGCTATTCTCTGATTTGGAATATATAATAAGCACAATTGGTTATTGCTATTCAGATCTGAGAATGATATTATACAAGATATACAATGTGGTTGTAATGTCCCTACTTTGAAATATAATTTAATAACAAATAATAATATTATTAAAATACAAAAGAATAAACACAAAAATTAAAATTAAAATATAAAAGAATATAATTAAATATAACTAAAATTTGATTAAAGTTAATGAAAGGTCAAAAGGCATGAAATGATAAGTTGCGACTCCCTCAAACATGAGATATAAAAGGGAGAAGAGAAACTCATTTGAAGGGGGGTGGGGGATTTGAAAAATAAGAAGCGCAGATCTGATTATGAAAGGCTATGTCCCTTTCAAAGGGCAGAAATAATGAAGAGTTGCACTCTTTCAAAAGGTGCTAATGGTGAAAGGGTGTGTCTCTTGCCAAAGGGCATGCATGATGAAGAGGTGTGACCTCTCCCTCACATTGAGAGATATAAAGGAAAGGAAACAAAGCATCCAATAACATCACCATGGATTGATAAGATCAGAACTGTTATTAAGTTACAGGCAGCAACATCTTTGTTCTTGGTGGTATGCATGGGGATGAGCTGAGAATGTATGCTTAATTTATGAAACCTGATAATGTTTTTATGCTGAATTAATAGTAATATTAATATAGACTGCAATATGTATGATAGTCATACTTAATTTCATATATATATTCATAATATATAAGAAATTACTATACTTATAGTCTAAATCATGTTACTATTGTCAATATTTAAGAAGATGGGAATGTGATGTTCCAAAGAGGGGCAGTCTAAATCCAAGCAATAGGTTAGGTCCCAAGATAGGGTGTGGATCAGCGACCCATAAGCCTTGAGGGTATAGACCCAAGATAGGTAGGGGCTTAGATCTGTAAACTTTGAGGGAACCTATTGTATTTGGTCTCTAAGCGCTTTGGTAACATACATAAATCCTTCTCCCTTAAAACTGAAGTAGTAGCAGGATTTGATATTTACATTAAAAACTATGAATAGTGAAAATAATCATCTAATGAGGAAATTAAATAAGAAGTTGTTAATAACTAATTGAAGAATATCAATCAATTTTAGTATATTGAAATAGATCAAGTAGGGGACATTACAAATGGTATCAGAGCTATGATCTTGCCATCCTATAGGGTAAAGATGAATCAATGAACTATTCTAGTTAATAAGAAGAAATCTAACAATACGTGTATTCACGTGTATGCTCCGTGTTTGCATATATCCATGTGTATGCTTCGTGTTTTTTATTCATATTGGTGGATGACTTAGCTTGAGAAAATTAAAATTTACATTGCTTGAGGACAAGCAAATTTGGGAAGGGCGGACTGTAATGTCCCTACTTTGAAATATAATTTAATAACAAATAATAATATTATTAAAATACAAAAGAATAAACACAAAAATTAAAATTAAAATATAAAAGAATATAATTAAATATAATTAAAATTTGATTAAAGTTAATGAAAGGTCAAAAGGCATGAAATGATAAGTTGTGACTCCCTCAAACATGAGATATAAAAGGGAGAAGAGAAACTCATTTGAAGGGGGGGGATTGGGAAAATAAGAAGCGCAGATCTGATTATGAAAGGTTATGTCCCTTTCAAAGGGCAGAAATAATGAAAAGTTGCACTCTTTCAAAAGGTGCTAATGGTGAAAGGGTGTGTCTCTTGCCAAAGGGCATGCATGATGAAGAGGTGTGACCTCTCCCTCACATTGAGAGATATAAAGGAAAGGAAACAAAGCATCCAATAACATCACCATGGATTGATAAGATCAGAACTGTTATTAAGTTACAGGCAGTAACATCTTTGCTCTTGGTGGTATGCATGGGGATGAGCTGAGAATGTATGCTTAATTTATGAAACCTGATTTATTAAATCAGCATAAAAACATAATCAGGTTTCATAAATTAAGCATACATTCTCAGCTCATCCCCATGCATACCACCAAGAACAAAGATGTTGCTGCCTGTAACTTAATAACAGTTCTGATCTTATCAATCCATGGTGATGTTATTGGATGCTTTGTTTCCTTTCCTTTATATCTCTCAATGTGAGGGAGAGGTCACACCTCTTCATCATGCATGCCCTTTGGCAAGAGACACAACCTTTCACCATTAGCACCTTTTGAAAGAGTGCAACTATTCATTATTTCTGCCCTTTGAAAGGGACATAACCTTTCATAATCAGATCTGCGCTTCTAATTTTTCAAATCCTCCCCCCTTCAAATGAGTTTCTCTTCTCCCTTTTATATCTCATGTTTGAGGGAGTCACAACTTATCATTTCATGCCTTTTGACCTTTCATTAACTTTAATCAAATTTTAATTATATTTAATTATATTCTTTTATATTTTAATTTTAATTTCTGTGTTTATTCTTTTGTATTTTAATAATATTATTATTTGTTATTAAATTATATTTCAAAGTAGGGGCATTCCAGTGGTGTTTGATGTGAATAATCCTGGGCTTCGTACACAAGATATTGGGCCCTCGGCCTGCCCTCCTTCAATTCTTCTAAACTGAAATAAGGAATCATATATAACACAGTCCATCCTATTGGAAATAATTATGTTTGCCTTCTTATATGATGTCTTTGGAATGATAACTCCCTTGGTAAGAGACACATCCTATGTCCTTTAATACTTATCTTTCTTTATACAATTATTAATCACACCTCTTGGGACATCTTTAAGACTTGTATTCTTGACTTATGATGATCACAATTATCAATTCCTTATTAAGTTAATAATTATGGTAACAGTTGTCAATAGTAATATCAATCGATGTCTATTCCTTCGATGCCAACTGATGATTACTCTTTATAATTTCTTCCTGTCATAACTGTAGTCTTAAAGATGCTTAATGGTAATCTAAATCGTCTATATTCTCAAACACACCTCCTCATCTGGTAGTCTACTTCATACTACCCAAGACGTGGGTATCAATCAATTCGCATGGCCCTAATTGGCTGCTAATATTATTCCTTACCATTACTTGATATTCATTACTGTTTGTTGAGTGATAGATGACCTTCAGGTTGCAACCTTTATTCACTATTCGACAATCTCCCTTGAACCGATATACCCTTGTAGTTGTCGTCATTAATATGGGTCGATATTAATAATGTATTAGACTTCGTATGGGAGCATAAGATGGCATGGCTGCAGACGGTGACTGTTTGTAGTCTTAATTCTATGACAATTGCCCTTTTGCAGAGACATTGTGATGCTAGACATTAATGTGCACAAGATTACTTAACTCCTGATTATTGTTCTTCCCCCATCGGCATTATTCACCATTGATATTGCTGTTTACTATCCTTAGACAATGCTTTCTAGATTACATTAATATCCTTACTTTGACTTCTGTGTTCATGCTTGCCATCCATGTCATTGTTTGTAGTCAAGTGTATTAGTCTTCAAAGTATTTATCCTTTGCATTAGTGACATTAAGAGCCTTTCTTCCTTATGTTTGCCAATAAATAAGTTTCAATCTTTAATTAAAACTTATTAAATCGTATATCTTTTAGTTCCTAAATTGGGGACATTACAAATCATGGCATTCCATGAGATCACACTTCACATGCTTTGTATATGCTTCCACATTTTGCATACATGTCTACCAAGGCAGTTGCAAGTACATCTAACAATATTTCTCTATCCTTTATGCTTTGATGGATATCCATACTGTTGTTGTGCCTTGCACACACTCCCCGTCGTTGACAAGAACCCCCTTTTGCTTGTTTGCCTCATCAAGGCCCTAAGTAGGATTTTGATAGGTTGGTAGAGTAAGAAGTAGGAGAGAGAATAGGATCCCAAGGTACAACGGGACTTGAGAAGCGATGTTCGGGCCATGATTTCAGATTTTGCAAAGTCCAAAACAGAGCAAAGAGGGTCACTGAAGCATGTTTAGACTAGGGCATCAAAACTCTAAGTGTTCATAGGAGGTCAAGTTGAGGTTAAGCATTCCAAGAGCAGTGCGTTGCATTTCAAAATGAAAACATATTGCCTCTGTCAAATCGCCGATTGCACCCCCAAATTTTCCCCAAAAAAGGTGATTCGTGTCAAAGGCAAAAATAAACGCAGCCTATAGGTTTTGTTAAAAGGCTCAAAATCTTTCGCCTTAGCTTCAATCACCGAGAGCACCGTTAGGGAGGCAACCTTGAAAAATTGGGGCAAAGTTTAAAGTCAAAAACCAGATCAAAGAGGGGAAGTGTCGTGCTAGAAGACCAAGAGCAAAGTCCGGATGTTTTAAGGGTTAAAGTTCAAGCATGTTTTTTACCGCCCCTCATTCACTAAAAGCATGATGAAGGGGATTTGCAGATGAAATCCGTCCTCCATTTGCCGAGTTAAGACCAAGTGAATTCGAGGCTCGATCAAAGTGGGCTCGGACAAATAAAGTTTGTGGCATTTGCAAAGCCACAGGGGCATTGGCCAAGAGAAAACGTATTCCAATAATCAAGCCGTTTCAGCCAAAAACATCTGCTATAAAAGAATAACCTCAATCATTCCCAGGTATGTGTTTATTACCAAATTCCTTGCAAATGACAAGTTTCATGTTCATGTTGTATCTAAGATACTAGGGTTAATTAGATTGGCACCAAAGATTTGCATATTTTTAAAGTTTCAAAATCTAAACCCTAGGTCGCCCAAACACTACCGAGCTAAAACTAAAACCTTGCAAACACCCAGTTGGCAATAATTTTGGGGTCTATAACCCGAATGGAAAAAAAAAAAATCACCCATTGGTAAAACAAGTCTGAAGCTACAAAATCAACAAACAAACAAACTTGCAAAACTGTGCCAAAACTGAGATTTTCGTCCCTCCAAATCTGGAAACCTTGAACAACAAATTGCAACGATTTTTCAAATTTCACCAATATGTTGTTAAATGTTATTTTACCTATGATTTTATTGCTAACGCCGTTGTTGGGCACCGCTGATCCCATTTTCGCATTTAAGACCACCTCGTAATTCATGTCCCAGTGTGTAGGGTAGATGCCTCCCAAAGTGGTTGAGTCCTCTAAGGCACCTGAAGCACCAAGAACCTCCCAAACGTCTAAGACTAAGAGCCCCTACATGTTGGAGAAAATGAAATATGAATATCAGGGATTATTGTGAGACTCCAAAGTTCAAAGCCAATGGAAGAATGTGGGGGATACAGATTTTGGGCATATTGATATCCAGCAATTTAGAGACAGAGTGTATGCTGCAAACACCCAATGGAAGGCAAAGAGAATGGTGGAGAGTGAAATTGCACAAGCTATTGGATTCTCACAGGCCATCCAGAATTATGAGCTCATTGTAGAAAGCTTCAAACACTACAAGCTTGATGACAAGGTGGTGTTTGTGAACGAGACAATGATGGCAAATTTCACTCCTAAGGCCACTGGAGAGGCTTTCAACATCTCAGTGCATGAGGAAGCAATTGTACTAACAATGGAGGAGGCTCAAGCCCTATATAATCAGAATCCCACTAAGGGCAAAAGCAAAATGAATGACAACTGGTTTAAAGAAAAGAGACCCCACAACACCAGGATTCTTAAGGTGTACAAGAGTAAGTTCAATAAGAAATACAAGGACATTGTCACCCTGCTCAGCCGCGTCATGGGATTGCCCCACTCCAATCTGTTTGAGTGGATGTTTTATTATGCAGAAGAGGTCTTTGTAGGGAAAATCAAGTTTGATTGGGCTCAAATCGTTAGTGATCAAATTCATACATAGCTAACACAACTTGTAGAAAAGAGGCACTTCACCATGTCCTCTTATGTGGTGCATATGTTTGCAAGGCATCCCAGGTTGATGGGATTAATTTTCCTACGTGACATTGGAAATGGGCCTAACCAGATAAAAGTAGACGACTACTACCCTCAGGTTCATTTCTACAAAATAAGTCAGAGGGAGAAAAACAATATAGCGTATGCAGTAGGTCAATATGATCTTGTGAACGATGCCTTCGCCATGCAGGAGGGACTGCAGCAAAGGCTAGCCAAGCAGGTAATCACACTAGTATGGGACTTGGTTTATTCAGTTCCCCTGATTCTCTTATTTGAGAATCTCAGGTTTTGAGGGATCTCCCTAACGACTCCCCAGGTATCCTACTAATAAGATGGTGCTCCTAGAGGTCGCAAGGCAAGTGCATGCGGCTAGGCAAATCCCCAAGGACAAGAAAGTTTCAGGAGTCTCCTTCCCCATGGCAATAGGGGGCAATGACGTATACTTCAAAACCCCTGCACAAGCTGAGCAATCAATTGAAGAATTGGCCTCATATTGCTTACAAGAACATTCCTGCAGAAAAAGCTTTGATTCTACATGATTGGGACATAAAGCTTATGGCCGCCACTATAAGCATAGGATGAACATAGAGGATTACTGGGCTAGCTACGCTGATGATTTTGAGGTCCGTAGGAGGGAATACTCTAGGCTCAATTTGCATCAAATCAAAACTTATGAGTATGCCCAAGTCCTAGACCAACTAGTTAACTATGGAAACTGCGTGCAGTACCAGGCTTATGATGTTGTGAAGGATCACTCACCTGCTTCAATCAACTGGTCTCAAGATCCAATCACCAATTTAGAAAATCATAATGGAAGGTCCCAAGAAACATACAGATGCCTGGATAAATCGGCATATTGAAGAACTAACTCGTGATGGGGTGCAGTTCACTTACAACCTGATGGGAGATCTTGAGTCTCACTCATCAGGAGAGGTTGAGGCATCAAGTGCTACAAAAGAGGAAGGAGAAAAGAAACCTGAAAAGAAAAGGAAAATGGCAAAGGCCAGTAAGGGGTCAAGGGTGTCAAAAAGGTCCAAAAAGAACAAAAGCCAGTCAACTGAGGCTCATGCTCGAAAGAAGTTAACAGTAAGGAGACCATCTACTGCCACTTTACCAGAAGCTATCAATGCAGCAGAGGATTTGTCCCTGAAACAGCAGACTAGAAAGAGCCTATCGTGCAAGAACAAAAGGTGCAGCTCATTGATCTAGATGGGTCCAAGAATCATATTGAAGAAGGGGAAATCCGGTCTGATAAAGGATATAACAAGGAGGATGCCGAACAGGAAGAGCAAGAAAAAGAAGGTGATAGGGAGAATGAGAAAGCGGCTGAAAAGAGTGAGGGTAAAGATAAGGATAGAGAGGGTGACAAGGACGAAGACCTCCCTAGCAATGAAGGACAGTCGGAGGTTGAGATCCCCCAACAGTTGCTAAGTGAGGTTGGAGAAAACTTAGCCAAAGGAAAAGAACAAGATCAACCTTTATCCCTGACTGATCAACCAAGGATAGAAAATGAATCAACTGCAGCTTCAGTAGTGTAGAGCAAGGAGGTAGTTGTCACTTCAGGACAATCTGTCCCTCCTACATGGTTGCTGGCCTGAGCCAAAAAGAAACCACCGTAAGGCCGCCTATAAGTCTCGAAGACCTATTCTCCTGAATAGGGGAACCTCTGGTTAAAGAAAAAAAGAAGCCAAGGATCTATTCCAAGGTGACCAAGGATGCTCAAAAGAACCGGACAATACACATTGCTGCTCCACTCGAGGGCAAGTCCATCGAGGAAGTCACACTGACCAATTATAATGTTGTGCCAATCCCGATGGGAAAGGCAACTAAAAGGCAGGAGGTGGAAGAATTCAAAGAGTCTGTGGATACAATACTAAGCCAACTGGAAAGGATGACTGTGGAGAGAGAAATGTATAAGGCTCACGCAGAGTTGGCTGAAAATTATATAGACCATTAGTTGAAACCGCTGCAACATGCAAATGAGACCTATGCCCCTCCTGTAGCATTGGCGCAGAAAACAACTACTGAATTTGATGGTGTGCAAGACACAGCCAAGGCAACCAAGGAATGGATTGAAGATCTAACATGGATGGGAGATCAGATACTAGAGGAGGTGACTTGCATCAAGTTGGGCGCAAAGTAGGCCTGCCAGAGGGTGTAGTCCGTTAGGGATGAAGTTGAGGGATTTTGGAGATCAGTTGATACTCTGCTTTCTGTCATCAGGGCATTATTTTGGACCCATCCCCGAATTCCCACAGTGCAGCAGATCCTCGGGCCTCATGATTTCAACACCTTTGAAAATTGGTGTCAGATTTTGGGAGTGAAGAGCGACATAGTGGACCTCATCGAGGGATGGGAAGAATGTGAAACAACCCTGCTTAGTGTTGGGACTGATTGTAGAGAGCTCCTACAAAATTTGATTAGTGAGTGGAAACCTGAGATAGAGTGTGACGAGATGAAAATAAGCTGGAAAGACTAGCTGAAAAATGATGGAACTCCATATACCAAGAATGATATAGAGTTCGCCAATAAGCTGTGCGGGGCAATACGGGATTTTGAGACCAACAAAATTGACTGGTATGAGCAAATAAGAAGGATAAACAATCACTGTGTAGACATTATCTTTTGGATGAATAACCCACCTCTTCCTCCTCTTCAAGAGATATGTGTCATCTGCTTAAGATTCCAAGAGTACGTTCAGGCAGCGCAAGCTGCAGGCCGGGATATTTGGAAAAAGTACTTGAATGGTGAAAGTGAGTTTTTATTATACAAAGGGGAAATATCTACTTTGGGATGATAAAAAGTGCAGTCCCCAAAGTTATTTCTCCCCACCTACCAACGTACATTTTCATTTTTTGAGCTTTGTGATGTGTACCTTTTTGGGACAGCTTTATGGCTGATGGTTGTTAAGTTAGCTGGAAGGTAAGTTCCATATTTACTAGGCATTGGTAGACATATTGTATGGATGAATCTAGGCCACTTGTTTAGTTATATCTTGGCCACTCATCCAAATTTTGAAAGTCTATATAAAGGGGACTAGTTCTCTCCTATTTTGTAAGAAGTTGAATTGTTGCTGAAACTCTGCCAAAATTTATACAAAATTGATGGAAAGCAAATTTGTGTCTATTTTCTTGTGAGTGCATGGTTCCCCTTCTTCCAAATTTTAAATTTTTGTAATGCATTTTGTTTACAAACAGTTTATTTGGGTTGATATTTGATGGGAATTTTATGTTCATACCATTAAGGATTAGCTAATTGTTAATCCCCTTGCATGGTTAGTCTGAACATTTTTTAAAAAAAGCCTAGTTCGACTACTAAATATTTAATTGGATGTAAGTTTTTGAATTCAGTATATACATGTAGTTTGAAAATCAGGTTATTCCTTGAAGATTGCACCAGCTTTGTCTAGTTGTGTTTAACTGGCAAAGTAGAGCATGGTAATTTAAAATTTCTGTCTATTTGCCCAAAGATGTTGTTTTAGTTAAAGTAGCTTAGTTTCTTCCCCTTACTCTTTTTTCTATTTATTTCATAAATCTGAAGTTGATATCCATGAAACAACATCATGCCTAACGAAGATTTGATGAGTAGAAAACTTGTGAAGTCTTAGAAACAACCTATAGAACCTTTGAAGCCAATACTAGCCATGGGCGTAAGTCCCCTTGGTGTTAGCAGCAAAATATATCGTCATTGAGCTGTCTCGCAGTCAAGACCTGACTGTTGGAACCTTGAGATTGTCCCCTTTGATCATTCAGAACAGCATTAGGGATTTCCTTATTCAAGAGAGGATAGGATACTTAGCATTCTATTCTATGTTCACCGAAAGAGTAGTAGTACAATTTCCCGCATCAACAGATCCCAACACTACTAGACAAACGGCAAACCCCATGAAAGGTTTTAATGACTACTCTTGCTATAATTTGGATAAACACTAACATCCATTATAATAATTCAAATCATCTTTTGCAATGGATTAAAGATACTACTTTTCAACACTTTAAGTCCACTGATTAACCACTAGCACTACTTTCACCATTTTCCTTTTCTTTTTTCCTACTATTAATAGGCATTAAATTTGGTAGCAAATCTTGTTTCACTTTACATGAGCTTCTCCAGATTTAATACTTTGAAAAAAAAATTCAAATCAAGCAAAAATCAAGTAGAAGCATTCTAACCAACATTACATCTATGAGCAAAACTTACGTCTCAATGTGCATAACTGAGAGTCAGGAAAGATGTTTTTGCCAAGCTTATCTTACATGCTACTTGAATTATATAATTCATCTTCAAACTAAACAACATTATTTCCCACAATTTCCTGCATGGCATCCAACCAAGAATGACATAAAATGTTAAAAAGGATTCTCTAAGTAATCATCTCCCCTTCATATAGATTTAGAAAGTCATTATGTCAAATCTGACTTTGCAACAAAATTATATCTTCATTCCTTCTAATTTTTCCTCCTTTGTACAATGGAACTTCATATAAAAGCTATCCTACAAGATTATCACACTCTACAATAGATTCATCACATAACGCAAGACAACACAATATAGAGAATGGAATTGGAGATAAAAATCAAGAATTAAATGGAAACAAATGGAAATCCATATGGTAACCTCATATTCAATCCATCTAAATGGAAATCACATAACGCACCACCTTAGCCATTCATCAATCTACATTTTCATTTAGTGTCTACTGAATCCCATTGTTGGTATGAATAATATTGTCACCACTTGCTGGATGTTTTGGCAAGGGACTATTTTGCAGCCTTAAATTCGATGCAAGACCTAGTAGTTGTTCTCCTTCATCAGTCGTTGATTGTATTTTTCCCATATGGCAATCAAATTATTGATGTTCACTCTTCTTTTCAATCATTCTTCGATTTCAAGTTTTCAACAACATCGATTGAGTGCAAAATTCTGAAATCACTCAATTGCCAATGGAACAAGCCTCAATTGTGTAAAGAAGAGTTCCCTATCGTCAAGTTTTAAATGTTTCTTTGAATTACTCATGCTTGTGTTTGAAGTTTTGATTCAATCAATTATGTAATATTACTGATTAGTATCTATGTTTAATTTCATGGCACCATCTTTTATAAAACTCATTTCCTAATGCCAATGAACAACCCGGTCAATTGGAAGGGAGTAATGGAATGAACCGCCGCTTTCAATGAATTGTGGAATATTGTCAAACAACAACCAACTATTCCCATAGATCCTAATGATAAGTCTGAGTTTGATGTCAAAAAAGAAATTAGCACTTATTAAGTGCTTCTACACAACATAAACCTATGTGCATATTGAGAGAAACAACAGTTATTTGATAAGAAACCTAAGACTAAGAAGATAGAAATGCAAATCGAGATTATAAATCAAACTATGGAAGAAAATGGAGATGTAAATGAATATGTCACAATTAAAAAATTTCCAAACTCATACTCAAAACAGGTTTTTACTCAGCCAAATAAGGATACAATAATCACAAAAGTTGTTAAACGATTACCACCAGCTTATTGAAATTCAATTGAAATGCTTAAGTTACTTGACAGCTTAATGACAATATTGATGCCTGAGCAGGAAGGTCATCTTAACATGATAGAAAAAATCCTCAAAAGTAGGAAAATTCTACAAATGAAGCCTTAATAGAAAGCACAAGTAAAGGTAACAACTAAAAATAGAAACGAATCGATCTCCTTCACGACAACATGGAAGATCTCAATCTTGAGGAAAAGGTAGAGTTGACCATAATAGTCATAATGGATGTTCAAGTCATGTAGGCCATAATCATGTGGATATTCACATTACAGACACCAAATAAGTAATAGTAGAAGTTAAGGAAAATATCTAGATAAGAAAGAGGCATATGCCATTAGTGTGGCAAATATGTCCATTACGCATCAAAATGCCAAGTCCTTAGGAACAATGTATGAAGCCAAACAGACAATATAACATGAAAGATAATGAGAGTTCTGCTCACTAAGTTGAGGAAAGTAATGATGGTGAATACTCAGTAGATTCAGCTTTTACAGTGTGCCTTGATAAAGATTGATATGAGCCAGTCTATAAAATTATAGTTAAAGATGAAATTGCAGCACAGGTAAATAATGTAGCCAATACATACAATTTGGTGAATGCTTGCATAGTGGATACATGTGCATCTAAACTTCAAAAATTTCAGCAATATTTCTTTTGCAAATACAAAAGAGTTGAGTTGAATTAGATTAGTTTAGCAGATAATAACATGCATCAAATAATTGGTATGGGGTTGACCAGATTTTAATGTCCCCTTCTCAGCAGTAATCAACATAGTTGACTGTCAACCTATCCTAGAGACCCGTAGGCTAGTCGTAAGCAGAAATTAGGGTTTCCTACCTCTGAGAGAATGTTTCAGCATTTTCGAAGGCTTGCATGTTGGAGTTTGTCACTTTGGGTTCTGGATTCCTTTTGGGTTTTCAGAAAGCTTCGCAATGAGGGTACATGCATAGCAAGCAATGGAGTTTGACCAACTTACTATTTTTAGTAAGTGGAGGTGAAAGCAGCTAATTTCTCTAAGTTTATCTAGGTTTTCTGAGAGCTCAGCGATGGTATAATATGCGAATCAATCTGAATACCTTTTCGAGACTTACTATTTTTAGTAAGTTCGGCAGTTGCTCAGAATGTGGTAAAAATCACTTTGGAAACACTTACTATTTTTAACAGTATTCTATTTATAGTGAATACTATTTTTGGCAAGGGTTCTGCATCTTAGCTCAATGGCTATTTCTGGTAGTAGTATTTTTGGGAGGATCCTGTGTTCGAACTCGGATGACTATTTTCTGCAATACAGTTCAGTCCCTTGGCCTCAGCTCATTTTGGCACTATTCAGTATTTGGAAGAGGAAGTATTTTTTAATACTTAATTTTTCTCCATTGCCTAGGCGAAATTTGCATATGACTTCAAGGGGTCGACATGGTGTTAATAATTAAATTATAACTCAAGGCAAAATGGGCGATTTTCTAAATAAATTGCCTTAGTTATATTTTTATTTGGAAGTCCTTGTTAGGCACCCACTTTACACATTATTTTATGAGTCTTATATTTATCAAAAAATGGTAATTAAGGATGAATGTGAGTTGGGCGAACTTGTGCAAAGGAAATAAAATGAAATGCAACACCTAATGAGGGTGAAATGGAAGCGCATTTGGTTTAGGCGCCATTTGGGATGAATTTGAATTTAAACTTGGCCTGGTGAAAAGTTATAAATACAGGCCTTGGGCTCTCATTTTGGTATCCATTTTTGCTATGATAATGAAGTGTTGTCGAAATATTGTCAAACTCTTGCTTTGAGGGATACATACCTCCTAGTGCTTTCAATTTCGTACTTGAGAGATAGCGCCTAGCTGAATTTGTGACTGTTTCTCATCCAGAGGAGCAAATTGAGCTCAATGACGATGAAGATTTTGTGGTTTTCTGATTTTTCGGGGTGTTGTTAGTGTGTTTCCAAGTTGTTGTTTTCCAGTGTAGCTGAAGGTGTTTGTTGCTCATAAGTATCTGTGTGGTTTTCTGATGGTTCTAGGTATTTGCCTGTCCTTTTCCTATGCCTTGGGTGATCCTTTATGTAAGTTTCTAATGTCTATTTTGGAGTAATGGATTTTATATTGCAAGTCAAACTTTCTGTTGTAAACGCCCTATGCTGGGAGGTGCTTTGGATTGCGTGTTATGCAGTTGTGTTGGTTGAAAATTTTGTACACCTGGGGAATGTACAAAATTGTGGTTTCAGCCATAGTGTGAGTATAAAACTCTCCTAATTAAGGGAAGACTCCCCCTTTGCTTTCTACTTCAACAATTCAAAAATAAACTCTAACTCTAAATCTAGGTGAAACTCTGTCTTGTTCTCTTTTTTCAGAAGAGAAACTCATTCTTTTCTCTTCTTTCAAAAAAGAATCACAGCTAAAAGCACAAATGATTAATGAAGTGAACTAAATAAAGAAACAAAGTTTCCATAAAGGCACAAAGTCCTCTGTTGCTTCTCTGGGACGGGAAAACAGAAAGAAATCTCAAAGTCTTCAACTATCTACTCTCCTATCAACTGTTTTAGATGATTTTTTGGTAACTAAGAACAGTATGTAGTGTTGACGTGTTTTTTATGACAGCGTCTAACACGGAATAAAGTCACCAACAGTCACCTTATCCTCTCTTGATCAAGATCACTCTGTATGCTAGGATTGCTTAAAGTTCAAACGGCTAATTCCAAGGTTCCTTCAGTGTGTGGACGTGACTCAGATGTTTGATGGGTTTGTTGATAACCCAAGGGGCCTTACATGTGTTCAATTAAAGAAAACTCATGCAAGCTCAAGGATTTTTGCACGGATGATTTGCAATAAAAGCTCTAGTTTTAGATCTTTTGGATTTTTCGAATTATGCGGAAAGTAAATGAGAATGGGGGTAGAGAGAACTATGCTAAAGCTAATCTAATCCTAAGAATAGGAGACGGGATAACTCATGCAAAATCAAACCACCCTTTGTTTTGCTAGTAGAGCACAACTACACGAAGGCGGTGCAATCTTCAAAGGGTGCGTGGAGGTTTTTCAGATCATCAATATAGACCATCGGATCGAAAAATCTTTACTGATGATCGAAGTTAAGCGTACACACATCAAAAGGCTCAGGCTAACTTTGCATGGTATACAACAATCAGCTACACACCAAAAGTATGAGCTCGGATTCTGCAGCAAGTAATCCTATCAAATCTAGTTCTCCTAACAACATATAAGCAAATCTAATCTAATCTAATTGAAGAGAGCAAGACCATGCAGATTGCCAAAATAGAACAAGAATACACCATCAAAATCGAACAATGTATTAAGTTGGCTACTTCACAATCCTGATGCAACAATCTCAGATAATAATCTCTCCCCCTTACAAATGAAGGGGTTCACCCCCTTATACAGGCCTCAGGCCATGCAAACCCTAATTAGGGTTTCACCCCAGAAGATTCGCCACTCAAGATGCATCAAGGTGGGAATTGGCAATTAATAAACCATCATGCCCATATAAAATTAATTCAAAAGCCTAAAATAGCGCCCACTGGTGCATTAAATGTGCCCCATGGTGTCGAATCTGTCGATTATGCCCAAAATATAATAAACACCTCCGTGCAAGAAATAAATGTCCATCATTCTTCATGTGATGGCGACATGCACGGATAATCTGTCATAAAACCATAAATGAGGAGGCTACATGCAAGAAGATTCCTCATCCGATGGCGACATGCATTGACTGGACCCACACTTAGTCAAAATACCCCCAGCAGTAAATACGCCACCGCTATTCAACTAAAAGATTCTCATCCAAGAATGGACGACCATTATCCCGCTCATTTATGGCATATGCAATGAATTTGTTGACAACGGCTTCCAGCTCTCCGATGGAGACACTTGGCCCATTTTCAATGTCGAATTCCATCAAGGCAATTTCCTCCTCGCTTTTGGAAAATGTTTTCCCACTCCATCATGATTTCTTGCAAAATGAAGAAACATTTGCAAAATGTTCTTTAGGGAATGAACCTGCGAAGAACTCGTGCAAGTGAGATTTCAGGGAGTTTACCGTTATTCTACCGTCATTGAGTTTCCTTACGAACAATGCCTCAATTGCACTGATGATTTCCTCCTGCACCCCTTTGATGGAATCTTTCAAAGTAAAGGATTCTACGCTGGATTTATCGAAGGTGTTCTTTCCAGAACAAATGGCGTAGAACCATCGAGGAAAGTCATAAGCTTCATTCTCGTGAAGTACTTTCCCATCAATCAGAATTTGCCTTGGAATCTTTGTCAGAGACCTGAGCCGCAAAATGGTTAAGTCCTGGTATATGTGCACATCCTCCCATAATCCTTCTACTGTCTCTAATCTGCTTAGGAGGGCCATGAACTTTGAATGAAGCTGAGTCAAGTCCTCAATGAATTTTCCCACTTCAGTGTAAACATCTTCTATCCATTCTCTGGAATTTTGCGCTATCGCTCTGATAACTTCCGCATCATCAACAACTTCCCTAGGAAGGAGGGGAGAATGAAGGACCTGCCTCCCTAAGGGGTCTTTTGAAACTCCTGATGTACTCGCATAGGGCTCTATTTTCTTCCCTCAGCCGCTTACATTTCGCCTTTGATTTCAACATCTTTTCCCTCATGGCTAAGAAAGATTCTTCAAAGTCTTCCATTACTTGACCTGTGGAAGCGTGGCCAAGATCAATTTGCTTGATAACATAATCTTCCTGCCCAATTTCGTGCCTGCCTTTATCTACTGCGGGCTCAGCAACATGTAGGGCCTGGGATCCAGAATCTTCCCTGACAACTTTGGAAAATTTCCGGGGAGCCTTCCTTTCTGTTGGCTGATCCATCCTTTTCAACAATTCTTCCAACTCCCGGGTTGGATCAGTTTCCCTCTCTGATTCCTTTCTCATCCTTCCTACCAACCAATCTGGAGCGGGGAAGGAGTGACTATGAACCTCTACGTGCTCCTGCTCCTGTGACTCTTCCTCCATTTCACCAAGGATAGCTTCCACAAAGCTATCTTGGCGAGCCTCTTCCTAATGTGGGGGACTTTCTTGTCTTTGACTTCTTGGCTGATGGTGTCCCTGTGAAGCGTTAATGCTGAGTATATCTGGTGCCGGAATGGTCTCTAGAGGTGGACCTACTGGGTGCGGAAACATCTCTACCTCCTGCACACTCGAGGAACTCACCGGTGAATGCTCCCTCTCTGTCCTTGCCTTCTTTTGTGGAGGTTCTTCCCGCTGGACTTCTTGTTGAACCACTCGAGGAACTCGCCGGTTAATGCTCCCTCTTTGTCCTTGCCTTCTTTTGTGGAGGTTCTTCCTGCTGGACTTCTTGTTGAACCTCCTGTGGGACTTCCTGCTGGACATCCTTCTTCCTTGCTGTCCTTGGTCTCTTTGGGGCATTTTTTCCTTTATCCATCCGAACTTCCCCTCCTGCCTGGACCGGTGAAGAGCCTTCGGTCGCCTCACTATGGGAATCTAGACTTCCCATTAGCTGATATGTCAGATGAACATTCCCTTCCGCCAACTTCCTTATCTGCCAATCATTCAAGTGCTTGGTGAATTTCAGCACTGGTCTAGCCAAGACACTCAAGTTCCATTTCGGGCTCTGACCAATCTAGCAACTAAATGGGCTGGTCTTTTACTTTCTCAAATTCAAGTTGTACCAAATCTGAATCCTCCTTCACCTGATCCGGCATTTGATACATTTCACTTAACCTGATGGTGTCAAAGGGCAATCTGGAATGCATTCTCTTTTGGGCCTCAAGGTCATCCTTGGCACTTGCCCAATAATCTTCTAAGTGAAACTTGTGTATGAACTTGACGCCAGCAACCTTTCTAATTTGGCGGTAAGGATCATATTAGGCCCTAGATGTATAAAACGACAGGCGATAGAATGCCAATTCCCCTGCTGCACTTTTAGCGGCTTCCAAGCCTGGGCATATTTCCATGAAGTCACCCAAGACAACTGAGAATTCAATTGATTGCTTTTTCTTCTTTTTCTGCAATTGATCATAGGCAGTTAACTGTCTCATGAGCTCCGGCAATACGAGCTTGTCTGATGGATATCTTGGCAATTTGTATGACTGGAATGAAAATCCTTGCGTCCTGATGTAGGTGAATTTAGGAAATTGAAAGAACGCAGCTCCATACTTCTGGACCAAGGCACTTGCCCGCGGCGACACTCTTACGTGCAACTTCTTCTGCATAAGCCGTGTCAAGTACATAGTGAAGGTGTCATTCGCCAACCTGTAAGAATTAACATTGTGAAGATGCAGCTGGGGATAACACTCATGTACTTTCACTTGAGCTGGTCCGCAACCCATAATTCCTCTTGTTGGCAGAATATCAAAACCTCCCCTTCGCACAAGCATATAGAACAAGTAGGAGCTCATGAAAAAGGACTGGGACCTTTTTTCTTTTAAGTTTTTCAACTGCTCATGCAAGTAGTGACTAATCAATCTAGCCAAGTCGATTAGCCCATTTGAATTCATGATCTCGCCTATGTAGAAGAACATCCAGGCCTCAAAGTTCACAGAATGTGAACACCCCATTACTCTGCTCAGCATCTTTATCAGGTCCACATACTCCTGCTTGAACTCGAAGATAGTGAGTCTTTGGCATCTTGGAGGCATGCACCCTAGGCTTCAGCAACCACTGCTTATTAATCAAATCAGCACACCTAGCAAGACCTACTTCATATACTGCCTGAGCTCCGCTGCTAGTCTTGTATGTCATGGAATAGTGCGAAGGAATTTCGAAAGCCTCACCAATTGACTCCGGAGTCAATGTTGCCAGCAGCTTGCCATCTGGCGTTGAGATTGTCTTCCGCTCCAAATTATAATGTGCTGCACATTCTAGGACCAAGTCTGGGCACTGAATAGCAGGAGGAAAACCGGCTGCCGCAACAATTCCGCTTTTGACAATTTTGACAGCTGTTGGTGATGGACTATGCCCTATTGTCCCGAACATTCTGATCTTGAATGCAGCCAAATTGAATGTGCCTAAATTAGTATCACTGATTTCTTCCCACCTTGAATTCAGCTGGGAATGAGGAAGGAAACATTTCATTTCTGCCTTGATCAATGCCTGCATGGAGAGGGTAGCTGCCTTGCTTGATTCCACCGTCCGGGAAGCACCTTGGAAATGATGAAAACAGAGACTAAGTATGACTACCCTTCGCTTCTCCAATTTTTCTTTCTTGAATCCTGCATGTGAGAAATGAAATGCCTCTCCATGCTTATATAGAATTCTTCAAAACGTCTTGCTAAGTTAGGAGGCATTAAATTAGCAATTGCATTCATGATGCGTCATACTTTCTCAATCACTGCGCCATGCAAACGAAACTTCCCATGCGAGTGAATTTGAATTTAGAAGTTTCATTAAATGCACTGTCATGCGTCATACTCGGAAGATTCTCCTCACCACCTCATTAATTTCCATTCTTTCCAACTTTGGAGGGAAATTGAAGGATTTTTTCAAGATTTGCTTGATTTCATTCTAACTTCTTGTCTTTTGCTTTTGAAGAATTTTCACGCCCTTTTCCACATTCCCTATTTTCTAGGGATCCCCCTAAAATTTAGGAGCCAAGTTCATTGGATAGAGAATTCCACCACAATTCCAAATCTATAAAATTTCCCAACAAGATTTCATGTCTAAAAATAGAAATTTAAAAAATTTGCCTGAGGGGATTTTTACTTTCAATTCCTCCTTGACCTTTGACTTTCCATGCCTTAGACAAATTTTCAATTTTCAAGCTTAAGCATGGAATTCACCATGTCTCGGAATTTGATCCTTCTTCATGCCTTAATCATTCAGGAGTTTATCTCTGTGCATGGGCATGGATTCCACTTGGAAAAGAGAATTCATGCTTTTCACATTTTCCATGCTTACCTTGGCCTGGCACCTTCACCTAGCACTTGAGCGCTATTCCTTCTTGAAGGAGGAATTCATCATTTTGTCCATTATCCATGAACATACCATTTTGGCGCCTTCCTCCTTGCTAGGGCGCATTTTTCTCCTGGTCATGGAATTCATACTTTTTCCATCTTTCCATGCATACCCTCTTTGAGCGCCCTATGTAAGGCTGGGGCGGAAATTTGCATAGGTGAAGGACTTCATCATTATTTATTTCTCTCCATGGAATGCTTAGTTTAGCACCCTCCATCTTCCTAGGGCGGGTTTTTGACTTGAGGAAGGAATTCCCTCACTTCCATGGATTCCTTGTATCCTTCAATTTGGCGCTCTTTACGTCTCTTGGGTGCTAAAATGCCATGGAGAGGGATTTTATGTCTTTTACCTCCTTCCATGCCTTAGTGGATTTGGCACTCTCTACTCCCTTTGGGCACTATCTGGACTAGGGCGTGAAATTTCTTTGTTTTGTACTTTTCCATGACACTTCTCCTTGAGCGCCCTTTCAACTCTTAGGGCAGATTTTTGCCTTCGCTAAGGATTCTCAGACTGCGGAGTGAATTCCATGATGCATCATCTTTGGCGCATTCATGGGTAGTGTTGGTGTCTGTCTTATCATCTACCAAACATTAGAATAGGATACCCGAAGGTATTCTATCCTCTCCTGAAAAATCACTACCGATTCCAAGGTCTATATGTGCGAACAAGCGACTTTAGTGGAATAGCTTCTTGAGTAGTGTATGTTGAAAATCTCAAGGGGGACTTATGTTTAACAACTATCTTGAACTGCTGGACTTAGATGGATTTAGCAATTTTAGGCTCTTCTTTTTTTGGGGGGGGGATTTTTCGGGATTTAGACTTTCAAAAAGGAGAAAAGAGATAGGGTTTGAGAAGGTTAATCTAATCCTACGAACTCTGGAGACGGTATCAATTGGGTGCTCTCGGGAAACCAAACCTTGCTTCGCCACACTAGGGACAACTACACAAAGTCAGTGCAATCTTCGATGGGTTGTGCTTATGATCAAGATGTTGGGATGCACAGAGGATGGGCTCAGACTAACTTTGCACGGTGAAATAGAAATCATCCATTCACCAGAAGTATGAGCGGAGGTACACCATCAATTGACACTTATCAAATCCTTCATTCAAATTAACAACAATGAAAGCAAATCTAAATTAATTCTAACTAAGTGTTGAGGAAATTGAAACAATGCAAATCATTCAAAAAATAGGGATTACAAAGCAAGCGCACATGCAATATATTAATTGGAAATGACCTTACGCAACAATGCATCAAAACCTCACACTCTCCAAATGAGAGGAGGTAGCCTTATATAGTTTTCAAAAATAAATGAACGACCGAGATCAAACAATGATCAAGGGCCAAGATTGAAAGTTATAAACCCTAATTAGGGTTTCCCAAAACACTATCAGCTTGAATGAATAAGAAAGTGACACATGGCACAGCTGCTAATCTCACTGGGGTGAGCGCCCACTTTCCTCTTTCGTCGATTCGATGTATCTGGACACAATAAGCTTGACCTCCTCCATGGTGACACTTGGCAAACTACTAATTTGGAAGTCGATGATGTCCACATCATCGGTACATGTGGTGAGGATGCTTCCCACTCAACCGCCTGGGCAAGAAAATTTTCATCAATGAAGAGAAAGTTTGCAATTTTCGAGAGATCGCCTTTGTCAATCATCCCTGAATCCTTGAAGAAGCTTGACCGAATCCTGGCTCTCAGGTTTTCTGCCTGCAAATGTTTCTCCCTTATACTTTCTTTCTTCCAAATCTCAGATGCCACATGAAATACCTTGCTCAGGATCTCCCTAACACTTTCCTCGGTCTCAAAGCACTTGCTCTCGAATTTCTTCAGAACTTCAATCCGGGTGACCAAGGCATAATACCATGTGCTGAAGTCGTACCTGTCTCCGGCCTATATGATACCTGCATCCACTAGGCTTCACTTCGACAAGCCTTGGATAACCTTCAGATGTGGGAGTATTTCATCCTGAATTTCCTCCACATCCTCCCAATTGGTGGCTAGATCCTGGATACGATTGATCAATGAAGAGGCTGACTCATGTGCTGATACTAAATTCTCTACCAGTACGTCAGCACGTGCTGAAGCGTTTGAAATCCACTCCTTGGCTTGTGTGTACGAGCCCTTCATATCCTCATAGTCCTTCATCGATCCCTGCTAAAGAGACTGTGGCGGGGTAACCGGGATCTCATGGTTAAGTGGTCTGGTAAGATGGAGAAAGTACTTTCTCCACTACTGGTTCTCTTCTTCAACCTTCTTCCTCTTTTCTTTCTCATGGGCCAGACTTGTCTTCAGAGCGTTGCAAGAGTCGTCGAAATATTGGACCTCTTGGTCCTGGGTGGGCTTACCCAACTCTATGGTGGTGATCTTGTAATCCTCTGCGGCGACATTGTCCCTAGTCTTTCCTTCTTTGGGCACCGCTATCTGGACTGTCTTGAATCCTGCACTGTCTCTCTGAATCAAAGAAAACTTTCTAGCGGGCTTGGGTGGTTTAGCTATAGTGGGCTCATTCACCTTCTCCAAGAATGCTGTTGTGATTTCTTCGGAACAGGCCTCCTTGGGGACCTTAGCCTTTATTCTTTACCTTAGCCAATCCGGGATAGTTGATTGCTCTACAATATTCTCGTCAAATCCATCATCTGTCCCTCCTGGGTTAGTAGCTATGCCATCTAAGAAGACTGTAGGCGCTTCAGCTTGCTCTCTGTCTGGACTTAGGACAACTTCCTTCATTACTTCTTCAACTGAAGGAGAAGGCATTCTCTCTTCATCATCAACCATGCATATGTTCATCCCCTGTTCCTCAACTGCATTTTGATCGGGCACAATAGAAGCGGCACTTAGGATGGACTGGCCTTCGCTGGACTCCCTTCTTTCTCCTACGATCTTCTTTCTTGTGATTTTTACGGAGCTCCCAACTAACTCCTTCCTCTTCCAAGACCCAACACTTTCTGGATTCCGGGCATTACCTGCAGAAGTACAAGGATTGGAGGGCAAAAAGTCATCCACTCCCATTAGTTCTTAGGTCAAGGTCACACCTTAGGACTTTAATTGCTTTGTCCTTTCAAATGTCCACCACCTGGAATACTCAACCACTGTCCTCATGAGGTCGGCTAGATCTGACTTTTCTCCCTCCGTCCAATCTATCAAAACCAATGGTTCATTCTTCATTTTTTCGAAGCCCGGCTGCTGAAGCTCAAGGCTATCGTCTACTTGGTCAGCTACTCTGAATACCTTTGTTGCTCTTACCATGCTTAAAGGAATTCTCAACCAAAATCTCTTCCTGACTTCGAAACTATCGGCTGCATTAGCCCAATAATCTTCTAGATCAGGCCTGTGCTCAAATGTCCTTCCTTCGACCTTCCTTATTCGGTGGAATGGATCGAAATTCCTTCTTGCCTTGTACTGATAAAAGGGATACCAAGCCAGCTTCTTCTCAGCAGTTGCAGCAGCTTGTGATGATGGACATGTCTCCAGCCCATTACCAATTGTGAGAGAGGAAGTCCCTGCCTTCTTTTGTTTATCCCTTTGAATCACCATATATTCCTCCAATTGCCTTACAACCTCGAGCAACACCACCCGGTTGATAGGGTAAGCTGGAAGCTTGTATGGAGGCCCAGAGAATCCCTGAATTCTAAGGTAAGTGAACTTTGGATATTGGATATACCAATACCCGAACCGACTGATGAAGTCCAGACTCTGGAGAGAGTCTCTGGTGCAGTCCACCTGGCAATGTCTGATTGATGTGCATGAGGAAGGTATCATTCACTCTTTTGAAATGGAATTTCTCTTCCATGTGGAGCTGGGGATAGCAATCATACACTGGAAACTGGTTCTCCTTGTTCCCTACTTCTCCTCTGCAAGTGAGACCTCTGTATCTGTAGGTCCTGGCCAAGGAATAAAACAGGTAAGAACTCATGAAGAAAGTCCTATTCGCCTCTAGGTTCCTCAGCTGGCTGTCTAGGTTGTCGCTAATCATCCTAGCCCAGCCTATCATTTTTACTCCATTCATTATTTCATTAAATAATACATCCAGGGTTCGAATGGAACTCCCTGAGGATTTCCCATTATTCTGTTGAGTAGAACGATCATGTCCCCAATGTCCTCCTTGAAGTACGCCCTCACCAGACTCTTACTTTGGAGTTTGGAGGCGCCCTTCCTTGGCTTGTCCAACCAGGAATGGTTGACTATGGCATCAAATTCCTCCAAGTGGTCCTGATACATGCTGTCCGCTTCGTCTTTCGTTACATACACCATGTTGTGATACTCTGGGATCCGGAAGGCCTCTCTGATAGCCTCATCACTGATATTTGCCAGTATCCTTCCATCAGGTGCAACAATGTCCTTACTGGTGGGGTTGTAATGTTTAGCACAGTCAACTACTAATTCATTGCATTGCATGGTGGGGAGGAAGCCAGCAGCATGCACGATGCCACTCTTCATCATCTTTTGCGCAATGGTGGTAGGCACAAGGTTGTCCGGACCAAACATTCGCTTCTTAAATTCCCTCAGATTGATGTGTCCGAGGTTGGTGTCGCTAACATTGTTCCATTTTGAAGTCATCCTTGACTCCGGAGGAGCATCTTTATCCACTTGAAATTTCATACTGCCTAGGATCTGTAGGCAAATTTTAAGTTAGAAATTAATTCGCAACTTGAAAAAAAACGAGGCTGCAAAATGGCAGTGTTGGAAAATTTCATCTTATTCTCATACTTAGCCAAGAAAAACTCAAATTTCATCCTTAAAACCCTTCAATCTTCAAGGGTGGTTGTGATCGTAAATCGACACTGAGTGTTATAACTTCGAAAAACTTTCTTATACTTAGCCAAAAAAAATGATTTTCTTTCCCTAGAAATTCAAATAAATTCACTAAAAATTATTTCTCAAATTCTAGAAAATACTCAGAAAATTCATAAATCTGCATCATGAATTTAATTTCACCTTCGAATAAATGGAAGGCTGGAAATTTCTCAAAAAATACTCAAAAACTCAGGAGAGAGTCAATAATTCTTCCTTATGCTGGTTTTCTTTCTCAAAAATCTGTGAAACTTTTGTCAAAAAAGTTTATCCAGCTTCCAGCAATATCCAAAACTTTCTCCAGATGATCTTCAAACTGAAAATGCTTTACTAAGCTCTCCTTAGTAACTTCGAACTTCTTGGTGTAGAAATGAGGTTTACAACGAAGTATTTGTAAATAAAGTTAAATCCTCAATTAGAAACACTTAGAATCTTCCAATTCTAACTTCACTCTTTAGAAAAGTGTTGTCATGTTTCCAAGTTTGAAGAAAATATCTTCCAAAAGTTTCCAATTTGGCTATAAGTTCGAAATATTTATTAATCTTCCAATATTCTCTTTTAAAAACTTTCCATTTTGGATTTAAGTTCGAAATCCTTATCAATCTTCAAATATTCTCTTCCAAAGAACTTTCTATTTTGGTCTCTAAGTTCGAAATCTTGGAGGATTTTCATGACATCACTTGCATTCTTATTGATTTTGTTTGACTTTCATGTGTAGGTGGACTTTTAGAGGCTTACCTTCATCTTCCTCAAACTTGGGCGGACTTTCCTTACCTCTCCAAGGCATGGCGGAGTTTTAAGACCACTCTTCTACAACCTTTGAAGGCCAAGGACGGAGTTCTATCTTCCTCAACATGGCGGACTTTTGTTGGTCTTCATGGCGGACTTCTAGAAGCTCTCTATCATCTCCTTGGATAGGGCGGACTTTGGTGTTGCTTCCACCAAGGCGGACTTTGGTGTCACCTCCACCAAGGCGGACTTTGAAGGCTTCAACATGCTTGGAGGGCGGAGTTTGGTGACTCCTACCATGGCGGACTTCTATGACACCTTCTCATGGCCTTTCCAACATGCATGGCGGACTTCCTTGAAGGTCTCCCTTGGGCAGAGTTTTGAAGCACTCCCACATGGCGGACTTTGGAGACTCTAAAACATTGTATCTACTTCCTTGGGCGGGGTTTAGAGGTTCTCCAACATGGGCGGACTTTTGGAGACTCTCCCTTGGGCAGACTTTTGAACATAGCTTTGGGCGGACTTCGGTGACTCCTCCACCTTGTTGCTTGTTAAGGTGGACTTTCAAGGACACCTCTAATACCAAGGGCTATTAAGGCATGGCGGACTTTGATGACTCTTCATCAAGAGCGGACTTCTAACTTGACCTCTACATGGCGCACTTTCTGGAGGTCACCATCATCTTGCTAGGACAGGGCGGACTTTTGAGGACATGGCTACCAAAGGCAAAGTTTGATGGAAGCTTCTACATAGGGTGGAGTTTTGATAAGGCTCCCACATGGTGGACTCTTCCTAATCCACAAGCCATGGCGAACTTTCTAGAAGACTCTCCTCAACATTTGAAGGCCTAGGGCGGAGTTTTGATGGCCCTTCCACATGGCTATGGCGGAGTTTTAAGGCCACTCCCAAGGCTTCTCCAAGACATGGCGGACTTTTGGAGGGTCTCCCACATCGCGGACTTTTGAACATAGCCTCATGGAGGTCCTTGATCATCTTTTCATATATGGCGGACTTTTGGTGCTCCTTCTTCATGGCATGGCGGACTTTTGACAAGCATAGCTTGATCCTCTTCCCCAACATGGCGGACTTTGATGAACACCTGCCATAACACTCAACACCTTCCATTAGCCAAACTTAGAGAAAAATTTAGAAAATTTCAAAATTTCATAATTTAACCAAATTTAATCAGATTGACTTGAAATTTGAATCCATACTCAGGCAACAAACCCTCTGAAGCGACACAACCACTAAAATGTAGGGAACTGGCTTTTTAGGTCGAAACTTGGAAATTTTGGGTCTTGGTCGAAGCTGGTCAGTGGTGTAAGTGCAAACCCTAGATTCCCATCCCGAAAAAGCAAAAAGCAAGCATCCCTAAAAATAGGGAAAACTTTCTAAAAATAGCCATACCGGGGATTAGGCTGAAAATGCCAAAAACAAAACTTCCTAAAAAATAGGAAAAAGCAAAAAAGCAAACTTTCTAAAAATAGAAAGTTGTCCAAATTCGTCCAAATCAATTGCGATCTTCGTCCTCCGTCCTTTCTAAGCACCCTGGTGGCGTTTGTATTCTAGAATCACATGATTTGCAAAAACTAACTTTCAATCTTCAGGGCCTGAACTGATCAAAACTGGGCAAGGCTTGGTAAAATTGAAATGGAAGGTCATAGGATACTAACAAAAACCCTAGAAAGCAGGAAAAGAGAGGGTAATTTGCAATGGGGCGATGTGTGAAAAAGGTCACAACAGGTAGCAGGGCGGCATTCTTCAATAGTGGAGGATTCAATGAATTTGTGAATCCTCCACGGGACCTCCATTTTGGCACCTATCTTTGGCCTGGGGCGGAATTTTGACTTGGTGGAGGATTCAGTGAATCTTGTGAATCCTCCATGCCTTCTTCATTTTTCCAGACTTAGAGAATTTTCCTGAGCTTTCCATTTCAGGAGTGGGTTTCTAGCATTCAACCATCTTCTGGCCTTCTCTGTCTGCTTTCTGACTTTCCGGAATTAGGAATATTCGCCAATGCCTGATCTTTGCCACCTTGCCCGAATGGTCCTGTCAGAACAGACTTTTCAAAAATAGAAACCTTCAAAGTGTCAGCGTTAGACCCCTAGACAGGATACAGGGATGACTTACTATAAATAGGAACTTACTAAAAATAGAAATTACTAAAAATAGGAAGTTTGATTTTTGGCAAAATGATGACATTCTGGGACTCATTAAAATCCCTAAAAAATAAGAACTTTCTAAAAATAGAAAGTTGCTCCGTTTTGGCTCAAATTTTACTGAGAGGTTCCTTGAAGGGTCCTGATTCCAGTCGTATGTTCAGTTTTTCCAAAACCCTAACAGAAACCCCTTAAATCCAAGACAAAAGGCAGAAACCCTAAAAAGGGATAAAACAAGCCCTAGACTTCATAAAACTCGCTCAAACGAAAAGCAAATTAACCCCAAATGACCCTCGAACATCTGCAAAGCGGAGAGACTAACGAGACTGCCACCAAAACTCAAAAAAAACCAAGTCCAAACTACCAAAAGGGCCTAAAAGTTAGGAGGGTCCCTATATGGGATGGGGTGATGTGTGATTAGGTCACAACATGTAGCAGCTCAAAGTCTAACTACATGATGCACCTCCTACATGCACAAGTCCTAAAAATAAAAGCAGCACAAAGTCTACAAGTTATCTTCTTACTTGAGCTTTCTACACTAGTTTAAAACGTGACAAGCAACTCAAAGTTTGTAGTATCAAATCTTAAAATCAATCTAAAACTCCAAACACAATAAGCAGCTCAAAGTCGGCAAGATTAAGCTTGAATCCCAATTGTATAACACCTCAAAACTCACAATCAGTCTCCAGAAAATGTCATCACATAACACCTTCAATCAACACAAAGTTTGAAAGCAATTTGCCTCTTTTAATTGACTGCAATTTGACTTACAACTAAGCTCAAAGTTTTAGAGTGTACATACAAACTGGCAAAATTTTGTTGCATTGCCAAAAGATATAGATTACAATAGACCCCCTCAAGTATTTATAGGAGAGGAGCCTTGAGAAAAAGGTGGGAGGATCCTAACTAACTTGAGAAATTCTCTCAACCACCATGACTTATTCCAACTATAGTCCTAATTTAACTCAACTTGTAGTTGCTTTACATATAATTACATTTTCCAAAAATGCAAGTGAAAGCAACACTTGCAATTACAAAATTTGTTTTTATATGTAATTTGTCAAAACAAAATTACAAATGCATAATTGAAACTATTCTATGTGTCTGAAGACATGACTCTAACTACATAATCTTTTGTTTGTGATGATCTTCATGCTGCTTTGGGATGCTAAAACTTGAAGTATTCAGGATTGGTGAAGACATCTTGAACCGGAACGAGAATTTGCATCCTTAATGATCTTTGTGTCTTTGACCAACAAGCTTCAATCTTATCTTCTTGCTTGGGGTAGTACTGGTTTTTCAGGAGGGAAGTTCTTTGCAAGGCTGAAGTAAAAAGCCTATCTTTGTCTTGAAAGCATTTTATGCTCTCAATTATTCATATCACTTATCCATCTTCTTCTATGGCTTCCTCATGTTGTTGTTCTTTCTTTGTATCATCTTCCAATCTTGGAATCTACTTGCAAAATAAGGCCCATGCCTTTATTTGTTGGTTTGGTAGGTTGTGTGTGCAAACAAGACTGACAAGGGAAGGGATAAATTGATGCAAAAGTGGGCTCACAAGTGAATTTTGGGTTTTGAGGACTGCATTACATGTGTGGAAAAATAAGAGCATTGACTTGCAATTATGGACAATGAACATGCACCTTCATATGTATAATGGGAAAACACAAGTTTGCACTTGTAATTGCATCCTAGAGACTCAAATTTCAAGTGTTTTTTTAAGTGCATTTTGGACCAATTTCGGGTTCTAGGAGGCTGACTGCAAGTGCAATGTGGAGGAAAGCTTTTACATTTCCACTTGTAATCGGATTTTGAAGACCCAATTGCAAGTAAACCTTTATGCAATATAACCTCTTGGAAAACACTTGAGTATGGAGAGATATGACTTGCAAATAGAACGAGCTCACCAAGTTAAGGTTTATTGACAATTTTTATACTTGCAATCGGGTCTTGGAGACCCGATTGCAAGTATGCAGGGCGGGGTGGGGGCGAGGGGGGTAAAACAATGTGCTTCACTTGGAGTCGGGTCTCCAAGACCCGACTACAAGTAGATATGAGTTTTCAAACATATGAAATGCTTAGTTCATCTTTGCACAATACACATATGACATGAATATGAGAGATGCAACTTTGAATGTGGCAACCTTTACTTGTAGTCAGGTCTCAAAAACCCAACTGCAAGTGAAGTTACAAAGGCTTTACAAATACAAATTGCAATCCTCTTCTTGTGATCCGATTCCAAGCACATGCAAGGGAGAGTAAGATGCCAAAGCATACTTGTAGTCAGGTCTTGGAGACTTGACTGTAAATATGTTTGCATATTTTAACTTGTACTTGCAAATATAAAGCCCGATCCAAATGGATAAGACATTACTTGTAGTCGGGGTTATGAACCCGACTGCAAGTCATCTTGATATTGCACAACACATTGAATACAACAAGAGTTTTGTAACAAGAACTTTTTTAGGAATCAAAATGCATGAGAACTACTTGTAGTCGGGTCTACAAGACTTGACTACAAGTCTTTTGTATTTAAAGACTTGCACTTGAAGAGGGATGACCCAACTGCAAATATGTGAACCGATTAATGAAAAGAACACGACACAAACACAAGGCCAATGATGGATTCAAAGTGAGAGCACATGCTTGAATGTGTAGGGGGAATAACATGAACTTGGCATCGAATGAATGGGAAGATTCACAGCAGGGTTTATACTTGAACACTAAAACGTTTACCATGGCGTGATAGGGAATCCCATTGCTTGTAGTCAGGTCTTGGAGACCCAATTACAAGCAATCAACACTTGCATTTCAAAAACTTGCATTATGATGCTTAAGACCCGATTTAAGCTTATTATAATGATATGATTGCAAGTGAAAAAACTCAACAAAAACCCCTTTATACTTGTAATCGGGTCTTAAAGACCCAATTACAAGTGAATAGATTTCACTCGTAATGCACTTAGAAAAACCCCCAACTTGCAATGACCTCTCTGAAACCTGAAATTGCACAGAAAGTTACCAAAATGAAGGCAAAAACTAACCAAAACTTTCACAAAGATGGAAGATAAGCTCATGATTGATTTACCATCACGAAATGTAGACTTTCCACCTTGGGAAGTGTGCCCTAAAGCCTTAAAATCTCAAATTTCAAGCAAAAATCTTCTACTTGCAGTGACTGATCTGAAACCCGAAATTGAAGAAAAAGCTAAGAAAATGAAGGCCAAAAGTCACCAAAACTTGGACAGCAATATCAAAGACACCCCTTGATGATTTGACCCTATCAAATATGAGTTTTACACCTCATAAAACGTGCCTTAGAGACAAAAATGACATATTTTGAGCTAAAATTTGTAGGGGTTGTCACATTTTTTAAAATTCAAAAATGAGGACAGCAAGTTGTGCATTGTTAGTGCTATTTTCTCAATTTTGCCTTAGTCGTTTTATGCCTTGGGTCCTTTTGAGTGTGTTTAGAGTTTGTTTGGGTGTGATTGGAGCGAGATAGAAGTGTTTTGTGGGGGTTTAGTGTTGTTGGTCTGCATTTCCAACCTGCTGTTCATTTATATCAGATTCTGGTTTTCGAGTTTGAAGTTGTTTTTTCAGGTGTGTAAGTTCTTGGGTGTGGTGAGAAAGGTCTTGGTAATTAGTTGCAGTTGTTGGTCTGGTTATTAGCACTTGAATATCCATTTTAATTCATCTTGTAATGCTGGTTAGTAGTGCTAACAGCAATTCTCTTGATTACTATTAGTCCCACTGCATAAGTCGAAGAGGCTGGCCTTGCCGCCTATCTTGGACAGTGATATCTATTAATCTAGAAAATCCATATTGTGTATTGTAAAGCTGATTAATAGTACTAACAACTACCTATTTTGAATTGCTCTTAGTCTCACTGCATAAGTGGAAGAGGCTGGCTTGCCGCCTTTCTTATTTATTGTAACACTGTCCTCCCGTTGAATAAGTGGTCGAGTTGATTGCAATTTCATTTTCAGTCCTCCCACTGGATAAGTGGTCGAGTGATTGTTGTTACTTTCAAGTTCCTGTAAACTTGTAATTGGTTGGTTGCACTGCCAAACTACTGTAGAAGTTCTTTCACCCGCTGGATAAGCGGAAGGGGCTGGCTAGCCGCCCAATATTGTATTTGAATTATAATTTCCAGCAGTTTATTAAGCTAACGCTCCCCTTAACACCGTATGCTCTCACCCTCCCACATTGGGCTCTCGGTGATCAAAAAGTGAAAGGGTTACTTTCAAAAGTGTTTGTTTTTCATTATCTAACCCTAACGGGTGTTGGTGTTGATTGTGATTGGGAAAAAATCAAAAAAAAATTAAGGGGATTATTTCACAGATTCAGCTTGCAAATGGATCAGATAACGTTTGGCAGGTTCCTACACTAAGAAAATTCTTCATTTCTCTAATTTCCATTCAGAAAATGGTAGTTCAGATGGTTTTAGAAGATAAAAATTTTAATATAGTTCACCCAAAGAATCTTACAAGACTATATATACAAACTTTGAAGGATGGGAACTTGGTTAGAATGTATTGACGAAAAATTTCTAATGGATTTAAGTAAGAAGCTATAGCTGAGACTCGAGAGTAAGAGCTACAAGCATAACAAGACAAAAATTATGGCATTTGAGATTTAGGCACTTGAATCCTCATTCTTTCCCTACTTCAGAGGTAAAATATGGTGAATGGGCTACCATGATCAAAACGAAAACAAATCCTTTGTGAGGCTTGTTTACTTGGAAAATAAAATAAGTGTCTTTTTCCAAAACAAAATGATGCTTGAAGAACAAAAATAGGAAACTACAAATTATATCAAATGATGTATGTGATTGGCACTCCTTCACTAACACGTTTCAGATATTTGCTTATGTTGATTGATTATTTGTCTAGAATTGCTTGGCACTATTTTTTGAAAAACAAGATGGATTTTTTCACCAAGTAAATTTCACAAACTTGGTTGAAACAGAAATAGGATTGGAAATTGCTTGCCTAAGACCAAATGATGGTGATTGGTGTGATTGTGATGATGTAACCCTTTGAATATGTCAAAGGATCCAATAATGTGGTAGTAGATGCACTATCAAGGCGACCTTTCCTAAACACCATTACTAGCATTTCGAAAGGGTGGAAGAATGACATCATCGTAGAATATGCCAAAGAACCCCAAGCCAATGAAATATTATAAGGAAAGATACCAAATGACAAATACAAGGTATGTGAAGACATTATCCTATACAAAGGTAGAGTATACCTTCCATCACATTCAAAGATGAAAAGTAAAGTCTTGAAGGAATACCATGAAAATCACTTGGCAGGGCATCAGTGTTACTACAAGTCATACAAACAGATTAGGCAGAGATATTCATGGAGCGGATTAAAGAAGGATGTCCTTAAGCATGTTGAAGAATGTATGACGTGCCAACAAAATAAGATATAACAAGGCCACCCAGCAACTCTGTTACATCCACTACCCATTCCAAACCAAAAGTGGGAAAGCATTTAAATGGATTTTATAACAAGTCTGCCCAAGGCGCATGGTAAGCATTGCATTTATGTGGTAGTAGATAGACTTACAAAGTATGCTCATTTCTTTGCAATATTGTAATGTCCCCTTCTCAATGATGTGCTTTCAGTGGTCCATTGGCCTATTCCAGAGACCCGTAGGCTGTGGAATGGAGAATTACGGTTTCAAATGTTGGTGAAGCGAGAACTTACTATTTTTAGTAAGTTAGTGGTTGGCTGTTTGGATGATGCTGTCTTACTGAGCTTTCCATGCTCTGTCACTGGGTGCGAAGATCATGCTTTTCGGAAGAGTAATTCATGACTTACTATTTTTAGTAAGTGGTAGTATAGAGCATTTCTATTTTTCGTAGTGGACAAGGTCCTGATCCTGCAGCAGTTCTATGGTCTTCTTTACTCCGCTTCATCCTGGTTTTGTTGACGATCAGTATGGGAGTCATAAGTGATTTTATTAAATATTATTTCCTTGTTCTAAGGTTAATATTTAAATATTTGTATTTACTGATTAAATGTTTTGAGGATGACTTAGGGGAAAATATTTATCTGATATCAATGTGTTATTTTCCTAAGTCAATGGTGTAATATGTGGTGGCAATTTGGAAGGATAAAACATCTGATGTTTTAAATTTTTTATGTTGCAAAAAACGTTACCAAAGGTAAAGTTTGAACTTTGCCTAGGAAGAAGGGAAGTGGGCACCATGTTGGGTGGACACTTGAAATGAAATGAAAGGAGTTTGAGTTGAGTTTGGGCCCCTTTTGCATTTGAATTTGGGGAGCATGAAGTTATAAATATGAGCCTTGGGCTCTCATTTTGCCATCTTGAAAATTTGCATCGTTATGATGTTGGATTGGCAAATGAACTTTGAAGCTTCGGAGTGCGGCTCCCTAGTGTTACCAGTTTCGTACTTGAGATATAGTACCTAGTTGTGCGGTGTATTCTATGACATTTTCAGTGCATATTTCAGTATTTTCGAAAAGTGGTGTGATTTCTAGAGTTGTTGGTTTCCCTATGGCTGAAGCAAGTTTTCGATCATACCTCCCTGTCTGAGCGACTGATCATTCTGGGTACTGGCTCAAACCTTCTTTTTTCTGTTGGTGATATATCTTGTAAGTTTGTAGCACCATATTCTGAGTTTTAGATTTTATATTGCAAATCGAAATATCCTAGCTAGGCGTGAGTTTTGTTGAGTGCATTGGGATGCATGCAGGGTGTTTTGGAGTGTTTGGTAGCTCTATTTTGATTTGTTCTTCGTTTTTGCTTGTCTAGTGTTGGTTTGGGAGTAATTTGGAGTGAATTGAAGGAGATTTGAGTGAGATATGAGCAATTTAGTGAGTTTATGGGTTGTTGGTTATGCATTTCCAGCCTGCTGTTTTGGTGTTGAATTAGTTTGATGATCATTAGCTCTTGTGTTCATCAATATACTTCCACTCTCTCTTTCCTCTCTATTGTAAGGTTAAGTAGTAGTACTACTAACCGTTCTGGATAGTAATCTTCATATCTCGCTGAAAAGTGGAAGAAACTGGCTTGCCGCCTCTATCTGAAATTTTGTAACTCAGTCCTCCCGCTGCATAAACAGTTGAGTGATATTGGTTGTAATGATCCTCCCGCTGCATAAGCAGTTGAGTGATATTGGTTGTAATGATCCTCCCGCCACATAAGCGGTCGAGTTGAGTAGTTTTGTAATTCAGTCCTCCTGCTGAAATATTGCAGTAGAGTGATTTGTGTTTGAAGTGTTGTTCTCTTGGCTGGTTTACCGCCAAGTTCTTTGCTTTCCCGTTGGATAAGCGGAAGGGGTTGGCTTGCCGCCCGTTATTGTATTTCAGCAGTTCAGCAGTTTATCTCTAACGATCCCCTGCTACCATATGCTCTCACCCTCCCAGTCTGGGCTCTCGGTGATCAGAAAGTGTAGGGTTCCTTCCAGTTGTTTGGATTTCATTATTCTAACCCTAACAGGTGATTGGTGTGATTGTGATATTGCTCTAAAAAAAAAAAAAAAATTACTGGGAATATTGCAGTGGTATCAAAGCTGGTTTTCCTGCCAGCCAGTGAGTTTCAGAGGGGTCAGAGTTCTCCATGAGTGACCGAGACGTCCGTTACTACAACAAAGAACAGAAGAGACAGCAGTTTGAGATTCATGTAGTGCCGGAAGAAGATACCTTTTCAGAGGTATTGAGAAACAAAGGGAAAAAAGTGGATTCTGTAGATTCAGTGGATTCAATGGCAGATAAGGCTACAGAACATAATGAGGCACCTGATAAGAAGGCTAAGAGATAATTCAATGCCATGATGGATATGATGTCTCAATTGCTGGCCAAACTTAACCAGAATGTTGTTGGGACCCCTAATCAACCCAACAATGGACCGAAAGCCAGTACTTCTAATGCTCCTGTACGAAATGGAAATGGGAGTAACAATGGGAGCAATAGTGGAGGTTCAGCCCCAAGACCTCTGCAACCTATCTTCCTGCCAAGAGATGCACAGCAAGCTGAAATTGAGATACCTACAGCTGATGAAATAAGGAACATCTATATGGAGTATGCTTCTCTCCATAGAGAGATTCGAGATATCCTCAACCTGGATCAGTTCATGAATCAGAAAATGAAGCGAGGAATGAGGAATGACAACAGATTTTCTACCTCGAGAGATTATCAACAAGCTCTTGGAAGGGTAACTCTAGCACATTTTGATGGGAGCACTAAGAACACAGCTAGAGCATGGGTGCAGAAGTTGGACAATTACTTGTCCTTAAGGCCTATGCCTGAAGAAGACGCCATCAAGTTCGCTACTTTGCACTTAGATGGAGTGGCCCACGAATGGTGGTACCATGGGTTGGTCACCCTTGGTCATAACTTGATCAACACATACACTGATTTCACCAACAAGCTCATTGAAAGGTTTGATACCAAGGACCCGGAGGTGAAATTTAGAGAACTTGCTCAACTCAAACAGCAAGGTTCTTTGGACACTTTCATAACTGAGTTTTAGAGTCTTTCAATTATGGTTAGCAGCATCTCAGAGAAGAGGTTGGTGGTCCTATTTACTGAAGGGCTAGAAGAACCATTGAAAGGTTGGGTAAAAGCCTTTGACCCGCCTACCTTGGTTGATGCAATCAAGAAGGCTCGAAGCATGGAGTTGGCTGCCCCAAAGAACAAATTTCAGTCCAAGTCTTTCCCTTTCCGAAAGGATAAGAAGAAGTTTACAAATCAGACTAAGAAGTTTTCTTCGCGAATGGATGATGAGCTCCGTCAAGAGCTTTGGAGGAAGAATCTTTGCTATTCTTGCAGAGAACCTTGGGCCCCAGGGCATAAGTGTCATGGGAAGGGCAATCTGCATCAAATGGAGTGCTATTCTACGGATGGATCAGATTCTGAAATGTCAGAACAACAGACTGAAATTGAGGACAGCAAGTATGTAGAGGCTCCTGAAGGGCCTGAAACTAAGTCAGAAGACAGAGGAGTGGTTGCTCAACTCTCGAGCATTCAAAAGAATGAGTCGTTAGAGGTGGGGGTGTGATAGGAGAACACCGTGTCATTGCTCTCATTGACACAGGAGCGACTCATAATTTCATTGACGAGAGAATTGTTGCAAAGAGGGGGCTAGTGGCAGAGGAAGTAGAAGGCTTCAAAGTCATGGTAGCGAATGGCTCCACTATATCTTGCAACTGGATGATTTCCAACATGTCTTTGAAGTTGTGAAATCATGAAATTAGAGATGACTTTTTTGTGGTTAGCATTGGTGGGACTAATGATGCGGTCCTCGGGATTCAGTGGTTGAGATCTCTTGGTGAGATCACATTAAATTTCCAAACCATGGAGCTGAAATTCCTGTCTGATGGGAAGAAGTTGGTATTGAGAGGAATGTCAAATGGTGGTCTTAGAGTTGTTTCATTGAAGGGGATGGAGAGGTTGATCTGCCATAACCAAGTGGAGTGGGTAGCAGAGTGTTTGATAATGTTGTCAAATCCATTGGTAGACAAGGGCAGCTATTCTACAGACATTCAAGCATTGATCACAGACAGAAGGTCATGGTTATGCCCTCCAAACCACTAGAAGAGAATCGGAGCTATCCTGAAGACATTCAGGCCTTGTTAACCAAGAGGAGTAAGGTGTTTGAGAATCCACCTCCTGGTAGACCTCTTGAAAGAGGTGCAGAACACATCATTGAGCTTGAAGAAGGAGCTAAGCCGGTTATGACTACTCCTTATCGGTATCCCAAGAAGCAGAAGGATGAGATTGAGAAATCAATCCAAGAGTTGCTTGACATGGGATACATACGGCCAAGCAAAAGTCCATTTGCTTTGGCTGTTGTCTTGGTGAAAAAGAAGTTTGGGACCATGCACGTGCGTGGATTACCGAGCCCTGAATCAGAAAACTATAAAGAATCAGTATCCTATTCCGAGACTTGATGAGCTTATTGATGAGCTACATGGTGCAGTGTTCTTCTCTAAGATTGATCTCAGGTCAAGGTATGATCAGATTAGGATGAGAGCTTCAAATGTGGAGAAGACTGCTTTCAAATGCCACTTTGGGCATTTTGAGTTTCTAGTCATGCCCTTTGGCTTGACTAATGCCCCTGCCACATTCCAGTCATGCATAAACAAAATCTTCCAAAACAATCGAGGAAGTTCGTGCTCATATTCTTTGATGACATACTCATATTCAGCAAATCTTGGAAGGAGCACTTACAACACTTGGATGAAGTGTTGAGCATACTGGAATCCAAGTCCATGTTTGCAAAGGAGTCCAAATGTGAATTTGGAATGGAAGAATTGTTCTACCTTGTTCACATTATCAGTGCAGGTGGTGTGAAGGTAGACCTTGAAAGATTAGAGCTATCATTGATTGGCCTCCTCATCAGAACATAACACACTTAAAGGGATTCTTCGGTCTTTGTGGCTTTTATCGGAGGTTTGTGAAGGGCTACTCTCAGTTGGCTGCCCCCCTCACAGATCTTACAAGGAAAGGAGCTTTTGAATGGTCAGAAAGGGCACAGACAGTATTTGATCAGTTTAAGGGGATCATGTGTTCCTGCTCTGTTTTGGCTCTACCCAATTTCACCAAACCTTTTGAACTGCAGTGTGATACATCTGGAGAAGTTGTTGGTGCAGTCCCCATGCAAGATAAGCATCCTATAGTCTTCGAGAGTAGGAAGTTGAGAGGGCCTGAAAAGCTATATTCGATATATGACAAGGAGATGCTTGCCATAATGCATGCCCTTGCAAAGTTCAGGCAGTACCTTGTTGGGAGTAAGTTCGTTGTTAAGACTGATCATAATAGTCTTGAACACTTCATGCATCAAAAAGACTTGAATGAAAGGTAGCAGAAGTGGGTGAGTAAGCTACAGGCTTACAACTTTGATATCGAGTATGTCAAAGGGAAGAATAACATTGTGGCCGATGCCTTGTCCAGAAGGCCCCATTTGAGCTCACTGTGTGAGCTTACTATTGATTGGAGGGAGTTGTTGCTTGCTGATTATGCCAAAAATCAGTTTGCAACCAGCATTATAGAAAAGTACAAATTGGTTGAGGGGTTGATTCTATACAAAGGAAAGATCTTCATTGTGGTTGAATCTAAGTTGAAGGAGAAGATTTTGAAGACTTTCCATGACATTCCCCTTGCTGGTCACCAAGGTTACTTCAAGACATACAAGCATATCCGAGAGAGGTTTTCTTGGAAGGGACTTAAAAATGATGTCTTGAGGTACATCAAGGAGTGTCATACATGCCAGAGAAACAAAAATGAGCACATTCTGCCAGCTGGTTTGTTACAACCTTTGCCCATTCCCAATCAAAAATGAAAAAGTATATCCATGGACTTCACCACTGGGTTGCCACGGGCTCAAGGGAAGGATAGTATTTATGTGGTGGTGGATGGACTAACTAAGTTTGCTCACTTTTTCGCCATCACCAGTTATTTTACAGCAGCTCAGGTTGCTAAAGTGTTCTTTCAGGAGGTGTTCAAGTTACATGGATTACAGAAGAACATTGTGAGTGATAGGGACAGCAAGTTCCTAAGTGCTTTTTGGTAGGAAAATTTCAAATTATGTGGTACTGTGCTCACTCCAAGCACAAGTTATCACCCACAAACTGATGGCCAGACCGAGATAGTAAATAAGTGGTTGGAAGGATATCTTAGAAACTATATCTCGAAGCAGCAAAATACATGGGTGAGATGGTTCACCTAGGAGAGTATTGCTACAACTCCTCCTATCACATGTCCATCCGGATGTCACCATTCATGGCACTACATGGTTATGAAGCTCCTAGCTTCGCTGACTTGGTATTTGGTGATAGCAGAACCCCTCAGGCGAAGGATATGATGCAACAGAGTCAAGATAATTTGAGGATTCTGAGAGACAATCTCCAGCATGCATAGAATCAGCAGAAGTTGTATGCTGATTAGCAGCGAATTGAGCGCACCTTTGAGGTGGGCGACATGGTTTATTTTGAGGCTCCAACCCTACAAACAGTCTACTTTCAAGAAGAGTGGAGTTGAGAAATTGAAACCACGATTCTATGGGCCTTTAAGAGTCAACAAGAGGATTGGAGGAGTGGCATATGAGTTGGAACTACCGGCGAGCAGCAGGATTCATAATGTATTTCATGTGTCTCGCTTTAAGAAGGCTCTTGGACATAATGTTGTTGCTTCCGCAGAGTTACCTCCGCTTGATGAGGAGGGAGAGCTAGTTTTGATTCCTGAAGCTATCCTTGATTTCAAGGAGCGTTCTTTGAGGAGAAAGGTGATCAAGCAATACATGATCAAGTGGAAAAATTTGCCAGCAGAGGATGCTACGTGGGAAAATGAGGAGATTTTACTGCATCCCGCCTAACAGTTGCTTCAAGACAAGCAATTTTGGGGAGGGCGGACTGTAATGTCCCCTTCTCAATGATGTGCTTTCAGTGGTCCATTGGCCTATTCCAGAGACCCGTAGGCAATGTGGAATGGAGAATTAGGATTTCAAATGTTGGTGAAGCGAGAACTTACTATTTTAGTAAGTTAGGGGTTGGCTGTTTGGAATCTTGGATGATGTTGTCTTACTGAGCTTTCCATGCTCTGTCACTAGGTGCGAAGATCATGTTTTTCGGAGGAGTAATTCATGACTTACTATTTTTAGTAAGTGGCAGTACAAAGCATTTCTATTTTTGGTAGTGGACAGGGTCCTGATCCTGCAATAGTTCTATGGTCTTCTTT
This sequence comes from Cryptomeria japonica, assembly GCF_030272615.1. Taxonomy (NCBI): domain Eukaryota; kingdom Viridiplantae; phylum Streptophyta; class Pinopsida; order Cupressales; family Cupressaceae; genus Cryptomeria; species Cryptomeria japonica. The sequence continues at coordinate 525,511,975 of NC_081411.1, forward strand.
ACTCCGCTTCATCCTGGTTTTGTTGACGATCGGTATGGGAGTCATAAGTGATTTTATTAAATATTATTTCCTTGTTCTAAGGTTAATATTTAAATATTTGTATTTACTGATTAAATGTTTTGAGGATGACTTAGGGGAAAATAATTATCTGATATCAATGTGTTATTTTCCTAAGTCAATGGCGTAATATGTGGTGGCAATTTGGAAGGATAAAACATTTGATGTTATATATTTTTTATGTTGCAAAAAACGTCACCAAAGGTAAAGTTTGAACTTTGCCTAGGAAGAAGGGAAGTGGGCACCATGTTGGGTGGAGACTTGAAATGAAATGAAAGGAGTTTGAGTTGAGTTTGGGCGCCATTTGCATTTGAATTTGGGGAGCATGAAGTTATAAATATGAGCCTTGGGCTCTCATTTTGCCATATTGAAAATTTGTATCGTCATGCTGTCGGATTGGCGTATGAACTTTGAAGCTTCGGAGTGCGGCTCCCTAGCGTTACCAGTTTCGTACTTGAGATATAGTACCTAGTTGTGTGGTGTATTCTGTGACATTTTCAGTGGATATTTCAGTATTTTCGAAGTGTGGTGTAATTTATGGAGTTGTTGGTTTGCCTATGGCTGAAGCAAGTTTTCGATCATACCTCCTTGTCTGAGCGACTAATCATTCTGGGTACTGGCTCAAACCTTCTTTTTGTTGTTGGCGATATATCTTGTAAGTTTGCAGCACCATATTCTGAGTTTTAGATTTTATATTGCAAATCGAAATATCCTAGCTAGGTGTGGGTTTTGGTGAGTGCATTGGGATGTATGCAGGGTGTTTTGGAGTGTTTGGTAGCTCTATTTTGGTTTGTTCTTAGTTTTTGCTTGTCTAGTGTTGAATTGAAAATGATTTGGAGTGAATTGAAGGAGATTTGAGTGAGATATGAGCAATTTAGTGAGTTTCTAGGTTGTTGGTTATGCATTTCCAGCTTCTTGTTTTGGTGTTGAATTAGTTTGATGATCATTAGCTCTTGTGTTCATCAATAAACTTCCACTCTCTTTTTCCTCTCTATTGTAAGGTTAAGTAGTAGTACTACTAACCGTTCTTGATTGTAATCTTCATATCCCGCTAAAAAGTGGAAGAGGCTGGCTTGCCGCCTATATCTGATATTTTGTAAATCAGTCCTCCCGCTGCATAAACGATTGAGTGATATTGGTTGTGAGGATCCTCCCGCTGCATAAGCGGTCGAGTTGAGTAGCTATGTGTTGACGTGTATTTTGTACACGATCATACACAGAATAAAATACCCAAGGGCATCTTATCCTCTCTTGAATAAAGTCTCTGATTGCTGAAGATGTCGCAAAAAAGGATCAATCAGGGTGACTCCAATGTTCTTTTATGTAGGGTCTCTACGTGTGGATAAGCACCAGTGGTCGTTGTGATTGCTGTTTCATCAAGAGGCCTTACGTTATCCGAGTTTGTAGGAACAAGATTTCTCTAAACTAATAAGTTTTCAAAAAGGTCAAAAGGGAAGAGCTTGCAAGGGACGAATTCTACTCTAATCCTATGAATGACTCAATGTGGGCTAGATTTGGCAAGACTCTACCAACTTCAATATTGCCATAACATAACAACTCAACTGAAATTGATGCGATCTTCTAAGGTAACAAATGATCTTTCGATTCATCAAGGATCATGGACACCACCACGAAGGCACCTATCCAAAGCTCTGACGATCGAAGGTTGAAGTAATTCAAGTCTCTCCAGTTGACCACGCAAGGCATTCTTACAATCAGTAAGAGGCTAGTGGTTTGGAACGTGAACCTCACCAAAGATCAAGCCCAACACTTAGTCCTTCAAAATTAAACACTACTTTGACTGAGAATGATTCAAGAAAATAAACAACCATGAAGATAGCCACAAGAATTGCAATAAAACACCATAACTTCAATATGTTATTGATCTCAAAGCCATCATGAACAACAATTGTTTGAAATTCCTTCTTCAATGCCCAATCTTGCTACAAAATAACTTGCTTCTAAACTCTAATTGCAAATCTCTAATCTCTCTCTAATTTCTAATATCTGATCTCTTACAAAATGAAAATGAATGAGGGTATAAATAGCATCCTCATTTACAATGAACGGCCAAGATCAAAAGAAGATCAAGGGCTAAGATTCTGACACCAAAACCCTAATTAGGGTTTCATTACAAAAGTTCCCTTTTTATTACAAAATATTAAATGCATAGCCAAATATTAAATTTGGCACGAAAATCTAGGAAACATAGACCAATGACAATTAAGGTGCCATGTCATCTATAACAACCTCTCTTCTAGAACCTTATTTCCTTTCCAATGCTCCTTTTTGGCATATGCAATGAATCTGGACACGATTCCCTCGATCTCAGCAATAGGAATCTCTGGAAGATTCCTCATCCGTTCCTCCAAGTGAATAATCTGATCAAAGGCCTTGAGAAGAGCTGCGTCCCACTCAGGTTCGAGTTCCTTGGTTTTCTCAATCAGGAGCATAGCGGCAAACATTTGATCTCTTTGCTCATCTGTAATAACATTCTCATCTTTGCAAAAGATGACCTTGAAATCATCTGAGAGATTCATCCAAAAGTCTTCTACCTGATATTCATGCTCGTATCTTCTACCAATTGTTTCTTCTATATGCCCATAAGGATCAAAATTCTCCCTCAATGAAAAGAATGAAAATGAATATAAGGCTAACTCCCTCTCCGCATCATCTAAGGCAGGAATATTAGGACATACCTCAACTGAATTCCCTAGTATGATCGGTACAGGAATCCCATTTCCATGTCTGTGTCTGACTACCTTCGCATAAGCTGCCAACTGCCTAGTTACCTCAAGTAATACTATTCTGTCTGTCGGATATCTCGGCAACATGTAGGGAGGTGAAGGACATCCATGAACTCAAATGTATGTAAATTCCTGAAATTGGATGAACCAAGCACCATACCTCTTTACAAGCTCTTGCGCATCTTTAGATAGCCGGTTGTGAATCCCGCCTTGCAGTGTCCTGGTGATGTTCATCGTGAAGGTATCATTGACTAACTTGTAATTGCTCCCAGGTGGATGATGTAAATGAATATAGGAATCACAAACTCTGACTTCTCCAGGTCCTCTTCCAATTGCTCCTCTGTGAAGTAGTCCTGCATACTCAAAACTCCTGATCAAGGCATACATGATGTATGAGCTCATGTGGAAGGATTTAGTAGCCTTCAGTCTTCTCAACTGTACGTCCAAGCAATGGCTAATCATTCTAGCCCAATGAATTGTTCCTTTTCCCTGAACTATCACTTGGATGAAGAAGAACATCCACTTCTCAAAATAGAAAGCTTGAGGAGCCCCTGTAACTCGATTGAGTAAGGTTATCAAATCTCTGTATTCCTCCTGGAAGTCGATCCTATGCGGCGTGTTGGGAATCTTGCTCCGGCGAGGACGACTCTTAAGTAACCAATTCTTATTGATGATGTTCAAGCAAGTGTCTGGATCATCTTCGTACATGGATCTAGCTCCTTCCAAACTTTTGTAAATCATATCCTTATGTTCTGGCAAATGGAGAGCTTCACTGATAGCCTCATCTGAAAGATAAGCCAAAGTGTGTCCTTCCTTGGACACGATCGATCTCGACTGTGGGTCATAATGGCGTGCACACTCGATCATCAGCTCATGGCACTGGATTGCTGGAGGGAAGCCGGCTGCCTTGATAATGCCACTTTCAATTATTCTCCGTGCGACAGGTGATGGCTTGCCAATGTAAGGGACCTCTCGAAACTTCTTCACACTGAAGTTTCCCAAGTTGGTATCTCCGATGTTGCTCCACTTCGACACGATCTTAGTCTCCACCTCCTCAATCTTTTGATCTTCCTTCATAAGGGCTGGGCGACTGGTGGATGCTCCTGGCTTTGGGGTCGCCATCGTGACACCTACACAACATTTCATAATGAGAAATAGATTTTGCAATGTAGAAATATAGATTAAGTTTAAGCTTTGATTTTAGGAAACTTCATGATAAATTATTGAATTATCATTTCCTAAACATAAGGTTGCAATTGGGAATTTCAAAATTTCAAAATTTGGAATTCAAAATTGGGGGAGATCTGGCCATACCTTCACTTGAGAACTAGCTATAAAAGGATGCAAAAACTTTTAAGAAACTTGCTTAGGCAAAATGAAGATCAAAATCTTCTAGCAAGGGTGCCTCCTTGATCAACCTCACCACCTTGGGAGTCTTCAACGTCTTGGGGAACAAGTCACTCCACCTCTAACGAAGCTCGCCCTTCTTCTTGGCTTGAAAATCGCACCTTCTACTTAGATCAAACTCGCACTCCCTTGGATTTGAAATTCGCACTTCCTTGGCTTCAAAATCGCACCCTCTTTGACTTCTCCAAAATCGCACTTGAGCAAATGAATGAATGATGAACTAACCTTGCAACATACCTTTCTTATATAGGCGCTCACCATTACCCTCCCCCATAGGCCAACTTGAAATTATAGGCAAAAATAAACAAAATTTAAATGAAAAGGAGGCCGACTTTGTTAAAATATTTAAAATAAGACCCAAGCGCTCCCCTTTCATTAAATTTATTAATAGTTAATTAATTGAACGCCTTTGATATTAAAACTTCGATTTTTAAAAGGCTAAATTCAATATTAAATGCCCTGCGCTATTATTAAATGCCCATTTTAATTAAAATAATTCAAAGTTTCATCGATTTTAGCATTTAATGCGATTTGAAAAGGTGTTGGCGCCTAGCATGGGAGATATAAGGGACATCAAAAATATCGCTCTGGTCCCTGGGAGAGGGACAGGAGCGCCTCATGCTTTTAGCCTTGCGTTCTTCACCTTTCACGTTTAAAGTCTTATCCTGGGCCTTCGAAATGGCGTTTAAGCTTGGGTCCTTGGATTTGCCTCATGTGAACACTGGGAGGGACGTACCTTATAGAACTTTTCGCTCTGGTCCCTTGGAGAGGGACAGGAGCGATCCCATACTTAGCCTTGGTTTTGGTCCTTTCCAACCGCCGTTTTACGTTGCTTGGCAATCGATGATCTTCCTTGTTCACTTCATGCATATTGAATTTGTTCTCCAAGCCAATAATGAGCCTCTCTAATGATTTTCGCCCTCGTCCTCCAGTGAAGGACAGGAGCGAACTTTACATTTTTGCATCCATTCATGATCACATCGACTTCCAAAAATCTTCAAGGCAAAAAATGTCGTTGTTTACTCCATCTTGAACGTTGGAAACGAGAGTGGCACTTCAAAATTGGGCATATTTGAGGATTTCGCTCTAGTCCCTTGGAGAGGGACAGGAGCGCCTTTGCTATTTTTATCAATTTGATGGCCTTGGCTACTTCATTCTTTCGTGAAAACTCTTAAACATCGTTTCGCCCTTGCATCTTGGTTTTTTATTTGTCCAAATTTGGAGAGGACGGTTGGCTAATGCAACTTTCGCCCTGGTCCCTTGGTGAGGGACGGGAGCGAACTTGTCCTTTTGCCTTTGATCTTCGTTCTTTCAATCGCCAAGTTGATTTGATGGGTAGGCGGTGGTCATCATCTTTCATTCTATGCATGTTTAACTTGCCCTTTAAGGCGAAAAGAGCCTCTCCAAAGAATATCGCCCTGGTCCCTTGGAGAGGGACAGGAGCGAACTTTGTACTTTGCTTGAAATTGTCAACTTTTGATGCCAACTCCTCGTTCATCGTCCTTCGAAAGGCTCCTTTGACCTTTCGCATCTTTGCCTTGGCGTGGTTTAGGAGGGAGATGATCATTTTAATGAATATCGCCCTGGTCCTTGACTGAAGGACAGGAGCGATTCTTGTTTTCTTGCACAATTCCTTAATTATTTTGTCACCTAATTGCCTTCGAGGCGTATAATGTTGTCCTTTGATCCACCTTGAGTTCCGTAAATGCAAGTAATACCCCAAAATGTTAAGTAACAAGGCGAATGTGTAGATTTCGCTCTGGTCCCTGGGTGAGGGACAGGAGCGCCTTAACCATTTTTGATCGAATTTGGTGATCTTTGTAACTTTGTTCTTCGTTAAAATCTTCCAAACATTATCGCCATCTTGCCTTGGCTTGGATTTGACCATACTTGAAAGGGGAGTCTTGATGATGTGTTTTTCGCCCTGGTCCCTGGATGAGGGACAGGAGCAATGTTGCATGTACAGGCTTAGTTGCGTTTCATCAACTTCCGAAATTATATTCAATGGATTCAACATGGTTTCCTTCACCCATCTTCATCATGAAATTTGTTTTAACTTTGTGGGAGTTTCGCCTCATGAGGAAATCGCTCTGGTCCCTGGGAGAGGGACAGGAGCGCCTTGGCCGTTATAGGCTTGTTTTCATTTTGCCATCTTCCAAAATTATCTTCAATGGGACGATTAGGCCTTCCTTGATCTCTTCCAATCGAAAAACTTGCTTTCCCTTGGCCAGAAATTTGTCTTTGATGGAAAATCGCTTTGGTCCCTGGGAGAGGGACAGGAGCGCCTTGGCCATTCGCTGTGGTCCCTTGGTCAAGGACAGGAGCGCCTTTGGCAACTTGGGTTGGTTTTCAACTTCGTGGGCGACTTAAGTTATATTCAATGAACAAAACATTCTTCTCCTGACCTCCTCAAATCGCAAAATCGTTCAAATATTGCAAGGACGAGGCAATCTTGGCATTCGAGCTCCGGTCCTTCAGTGAGGGACAGGAGCGATTTTGTTGTTTTAGCATATGTCTTCGCCTGCCAATTACTCAAATTATATTCAACGGACAAATCATGCCTTCCTTGATCTCTTCCAATCAAAAAATTGTCTTGGTCCTGCAAGGACAGTGTGAATTCGAAAAACAAGCTCCGGTCCTTCAGTGAGGGACAGAAGCGATTTTGCTTTAATCTCAAAAATCATGTCACTTTAAGTCTCAGAAGCCTTCAAGATCATCAATTTATGTCCAATTTGTCCTCCGGGAGGTCCTGCATCAAACAATTTGAACAAGTCAATATCAAAAATGCATAAAATATCAAATTCGCCCTGGTCCTTGGGAGAGGGACAGGGGCGATTTTACCTCTGTAGGCCAAAATATCAAAAAATTAGGTCTTCAAACCACTTGACAAGGGATAATTAGGTCATTTCCCAGGCCAGGGGCCAGTTAGCAAACTTTTAAAAATTTGACCAAAATTGACCCGGACAAACTTGCACAATCCCATCACTGAAATGCTAACACTTTAGTCCTAACTTGAATGTGCCCTCAAAATCCTAACTGGATCTACCCTGAAAGATACCTGACTCCCGGCAGACTTACCTTATTTCAAAATTGCAAACTCAGGAAGATGCATAATAATCTGTCAAAATTGGACTGGACTTCGGCTTGAAAATATCGAAGGAAACCCTAAGGCTTAACCCTAATCCAGACGACTCATTCATTTACTCAAAATCCTAAAAAAAACAGAGAGAGAAGCAGGCAAACAAGACCAAAAAAGAGGGGGTCCCCATTTTAATGGGGCGATGTGTGAAATGGTCACAACACTATGTAATTCAGTCCTCTCGCTGAAATATTGCGGTAGAGTGATTGTATTTCAGCAATTCAGCAGTTTATCTCTAACGATCGCCTACTACTGTATGCTCTCACCTTCTCAATCTGGGCTCTCGGTGATCAGAAAGTGTAGGGTTCCTTCCAGTTGTTTAGATTTCATTATTCTAACCCTAACTGGTGATTGGTGTGATTGTGATATTGCTCTGGAAAAACAAAAAAAAATTAGTGGGAATATTACAAATATCTCCTAATGAAAGCAGTTCAAATAGCAGAAGTGTTTTTTAAAGAGATTTTTAGACTCCATGGGTGGTCCAAGAACATAGTCAGTGACAGGGACAGCCATTTTATTAGTTTGTTCTAGCAAGAACTTTTCCGGTAAGCAAGAACAAAACTTACCCCTAGCACTAGCCACCATCTACAAAAGGATGGGCAAACAGAGATTCTCAACAAATGGATAAAAGGATATCTAAGGAGCTACGTTACAAGACAGCAAAAAGCATGGATTAAATGGTGTAATGTCCGCTTCTCCGCAGTGATTAGTTATGTTGGCCGTTAGCCTAGTTCGGAGGCCCATAGGCTAGTCAGGGGCAAAAATTAGAGTTTCCTATTTTCTAGGAGGATTCTTTGGTGTTTTGAAGGGGTATATGTGGGAGTTTGACAGTTTGGATTTTAGATTCCTCCTGGGTTTTCAGAGAGCTTTAGGATGGTTCGACATGCATCTGCATCGAGTGACTTTTTCCAAACTTACTATTTTTAGTAAGTGTGACGGCTGCTCAGAATGTGGTTCAAATCACTTTGAAAACACTTCCTATTTTTAGCAATATGCTATTTTTAGTAAGTACTATTTTTAGCAATTATATTTTTAGTAGAATGTTAGCAGCCTTGTTCAGATGGCTATTTCCGGCAAGTCAGTTTGAGCAGTTGGTCTTCCAGCATTTTTTGGTGCTATTCTTGGCAAGGATTCTGCAACATAGCTCAATGGCTATTTCTGGCAGTATTATTTTGGCAAGATCCTGTATTCACTCAGATGATTATTTTTAGCAGTTCAGTTCAGAGCCCCAACTCAGTTCAGTTTTGGTGATTTCTAGCACTTCAGTCTCTGGCTCAATTTGCCAATAATCAATATTTGAGCAGGCATTTTTAATATATTAATACCTTAGGCATGAGGTATTAACATTTGATTATTTTATGGATGGATGACTTAGGAAGGGAGAAAATTTTAATTTTATCTAAAGTCTGTTTGGGCGGAATTTGCATATGACTTCAAGGGGGTTGTCATGGTGTTAATAATTAAATTATAACTCAAGGCAAATGGGGCGATTTTCTAAGTATATTGCCTTGCGGCCACTTTACACTTTATTTTATGACACTTATATTTATTAAAGAGGGCGATTTTGGGTGAATGTGAATTGGGCGAACTTGTGCAAGGAAATGAAATGAAATGCAATGCTAATTGTGGATGAAATGGAATGGCATTTGGTTTGGGCGTATTTGGAGTGCATTTGAATTTGAATTTGGTTGGCAAAAAGATAAATAAGTGACTTGGGCTCTCATTTTGGTATCTCAGACAATTTACACTATTATGTTGTCGGATTGACTCCAGGCAATCTTCAAGGGTGAATACCTCCTACGGCTCTTGACAAACTTCGAGTGTGAGACATCACTCCTAGTTGTGGTTGATCTTCTGAATGTGTGGTTTGATTTCAGTGTGCATTTTCAGATTTCCAATGTGGTGTGGTTTTTCCAACAGCCTTGGAAAAAGATATCAAGCATAAAACATATTTTTGACAACCATAGATTAGATGTACTGAACTGAATGCAAGGAGACCATTAACTACATGAAGTAAAAATTAGTGTATTCTAAATCTGCCTACCAAAGGAACTATGGTGGAAAAGACCAGCTACATGACAAAATCTTTTATGACAATCTAAAATGTATTTATAATAAATTCAGTGTGCTCAAACCTGATCTAAAGAAACAACTGCAATACAAATTATGAACTGAAACCTACCTGCTGGGATAGTAAGTGATGCCCAAGTAGTGAAGCCAAGGTTCGGGCAAATATGCCCATAAAAAAAATAAACCTGTTGCCAGAAGCATGTGAAATGTCACATAACAGACATTGATGCTCTAATGGTGACATAGCACTTTTGTAAAAAATATAATTTGCATGGTGATTGAGATAACAGCAGAGAACAACTTTTAGCTATTTTGAGACTTGACAAATCATAAAGAAATATTTTACACTAAATTCATTCGGATGGATAAACATGTATCAAAATAGTAAATGCTGCTTGCTTACGCTGTTATGGATTACTGAGAGAGGTCGAATTAATCACAAATGTTGAAAGTGATATTCATCTTGAAGCAACATTCAAAATTACATAAGAGTGTCTCCATATTTCTTGCTAGTACATCTTGACCATCCTTGAAAGTAATTGGCTTCTATATTTTATTTAAAATATTGTCTTCCAAAATATAGTTCTTAACACCTTATAACCTTAATCGATAGTTATATAATACAATTATGATTCAAACATAAGGGTTATAGACACTGCATGTGCATTATATGGCTTCTTTAAGTTGTTAAAAAGGCGGCCTCTAATAAATTAAAGCGGGATAATTGATAATGCACACACATTACATGTATATATCAAATATTAGCATTTGGGCAAAAACTTCTCCTTATTCATTACACCTAAATAGAGAGTAATACATAGGGACTTGATCCTGATATCAGAAGACTTTTCTTAAGTATACCCAAATGAGCTACCTAGAATGTCATCCAAGAGGAATGTATATATAGTATATACCATAGAATCACTTCTGCTCTACTAGATAAATCCGAATCTGAAAAATAAATTAAAGTGGGATAATTGATAATGCACACACATTCCAAGAGGAATGTATATATAGTATATACCATAGAATCACTTCTGAGATAGAAGACTTTTATATTGTAGACTTCTGCTCTACTAGATAAATCCGAATCTGAAAAATAAATAGCTAATTTCCAAACAAAATCTTCAATTTTCAACATATTGATGACCTCTCTTAGACCTTCGTTGACCCTTGGGCAGTGCTGATGGCTCAAATCACCATCAATAATCTGCAAGGCTTGAGTGGGCTGAAATAAAAATAACAACCAATATTCCAAATGTCTTTCAAGTGGGTCCCATTCCCTTTAGTGGAGCTGCTGCTAAAAACACAACCAATAATTGTGAAATCCCCAAAACCTTTCCTAACTGCTGCAAACACTATTTGCTTTTATTATAGGAATATGAATAATCATTGTGTGGGACCCTCAAAGCACTTGGGCAAGCTTAATCTACTATTAATAATTCTGAGCTTCTATTGAAGTCCTTTTTCTTAATTCTGATAGCTCTGTCAGATCAAAGACTCCCCATGTGGTATTATTTCCATGTGTTGTCCTCCAACTCCCATTTCCTTTTTGTATCCAATTTGGGATTCTTCCAGACTTATTCTGCCCCTTCAATGATCGATTATCATCTCCTTATGTATCTATCCTCACCAAATAGTTGTACCTTTGAGAGACATGTCTTTTCTTTAATTTGTATCTTTTCCCTAGAGATCGTATCTCTTCATAACACCCAATGTGTAATTGTTCTTAATTAATCATAGTTATATTGTCATCGGATCTCTTTATTCCTTTCATAAATCATTGGTCATCATGCCACTTCATTTCTAATCATATCCTCTCCATATGAAACGTTGCGTACTTAGACTTAACCTCTTTCCTGATCAATCAGTCCTTATATCTTTTCCTTGGAATAGAACGCACTTCTCCCACAGCAACGAGACATACTCCCCCAAGCGAGCTTCTTCATAACAAACTTATTGACCTTTAATCACAATCACTGCCTATATAATTACCGCTATCATCAGTGATGCTCAATATCAATATTGTAACAAATGACAAATTGTATTGGGGGTGTAATCACTGTCACTTATCATCTTCTTTTAATAATTAATTGCTTGAATAATATTATCGCTGGTAATACATCCGTGTGTCTCCATTGACATCCTTGAAATGAATACGATATGGTTTGGAACTAAACTATTCTAAAAAATATACGTTGCTCTATATTTCTGATATTCGCCTTAATGTGAATGAGAGATATCTAGTGTTGATCGGTTTGTATAGATCCTGAAGAAGAGATATTGATCCGAATTATGGATTCGGATGACAACACTTGAGTGAGAACCTGCGGTATTGTGGATTTGTTTACATGAACAAGGTAAACACAGAATTGAAGCAAGCCAAAAAGTAATCTATTCAATTCAAAAATCCAACATATATCAGTTCATGAGATTCCAAGGGTCACCAAAACCCCTTGAGAATCGAAACCCAACAGTCATATTTGTTTATTTACATAATAAAATCCAAAACTTAGAAATTTTCAAAAAACTATATGAAATTTTATCCTAACTTTAACTAGACATAACTTTCTACTCAGGACACAAAATCGCGAGTCGTTTAACTCGTTGGAAAGGTCTCCAAGAGCTTAAGGCGAAGTCCTAAAAGAACGGCAACGTTCTAAGGGACATGCCAAAGTTTCAAGGGCTGAAAATGCCCCGAAGGCCTTCAAAAACGCCAATTACTAACATATAGAAAAACTAGAAAAAAAATGAAAATATTATTTTCAATATTTCAAATTTGCTTCTGATCATTACTTCCCCCTTGAAAAGCAATGGGCCCCATTGCATCAACACTCTGAATGAGATGAGGAAAACAAAATTGAAGTTGCTCCCTGGTAAACCACTTTCCTTGTTGAGCCGAACCACTTTGTACAAATAGATATGCTGTTGTTTGAGTGTATTCACCATGGTGTCCACAATCTGATCACATTGGAATGGAGAAGCTGCATCTGGATTCAATTCTGTAGTGGAAATTGTTTCTGCCACATCTGCAACATCTAATAGTGGAGGAAAATATGGCTTCAAGAGTTCCACATTGAAGACTGGATGAAGACCCAAAAATGGGGGTAAATTAAGCTCAAAAGCATTATCACCAACTTACTTGATGATTGTGTATGGCCCATAACGCAGAGGACGAAGCTTCCTATTGGCACCCTGCAATCGTTCCTTCTAGATATGCAACCACACCTTGTCCCCGACTTGAAAATTATGAGTACGATGCTCATCATGTCTCTCCTTATATTTCTTATTGGTATGCTCCAAGATTTCATGAACTTGTTGTTGCAAATGATGAATTCTATCAATGAACTGGGCTGCCTTATCTTCCTCCTTACCAATACGTGGAACCAGATCGGGTTGAATAAGTGGTATGGCAACATCCATGGGTGCAAGTGGTTGATAACCAAGACAAACCTCAAATGGGTTGAGACCAGTCGAACTGTGAATTGCCCTGTTGTAGCTATGTTGAACATATGGAAGACTTTCATCCCATGTGCGGGTATGTTTTGAGTGATACATGCGTAGGATGTGAATGATCATCCGATTCACTACCTCTGTTTGGCCATTTGTTTGAGGATGGAAAGCAGTAGACTTTGTTAATTTTGTGTCCATCTTTTCCCATAATGTAGACCAGAACTTACTAAGAAACTTGCTGTCCCTATCTGAAATAATGGTATTCGGAAGACCAAAATGAACCCAAATGTGTTCAAAGAAAAGCTTTGCAGTGTCCTCTACTGAAATTGTTTTTTTACAAGCCACTATTACTACCATTTTTTAGAACCTATCTACCACAACATACACACAATCGTGGCCTCTTTTGGTGGCAGGAAGACCAGACATAAAGTCCATAGAAACTGAATGCCAAGGTTTTTCAGGAACAGGAAGAGGTGAATACAGTCCAAGTTTACGATTGGCAGGCTTAGCAATAGCACATGCGATACAAGCTTGAATATATGAAATGACATCATTTCTCAACTTTGGCCAATAAAAATACCTCTGGAGTATAGCAGTAGTCTTACCTATGCCAAAATGACCAGCAACCTTACTATAGTGAGCTTCCCATATCAACTTTTTGCGTTCTGCATTGGGCACACAGATTTGGCCAAGGTGACAAAGCATTCCATCCTGCAAATAGAAGTCATTCACTTGATTTCCCTTCACCAATTGATTATAAACATCTGCAAATTCAACATCATTCTCATACAAGCAAGCCCAGGCTTCAGTTTGATGACCACATGAGTCCAATACCATACTTATAGCTGCAATCAGAGGCCTGCTCAAACAGTCTGCTACTTTGTTAGTGCTTCCCTTCTTGTGGCGAATATTGAGATGAGACTGTTGAAGATAGGCTGACCATTGTTGATGCCGATCATTCTGCAACTTCCCTTGTGTTTGCAAAAATTGAAGAGGTTTGTGTTTTGTGTGTATGACAGTCTCCTTACCCAAAATATAATGTTTCCACTGCTTACAGGCTTGAACAATAGCATACAGTTCCTTGTCGTAAGTGGCAGACCGATGCACTGTATCAGAAAAAGTCTGACTATGATATGCAACTGGGTGACCATGTTGCATGAGGACTGCTCCTAGGGCATATTCTGATGCATCAGTTTGTATTTCAAATGACTGTTGTAGGTCAGGAAGAGATAAAACTAGTGCAGAACATAACCTTTGTTTTAACTCCTCGAATGCCTCTTGTTGACCACCTGTCCATTTGAACTTTGCTTGTGTTTCCCCCCGCAATGACTGATTTAGAGGCCAAGACAAATGGGAAAACCCCAACACAAATCTGCGATACAAGTTTGCCAACCCGAGGAAACTTCGTAACTCTGTGATATTTCTAGGAGATGGCCAATCCTTAATCACTTGTATCTTCTCAGGATCAACATGGACACCCTCACTATCAATAACATACCCTAAGTATCTAATACTCTGCATACCAAAGGAGCACTTTTCTTTGTTTGCATAAAGCCCATGATCTTGTAAAGTTGAGAGAATTTTTTCCACATGTTGCAAATGTTCCTCCCAAGCTTTGCTGAAAATGAGTATGTCATCCAGATATACCACCACAAAGGAATCAGTGAACGATTTGAGTACATCATTCATCATTATCACGAATCTCGTTGGAGCATTTGTTAGACCGAAAGGCATCACTAGCCATTCAAACAATCCCTCTTTTGATTTGAAAGTTGTCTTCCACACATCAACTGAGTCAATTGGTACTTGATGGTATCTCGATTTCAAATCAATTTTTGTGAAGAATCGGGGCCCTCTAAGCTGGTCCAAGAGGTCATCTATCTGGGGAAGTGGATACCTATTTTTTACTGAAATTTTGTTCAAGGCCCCATTGTCAATACAAAGTCTCCAAGTTCCATCCTTTTTCTTTGCCAGAACAATAGGACTACCACAAGGTGATGCACTTGGACGAATATGTCCCATCTCAATCAATTCTTGTATTTGCCTCTTAATTTCATTATTTTCTAATACTAATCTACAGTAGACTGGTTCATTAGGCAATGGAGTTCCTGGTATCAAATCAATAGTGTGTCTCACTTGGCATTGTGCAGGTACCCCGGTTGGTAACTTAAACAAATTCTCATATTTTATCAAAATTTGATCCATTGATCTTTTCTGCAGTGTTGCGGTGTTTGTGATGGCATAGGAATTATATACTGATTTCCTTTCTTCTTCAGAACAAATCATCAATAATATGAATGTTCCTGTTTTGGCAACCAACCTCCTGCATTGCTTAGCACTACTCAAAGAGGTGGAGTATGCAGGGCTTACCTCTGGTATTCGGTATTTCTGCTGACCTAATCTGATTGTCACGCTGCGAGGTCTGGACTCATAAACACCATGACGCTAGTACATATATGGTTGTCCCAACAGAACATCACAAACATCTAAAGGAGCTGCATCACAGATTACCTCATCTTTGAAAGGCTTTATAGAGTATGATTGGCGACACTGTTGGTGCACTTGAATATCTCTCCCTTGACTTACCCATCCCATTGAATAGGGTTGCGGGTGTGTTGTTGTTTTCAGATTCAATCTCTTCACAATCTCTGTTGATATTAGGTTCTTTTGACTTCCACTATCAACAATAAAGTGCAGGGCTTTTCCTCCGACCCACATCTGTGAGTGGAACAATCTTTCCTCATCCTCTCGGGGCAATATCTTTGTAGTAGCTACTGTTGCATATGGATCAGCCTCAATGACCTGTTCATGACTTTCTTCTAAGCAAGATTCTGCCACCTTAGGTTCTGCCTTGTCCTCATATGTCTCCATCATTAAACTTTTTATGGTTCTGCAATCTTTTGTGTTATGAGAGGGACTCTTATGGAGTTCACACCACATATCGTTCTCTTGTGCCTTCTTCATACCCCATGCCTTTTTTGTTGGTGAATTGGGAGAAGATTCCTTGGAGGTTTGTTTCCATGCAGTTTTGCCACCTTCACCCTTCCATTTGTTGTTTGTGAAGTTATCCCTCTTTCCTTTCTGTTTGAATTTCTCCTCAATTTTTGTAGCAAATTTATATGTACTAGGTAAAGTCTCTATGTTCAAGAATTCCATTTCGGTTTGAATATACCTATGGAGTCCACTCTGATATTTCAATACTCGGTGCTTCTCACAATCTTTGATGCCAAGCTTTGTTGCCAAAGCATGAAACATATTAGTATATTCCTAAACAGTTTGGTCATTTTTCTGTCGAAGCAATTGCCACCGCATATATTTTTGTTCATATGTATCTACAGGAAAATATTCTTCCTTTATGTGCTCCATGAATTCTCCCCATGTGGGTTTTTGATCAAAAATAAAAGTACTGCCAGTTTCTGCTGCCTTAAATGCTAACTTTGCTTCCCACGAATCTTTCACATGATTTTCAGCTTTGAGAAGAGCGAAAGTAATTTTCTCTTCATCTGAGAACTGGTTGACAGAGAAATACCTTTCCAATTTTGAAACCTAATCATCAACAGCATCCGCATCAATCTTTCCTTGAAACGTGGGTATATCGAAATTCACTTGCACCTTGAATGGTGTGTACCCTGTGAATGGTGGGTTTGCTTGAGACCCACGACTTTCCAGCATTTGCTTGAACTGCTCCATCATTTCTTCACGTTGTTTTGTTAATGCATCTGCAACCAACGCTTTAATGTCATCGTCGGTCTGCAACTTAGCCATCTGTGATCGTGTGTGTCTCAAAGGAAGGTAGTCTGAAGGATTTCTTGTTTCCAACCCCAATCTTTAATAATGTTGATCGTGTGTGATATGACATACAGGAGCGAACTTGCTCTGATACCACTAATCCGAATTATGGATTCGAATGACAACACCTGAGTGAGAACCTGCGGTATTGTGGATTTGTTTACATGAACAAGGTAAACACAGAATTGAAGCAAGCCAAAAAGTAATCTATTCAATTCGAAAATCCAACATATATCAATTCATGAGATTCCAAGGGTCACCAAAACCCTTTGAGAATCGAAACCCAACAGTCATAGTTGTTTATTTACATAATAAAATCCAAAACTACGAAATTTTCAAAAAAACTATATGAAATTTTATCCTAACTTTAACTAGACATAACTTTCTACTCAAGACTCGAAATCGCGAGCCATTTAACTCGTTGGAAAGGTCTCCAAGAACGTAAGGCGAAGTCCTGAAAGAACATACCTACGGCAACGACAACGTTCTAGAGGACAAGCCAAAGTTTCAAGGGCTGAAAATGCCCCGAAGGCCTTCAAAAACGTCAATTACTAACATATAGAAAAACTAGAAAAAATATGAAAATATTATTTTCAATTTTTCAAATTTGCTTCTGATCAGATATCTAGTGTTGATCGGTGTCGTTCGCTTATCTGATCCAATGTCCTTTACAATTGCAATGATCATTGGTTGTTGATCTGGATATATTTCCACTGTCTCTGATTTGACATTTTCTTGCCCTTGCGATGTTCTCATGATGCCCTTTTCCTCTAACACTTCCTTTGTAATTGTGTACCCATGACTTAATAGGCTGATGGTTTAACTGAGGGCTCCAATAAATAAACTGAAAATATAATCCCCATAATTTCTAATGGAATGGGAAAGATCATGCTTATATATCTCCAAACTGAAAGGATTGCACCCTTTGGTAATGATGAGACACCTCCCTTTATTATCACGCTTCTTCATGATGATTACAAATTAATAACAAATGCTAACTATCGTATACCCTTAATTGATATTATTAATGCTCCTTTTATCATATTATCATCGACATAGATTATCGATTTGGTATGATAATTTGATTGTTAATGGAGGGCATGTGTGTTAAGGAATTTAGATCAAAGATAGAGAATACAATAGTCTGGTAATATGTAGTGAGGATGGACTTTAATAAGATCACTGAAATGAATATGTTTTACCTCCGATGTATATATATAACTATTAATCTTCTATGATAATATCGACATCTTGTTGGTTCGTGAAACTGCCACGGTTATTGGTTATAGTTCACAGCAAGTGTCAATGCCTATAAATAAAAGGACGAAAGGTCATGTCCACGTAGGAGCATGACTTCTATGTGGCTTATGCCATGTAGAGTCATGACCCTATGGGGACATGACCCTTCGTTCAATGTTGTTATATATTACTTGCTTCAATCTGAATGAAGCTATATCCTTAACACTCCCTCTTAGCAAAAGAGGATTGAATTTCATAATTAAGTTTTAAGGAACAGCATTCTAGATATACACATTCATTTGACATGATCATTCACTCAGTAACACTTACTAGTGAAATACTTCATATCTAAGAGAGATATGAATTATCTGATATCCAGCACTCTGGGACAACAACTACTTGAAGTCTTATCAGATTACAATCTTGATTCTAGTGACAATTGTAACATTGTCATTATCACAGGTGAAATAATTTTAGTATCATGATATCCGACACATTCCAGGACAGCAAATTAATGTAGTCAATCATGATATGATTGTTATCATAATTTCTGACATATTTTGGAACAATCATTTAATGATAACAATTCAATAACTCATCATAGCAAATTTAGTATCAAGATTTCCGGCACATTCCGAGACAGCAACTTAATGTAGTCAATCTTGATAACAGATCAGGCTATTGTGAAAGTCGTCACCTTACAATAGCGATCTTACACTTACATCACATGAAAGATCGTCACCTTCCATGGCATAACACATACATGCAATATTCCATTCAAGATATTCATGAATATATCAATTACATATGATTAAGATTAATATCAGAAATTTCCATTATAATTTAGTCATACCAAGTTTACCTCTAAAGTACTCCACTTTCAACTTTGCAAGAGGTTTGGTGAATATGTCAGCACTTTGCTCTTCAGTGCTGATGTAAGTCAATTTGATGACATCTCTGTCTACCATATCTCTTATGTAATGGTATGGGATTTCTATATGCTTCGATCAATTATGAAAAACTGGATTTACAAAAAGTTTGATGCAGCTTTGATTATCACAGTGAATCACAGTGGAATTTAGGGGCTTCCATGTGTCAAAACAAAATTACAAATGCATAACTAAAACTATTCCATGTGTCCAAAGACGCGACTCTAACTGCATCATCCTTTGTATGTGATGATCTTCATGTCGCTTCAAGATGCTAGAACTTGAAGTATTCTGGATTGGTAAAGACATCTTGAACCGGAACGAGAACTTGCATCCTTGTCTTCTTGCTTGGGGTAGTACTATCTTTTCAGGAGGGAAAGGGTTGCCTTCCTCTTTTCATGTCATGACCATCTTTGTCTTGAAAGCATTCTATGCTCTCAACCATGAATTGTTGTTGTATCTCTTTTTTGTATCATCCTTCATTCTTGAAATCTTCTTGCAAAATAAGGCCCATGCCTTAATCCATTGATTTGGTAGATCGTGTGTGCAAACCGAACTGACAAGGGAAGGGATAAATTGATGCAAAAATGGGCTCACAAGTGAATTTCAGGTTTTGGAAGTTGCATTACATGTGTGGGAAAAACAAGAGCATTAACTTGCAATTGTGGAGAACAAACATGCAACTTCAAATTTGCACTTGTAATTGGACCTTTAGAACTCATTTTCAAGTGTTTTTTGAGTGCATTTTGGACCAATTTCGGGTTCTGGATGGCTGACCGCAAGTAGACTTTAAATGGGGAAAATGAATGAAAGTGTGAAATGAGTGGATGAAATGATATGTACGGATGATGGAAATGAATATGAGTGAAAATGAAAAGATTTTGGGAAGATCGTCTTCAAGAAAATGAGAAGAACTTTTAACATGTAATCCGGTTCTAAAAACCCGATTTTGAAAGAATGGGTATTTTTCATCTTTGCAACTTGGAATTTCAACCAAAGATAGTTAAATTCTTTTAACCGTAAGGGAAGAACAATTATTTTCATCCAACTTGCAATCGGGATTTAAAATCCCGAATACAAGTAAAGAGGGAAAATGGGGAAGAACAATGCAATCCACAAATTGCCTTGCAAGGGGAAAATGTCATAACCCCTCTTTGGACATTGGATTAAATAAATACGATAATTAAAACGTTTATTAATTAACATTTAATAATATTAAAAATCGTCTCATTTATGAGACTTCACGATTTTTCTCTAATATATGATTATTAATGTTTATTATTTGTTATGACTATTATTTATTATTATTGTTTTATTTTAATGTAACGTTCATATTTCAATTATTAATATTATAGTAACTATTAAAGAAATTTTACCATAAAATGCTATTAAAACATAAAATAGATATATTGAATATATTACACTTATCACATAACGTGCTATTTAATAAATATAAAATATAACATAAATTGTCAAAATACATTATAAATAATATCATATTAATACGATACCATAAATAGAACCAATATTAAAATACAATACAAATTTTGATCAGATTATGGATAGCTGTTCAATTTCTACCAATGAATCTTAATTCAAAAGCTAATGTGTATTTAGTCTCTGATTTATGTGAGTTATTATTATTATTAATGTTTGTTTGATACTATTATTAATTTATTAATATTTATTAAAGTTTGTTTGATATTATTAGTAATTAATTAATATTTATTAATTAATTAACAATAAAAATAAGTCAGCCTCCTAATAGGGGGCATTACACTAACAATACTCATAGATCATAATATTGAAGCCACACAGAAACATACACATCGTAGAGGATATTCATGATTCCACCAAGCAAGGGGAACTATATGCATCAATCATATATGAAGGTAATCCAAATTGATATCATCGTTATGCCAAACCAACATTCATTATCGATAATAGAGGGATTAATTAGACATGAATAGATGATTATATTAATCGTGAAGTAAAAACCCGATTTACTAATCTATCGATTAGTTACCCAATGAATGATTAATAATTACGCTTAATAATGCAAAGGCAACGGTTAGGAGTAAAGGTGCAATTTGTATGATTAACAATTGCTCATGGAAAGATACATAGCGAATTTGTGTAAGTAATGAAAAGATACGATTAAGGGAAGGACACGTCTTTTCCCAAGTAAGAGGTGCGACCATTCAGTATAGAGGTGCAATCTCTATCTAATTGGTTATGACCGATAGTCATATTCTAGCTACGATTGTAATACTATTAATCATAGTATTATCGAAGGAGTTCAAGAAAAGGTTTTTGAAGCTTTATGAGTCTAAACAGTGGTCAAACAAATATTCAAAGTGGTGGACCCAATATACAATATGAAACGGTGAAAGAAATGTTTGAAGCTTCAAGCGGTGGACCCCATATATAATATGAAATGGTGAAATTAGCAATTAATAATAATAAGAGTTTTTGAACTCGTAAACTAATAAATCGGTTCAGCAACTAATGAAAAGCTATGACCCTTACACGTAAGATCAATGAGTGTGTCTCTTTGTAAAGGGACAAATACGTGAGTGTATATATTCACGTTTGAAAGTAAGTTTTATTTGTTTTGGAGGCGTATGAAGAAAATAATACAGAATCAGTAAATGAAAAGATCTGTAAATAATATGAAGGGCTGATTAAAAAGAAGAGTACGTGTAGATTAAGGAGAAATAATTCAGAACAAAAGGCTGGGATTCTAATAACAGAAAATAAATGATTCTTAGAGTATGTGGAGTACAATGCTGAATAAATAATTCTGGGATAAAAAGTATGAGTGTAGAGTATGGAGTAAAAGGAAGATCTTTGAGATGTAAGAGTGCAGTATATGAAAAGTTTATATCAGATGCATATGAATATTTTTTAATACTTCATGACAGAGATAAAGCAGACTTTGGAGCAGCATCATTTGATATTGTTTATTTATATATACATCCATATTTGGATCACTCATTTGAGCAGCCACCTTATTGGGAAACTCAATCACATACATTTAAAGACAATAATCAGAAACAGCACCATAACTATTGCATACTTCCAAAGTATAATCAGAAACAGCAATCCTATCATCATCGCTATAAGCGATTGGGGAGAAAGATTACAGCACAATTTATATTGTCATATCAAGAAGAGCAAAGTTAACCCCATAACTGCAGGTCGGGATATAACTATATAGCAGATCATAATATATCATTTTTATACTAAGTGGTATCAATTCTCCCCAATATAAGTTTCATTATTAAGGATTTTTAGAGTCTTTGATTGGAAAGAAGTCTCTTGCAATTGATTAGTAAGTCGATGGTCCCTAATTCCAAGGAATTTACTGTAAGGGACATTACAGAAAATCTCTCACAAAACCGATTTTTGGGGCAAAATAATCATATACAAATTTACAACCAGAAAGGAAAAACAAGAAGACAAGAAAACAAGAGAATGAAACAAAGAAAGAAAAGAAATCAAACCTTGCCTCAAACTAAAAATGCCTCTTCAAAAAGATGATCAATCTTTGAAAGAAGGAAGGAGAACTCTTAAAAAGAAATTAACCGCATTCCAAAACTCTAGCCACGTTTTAACAAAACGCCTTGGGCAGCAAAACGTGGCACCAAATGCAAACTTAATGGCACGAGAAGTGATCAATCCTCCATCAAACCCCAACGCCTTAGCATAATAAGAAAAAACGCCTAAAGGAGAGATGAAAACGTGGCAACTTGGGAAAGAAAATCGTGGTTTTGGCAAAAAACGCTTTTGCTGTTAAAACCCCATAAAACCAGCAATAATGTCTTCCAAATGGCATGAAGAGAGTTGGAAAATGCATGAAAATAGCAAGGAATCCAAAACGCCTTCCTCCTCCTTGAATTTCTCCACAAAAATCGTTGGAAATCTTCAACAAAATCCTCCAATATTGCTGGTCAGGTTTTTAGAAAAGAACAACAAGTTTAAAATTGCATGCAATTAGGAAAATCGGGTTTTTGAGAGCAAACAACAAGTTTGAAATGTTACTTTTCTCTCAACAAAGCAAAATCGGGTTTTAAAAATCCAATTACAAGTTTAAAATTCCCCAATTTGCACTTTATGGAGAAAATCGGGTTTTTGGGTAAAATAGCAAGTTTAAAATGTCAATTTATTTCAATTCTAGGCAAAATCGGGTTTTGGAGAGAGATGTGCAAGTTACAAATTACTTGTAAAGGGAAAATAAAATCCCTACAACAAGTTTTAATAACTTGCACATATGTAATAGAGCTCTAAAATCCCTATTACAAGCAAAAGACATTAAAGTAGGGGTTTTAGAAAAGAATTACAGGTTTACTTGTAACTTATCCAAAAAATTCCTATTTTAACTTAAAAAGCCAAAAAGCATCAATGGGGGAATAAAAAGCAAATTACAAGTTCTTATTTTTCAATAAAGTGCACTTGTAATTAGCCAAAAATTTCCCTACAAAGACCAAAACAATGGAAATCATTAAAACTTGCAATTCAAGAGAAATTTCCCACCTATAGTCAGGGAGAAAAAACCCGAAATTGAAGGAAAGACATAGCAAACGAATCCAGAATGCGACGAAATTCGAAATGTGGTTCGAGGATGGACTGAGGATTAAGCCAGTCCAAGGATTAGTCAAAATTTTGCCTCGAGAAACATGCCATAGAGTAAAATTTTCATTTTTTCACAAAAATTTCATGTAATGGTCTTTCATTTTTTAAAGCAAAGATGAGGACAACACTATGATGATTCGATGAAGGATCATTGATTCAATGATTTTAGAATTAGAATCAAGACTCTAAAAGATAATGCTTGGTGTGCCAAATTTAGCCTGCATCCAAAATAAACAAAACATGTTATCTTTCAGAATCTAGAAACAAATTAACTCATCCTAACACCAATGGCTTTGATAACATGTTAAGTTCTGCAAAGTGAGAAACTATTCAAGACCTAGAGCGAGATAAGATACAATAGAGTTATTTAACAGATGATCCTAGAAACTATATAGAAAAACAAAGCTAGTTATCATTAATATAAGAAATATGCAAACAACATAAAGGAAGCTCACTCTCCATCATAAAAAAATTAAAAATGAGTGATGAGTACGGTCTATAGAGAGAAGTGAGGAAAATACAACCAATAGGATTAACTCCAACTAGTAGAAATAGGCAAGAATTGCATCTATTAGGAAGATGTCAAACAAATTTACACCTACTTGGAAAAAGACGAATAAATAGTTAGATAGGTGGCATATACATCCAAGGGATGAAGTAACTCCAACTACCAATAATAGATGGTAGTTATACACAACTTATATAAGATGCCCTCCACACTCAAATATCTTATATAATAGCCTAAGCAAGCTTAAATTTGTCTAAGAAAAATAAATATACCAGAATGTAAGGAAAATAAAATCCTACACTAACAATAGGGAAGTGTGTCTAGAGACAATTGTGGGCAGTCTAGATCAATTCAAACACTTATCATCAATTCGTCTTCTCCCTTGCATGTTTAATATAGCTTTAAAATCTAGGTCTAGTCACAAAGTAGGTAGCAATGGCAAGAATAAGAAAAGTCAACTAGGAAATACAGATTTGCAGACCACTTTCTCACTAAAGATTGTGAATCATCTCCACAATAGAAGAGAGGAATAACATGGACCTATTTGTGGCATTCTAGAGGAGGATTTATGGGTTGAAGGGTGTGGAATTATACACATGAATTCTTTTTGTGTAGACTCCTTCCCATAGAAATAAGTGGGGATGGTTATGAATAAATATCTCTATGTGAGGACACTTCAAATGTTGTGCAAGGTAATTTTCTTCCCAACACAAAGGACCTTCTACCAATGCGAGAATCTCAACAAGGGAAATCTTTTATGCCACAAGGGCCAATACATGCATAACAAGTGGATTTGGTGGGTGACAAGGATTTAAAGGAAAAAATAAAAACCCTTGAACGGCAAATTGAAGCGTTTAAGGAAAATTATACAATTTCATGGCAATGGACAAAAAAACAAGATATAGTGGATAGAGAATGAAAATGGATCTTGGCTAGCCTCCAACCATACCCTATCTACAACCACCTAACAAGGCTCAAGTAGGTCAACTTGCAACTCAAAGTACCCTAACTTCTCATAGCGATTATGTGTAAAGAAACCAGAGCTTCTGGTGACCATTAAGGGTAAATATCAATCTGCCTTGGAAATACAAAAAATGGGGACTTTGATGAAAAGATTGCATAAAAGATTCACCATTTGTCAATAGTTCTAGACAACATGACCAAATGGAACAAAGGAAAGTAGAAGCTACTATCAACTCTAAAGGGGGAAAAGCCCTTGAGGCAAAGGGAGAAAAAAATAGGTCGAGGTAACAAATATAGAAGACACACCATGAAGATTGTGGTTGTCTGAAGCTGCTTGGAGGATAATGGTGGAATCCTAACAATGACAACAATTCATCAATAATAGGAGCTGTAACAGAAGGTGGAAATCGAGGAACCAACCCAACCAAAAGTAGAGGTGGTTGCAAAAATGGCATTTGGACCTAACAAAGGCTTGGGTTGGGGATACCTAAAGGGAAGTTACAATTCCTAAGTGTAATCCCCTGCTCACCATTGATTTGTTTGTGTGTTTTAATTGCCCCATCATAAATTTTGTAATTTAGCATATTCTACTAATTTTCAAATGTTGGCAATTATGTTGTAAAGTTAGAAAACTCCTACAAATTCTTACTCAAAATTCGTTGTTTTCTTCTCTAAGGCATGTTTTACATGGTCTAAAACTCATATTTGTTAATGTCAAATCATGCGTGGGTGTTTTTGTCATCATTGTCCAAGTTTTGGTTGGTTTTTGCCTTCATTTTCCTAGCTTTCTGTGCAATTTCGGGTTTCGGGTCAGTCACTGCAAGTAGGAACTTTTGGGTGTAAGTGCAAGTAAGTCTCTTGTAACTTGCAATGGGGGTTCTAAGACCGCAATTGCAAGTAGGTCTTTTGCAAGCATGTGGGTGTTTTGTATTTCTTTTTGCAAGTTGTCATTACTTGCAATCGGGTCTCTAAACCTCGATTGCAAGTCCTCCTTTCATATTGCAAGTGTGTGGTTTCCATTGCCCTTGCATCCTTGCATAGGTTTCACGTTTGTCATTTATCCTCCATTGATGCTTGTAGGTCGAGCCTTGTATGTTTGGCCACGAACTTCCCATTCATCGCATTTCATGTGCGTTTAGTTGCAATGAACTCGTTTGATTTACAAAATGCTAGCATTTGTAATCGGGTTTGCTTATTTTCCCCTAAGCAAATCTTTTCACTTGCAATCGGGTCCTCAAGACCCGATTACAAGTGCTCATGGTTATCTATTTCCCCCATTTTGCCTTGAGGATGCTTTTCGAGTTTTCATAGCATGGTTGCAAGTTTTAACTTTCCCTTTGCAAATAGTAAAATATCACTTGCAATCGGGTTCTAGAGACCTGATTGGAAGCCTTCTGGTATTATATGTTGGTGTATTATATCACTTGCAGTCGAGTCTTTGAAACCCAATTGCAAGTGGTTCTCTACATTCGAACATCACTTGCATCCAAGCTCCCAAATTCCGATTTCCAAGGTAAACTATCAACTTTGCTGACTCATTTGCAAGTAGTTCTCACTTGTAATCGACTCTTCAAGACTCGATTATGAGTGCAAGATGTATCATTTTACCCATCATTTCTTCAAACGTGTTCACTTGCAATCAATTCCTAGAGACCCGATTGCAAGGGTTTTTAATGAATGAACAGACAGCAAGCAAAAGCTAGTGATGTCATATGTCGATGTTAGCAGTGATGTAAAATGAAGAGAATACATTGTCATATGCACAGAGAGGGTCAAAATATCATGAACCATGAAGCAGAGAGGACTAGACAAATGAAGAAGTAATGAAGCAGAAGAATGCATTGTTATAATGCATTATAGTAGAGCTATGTGATAAAAAGCATTGACTTTCATTATCACAGTAACCAATGAAGAATGTTCATTATCTTCAAGTTCAGCAGCTGATCTTCATGAGGTCATTGTCATTACCATTCATGATCAAATGAGCAAGAGGATGAGGTTGGAGTTCATTGGCAAAGGACATAAGAACTATCAATGATGCAAGTCGATGTTCCCGGACATATACCTTCACTGATCTCAAATACTTCAAGTTCCAGCATCTTGTAGCAGCATGAAGACCTCTTAGACAGAGGATGATGTAAACAGAGTAGTGTCTCAAACACTTAGATTACTTCCAATTATGCATTTGTAATTTGGTTTTGACAAATTACATGTAATGTCAAAAATTGTAATTGCAAGTAGTCACGTTACTTGCATTCTTATAACTTTTAATTGCATGTAAACAAATTACAAGTCGAAAGACAATAGGACTATAATTTGAATAAGTCATAGTTAGTTATAGTGGTTGTGGAAAATATCTCAGTTAGTTAGACTTCTCCCACATTTTGCTCTCAACCCCTCTCCTATATATACATGAGGGTGCCCATTGTATTTTTAATCTTTTTCAGCAAGCAAGAAAACTCTGTAGAAATTTGCAATCATAGAGACTTTGAGCTTTATACTTCTAAACTATTTTTCCTCAAGTAATATCAACAGGGTTTTGAGTTTCAGACTTTGTGTTAAAACCACACCTTATATCCATTGTGTTCTTGTGTCATGGTGGCATATTTCTTTGTATTTGCTTGAGATCATAGTGAGGTTGTTGAAAGGAGCTTCAATCTGATTTCTTGCAAACTTTGTGCTGCAAATATTGAGGGTTGAATTAGTATAGTTAAGTGTTAAAAGCTGAGAAGAGTTGCAAGACTTTGTGCTTGTGGTTGTTCCCATTTGAAATAGTTCAGAAGGTGCATCATACTTGCAGACTTTGTGTTGTTATTTGTTGTTCATTGTTCTTATTTTATTAATCCAAATAAGGTAGATAGGATAGTGGGAACTTAAGACTTTGTGCTTTGTTTCTATTTTCCCATCCCGAGGGAAGTGACAGAAGACTTTGGGCTTTCACGGAAACTTCACTTCCTGTTTGTTTAAACATTCTTGTTGTTTTTTTAAGTTGTATTTGTTGTTAAAACTGCTATTTCTTTCCTAGGAAGAGGAAAGAATATTGTCATTTCTGAAAAAAAAGAGAAAAGAACTTTGTTTCACCCAATTTAGATTAGCGTTAGTTAGTAATAGTAGGGAAGGGGGAGCCTTCCCTTAAATTAAGAGAGTTTTATACTCACACACTATAATTGAAACCACAATTTTGCACATCTTCCTAGGTGTACAAAATTTTCAACCAACAAATTCAAAATATATATTTTGTATATTCT
Organism: Cryptomeria japonica; assembly: GCF_030272615.1. Taxonomy (NCBI): domain Eukaryota; kingdom Viridiplantae; phylum Streptophyta; class Pinopsida; order Cupressales; family Cupressaceae; genus Cryptomeria; species Cryptomeria japonica. Next base: position 525,540,159 of record NC_081411.1, read on the forward strand.
ATTAGTGTTCAAATAATCGATGATTAACAAAGGAGATATGATCTCCTTAAATAGAGAAATTACAACAAAGTTTCTAAAATAGAAATGAACGACGAAAAGGAAACTACCTTAACATCTAAATCTAAGATGACCATTATAGAAACATTACAATATTTTAATACCCTCCCTTAATGGTCATCGTTCTAACTACCCTACAGAAGACAATATGCAGGTCTTTTAATCACAAACACAAAGAAGGTTGCTCCTTCTCTTCAAGAACACTCTGTTGTTGTGGAGACCCTCCCAAGATTTGCAAAATGCTAATGACCAAGAGTACCAAAATCTGTCCAGCCTAATGTAATCCTCACACATGAATTATAGAATTGTCACACATGAATTATTGAGCCAAAAAAAACTGAAACCACAATTTTGAGGAAAAATCGACAAACCCTCCAAAGAGAAACAAACACAATTTTGTCAAAAACCGCAAAAACTTTTGCAGATGAGCATTGAGTATTGTTCACTCCATCAACTCCAAAACAAATTGCAAGATACCACAATTGCAGATGTTTGCCCCAACAACTCCAGGTGCGACCCAAAACAAACTATAACAAAGCACGGTTTTTGTGGAAAAAACTGTCAAACCCTAAAAACTAAGTTACAAATCATCATTTTGTGGAAAAAATGGTAAAACCCACCAATAATAAAAAAATTTAGAAAAAATTATAAACCCAAATAACCAAAATCCCAGGTGAACTTTGCAATACAAATGATTTTTTAGGACAAAATCGAAAAAACCAAACACGATTTTTGAGGAGAAAAATAGATCAAAACCCAACAATAATTATTTAAGGGAAAAATTATGAACCCCACAAATAATTTTTTTAGTATAAAAAAATTATAAAAAAACTAACAATAATTTTTCAAGGACAAAAATTATTAAAAACCCACAAATAATTTTTGGACAAAAATCATGAAAACCCCAAAAATAATTTTTTGTGGATAAAAATTATAAAACCTAGATAAACCCAACAAATAAATTTTTTAAAGAAAAAAATTTATAAAAACCCCACAATAATTTCTACACGTCCCATGAAAAATGCAAAGCCCTCCCACGAACCTAATAAACATGGAACCATGACCCATGCCCAATCCACTGGAACTCGCGGAAAGAAAACAGAAATAGAGTCCGCGTGATTTAAAAATTTAAAAAACGGTGTTAAGAGACACAAATTCATCCCGTTATGCAGAGAACAAACAACCCACGTCAGGTCAAAAAACATAGAAATCTGTGTGTGGGTCTTCAAAAATATACCCCACGCGATACAAAAAATGGGCAAGAAAAAGCCGTCACAGAAAATCTGTCGCGCGGTAAAAATACATGCGAACCTACAACATGATGCACCGTCCATTGGCAAAATAAGGTAGATACCCTTCACGAAACCAAAAATCAGCGCCCACCAAAAACTTCCACGGGCTCTGAGAAGAAAAACACAGGTCGCAAAGCACGAAACAAATAATACTGTGCTTGAAAAACCCTTTCATCGCTAAGAGAAACATTGCAGAACCCACAAACTGGAACAAATACCATGAACATAAGTCTTTGTGCAGACAAACTAGGCACGAAAATTCCACAAAAAAATCCGCAAAAATACAGACAAAAAAATGCCCTTGAAATTTCCAGCTTCAGGCAAACCCATGAAAAAAATACCAGAAAGGAGGCCTCGAAACTCCTAAACGAAACCCTCCCAAAATCCAGGGCCCCCATGAGGGAGTCAGACACAGACCGGCTCCCGCTCTAATACCATGTTCAAATAATCGATGATTAACAAAGGAGAAATGATCTCCTTATATAGAGAAATTACAACAAAGTTTCTAAAATCGAAACGAACGACGAAAAGAAAACTTCCTAAACATCTAAATCTAAGATGACCATTATAGAAACATTACAATATTTTAAAAATTAGTTCATTAGAGGCCAACAAGGCTAGGGATGACATTTTTTTTATTTTTAGCTATCAAAAGATAAAGTTTTTTAGCGACTTGGTCATATGTCCAAACAAATAGGGCCATTGGGACATTTTTCCAAGGTCAAGGGTACCAATAAATCCCTCATTTTTCTAGCTAAAAACAAATAAAATAGATTCTACTTCACTAAAAAAATGATGTTTTGTTTACATTGCCAAAACTCTAAACATGAACTAGAATTTAGTGCTTGGTTTAAAGAACAAAGGTAACATCTTTTATTGAAATGCAAGTTCCAATCAATGTTCACACCCTAAGATATTTTGACTGCTTAATTATATGACGACAAGAAACACAATGACATCTCTATGTGTATTACTATATTAAAAAGAACAAAGCAACAATTTTAATTTAGATGCAAACTATGGTTTTAGTCATGTTCACAACCTAAGATTTTCATCAAATCATCCAAAAAAGACTTCAAGAAGGAATTTGACACACCTATTACCACAATCGTTGAGATGGAACCTACAAATCCATACACCTCTGAAGTATTTGCACCTTGTTTGCTTGATAAGACAGCTTTCCCATCTTTGTCATCATCCAAAATTGAGACAAATGCTCTCTCCCTAGATAAAGAAAGCATGCGCCTTGGGCTACTAACTGATGAATCCACCATATTTGAAGCTCCCTCTACAAGATAATATGATTTTAAAAGATTACTTCGATATTTGTGAATATACTAAAAACAAGGGATTTGCAATACCGAATAATTCCACAAAGCAATGCATATATTTCCTAATTGTACATTGTTTTGGTTCATTTCTATGCAATCAATATGAAAAAAGAGAGAAAACAAAGAAACAAAATGTTCAGAACAGAAGTAGAAGCAAGAAGGTTATCAAGCAAGAAAATTATCACATTCCAAAATATTGTTGTTCTTTTAGCCCCAACAATTGCAATCAATGTTATCGAATTAGTATATAGGGGGAACATATGCTATTTTAATTTTGAACTAACACGTCAAAATACAACGGGGGAAAGTCAAATATGTAATGTCCCCACTTTGAAATAGAATATAATAATAGGTAATAATAATTAAATTTAAATATTAAAAATTAAATTAAATATAAAAGGATATAATTAAATTAAAATTTAATTAAGTTAAGAATGGTCAAAAGACATGGAAGGAAAAGTTGTGACTCCCTCAACAATGAGATATAAAAGGGAGAAGAGAACCTCATTTGATAGGGGAATAATTTGGAAATCAGAAGTGCACATCTGATTTAAATAAGAAGTGCAGATCTGATTATGAAAGGTTATGTCCCCTTCAAAGGGCGAAATAATGAAGAGTTGCACTCTTTCAAAAGGTGCTAATGGTGAAAGGGTGTGTCTCTTGCCAAAGGGCATGCATGATGAAGATGTGTGACCTCTCCCTCACATTGAGAGATATAAAGGAAAGGAATTAAAGCATCCAGCAACATCACCATGGATTGGATCAGATCAGAACTGTTATTAAGTTACAAGCAATAGCGTCTTTGTTCTTGGTGGTATGCATGAGGATGTGCTGAATATGTATGCTTTAATATATGAAGCCTGATAATTTTGTTATGCAGACTTTAGTAGTAATAATAATATGGACTGCAATATGTATGACAGTCATACTTAATTTCATGTATATTCATAATACATGAGAAGTTAGTATACTTATAGTCTGAATCATGTTATAATTGTCAGTATTTAAGAAGATGGGATTGAGTTGTTTCCAAGAGGGGCAGTCTAAATCCAGCCAATAGGATGATTCCCAAGATAGGGTAGGGATCAGGATCCCGTAAACCTTGAGGGCATAGTCCCAAGATAGGGTAAGGGCTTCAATCCGTAAACTTTGAGGGAGCCTATTGAGTTTGGTATCTAAGCGCTTGACAACATAGTCATCTCCTCCTTCCTTAAAACTGGAGTGGTAACAAGGATTGAACTTTGCATTCAGAATTATGGATGATACAATTGATTATCTAATAATAGAATTAATTTCCTAGTATGGTGGATTGACAATTTATTCATGAATAATGGAATATCACAGATTTGATTTATGTTAAGGAAAGAGCTAAAAACTCCTAATCAATTTAGTTTAAGTCATAAGTATATTGAAATAAATTAATTAATGTTATAACAGGCCTCGATTTAGTAGGGGACATTACAAAATAATTTTATGATATGAAAACCTTATAATAATAGTCATTTTAAGTATTGAATAAAGCCAATAACTCAATAAGAAGAATAAGATCTAAGTAAGAATGGATAAACTTCACTCAATGAGTGAGTTCCTAAAGTACTAAAATAGATTTATATAAAATGGGAATGATGCGGACAGTTATAGAAAGGATTAGAAGCACCCAAACTAACCTAGAGGTTTCCAAAAAGACTTAAAAAAAACACTTTATTTAACTTCAAGAATTTACTTATGTGTTCAAAAACCAAAACAAGTGTACCTTACATGTAGGTCATCGTGTGAAATATTATATAAGGCAAGTCATACAAAAAGAATAAAAATCAAAGGTGCCTATCCTACCAAGAGGAACGTAAAATGAATTTGCACACCCCATTGTATAATTTTTGCTAGGGTATTTCTTACTATCAGGGCACATTATTTCATGCTAGAGGATTCTCCATCGTGACACAGAGAAAAGGTGATCTCCTAGTCTAATTCATGTTTGTGAAAGGCATCTCTGATGGACAGGAGGTTCGACGCCTTAGCCAAATTGCTTTTCAAAGCTGGTCCTGTGATGGTAAAGAAGATGTCTTGGACTTTGACCCTCAAATTCTCCAACTGCATATCACTTTCCCGAATAGTCTCCTTTCCAAGCACCTCTGCAACTATAAGGAAAATTTTGTCCTGAATTGCCCTTATCTGTCCTTCTATTCTATCAGCGTCAATTTTCACCTTTTCCAAGACCTCATTTTGTGCAACCAACGTCTAGTACCAACCATTGAAGTCATAGGCAGCCCCTGCTTCAATTATTTTTTGATCAACCAACTCCTGAGGCGAGACTCCTTTCAGCTCTCTAAGGCATGGGATGGTTCTATCTTGGATATCCTGAAAGTCAATAGATACTTCTGCCATATTCGCGATCCTACAAAGTAAAGAAGTTTGTTCATATGCTGATGATATTCCTTCCATAAACTTGGCTGCTTCTTCTCTTATACTTTCTATCCAATCTCTAGTTTCTTTGGCTGTTACCGCATCTTCCTCACAAAACTTTTGACTACCTGCTGTGAATCCAAAAGTGGGAGAGCTTCTGGATTGCCTTGATCAAGTTGTTAATACATGATAGCCTCGGTAAGATAAATGATTGAATGAGAGATAAATGAAGTCTCTCATTCAATCATCTATCTCATCGATAGACTATGATACGACTCCAATTATCTTATATATACACATTAGATTATGATCATGATTCAGCTATTATATATTATGAACATGATACACGATCTAATTATAATCGTATCCTTCGATTCATAAATATAATCTTGCATTAACAATCGGGTTCTTCACTAACACCGATTAACATCAGTTACTAAACATAGTGCACAGGACACCGATTGGTATCGGGTCTAACACACCGATTGGTATCGTGCGTATTGTTCATGCTAAACACACCGATTGGTATCGGTCTTAATGTCAAATGCTCACACACCGATTGGTATCGGGTTTGACGGTAAATAATTACCCACCGATTAAGTATCGGGTTCAATGATTAAATGAATACACACCGATTATCAGTTTGAAGAGGCACGATCAAGTAATATCTTGATCGGTAATGTAGACATGACCGGTCAAGGTATTGCTTGATCGCCTATGTTTGCATATATATATCAATCGGTGAAATGAAGGAAGATCATCGAAATTGATAAATGTTCTTTCTCCATCTGCAACATACCAGACAATAATCAGATTCATTGTATTAAGAAATAATACATATTTTAAAGAAAAGATAACCTTGAATATAACTTGCATTTTAAATTGAAAATTGAATAACATTTACACAAGTGACCTAGTAGTCAAATGCCGAATATATTCTATTAAGCGCTCAACTTCTCTCTTATGCTCATTCTTATTTTGTGTCTCTTCATCCAGCTTTGCCTTCAAGGAAGCAACTGAATTGTCTAAGTCCTTTTTTACTTGGGTCTTTGTGCTTGGGCCTAAGTCAAAAGTGGTGATCTCATACTCCTGAGGAGCAATGTCTCCCTTTGCTTTGTTTACCTTTGGCACAGCTATCTGCACAGTACAATTGCCTGCCTCATCTCTCTGAATGGTGGAAAATCTCTTGGCAGGTTTTTTTACTGCAACCTTTTCTAGTCTAGCCAAGAAATCTGCCATATCATCCTCTTCTGAATCCTCTATTACTAGTGTGTTTATTTTCAACCTCTCCTTCAGCCAATCAGGAACAGTGGGTTACTCAATTTCTTCCATTACCTGATTGCTTTCTTCAAATCCAATATCTCAAAGAGCGGAAATCATTCCTTCCTGAAACTCTCCCTCTTCAACATCCATTTCATTTTCTGATTCTAGAATCTTTGTGCCAGTAGGAGACAACAATTGTTCATCTTCTTGGTGGACTGATTTTGCATTCTCCTCATGAATTGAAGAAAGAATGTCTATCTTTGCCAATAACTCATCAACAGTTAATATATATCTTTCATTCTTAGATGTGGCAGAACGAGATGGTTCCAACCTTTGCTTCTTCTGAGCAGGCTCCTCATTTACAACTGCTTTCCCTTTTCTTTTAGCACTAACACTTTGAGTTTCTTCTTCATTTGAGGAATATCCCTCTGCTACTCCCATCAGGGTATATGTCAAAGTTATATTCTTCCACTTTAGCCTATGACACTGTTGATCAACCGACCACCTGGTATACTGCATAACAGGCCACATCAAAGTGGTTAAATCTGCATGCTCTGGCTCTGACCACTTGATAGGAGGAAGGGGTGCATGCTCGTCAAAGCCGAGTTGAGTATGTTCTTCATTATCTTCCAACTAATTTGGTACAAGAAAAGGTTCAGTCATTCTAGTGAAATTTACTGGCAGTCTAGAAAACAACCTTTTTCTTGACATCAAATTCATCTGCAGCGTTAGCCCAAAAATCTTCTATGTCTACCCTATGTCTGAATCTTCCTTCATTTGCTGATCTAATATTGTTATGAGGATCATAATTTTCTCTAGGTCTATAGAACATGAAAGGGTACAACTGCATCTCTAGCCTGCCACTCTCAGCTACCTGCGCTGTCGGACAATATTCTTCCATATTTCCAATCAAGAATGGAAACGTGATTGTTGCCTTCTGCCTTATTCTTTTGAAATTCTGATATGTATCAAGTTGCTTGAGAACTTCAAGGAGAACCATCCGATTGGTTGGGTTGGGTAAATTGGAAGTTTGTAAGGACGACCTTCAAAGCCTTGGATCCTTATGTATGTAAATTTTGGAAACTGGATAAACCAGGATCCATATTTGCTTATCAAACTTTTAGCTTCAGGAGTCAACCTTTGGTGAGTTCCTCCTTGCAACGTCCTTGTAATGTACATCAGGAAAGCATAATGTGCTCGATAGCTCTTCTCCTTAAGTTGCAGCTGCGGGTAGCAATCATAGGATCGGAATTCATTCTCTCCATTGCCAACAATGCCTCTACAAATTAATCCAGAATATCTATAAGTTGCAGCTAGCAAATAGACTATGTAAGAACTCAAGTAGAATGATTTTGTCTTCTCCAAATTTATCAGCTACTCATGAAGGTTATTGCTGATTATGCGAGACCAATTAAACATCCTAACTCCCGATGTGATCTCATCCATGAAGTAATACATCCATGTTTCGAATGGTACACCCTTAGGGCTGCCCATTAGCCTATTCAACAGCTGGATAATGTCACCATATTCTTCCTTGAAGTACGGGCGCAGCAGGACCTTAGGCACTTTTCCCTGGGGTCTCTTCTTTTCCAACCAAGATTTGTTTACATTGGCTGCATAGAGCTCAGACTGAGCATCGTAAATCCTTTTAGTATCTTCTTTTGTCTTGTAGGTTGTCTTATTATATTTTGGAATTTTGAATGTTTCCTGGATGGATAACTCTAAAAGGTTGGCTAAAACCCTTCAATCAAGTGCAACGATTTCTCTTGACTATGCATTGTAGTGTCTAGCACATTGCTTGGCCAGAGGAAATCCTACTGCCTGGACAATGCCATTCCTCGTCATCCGGCAAGCTATGGGTGTTGGTAGGTGTCCATCAAGACCATACATTCTCTTCTTGAACTCTTCAAGGTCAACATGTCCAAGGTCAGTATCTATGACATTCTTCCATTTAGACTTGATCTTGGATTCCACCTGCCTCCCTTTACTTGCAAACTTCATTGATGCTTCCTGAATGATGTTCCCTACAAAACACATGAAAACTTAACATTATTTTCTAATTTTCAAACCCTTTTCCTAAAAATTTCACTTTCAACCTGATAAATGGTTAAGTCTCTCTGAAAAAGCAGATTGAAAGGGACGGGTTTGGTCAAGAAATTAAAAAAAAATGAGGAAAATAAGACAGAAAGTGAAGGAAATTCAGTCAGATTGAGTTTTTGAATTCTCTTTATGACTGAATTTTACCTCTAATTTCTTGACCTCTAACACTTAGAAGATTTTCACTTCTTGAAAATTTCTCTTGAAAATCAAAAATTTACAAACTTTAGAGAAAACTTCTTCTCAGTTGCTCTCTAAATTCTCAACCTGAATAGTGAATTGTGAGAGTGAATTAGTTGAGAATATATAGAGTTTAGGGTTCTTAAATTTAGAAGTTTTATTTTTTGTTTTTATTATTTTATTTTATTTTATTTTAATGTTTTTTTGTTTTTTTGTGTTTTTTATTTGTTTTAAATTTTTCCAAAATGGAAAGTTTTATTTTTCTCTCAAAACTTCATCTTAGCCAAAGAATCTTCTAGAATTTTCCAAAATTCTTGAATTTTGAAAATTTTCTAAGTGTTGAAAATAATAATTAAAATATTTTTGTCAAACTTGCTTGATTGATTTCATGTGTGGATTTGTCAAATTGATTGTCTTCATGTTTGATCCATGGGTCAATTTTCATCTCTTGTTAGGCATCTTCACATATTCCATTTATGCCTGGATAATTGGAATGTCTTGTTTGATTAAACTTGTTTAATTAATCCCTGAAGGGTTTGGACAATTTATTTTCCAACTTTGTCTTGTGTCTTGGATTGCCAATTTATGTTCTAGGCTTTGCTTTATTCATCTTGGACGATCTTGAGATGGTATTGGACATGTTTGCTTTGTTCCTTGAGCAAACTTAAAAGGTTTTATCATGCTTGAATGCCTTTCTCTTGGCAAGGCGGAGTTCATATGCTCTTGGACAAGTTTCAATTTGTGTTTTACTTCTTTTTCCTTAGGTGAACTTGAATCTTGTTTGTCTTGTCAATTTGTGTCTTGGATCAGACTTTGGAGGGATATTTGGACAGCCATCCTTTGGGAAACTTTCAAGTTTTATAGACGAACTTTCAACACGCTGTCTTTGTAAACTTTATGCTGTCTTTATTAACTGCAGATTGGGGTTTAACAGGGTTTGGACATCACTCCTCATGTCTTGGCGAATTTTGGAAAGTGTTTGAACAGTTATATGCCTTGTGTGTGTGGAAGTTCTCTTGGCATTGTGCTTTCTGTTCATGGTGAATTCCAGTGATGATCAGGCAGTTTGTCTTGCTCTCTGTCATGTCCTTTTGTCAAGGTTTCCTTCATCTTGTGTCATGCTTTATTATCTAACCCTAGGAGAACTTGGATCATGCTATGCCATGCTCTTGCAAGGTGGATTTTGAATTATTTGAGCATGCTTGAATGCTTTCTTCTCAGTAGGGCGGAGTTTACACTTCCTTGGACAGGTTTGTATTGGAAGATCATTTAGAAGACTGTCAAAACATGTGTATTTCTTTATAGCATACTTGAGTAATCTTTCTCCTTCAAGGCGGACTTAGAGATGACCAAGGTGAATTCAAAATAAGATAAGATAAGAATGCTATATTGTTTTATCTTTATGCTCAGCAAACCTTCAATCTGATGTCTATGGCAAATTTGGAGGATTTTGGTTATGTCGAACTTCTTAATTACTTCTTCCAAACCCTTGAAATACTTTTGCTATGCGAATTTTGGATCAGTTTGTTGACATTGCTCTCTTCAATCTGCCTTCTTCTCCTTGCTTTGATCAATTCGAACCCTGCTTGATAAATAATGAAATCTTTGTTGAAGCAACAACTTGTTTTATAGCTTCCTAGGTGGTTTCTAGAAAGCTTTATTGCTTTATTCTAGAAGGCGAACCTTGGAGGCTTCTTCAATATGCGATTTTAGAAAGCTTTATTCTCCTTCTTTCATCCCTTTGCTTTCTTCTAGAAGGCGAGTTTGGGAAAGTTTTATTGGTTTTATTGTTTTAATCACTTCCTTTGAAGAAGTTTAGATGCCATGTCATAATATTTCTTATCCAAGACTTAGGCGAACTTTTTTTTTAGCTTTATTGGCGAATTTGTGAATGCCATGTCACTTGTTTATTGCCAACTTATCAACTTTGCCTTATTCCAACATGGCTAGTTTGTGTGATGCATACATTTCAACTTGGAAGGCGGACTTGGAGTAGGCTTTGCCATGTCAAATTTTCTCTAGGAAGGGTGGACTTTGGAGTGTTTATGCCAACTTGGTAAAGGCAGACTTTGAAGGTCTTCTGACAAAGGCGGATTTTGAAGGCTCTTTGACATGCCAAACTTTCCCTAGGAAAGGCAGACTTGACAAAGGCCTTGCCATGTGCTCATGCCTTGGTCCATTTTAATTTGATTTTACCCTCTTAACCCCACATAGGAGTTTCACTTACTCATGCCAAGAGTTAGTTAACTAATGGTAGGAGTTTGCCAATGCTTTGACATGTTGCCTTAGCTTGAGTTCGTCTTTCCTTTGCCATGCCAACTTGGAAGCCATTATACCAAGGCGAACTTAAAAGATTTCCAGACATTTTTGTATATGTATAAGCTCAACCTCAAGTAGGAGTTTGAGTAACTCTCGCCATGAGTTAGTTGACCAATGGTAGGAGTTTACCATTCATTAGACAACCTCATTGTCCTTAGGCGAACTTTGATCCTGCATGAACATCTTCAAAACTTGACATCCTTAGGCGAATTTGGTTGACCATCTATCATTCCATTTGTCTATCTTTGAGTTGGACAAACTTGTCTAAGCATTTGCCATTTTTACTTCACCAACTTAAGCGAAATTTTCAATGTGCCATATCTAAATTCTTCCTCCATACTTGATCAACAATGTTCATGCCATGTCGATACCATGCTGGTTCATCTGGAACAGAAACCCTAATTTGGATTTCCTTTTTGCTTTTTGCACTTGGAGACCTCATTTTTGAAATCTGAGAACATGGGTACTGATAAAATGGCTGATCTTCTAGAACAAAACCCTAATTGGGGTTTGCATTTTGCTTTTTACCCTTAAAGACATAATTTTCAAAATCTGAAAACATGGACAGTAATAATTTGGTATGGGGATCAAAACCCTAGTTTCAGAAAAAAGCAAAAAATTTCAAACCCTTGCTTTATATACTAAGAGGCAAAATTTCTCGAATCTAAAGACATTGGCATTTCTAAAATGACCTAAAGAACAAAACCCTAATCTCATAAAAAAGCAAAAATTTTGAAGCCCTGCTTTTTATATCTAGAGACAAGATTTTCAAATTCCATCGAAATGGGTAGTAATAAAATAACTTGAGGAACAAAACCCATATGCCACTTTCAAAAAAGAAAAAAAGAAAAAAAAAAGAAAAAAATTTTAAAAATAGCAAGTTGTCAGAAATGACCCAAAGCAATTGCGATCCTCTTCCTTCGGACCTTCTGAGCACTTTGGCAACACTCAAATGCAATTCTAAGCAGAATTTCTCCATTCGACTCGGGATGATCTCAAAAATCTAACTCTTAAACTCTCTCAAAATGAAGATTTATGAAAATGCAAAGCTAAGACAAAACCCTAAAAAGCAAAAACAGGGGGTCCCCATCTACGATGGGGCGATGTGTGAATTAGGTCACAACAGGTACAAATACAAGTTTGGATATATATATATAAACAAAATATTTAAATACCTCATTCAGTTCTTGCAAAAATAAAAAATACTAATGAATTCATAATTCAATGATTTATCATAGCAAAATGTCAATACACAATGAAAATCACCATCAATATTTAATAGTCTTCATATTGTTCTTCATCAAAAGCATCAAATTCAATATTTTGTTGAATTTCACTTGAACCACAATCAATTGGAGTGCGACTCCCACTAATGTGTCATGTGTAAAAACTACCTCATCTATAGAGACTTCAGCAAGTTTTGCCATTGTAGCATCTAAGTCGACAAACTCAAGACTTTGATCCCAATTTTTTGTCGCACCCTCATTGCATTCAAGTGTCTTATGTGACAAGAGACAAAGATTGCAACATACAAAGGCCAAATCCTCAACTTTTTTTTACACTCAAATAGTTAACTTAATAGAATGGATGGAGTATGTACTCCACTTTTGCTCAGCTAACGAAGACCCTGCAACCTATTGAATTTGCATACAACATTCAGTTTTTAGTTTTACAAATACAAAACCTAAATTATAAAATTATGTTATTATATATAGCATAAAAGAAACAAATAAAAACAAGAAAATAAAAAAATAAAAAAGTAAATAGAGCCTTGGCCACGTATGTAGCACCTTTCATGAGCATTGTTCCTATACTTGTCTCAAAGAGTGCAAACATCATGAGTCCTTGAAGATATGACATAGCCAAACTCAAACACTTTTGATATCTACATCTGGAAATATTCTTCTAAAGGTAGTCTTGAAGCCAATAGCAACCTCTTCATCCTATATAGTGGCACCCTCCTCGGCAAGGAAAGTATCTCTTTGCTATAGTACTTTGGAGAAAAAAACGATGCTAAGAGATGTAAGGGTGTAGTCATCTTGTTCCATCGATCAATGATTATCTTTTGAACAAATTTTTTTTAAATATTTCAATTGGGTTATGTTCCTTGGCTTCTATTATGGTTCTTATTTTTTTAACCGAGTCCATGCCATCATAAGTTTCACCCAAACATGTGCAATCTATATCAACGATTCCTAATCATGTTGATTATGGGCTCAATGAAACTCCAAACATATTCCACACAAGCCCACCACGCATCCTCTAAGATCAATGCTTTGACTTTTTGGGCACTCTTTGTACTCGATTGCCTCCAACACTCCAAAAGTTGTTGATGACAATAGCACTCAACGCATCTCACACCTTCACAAGTCACATTAAGACGATTGTGTGAGATGCAAATCGAGTTTCAGCAACCTAACAAGGTGTAAAAAATACATGTCACATATCAATTGAAAATTAAATTAAAAAATAAAATTTAAATTACCTTCAAAAAATCTGACTTGGAGAAGCAACTTAAGATGCCTTGTGATAAATGATGAGTAGTCACAAACAGTTGAATCTCCTTGGCCTCTATGTAGAATTGTTTGATCCACTTAATCTTTATGTCAATCTTTGCAATATCAAATTGAGTGAGTGGATTGCACATGGAATCCAAAAAATGTAACCTATGAACCTTCTACTATAGAACCAACTACCATACAATTTTTTAAGTTGTCCATTATGAATTGGACAAGATTTTTAAGGCCCACCATTTCAATGGACTATGAGGATATTGACAATGAAATTTGCATCCTTCACTTACGCCTCACAATCCACTGCCTTCAAAAAAGGGCATCCCTTTAAGGGCCACGACTATGACATTGATCAATGGTCTACTTTTACAATCTTTCCATCCATTAGAAATGATGGACACACTTGTTTCAAGCCATGCATCCTTGATTTCTCTCAATGATACCTCTACTAAATCTTTCTCCTCCCCCAATAAGGTGGTGCACACCTTTTCATACCCAAGACTAACATAATCAGAAGGTACATTGGCAAAGGTTGTCACCATATCCTACCAATATGATGATCTAACAAGGTTGAAAAGAAGTCCATTGTCATAACTGCAACAAGCAATGCTCAAATCTACAACCTCCCTAGCTTCATTCTTGAAGGCCTTTTCCAATGAGCCTCTTTTAAATAAAACATTCTCTTCTCCTAAAGATGGTAGCAATAGCAAAAAAGGATGTGGGCCAACCAATTGTGATAAGCCACTAGGAGGTTTGTGCAAGTTTTTCTTGGCAAGAGGATGTGCTCTTTCCTTTGATCTATTACTTACCATGCCGTCATCCTCTTGTTCTTTAATATAAGCCAATATTTGATACTTTGGCAACCCTTTTTTAGTTTGGCCTAAGACAAACTCTTCCCATGCAAGGAATGGCACAAAAGTGAGCTTTCACTTGAGAATATGAGCTCTTATACTTATTTCCACATTGGCTACAATGCCAACAATAACCCCCATCACCAAGAAGTTGTCCAATCATTGTCATATGTAGTCAAAAAGGTGACAATGCATCAAATTTAAATGAACTCTTTACATTTGGGACAATTGAACTAGAACTATCAATCAATCTATATGAACCTAAAACAAAAAACATTACAATTAACAACCCTACAACTTTAAAAACTAAAAATAAAAAATCAATATTATAACCCTTTATTATGCATAAAAGTTCAAAAAAAAAAATCAAAACTTAACCTTAAAATATTTAAAAACTTTAAAAATCTGCAAAAAAAAAATTCAAACTTGAAAAAAAAATGAAAGATTCACTCACCTTTATTGCTTAAATCTTCTTCGTGTAGCTATTTCTTCCCTATTGGTGTTAGTTTTAACTCTCGTGCATCCCTCACCTTCAAAAAAAATGAACCGACCTTCAAAACCCAACAATGGCAGCTTGGAGGAAAAAAATACAAATTTGGTCTTTTGTGTTTGTCAAATGAGTTGAATAAACTTCAATAATGTGTTATGCCTCACTTTAGGACAACCAAATGATTTTAGGTTTCTCTTTTTTTAAATTCTTTTTACAATTTTTTTCACTTTTGGGGGACCAATCGCCGCAGGTCCCCTTGGGTTCGCCCAAATACATCGCGGGTTCACCCAAGATACCACTCATAGATGAAAAAATCAGCAATTACTTGCCATATCCGTGAGTACTCGTGCACCGTAAACGGCAGTAAGTTACTCATTGAATAACTCGGCAATAAGTTAACCCTAAAACTCGCCATGATTTCTCAGTAAAACTGTCCAAAAATTGCCTGAAATCACCCAAATTCTCATCGGATGGAAATCTAAAAAGTAAAGTTAAGTTTTGAAAGGTTTTTGGACAATTTAGGAGACACATTAGAAATGACTTTCTCGGTCACAGCAGTGCAACTCTAAAGCACGACTACAAATTGAAGGTAAACCTCATTCAAATAAGTTGTGGGCTTGCAAGAAGGAGTTGACCAGCAGGTTAAGATTTATATAATTCTTATGTTTGCTGTATATATGCATTTTCTAGTTATTTCCTTATAAAATCTGCAAGACATTCATTTGTCAACATATGAAGTTTAACCCTTATTACATCTCCTATAATGAGATTGATCAAACTCTATGTTTATTCAGTTGATTTGCACACTCAAATTCACATTTTTTTTTATTATTTCAGTTGTATATGCTTCTCAAAAACCCACAAAAACAATTGTAAATATGCTTTTTTTTCTTCTTATTATTTCAGTTTTTTCTTATGATTTTGTATATAATAAATTCTCCAATCCAATGGTTCAATTCCTGTGCACTTTGTGTATTCCTTTGAGTGAAGTTCGTTTTTTCTCTTTATGGGGTTCAATGTGCCATAGGTATGTGAGTTGCATTTCATAAGAGTAAAGATGATTGTTTGTATCTAGTTCCATAAATGGGCTATGAATTAACATGTGTATGGGTACCAAACCTCAGTTTTCAATTCCTAAAAGTCTATGCCATCATCCATGGGTGAAATTTTCATATTTTAATAGGATAAGAGCTACAAATGGATGCCACCAGCCATGCTTATAGTCACTCTACTTGCCATTGTCAATGGTACTATTATCAAATTGCTATTGGTGCCATTTAATTTCAGTGTATTTGTGTGTTTTTTAAGAATATTTCAAGAAATTATATGTTTTCAAAAGTTTGATAAATTTGCCGAGTTATTGCCAATTTTTTCCCAAGTTTTTGCTAAGTCCCAAGCTTCTAATAATTTTGGGCCAAATGAATCTAGTCCGATTTTTTCAACTATGGTACCACTCGAGCACCCCACATTCCCACTAGGAATTGAAGGTGCCCAAGCATACACTGGGCAAACCAAGACCAGACCCGAACTGGTATAGAAGTGTTCCCAGCAAATCCAATAACATAGTAAGAAGCATCAACACAAACCCCAAATCATGGATTTTTTCTAGGAGTTGGAGTTAGGGCTTTTCTTGCTAGCTAATATGCCCTAACCGTAACCAAAAACAGTTAAACTTTTTCAGCGTTTAGGGTTACAGTTTTTTTTTTGCCCTAACCTAACCATAAATATTGAAAAAAAAATCAACATTTAGAATTAGAGTTAGGATACCCCAAAAACAGTTAAACTTTTTCAGCATTTAGGGTTACAGTTTTTTTTGCCCTAACTTAACCATAAATATTGAAAAAAAATCAACATTTAGAATTAGAGTTAGGATTTTTTGCTAATAAATACACCCTAATCGTAACATAAAATGCTGATTTTTTTAATGTTTAGGGTTATGGTTTTTTGCTAGCAAATACACCTAATATTTAGGGTTGAGGATTTTTTGTTACTTTGTATGCCCTAATATTAACCCTAAAACCATAGATTTTTTAGGCTTTTGGATTAGAGTTTACATACTAACCCAAAAAACCCCTATTATTTAGTAACTAACTAAAATCGTAATTGTTCAACTCTATTTTATTGCGAAGTACTAAATTCATTTGCAAGGAATCAGATATGCATAGCAGCAAAAATTTGGAACTTCTTGTGCCCCTCTAACGTACTGACATAGCATTTGGCAAGATTATGGCCATAGAAGCAGGAATCTTTAAAATATTGCAATATATTTGAATGTATCTTTTCTCAGCAAGATTCCCAGCATTTTCTTGAAAATATCACAAGTTGTTCAAAATATCTTTGACCAAAATTTTCACCAATATGGCACCAGTAATATCAAAATAAATGTTTTTTTACTATATAAGCATCATCCATGTGATTATTTGATAAAACCCTCTTTGGAAATTTTATAAACAAATTATACACCTGGAACGGGGTAAGCTAACTGTTGAGATTTCCAGCTGTCATTATTGAATAGCAATTATATCTAATATCTATTGCCAAAGGACAGCGGCAATTGTTGCTGTCGCTATTTCAAAAATGAGCATAGTTATCTACAATTTGTGAAGACACTTGGTAGAATCAAGTTTTCGAACCTTGTGAATAGGGAATATGACTGTTTTTATTATAACTGGTGACTCTCCCTGTTGCCTTTGAGAACACTGGTGTCATTATTTATGATTTGTTAGCAATCATTAGTAGACAAAAATGTCAAATGATTATGCTATCCTTTGACTTGTCATTATTATTAAATTGCCAATGTTAGTGCTGTTGTTGACTTGCTGTCATTTCTATTTATCACTAGATGTTGCTACTACTTCATTTGTAAACAAATTTGTATTCTTGAGGTAATTGTTTGGAATTTTCATTTTTACATATAAGCTGCTAATAATCTAATACCAGTTGAGATCGTTGTCATCGTTATTTTCTTTTGATATAACTATCCTTCTGTGATTAGTTATCTTCTTATGATCACTGATCAATTGCATTCTATCATTATTGTGATATGTATCATTTTTTATCAACATGGTGTTCAGTAGCATAATTATTAGTACCATTAAACAATTAATATGGACATTGATACTGCTGTCAAAATTATAGGAAATGTTGCTGATCAAAATGATTAATTGAAACATTGTCAAGACAAGTCATTGCTTGTCAATGGGGTTGTGTTCAAATGGCAAGGACATAAGGTTCTCAAGATGGATATCCAAGTTCGAATCTCCATAGACACATCTAAAGGTGGAATTTCAAGTGGTCACTCTTGGACTTCCATTGTGGCTTCCAGGTGGATTTAATTTGAATATGTAGCTTCTAAGTTGATTAAGAGTTGAATATTTTGTATAATGCAGATGTTAGCGGGGAGGAGGTGTCCATTGTGACCTGGACTGATGTAGAAGCAGCCTAAATAATCGCACCTAAAGAATCAAAAAAAAAGACAGGACATGCTGTCCTCAAATGTCAAGCATGATTGTTGCCATTGTTGTAAACTTGAGAGTGTAATGTCCCCTTGTTGAAATAGGATTTATTAATAAATAATAATAAATTAAAATATAAAAGAATAAAAATAAAATTAATATAATTAAAAATTAGTTAAGTTTAATGAATGGTCAAAAGGCATGAAATGAAAAGTTGAGACTCCCTCAAACATGAGATATAAAAGGGAAAGAAGAGAACTTCATTTGGGGAGAAAAGGAAAAAAAGGAAGAAAGAAGGGAGCAAAGGAATTAATGAAGCACTAACGGGAAGAAGATAAGGAAGTGTCTCTTTCAAAGGGGCAGCACTGATGAAAGGTTGTGACCCTTTCGAAGGGTGGTAATTGTGAAAGGTTGTGACCTTTAAGAAGGTGTGACTCTCCCTCACATTGGAGGATATATAGTGGAGAAGTTTTCATTTGAGAAGGAAGGATTTATGGAATAGAACAAAATATCTGAAGCATTAAAAGCAGACTTAAATCAGAATTATAAGAAAATCTGGAAGAATAATATGAACATTTATCAGAGAGATCAGAACACAAATGCAAATTCGCAAGCAATAATAAAGCAGGCATCGAAAGAAAAGAAGAGGAAAAATTAAATCGATAACCAGAAAACCAGACCTGATGGAATAGAAAGGATTCTCATTCACACATATATATATCTGAGTATAGGCAGCAAATCAGATTGATATAAACACCAAACCTATGCATTTAAAGAGGGAAACAACATCGAATTGGATCTGTCCAAATTACCACAGCAAACTGAAAATATATAACCTGCAATAATTCTACAAGTATATTGGGCAAGATTTAGTGTCCTCCCAAAAGGGGACATTACAAGTGGTATCAGAGCATGTTCCTGCCAGCCTGAGGGAAATTAGTTAATGCAATTAAGTCAACAAGCTTTAAGGGCTATCAAAAGAGAAAGGAAGAAAGCCAATTACATAATATAGAGGCAATGTTCAACAGTGAAACAAAAGGAAATCCAA
Source organism: Cryptomeria japonica (assembly GCF_030272615.1). Classification (NCBI taxonomy): domain Eukaryota; kingdom Viridiplantae; phylum Streptophyta; class Pinopsida; order Cupressales; family Cupressaceae; genus Cryptomeria; species Cryptomeria japonica. Next base: position 525,559,458 of record NC_081411.1, read on the forward strand.
GTAAGAAAACAAGGCATGATGAGGAAGATCTTAAAAGCATCCAAGCAAGAGAAGAAGGGACGATAAACAGATGGAGCTTTATGGAGAAGCCAATCTAGTAATTATAGCGCGCTTACATCCTCGAGATCTATGGGACATATTAAGCAAATGTTTGAAGCGTATTGGAGAAAGTTTACGACATGTCAATGAGCATACAAGAGCATGAAGATTGGGGTTAGGCCCACTTTCTGACTCAAAATGGATTAGGAGCAGAAAGATTGGGGTTAGGCCCACTTTTTGACTTGAAACGGATTAGGAGCAGAAGGATTGGGGTTAGGCCCACTTTTTGACTCGAAATGTATTAAGAACAGAAGGATTGGGGTTAGGCCCACTTTTTGGCTCGAAATGGAATAGGAGCAAAAAGATTGGGGTTAGGTCCACTTTTTGATTCGAAATGGATTAGGAGTAGAAAGATTGGGGTTAGACCCACTTTCTAGCTCAAAATGGATTAAGAGTAGAAGGATTGAGGTTAGGCCCACTTTCTCACTCAAAATGGATTAGGAGCAAAAGGATTGGGGTTAGGCCCACTTTCTGACTCAAAATGGATTAGCAGCAGAAGGATTGGGGTTAGGCCCACTTTTTGACTCAAAATGGATTAGCAGAAGCATTGGGGTTAGGCCCACTTTTTGACTCAAAATGGATTAGGAGCAGAAAGATTGGGGTTAGGCCCACTTTCTGGCTCAAATGGAAAGATAGGGTTAGACCCACTGAAGGGATCTAGCAACATGTGTATTTGTTTGTATACTCCGTGACTGCATATATTCATGTGTATGCTCCGTGTTTGCATATATTCATGTGTATACTTCATGTTTTTATGTGTATGCTCCATGTTTGGTTCATACTTAATATGCTCTAGAGATGTGAATAACTAGAAAGATATAAGTTACATTTGAGGTCATAAAAATGTGCCATGCTTCTAATCCTCATTTAAATATATGTTAAGATCGCCCATGCTTTAACATAAAGAAATATCCATAGTATGGTGCAAGTGTTGGGTAAAGCCAAATTAAAGAAGAAATACTAATCTACAAGGGTTGATTTATTCAGTTCTTAGAAACCTACATTGCTTGAGGACAAGCAATTTTGGGAAGGGCGGACTGTAATGTCCCCTTGTTGAAATAGAATTTATTAATAAATAATAATAAATTAAAATATAAACTAATAAAAATAAAAATCAAAATAATTAAAAATTAGTTAAGTTTAATGAATGGTCAAAAGGCATGAAATGAAAAGTTGAGACTCCCTCAAACATGAGATATAAAAGGGAGAAAAGAGAACTTCGTTTGGGGAGAAAAGGAAAAAAAGGAAGAAAGAAGGGAGCAAAGGAATTAATGAAGCATTAATGGGAAGAAGATAAGGAAGTGTCTCTTTCAAAGGGGCAGCACTGATGAAAGGTTGTGACCCTTTCGAAGGGTGGTAATTGTGAAAGGTTGTGATCTTTAAGAAGGTGTCACTCTCCCTCACATTGGAGGATATATAGTAGAGAAGTTTTCATTTGAGAAGGAAGGATCCATGGAATAGAACAAAATATCTGAAGCATTAAAAGCAAACCTAAATCAGAATTATAAGAAAATCTGGAAGAATAATATGAACATTTATCAGAGAGATCAGAACACAAATGCAAATCTGCAAGCAATAATAAAGCAGGCATCGAAGGAAAAGAAGAGGAAAAATTAAATCAATAACCATAAAATCAGACCTGATGGAATAGAAAGGATTCTCATTCACACATATATATATCTGAGTATAGGCAGCAAATCAGATTGATATAAACACCAAACCTGTGCATTTAAAGAGGGAAACAACATTGAATTGAATCTGTCCAAATTACCACAGCAGACTGAAAATACATAACCTGCAATAATTCTACAAGTATATTGGGCAAGATTTAGTGTCCTCCCAAAAGGGGGCATTACAGAGAGGTATTTGAAGAGGTTAGGGACACTGCTGCTGTCAACTGTACATACTATTTTGTGTATAGATTAGCTTGTTGGACTTGATAGTTAAGGAGAACAGTGGGCTTAACAGGTCATAATTACCTTAGTTGTGTTTTATTGCATAAATGTTTATTATCATTCTGGCAGAGTTATTTTCTGTTTGGGTATAATTCTAGTGAAAGGAGGCAACTATACTTTCATACTATGGACTGCCCTTGCAAGTAGGTATGTCATTAGACAGACCCAAGACACTTCCTATAATGCTCCCTTCTCAGACATAGTCAGCTAATGTTTCCCATTAGCCTATTCCTAGATCCCTACGAGCTAATTGGTGGTGGTTAGGGGACTCGTGTTTTCTTGGAGAGCTCAGTTTTAGTTTTCTTGACTTTCCAACAATTGTGATGGTGTTCTAGTTGATGGCAACGCTCTTTGTAGCATTTTTGGCCTTCTAGGTTGTTCTCCATAGTTCTGGGAGAATACTGCTATTTACGGTAAGTGCTCGTTTTGGCACCTAGCACTTTTCTTCGGCATCAAATATGTCTCAACATGATCAGTTTCAGTTCTTGGTGCCCTGGCGAGGCTTTCCACAATGTGGTTGGAATTATTTGAATATTTGCAGAAAAGTTATAAAGTAGCATTTTAATATTCACTTTAGTGTTCTATTATTTTAAAATTTAAAGTGATGTTATGGTCCCCAAGTTGGACGCCTGGGAAAAGGGGAACTTGGAATTAAGTTGTTTTTAAAATTGTTATCAGGGCCTTTTCAAGGGAAATGGATCGATTTGAAATTTTAAATTCCCCCTTTTTCCTCCAAGTCTATATAAAGAAGTTTTGGCTCTCACTTTCATTCATTCAAAGTTGCACACATATTGACATGTTGTTGGAGTGAACATTGAGTTCTACCAAGAGTTGACTCAGGATAGAAACCTTCATCAATATATACTAGTTTCAATGGTGAAAGATCCATCCTAGTTGGTTTGGTGTTTTCACATAGGAAACACACTGATTTTAATGAACTTTTGGGAATCCAGGGTTGCACAAAATGAAGCTTTTCAAGGTAAATTGATTGGAGTTTTCAATAAATATTGGCATTGGTTCTTGGGCATTTTTGGCATTAATCCAAGTGATTTGCAGGGCTTTTTGGGTCTGGTCGTACACCTCATTATGCTGGTTGTACACCTCTTTTTGGGATGACAAGTTGAAAGGGTGAGACAAATGATTCTGGGTACTTTACCATAGCACTTTTCACCATTGGGCGATCAGGTTTGGAGCTTTGGACGGTGGTTATCTACTGAGATTTATTTCCTAGAAGGGTTGTACCATTCCAAGCAAGTCGTACACCTAGTTGAGGAGGACACTGGAAAATCTAGGCTCAAACACCTTGTGTTTTGGGGCCGTTATAACTTGTTTGAGGGCACCAAAGTCTACTAAGGAGGTTGGAGAGTCTTAGTGGTGAATTTCCAAGGTTTGCTAGGTAATTTAAGAGGTTTTAGTGAGATCTCACAAGTAGTACCAACGCCCAGATTGATTGGTAGTTGACTGAAATACACTTTGCTGGTCATTCTTGGTTGTTTGGGTGAGTTTGGGTGGTGTTGAAAGAGGCTGGTTACTTTTGATCTATGTTATCGGATTCATGGGTTTGGGTTTGGGTCTGGGTTTGGCCTTGGGTTTAGACTTGGGTTTGAACCTAACACCCGAGGCAAACCTTGGGTGAACCCGAGCGTTTCTGGCACCATGGGCATCCAAAAAAGAGCCCCACAAGTCACAAAAAATCATTTAAAAATTAAAAATGCCCCCCCAACCCTAATTTTGCCCTACCTTTCCTTCATTTTGTCATTTGACCTCATTTTTTCAACACAAAACTTGTATTCTCACCATTTTTTTTCTCCTAGCTGGTTCTGGAAGTTGCTGATTTAGATGCTATAGTTGCACAACTTGCCCAAGTCTCTATAGATGAGGCAACTCTTGCACTTGACATAGACGAAGCTAGTGGGAATGACAATCTAATGGATTGTGGTTCAAATGAAGTTGAGCCAAATGTTGACCTTGATGCTTCGAATGAAGATGAATATGAATTGTAATTTACATTTTCATTATGTATTGACATTTAGAGACTTAAATATTATCATTTTTGTAAATTATTAATATGATATTATGAGGTATTTAAAAAATTTATTTATTGGCAATTATAAATTTATGAGTATCACTCTTCTTATACTTATAAAATTATAGTTATATTTTATAATTTTATAATTTTTGATGTTTGAATATATGTGTGTGTATGTGTTTACGGACATACTTGTACCCGTACCCATACCCAAGGGAAAACAATTGCCATACCCAAACCCATATCCCGTACCCAAATCAGCCACTTAGCTTTTGATGCACCAAGCTACTTGACTTACAACTCTTATTGCTAGCAAGTTGTCTTTGAAGGTTTTCTATGGCTACCTCTTCCTGCAAATGGTGAACAGCAGTCCTGTATCTTGCTCCATGTGACGTTTCAGACCTGTGATGCTCATTTCTACCTCTGCTTTTAATAATATCCCAAATTACGGATGTTTACAAACTAATGTATATTCAATGCACTGTTGTCCTCTGATTTCCAATCATAATAAGTTGCAACAGTCAATGTATGCATGCTGAATTTGATATCAGATTATAATAGCAGAGTGTTCTCTTAAATGCAAGTTTATGTTGTCATTTCTTATTGCAAAAAAAAAAAAAAAAATTAGGGGTTGTTCTTACACTTGCATACCATCTGTTTCAATGCCACTCTATTCTCCCATAGTACTCTACTTTCACATATGAGTGATAAGGTTGGAGCAATAAGGATTTCTTCAAGGAGTGACAACGAAAAATTCAACAACTTACCAAGATTGGAGCTGCCATGTGTATCAGTGATTTGAAAAGAAAAAAGAATACTACTCAATCACACTCTCCATGATAGTGATCGATTGCTTGGGATTCCTATTATTTGAGCAACACCTCGATTATCCATCAGTAGTCCGAAGGAATTATGAAAGTCAAATAGTAAAAATGATAGTAGCGTGAAGGCTTCTTGCAACGACCATCTTCTTCCCCCTATATACTTGTAATTCTTCACCATCTGCTCTAAGTAGGCCTTGCAAGTCCTCTGTCAAAACCAAAGAAACGGGACTCGGACTCAACAAGGCCAACTCAGACTCGGACTCAAGACTCGGAGTCAGACTCGACTGGACTCGGGAAAGTGAAAAACTCAAGAAATTTAAAGATTTTTAAAGATTTAAAACTTGTTTCATGCACCCTTTATTGAATACACCTTAAAGACACAACAACATCATCAAACTCGGCTCATTTGATTACATACACAAGTATACATCAATCACATAAGCATAAATGCAAATTGTAGCTGAAGGAAATAGCAAACATAGATATATAAATATTGTCAAATGTATACAATATTACAAAACTCATGGAATAAAAAATCCATGTCATCATATGATCATCATCAAATGTTCCATACAAATACCAAAGGTAAATACAACTACAAGCCTATGGCTTAGAGGAGCGTGCACCCTCTGGCCCCGGCCCCCTACGAAGGTGTCTAAGGTAGGTCCTGGATGATTCGGCAGCCATAGCCGCTCCCCGTGACACCATGCCATGCTCACCAACATCAGGAACATCTGTGTCACTATCTGCCTCTGAATCTCCTATCTCTGCTCGTGCTCTCCGCTCCTCCTCTGCCATGGCTACAACCTCAGCCTCTATATCTACCCGGTCGATCCAATCAATGTCATCATCACTAAAGACAGCCACAGGATTTGTCTCAGTGGCCCACTCTGCATCAGGATCAACCTCATCTAGAATGATAGGACAGATGTCAACTAATGCATTCTTTCTCATTCTCAAGCGGAGGTTGTAGTGAACAAAGACGAGATCATTCATCTTCTCCACGGATAATCTATTGCGCCTCTTGGAGTGTATGTGCTCAAACATACTCCAATTGCGTTCACAACCAGATGCGCTGCATGGTTGGCTCAAGATGCGAATGGCCAACTTTTGAAGATTTGGTGTCGTTGGGCCAAAAAATCTCCACCAATTATCTGAGTTTGAAATGAGAAAAATAAATAAAATCAGTCTCACTCATAAACTCATTTAACAATATACAATAAAAACTAAAATTAAGCCTTCCAATTTATTTTTACCTAGCATCATAGTTGTCCTACTTTCTTTGGTGATAGGACGAGAGAAGATCTCTCCTTGTGCATTTGAGAACAACTGTAGCTCTCGAATAAGCTTTGTCTGAGTAGAACCAGCAAGTGCCATCTTCTCCATGATTGAGTATAGCCCATTAAGGACCTCCACATTAGCCTTGAAAGTAGGGCTAAAATGGAATGCCGGATTCAGATAATAGGCTGCTGCATGGATGGGCCTGTGAAGCTGATGATGCCATCTCCTATCAATGATCTCCCAAATGGGACCATACTTGCTCTCATCTCCTCCATAGACGGATTTGATGCCCTCCTTTGCCCTATCCATGCCCTCATATATGTAGCCCATTGCGGGCTTTTCTCCATCCGCAACTCACAACAAAACCACCAAGGGCTTAACAAACTGCAAAATTGAAAATATTGTGTAATTTAGAAAAATGAGCAAATAAGAGAATATGATGAATAAGTTAAAAAACAAAAAGTTGAATTGTAGAGTTAATAAAAAATTTACCTTCACTATCTCATCACAAGGGATCCAAAAGTCTCGCTCATCAAAAATGTAGTCTGCCATATCTTTCCCTGCAAGGGTGGCAACATAGGATGAGGAAGACCACTCCTCACCAACAATCATACGTCTCAAGGCCGACTTACAGCGAAGCATGGACTGCAATGTGATGAAGTTTGAGGCAAATCTTGTGATTCCTAGACGAGCTAGCTCTTTCTACTCTGTGTATTGTCTCATAAGAGCCAACACCCATTAATGATTATATACAAATTTGCACACATTTCTTGCCCTTTCTACACATCTCTTGACCCATGGGAGTTTTCCAATATCCTCCAACATGAGGTCAATGCAATGGGCGGCACATGGAGTCCAAACTATAGATGGGTGCCTCTCCATCAATAGTCTACCTGCAGCAACATAATTTGTTGCACTATAATTAATGAAGTTACAAAATAGTAATTAATTTGCAAACAAAATTAGTTTGTAATCAAAAGTTTACTTGCAGCAACATAATTTGTTGCATTGTTGGTCACCACCTGTACCATGTTCTCCTCACCCACCTCATCAATCACCTCCTCTATCTGCTCACATAGGTAGGTGGCATTCTTGCAATGGGCAGAGACATCAATGGACTTGATGAAAACAGTGCCCCCTAAAATAAAAAAAATAAAGCAAGATCAATGATCATTCAATATTAAATGAAAAATAAAAAATTAATGACTAAATGAAACTAAAATTAATCAATCACCTGCAGAAGAAACAAGAAAATTAAGGAGAGTTCTATCTCTCCTATCCGTCCAACCATCAGTCGTGATGGTGCAACCTTTAGAGCTCCATATCTGGCGTTGTTCACTAATTCCTTCTTCACATCATTCACCAATTGAGTCAAAATGGGTCCCCTCAAATCAGACTCAAAAGGGGCTTTGAACCCCGTCCCACATATGGTAAGGGCATCAACCATTTCTTGCCAATAAGGAGACCTGTCACAAATATTAAATGAGATAAGTTAAGTATGTACTATGTAGTATGTACGAGAAAAAATAAAATGAAGAATCAAAGCATAAAAATTAAAACAATCAAACATAAAACATTCACCTGGCTATAAAGAATGGAACACTATTGTAGACCCAAAACCTGCCAACTGCCATTTTAGCGGGCATCATGGACCTCCTTGTTCCAACCCATGCTCTCAAGCGACTGTTGGGACCCAGGAGTAGTGTGAGGCGCAAAGAAGGTATCCAACCTAGATTTATGAATTCTAGATCCAACGCTAACACTCCCACTACCACTAGAAGAACTAGAAGACATTGTATGATAGTTTTGTGAAACTTGAGGCAAATAAGAAAGTGAAGGTTGCTACAATAAAACATTACAAATACAAAAAGAAATTAATACATTCATTCTTTGTTGTGCATTCATTCAACCCATGCTCTCAAGCGACTGTTGGGACCCAGGAGTAGTGTGAGGCGCAAAGAAGGTATCCAACCTAGATTTACGAATTCTAGATCCAATGCTAACACTCCCACTACCACTAGAAGACATTGTATGATAGTTTTGTGAAACTTGAGGCAAATAAGAAAGTGAAGGTTGCTACAATAAAACATTACAAATACAAAAAGAAATTAATACATTCATTCTTTGTTGTGCATTCATTCTCATTGAACATTTTTTTCAGAAAAAATAAGGTAGGGTTTGTAAAAAAAAAATTTTAAAAATTGTAGGGTTTGTCAAATCCTACTTTTTTTTAAAATAAATTACAAAACCTACATACAACCCTACATAGTAACATACAAAAGATTTTGGAAGAAAATGTAAAACTTTCAAAATAAATGAATAGAAAATGGAATTTTTGCATACAAGAAACAAAAAAACCTCAAAAAAAACAATCTTACCTCTTACAACAAGCTTGAAATGAGCTGCAAACTCTTCCTATCCAACTCTTGATGCACCAAATCCAAACACAATGCAGCCCCAATGTGATAAATGGAAGAAATCTTGAGCTTCCTCCTTGTTGGTTTTTCTTCAATGCACCCTTGTTTTTCTTCACAACTCACTTTACTCCTATTTTTGCAAGTGAATGAAATGAAGTTCACTTTTAGGGGCTAAGGATAAATAACAAAAAAAAAAGAAGTTAAAAAAACTTTTTTAAATGTTTTTTTTTTGTCATTTTGTTTAACCCAGCCCGTGGCCGAGTTTCAGGCACGAGACTCATCGAGTTTGGCGGCCAAACTCGCCAACTCGGTGAGACTGGCGAGTTTGCCTCCTGGACTAAGCCGAGTCCGAGTCCGAGCTCTGCAGACTCGGGAGGCATGACTCAGACCCGGACTCACCGAGTTTGGGCAAGTTCGGGCGATTCTCATTTCTCTGGTCAAAACATCACCATTTTTACCATGCAATCCACTTGGGCTTCTCTCAAGCTAAATTCTTGGACAACGGGCAAAATAAAGGTAACTTGAAGTGCTTCGGGGACTTAAGAATAACATTGGACTACAAAAATGATAACTGTGATTCCGAGTCTGTAAAAGAAAATAATTATGTCATCTAAAGAAAAAAAATAAACCAATGATACCTCCATAAAACACGGGTTGAGATCCAGCTTCAGTCTGCCAAAGACTGCAAGGTGGTGTGGTGGAATTTAGTATTGATTGACAAAGTGCAAGAAAGCAGATTCTAATACTGTATTGTAATCCTATTGCAGGTCCTCCTCTATGCCAGTTTAATTTGGATAGAAAAAGAGTTAAATCAAAGCCAATTCTCAACATTATAAGGTCGGCATCAGAGTTTCCAACAAAGGAAAAGTTATATTCTATTAAAGTCTTTCTGTAGGGCGGTATCCAAGGTGTGTGTTGTATGCTCTGCAAATTGTAGATTAAGTATTGGCTAGGACCAGAGAAACGAGACTCGCCCGAAATCGCCCAAACTCGGCGAGTCCGAGTCCGAGTCAGGCCAAACGAGTCCCAGGGGCTCGGACTCGGACTCGGCCGAGTCTGGAGAGTAAACTCGCCAGACTCGCCGAGTTGGCGATTTTGGCTCAAAATCGCCAAACTCGGCGAGTCCTGAGCCTCAGACTCGGCTACTGGCTGGGTTAATAAAATGACCAAAAAAAAAACATTTTAAAAAGTAATAAGTTTTTTTGGAAAGGCGAAATTTGACATTTTGGTCTCTCCGTCAGGATTATTTTATGGAATATAACATTTAAGTATAAGAAAGAAGGAAATGTCACTTATACTTTAAGTTATATTCCATATATACTGTCAGGATGTTTGAGAGTGGTTTCGGGCCTCCAGGAATTATATTGCAAAATCTAGTTTTTGGAGGATTCTTCAGTTTTGCAGACTTAGTCAAATTTCAGGATCAGGACATTCCAGACTTAGCCAAATTTCAGGGCATTTGAAGATCGGGATGACATTCCAGACTTTATCACTCACCAACTTGACCTAGCTTGGACCTTCAAGAATGATACTCACTCACCAAGCAAGACCCAATTAGCAACAAGAGCAAAACCAGGCCCTAAGGAAGACTCTCAAAGAAACCCTAATTCAGACTTGTAATAAGTTTTTTTGGCCTCGCGGGGCGCTGCCCCTCGACCTCGCCCTGTATCGCGACAGGGAGCGCGCAAGGGGCACTGCCCCTTGACCCCACCTTGGGGGCGCTACCCCCAAACCCCCGTCGAAAAATATGGGGGAAACTGCGTCGATAGAAGTAGAGAAAATTTAACCTCCGAGTCTGACATTGATTGGATTGACCAGGTAGATATAGAGGTTGAGACTGTAGCCATGGCAGAGGAGGAGCGGAGAGCACGAGCACAGACAGGAGATTCAGAGGCAGATAGTGACACGGATGTTCCTGATGTTGGTGAGCATGGCATGGTGTCACGGGGAGCGGCTATGGTAGTCAAATCATCCAGGACCTACCTTAGACGCCTTCGCAGGGGCCTGGGGCCGGAGGGTGCAGGCTCCTCTGAGCCATAGACTTGTAGTTGTATTTACCTTTGGTATTTGTATGAAACATTTGATGATGATCATATGATGACATGGATTTTTTATTCCATGAGTTTTGTAATATTGTATACATTTGACAATATTTATATATCTATGTTTGTTATTTTCTTCAGCTACAATTTGCGTTTATGCTTATGTGATTGATGTATACTTGTGTATGTAATCAAATGAGCCGAGTTTGATGATGTTATTGTGTCTTTAAGGTGTATTCAATAAAGGGTGTCTGAAACAAGTTTTAAATATTTAAAAATCTCTAAATTTCTTGAGTTTTTCACTATCCCGAGTCCAGCCGAGTTTATATTTAAAAATCTCTAAATTTCTTGAGTTTTTCACTATCCCGAGTCCAGCCGAGTCTGGAGCCGAGTCTGACGCCGAGTCCTGAGTCCGAGTCCGAGTTGGCCTTGCCGAGTCCGAGCCGAGTCCGAGTCCCGTTTCTTTGGCTAGGACCTAGTTGAAGCACACGTGAATTTAAAGACTTCCTACAATGATGCTCGTGCCAGAAAGTCACAGATCTCAGTACAACTTTCTTTTGTGTAAAATCCTAGTATCTTGCAGGATGTACTTTACTTCCGCTAATCTAGTCGAATTCTGAGGATAGAAGTCGAAAAACTATCTAAAATTAGGACAATAACAAACCGTCCCCGTTTCTTCAACATTAAAATCCTTTTATTTAGTTCCCCAAAAATTATTCAAGATGTTCATACCCCTCACTTATTTTTGCTGAAGGACAAATAAGTGAACAAAACAATATACGAATTCTACTTCAAACGAAACCCAGATGAAATTCAGCATTAATTAAAGAATGGAACATTTATCATGAAGGAGATGGCAATTATACATTCTATGCGAAGCATGTTAATTTCTTCTCTCATCTCTAGCGTTTTAATTTCTTCTTTCATCTGTTAAAAGCGTAATGTATGATTTTAATTGGGGCGAATGTATCCATTTATATCTGAAGACTGTATCAACAGAATCGTGTGGCATAATTATTTCTGGCAGGTGAATAGTACAATCAGTATCGCCATGACTTGTCTGACATGAAAGTTAATACATTTTGCATTAGGTCTCAAACATGGAATTTGTTTGCAATTTCCAGGCTCGGTTTAATCCCTTAACCTTGCATACTAAAATGCCCTTTTAAATATAATAAATTTGGAGAAGAGTAGTGACATGGAATGAAATAATATCATAGATATATGGCAACGAGATAAATTGCTTGTAAATTATGCACATCACATGGATAACCACCACAAGGCAGAGAGTCAAGAAGGCATGCCAAAACTGCTAGCGGTCTTATTTCCAGATATCTATTTTAGTAATTATTTAAACAAACATTGTCGATTCTTGCAAAAATTATATATGAACAAATTGAGGTGTGCAGTTTTTGTCAGCTTAAAAAAACAATTTTTTTAATACATTCTCTTAAATTCATCATCATAGCAGAGAAAATAAGAGTGAGAAACAAGCAACGCGACGTAAAAATCCATGCTGAAAATGAATTCAGAATATCAAAAACTAGGGCAACTAACGGATCATCGGAACTTAAAGGAACTCTTTTTGGGAAAGCCATTCTTCATCTGAATGACTTTGGGTTTTATTCAGAATAATATGTAATTTGCAATGAATATAAAGGTATGATTCATTTACAAAGGAGGACATCCGTACCTTGGAACAGTTGAAGTAGGGCTCATCAGTGAAGCATTCGACTTGTCGATATAGACAAAACGACAATGGAAAATAAATGTGTTAAATAAGTGTTTGGATGTAAATTTGATGAAGCGATAATTTTATAGTCCTTTTGAAATTTAACGAAGGGATAATTTTATACTCATTTTGAAATTTGAATATTTTAAATTAAAAAAATATGATATAAAAAAAAAAATTGGGACAGAGAAATTTTTTTAACTTTCTTTTTTTTTTTTCCTCTTTTTTCTTTTTTTTTTTTTTTGACATAGAGACTTTTGTTTATCTACAATCAAGAATTAGAATTGTGATGCATCATGCAATTCGTTGTATCGCAATATTTAGAGTGTCTTTAAAATGAATTTTTAAAGATTTGATTAAAAATTTATCTTGAAAGCTATGGTATCATTTGTTGTTATATAAAGCATATTTTTATTTTAAATATAACTTATATACAAACCAAATGATATCAATACTTTTTAATAACTATAAATCTTGTTATTAATAATTTCTATATCCAACACAAATGATTTAAAATTAAAACATAAAATAATTTTATTGTTATGAAAATGACACTTTCTTATTTAATATGTATCTTATATTCAAGTTTAAATGATCATGAAACTTCTTGACAATCTTAAAATACAAGGTATTTATTGTACTCACCTTTTACATTTGTTAGAGGACAAACATTTAATACGAGGTACTCCAAAACATGCACATAACAACAATGTTTGTTTAAATGAGCACCTTATTATTAGTCTCTGCCATAGGCATGATACTAATGCATTCATGCATCCAAATTTTCAATTAGTTCAACCAATCATCGTATAGAATTAAAAAATTTGAGTAGCAACTCTATAGGCTATAATACTTTTTTTTTATTTAATAATTTAAAAAATGTCATTTATCTTTCTCTCTATTGGCTCATGTTGGGAATAGCCATTGCAAAAATCAATTTTTTTTTTTTTTTAAATGTTAGTTCAATTAATGACTTGAACGACATATAACTAGCAATTGCACCTTGGTGTGTAATGGGTACGCCGAAGAGGTTTGGAAGGTTAATTGGGGTAAATTTTGATATATATTTTGCATACATTTGTGTAGTACATGGGGTCAATTTGTAGGTCATTGAGAAAATATTTTTTTTTTGTACAACAAAGGTCTCAATGGAGAAATGATAGCCTCAAATCAACCAAGCATCCACTTATAGGGATCCAAATATGGTTGAAAGAAAACCTTTGAATCGGGAAGATAATAAGGTTCCATTACCAATAAGATCATGCTATGTTTGGAATTGGGAGAGAGGGAGAGATAGGGATATATGGAGGGATAAATAGATGAAGGAGAGTGAGAGGAGTAAGGAGATGGAGATTTGTGATAGAGATGGAGGAGAGGGATATGGAGAGAAGGAGAGGGATAGATAGAGATGAAAAAGATAAATATATAGAGAGGGAGAGAGAAGGAGTGAATGAGGGGGAGAGATAGAAATATATAGATACAGATAGGAAGTGACACATAGAGAGGTAGAGAAAGGGAGGTGTATAGAGGTAGAGAGATAATGAGATAGATATGGAGGGAGAAATGGAAGAATAAATATGGAGAGATAGAGAAGCAAAGAGATATAGATATAAAGGTCTAGGGAGAGGGAGAGGGAGAGGGAGGAAATGATGTATATAGAGGGAGATAAGGAGAGATAGAGATGGATAGAGAGAGATGTGGAGATATAGGTACAAAGATATGGATAGAAAGAGGTAGAGAGAGGAGCAAGAGGTAGATAGAGATGTGGAGCATGAGAGATTGAGAAAGAGAGAGAAAGAGATAGAAATAGAGATAACAAAATACAAAATAAGGAACACATAATAATTATAATAATAAAATTTATATTTAGAGCTATTAGAACGGAACTTCCTGAAGACAGCCATATTTAAATGTCATTGATTTGATTATCTTTCCATACAATCTATGGGTAACGTCTTTCTAGCATACGAGATGCACATTTGAATATTAAACACCCCTGGGACCCTCATATCACCCACAATAAAGGATGTTGATGATGACAAATGGTGGGGACATATTATTCATGACATATATGTTGCATGTATGAGTACTAATCTTAAATAACATATAGAACCATATGAGTGAAAAATTAGATAATATTTGGCAAAAGAGAGAATATAGATCAAAAATATAAATGATATATACAAAATGAAAGTGAGTAAGTATGGAGGCAAGTAAGAATGTAGGAAGTTTGTATGTGTGAAAGTGCATATGAATGTAAAAACAAAAGACACAAAAAAAATGTTAAATAAATTATAAATTATTATAAATTAAAAGTGAAAACTAATACTATATATAAACATGTAAGGTATGCAAGGACATGAATCCACAAACAATTAATAACAATGTAAAAGGTTACAAAAAAATTTATATATATTTTGAAAAACATGGAAGAAGAAAAATATAAAAATAGTATTAAAAAAGTATAATTTACACATCCAAATTATACGTGTTTGTTAGAGCTAGAGTATAATTTTATATAAAGTATAGGAGAAGATCACCAATAGCTGAAATAGTTCCAATAACCGCTATCTTATTGCCATGTTGACCCCCCAAAACATTAAAAAAAAAATTGTAAGTACATAAATATAAAAATACCAGTAAATATTTAATTAAACACCAATATGTGTTCACAAATGAATTAGTAGTTGACAACAAAAAAGTAAAAAAATAAACAACTACTGGTACGTTTTCCATTTTAATACAAAACAACTTGCACAAATAATAACATTTTTATTTTTTTTAAAGCTTAATATTTACATTTACCACTTTATGCAAGTGGCTAAAAAGTACAAATGTACTCCAATTACATTTACACATGCACAACTATTGGTGCATTACGTGACATAAAAACAATCAAAATTTGACTTCTTAGACACTCAAGTGTACATTCTCCCAAACATCACTTCACAACTTCATACATTAAATGGATCTACAATTGGTACATGAATTTGCAACAACTGGTGTAAGGCTCCCTAGTAACCAAGAATTTGCTTAAAATCAAATTAAAATCAAGTTTCATTCAAGGCAAAGAAGAAAACTGAAGGACTCGAAGCAATGAAGGACTACATATTTAATATGAGATGACCAACTATTTCCCACAAAAATTCAAATTTGAAAATCAGCTACCACAATCGAAGAATGCATTCATATTCCACATTCGAATTATTTTATAAGACATAATTTTTTGTGTCACTTTCATTACAATTCAATTCACTGCATATTCTTGAGCTTTGCACATTCCTTATTCAAGGACGCTCATTCAGGTTGGTACACACAGAATAACTAAATTCCCTCTGCAGTCAACGTTAAATGCTATAAATTTTTCAATTAAAATTATACGGTTTTTAGTAAACTGGGATTTCTTTCAATATAGTCACTGTAAATATTATTAACAGCCATATTGGATGTCCAATTATGGTTTAGCTCCTTCGTAGCTGCATTATGCTTTGTCTATTGATGATTTCTTTGTATGCAGTATAGAGTTTCATTTCAATGCTCTGTTACAATTTAATAATGTTGAAATCCTTACAGTATAATAATATTGAAATCCTCATAGAGAATGGCAAAAAATTTGATTATCTCTTTGTTTTCTTCGAAACCCCTTCATTATTTATCATTTCATTTTATGGGTGCGTTGTTAAATGGTGTCTCTTTGTTTATAATGCGAAAATAATTTATTATTATTCATAATTATTCGAAACCCCTTCATTATTTATCATTTCATTAATGTGTATGCCTGAAAGTATTGCTTACAGTGACTATATACTGGCTATAAGGTTGTTTTATATGTGTGTGTGTGTGTATGTGTGTGTGTGTGTGTGTGTCCACATATATATTATAAAGTTTAAAATGGGTGGTCAAAATATCTATTGAACACCCATAACAGCCTTCTCGCATACACGTTATGGGCCCACTTGGCACGAATTACCGCCAACTACATTGCCCTAAAAAAATTGGGAAATGAAGATTTTTTGGGATATTTTCATTGTTTTCTATGTCTTCAATTTGTTAATATACTCATTGTAAACAATATTATCAGGCATACAATATATTACTTCCAATAAATTTCATATGAGAAATACAACAACATCATTCAATTATTAGGCATTTGAGAAATGAATCTGCATCTTAATAGAATATCAGCAATATCCAGTTTTTAATCACATCACAGTTACATCTTTCACTCCTGCATCTCGTGCTTTTAGTTTTTCTCCTTGTTATATAGTGTCTCCAGTTGTGTGCCTATATAATGTCTCATTGTTATATATATATATATATATATATATATATATATATATATATATATATATATATATATATATATATATATATATATATATATATATATATATATAGGCACCCTTTTATATATATATAGGCACACAGAGAGTAACATTTTATTTTTTTCAAAGATGTTCAATGATGGATTTGTTTAGTATGTAACAGAATATCAACAATATACATGTAGAAACACACATAATAGCATATGTTTTTCTATAATGATGGTTGTTTCGAGTTTTGTGGCTATATGGTTATTGTTTATATTATCAGGCATATAGAAATAGAGACACGGTACCATTTTATTTTGTTCAAAGATGTTTAATGATGGATTTTGTACTCATTGGTACCTAAAGAAATTGATTTGTTTGTCATCATTTATCTCAATGGCATTGAGGGTTTCATTTCAATGATCTGTCTTTGTATGTATACATATATATAGGCACACACAGTTGCATTTTATTTTATTCAAAGATCCTTAATGATGGATTTGTACAAACTATACCTACAAAGATTGATTTGTTTATTCATCAATTATCTCAATGGCATTGAGAGTTTCATTTCATCAATTATCTCAATGGCATTGAGAATTCCATTTCAATGATCTGTCTTTGTCTCTGTTCACCTTATCATTGCAGGTTCACTTAACATAATGGCACAAGGTACAAAGGGAAACAAATTTGTTAGACGTCAAATAGTTAGAGTCACTTGTAGGGTGTACTTCCCTAATGAAGATAGTTTTGTCCAAAATGAAGACCCAATTGTGTGTGTGTGAAAAAGTGGTTTATAGCTGCAAGCACAACACTTCAATTAAGTCATTATATGCATGGTTAGTAATCAATAATCAATAAGTAATAAACCATAACAAAGCGACTAATTGCCTTCTAAAAGATGCGAGTATAAGATTGCTCTCGGATTGTTATAAGCAATACCAATGACTAGACTACACCAAGACGAAGGATTTAATCTATATCATATTAACTATATGGATGCAAAATGGATGAATAATTTAAGCAAATAATCAATTCAAGCAATAATGGATGTAAGCAAGGATGGATGAGTAAAATGGATGCAAATAATCTAAAAAGCACAATAATCTTGAATGACTCCAGAGCAAAATTAGCGTGATAATAATCTCCAAGCGTGTTCTCAAAAATATCTAGGGTAAATTGAAATGAGAGCTGAAGACTGAATTTATAGAGAATTACCAAGAGAAAAGCTCAATTTAGGATTAATTGAAAATAATTGAGAAATCAGGTTTAGTTAACCTTGAGATAGATTCCAATTTTAGTTTAATTGAAATGCATTCAAATTAGAAGTCCAAGTTGCATTGGAAATAATAATAAATTAATTCCATGCATTTGTAATAAAAATAGATAATTCTTTTATTTATTCAAGAAAAGAGTCTTTTCAATGCAACTGAACTTCTTTTTCTGAAAAGCTTTGTGTTCCAATTTTAGAGAATAATTCAATAATTTAATTTAATTGCTTTTATGATTTCAAGTTCTAAATTTAGAAAAAGAAATAATATCTCAAGTTTGATTTCTCTCTCAATTCAATTATTTTATTTTAATTTCAATTCAACTCTTGTTTTGTAATTAATTCCTCTTTTGTAATAAATTAATTCCTTTTGCATGATTAAATGATAATTTTATTAATTACTTAAATATGCAAGGATATTTAATAAATTAAAATGGGATAATTGATCAAAATGATATTCTTGGAAATGATTCAATTAATTAAATGAATATTTAATTAATATTGAGTAATTGATTTGCCATGTGATATTTGATGATTAAATAATTAATAGTGTGCTCAAGATTGATTTAATTGTCTTTGGTTAGGACCTTGGTGATGTTGTCGAGATTAGGGGCCCATGGTTTAGATGACCATTTTTAGGGTATTACATTTACCCCCCTTTGAATTAATGTGCGAGCAGTGCGTTGGTTCAAAGAATGTGTGATGTCTAGGAGATGCCAGTTCTGAACTTGAATGATCACGAACCAGATGAAGAGCAAGGTGTTTAGCTTGATTCGAAGCGACAAAGCTGAATGAAGTCTGATTAAAGCGATACCGTTCCCGAACTTGATTGAACTGAGGAACGATAGAAAAAAAAAATACCAAACTTGAACTTGATTGATCAAGAAGCGGATCGTACTGATCTAGAACTTGATTGAACTTAGATGCAGTGAGTGATGATAAAAATCGATCTTGAACTTGATTGATCAAGACACGGTGAAGATAAACTGTCCAGCTTGATCAAGAAATGAATACTGAACACCTGCTTAGATTGAGTGTGATCAAAGATACTCTTTAAACTTTTGATTGAGTTTAAACGAATAATCAATTTGATGTAAAGCGATGAAACTGATTAATGTTAAGAGATTGGTTCAGATGAAAGACAAATATCAGCTTGATTTGAAGCGATGAAACTGATATGCCCCTAGTAATTGATTTGATTCCGATAATCGAGAGATCTCAACTTGATGTGAAGCAATGAAGCTGAGATGCCCCTTAGCAATAAGAATTGATTTTCTTTAGTTAAAAAGATTTTGCTCAACTTTTGATGAAGATTTGAAAAAAATGTTCTCGACATTGAAGATGTGAGGTCATAAGGTCGTGAGTATGCCCCCTTGGGAGCGAAATCAAAAAATAGCGAGGGTACATGATAGGCAATTGTGTGGCGAAAATAAGTTATTTGAGCACAAATTGATCCTAAGGAATTTTTGAAAAATTCAGCGTTGACTGATAAGAAATTGAGTGCAAAGTTGTTGTGCATAATTGATGTGTAGAATTGAAATTAATATTCAAATTCAGTGTTGAAATTGAGCGGAATTGAAAGAAAAAATGAGCATTTGATGAAAAGAGCGCTAAGTGGTCCAAATTGTGAAATTGACTAGCAAAATGATCTCGAATTTCGATTTCGATCCTGAAAATGGAATCAGAGCGGCCAAATTAGCTAAGGGTACAATTTTCATGTCCATCGGAGCAAGTTGAAAAATTAGGTTTTTTGCTTTATATGGGACAAAAGTGTCATTTTCAAATCATTTTAACCCTCCAAGTTTGAAAATTCAAAAAGCCTTCTGCGAAGAAAATGGTGGTCCCTACTCGTCAACATCGATTCGAGCGCCAGAGACGTCATAATCGACCCCAAAACTATGAGCCAACGATAAGTGATCGATCTTAAGCCTCTTTATGTTTTCAATTTTGAATTTTTTTGCTCATTTTTCAAGTTTTTCGCATGTGTGGGGTCAGGTTTCACGTTTTATCGTGCGAGATAGGATTCTATCTCGTACGAGTAACTGGTAAATTATCTTTTGTCATTTGAAGTCATTTGAATTGTCATTCGGCATGAACCCTTGTATCGTACAACAGGTCTGTAAAAAGACCATTTTGTCGTGCGATACCCAATAGTTTGTCGTTTGGGGTTGTTTTGTCGTACGAGAGCTATTCCTGACTCGTACAAGATTATGTCCCTCTGTGTTTTGTCGTTCGGGAGACAGTGAGCATTTTTGAAGGTCTAAACGTGAAAATTTGATTTTGCATTTGACTCAGTTGGATTTTCTTGATGTTTTACTTCTCGTGTAGGCTCATTTGGAATGTTTTCTGATGCTTCGTTGTTGGGTTTTTGCAAGTTCGATTACCTCCTCTGCTCTTTAGATGTGTTTATCCTCCTACTATGGCGTTAGTTTGACATTTATCTAAAGTTGAGCAGGCTCATATTGATGTATGTGGTTTGACTCATCTTCTTAGTTTGCCAGATATATGTGTGAATCATGGAATGTTCACGACATTGGTAGAGCGTTTCCATTCAGAGCATAACACCTTTCATTTGCCAATGGGGGAGTTGACTATCACTCCCGAGGATGTATATAGGATCCTCTGTATCCCTTTTGTTGGGGATAAGGTGGATTACGATTCAGGACACCTTCCAGGATTGCAGGCAATGAGGCATGTCTTCAGAGATCCTAACATTTTGACTCGTTCCATTAGTTGGGACATATTGATGAGAAGATACAACGAGGAGTTTCCTCTGGCATGTGTTCTAGCAAGCTTCATTGGTTGTTTTCTGATGCCAGATAGAGGGCAACAGGGTTTTCAGTGTGGTTGGGGTAGGATGTTGATGAGATTGATGGAGATCCCTCAGAGGCTTGGTTGGGGTTCTTGCTTGCTGGCTCACATGTATCGCGAGATGCATGAGATCGTGTATAGAGATGGTCGGAGCATGGCCGCAGGTGTATATATTTTACAGGTTTGGGCTTGGGAGCATCTTCCTATTTGTCGGTCAGTGGTAGATGATAGTAGAGAGCTCGGGCAGCCGATTATATACACGTATGCTAGTTATATTACGCAGCCCCATCTAGGCAAGACAGATTTTTGGCGGTGACAGTTAGACGATTTGATAGTCGTAGTGTGGAGACCTTATAGAGGTTTGGAGCCTTGGGATGACTGGCGACTAGTCCACAGGGACCTTTTTGTCACACGCCCACTTATTGGGATATCACAAACTATTGTGGAGTGGTTCGTTGTATCACGGGTGATGAGGCAGTATGGCCGACCTCAGGGGATCTTGCAGGAATATACAGCGTATGTGTGTTACGCAGATGAGGAGAGACAAGGATGGTCTCCACGATTATCTTGTGCCTTGGCCATGCTGGAGTTGATTGGTCTACAACGCCTCAGATGGGATTATATGGATGATGTTGCGGATGCGAGGGTATTGCCCCAATACAAAGAGTGGTTCCAGCAGCATCCTTTTCCTAGGTTTACTGATCCGGGTGAGCAGACACCGTGCATTGAGGATGTTGAGGATGATGCCCCCGCACAGGTATAGGGACAGGGTCTGAGACAGGGTCAGAGACAGAGACAGGGACAGAGAGTCGAGGCTCCGAGGCAGACAGGTGGCGATCCTGGTGCTAGTAGCAACAGGGTTCCAACTAAGGGTGGACAGTAGAGGGGTGAGGGCAGATCCCTTGGAAGAGTAGGAGTGAGATTGGGTGGAGCTAAGGAGGAGCGAGCAGCTCTGAGACAGGTCCGGCAGCGGAGGGGGGAGCAGGGTGGTACTAGAGGTGGAGATGGAGAGCCGACGAGAGAGCTGGGGACAAACACAGGATGGTCGATGAGAGCACATCTTACAAAGTTGCAGTCACAGTTGACAGTGGCTCAAACTCAACTGGCGGAGCGAGACCGACAGCTTGCAGAGGTGAGGGCTGAGCATGATCGGCAGCTGGTTGAGCTAAGAGCAAAGTGTGATCGTCAGCTTGTGGCGATGAGAGTGGAGCAAGACACCCTCCAGCAGGAGGTTTTGCATCAAAACAGTAGGGCAGCCTACTATGTCGCAACATATAGCGTGGCAGTTCCAGTAGCGCAACAGGTGATTCCTTATTCTCAGTATATGACACGTTCTGAGGGAGCTCGGGCACCTCGATAGGATCCCGATCATCAGGCTCCTCCTCCTCCACTAGGCGATGAGGGAGAGGCTCAGAGCTAGATATTCTTCTTGTAGCTCGGATATATTTTTTGTAGACACGCCCATTTTTTTGTAGCCTATACGATTCTTGCTCTGATGGGAGTTTGTATATGTCATTCGACATCATTTTGTACCTTTAGACTTGACATAATATGATCCAATTTGACTTCATCGTACTTGTGTTGATTCATTTATGAGATGTCTTTTATATGCTTTATTCTATATGTATGCATTTCTTTTCAATATGAATGTATGTAATGCAAATGATTATGGATGTCTATTTTTGGTTCTTTTCATATGCAAATGAATGAATGAGAAATGAGTAATATGAGTAATGCAATGTTTTCATTTTTCTATGCAATAAGATGAATGCATATGAGTAAATAATGAAATGTATGAAGTTATATTAAATGTTATGTATGCAACTAACATCTCAAAACATAAGTGCTCGATCGAAGAAATGATGATAAATAGACCGCTTAGCGTAAGAAATGGTGATGCTTTCAGCTCTCATTCAGAAGATAAAGAGATTATTATCATACCGAAATCACTCTAAATTCACAAAAATGCAGAATGATATGCAAAATGATATGCAAAATGATATGCAAAATGCATCCTAAATCTAGTCACTGGATTTAAAATACTTAAGATTCATCACTGAGCATAACGAACACAACAAGCAGGTTATAGTTCCTTTATTTTTCAATGTGCAATATTAATTATCTTGTCCGCAATGACCCTTTTTTCGTTCATTGTGTTTTGTCTCATATATAGTGGGAGATTTAGGCTCATCAAAAATTGGTCTTCTTGATGATGACGGTATGTCAGTAAGTGGATCCCTTTCGTAAAATGGATTATCGGTGTATGAAAAGGGTATTCCTTTGCCTTTGGCTTCTTTCTTACGAGAACTCCTAGTTTGTGTAGGCATTTTTATGGATTAGTGTGACCTAAAGTTGTTTTTGATGCAGAGGTCAAGATCAATTGCAAAGTTGTTTGGTTAATGTATTGTTTGGGAGAAACAACTGAGATTCAGTCTAGTTTTAGGAACGATCTATCCTGTATAAGACGTTTATCTAAGTTTATTCTAAGAGTAGTGTAAGATTCGGTCCGATTTCAGGAACGATCTATCCTGTATAAGACATTATCTAAGTGACTAAAAATTTGATAGGTAGTTGATTGAACTAGCTGAAAGATGATCGACCAAATCGTGCAACACAAATGGCAGAGGTACACTATCTTGATCTGTTTATGCTCAGGAAAATGATAACCAATATTATGTTTGTTGTAAGATGTTTTTAGGCAAATTTGACTATTCTGTTCTGACAAAACCAGAGACTCATACGACAAAATTTTCTGAACCGGACGACAATTTAGCAGGTATAGGACGACAACAATTATCTTTCGTACGAGTTGCTACCTCGTACCGTACAAAAGATGGGTATGTGCAGGACTACAAAAGATTCAGAGCAGTTCTGTTTCATACAACACATGATACAGAACCATACGACAGATGAAAATAACTCATACGACATAGGATCAGGTCTAGGACAACAAATCAGAAGACTCATACGACACAGGATCAGGTATAACATGATAAATTATGAGAGTCGTACGACTGTTCACAGGACAAAGCCTAGAAATTCTGAGTTTTTTTTCAATTGTTGAGTATGACCAATTCTGAGATGGACTGATTTTGGACCAAGATACAGAATTTCGACTTAAGATGGACAAGTTTCTGACACAGACAGAGTTTCAACTTAAGATGGACTAGTTTCTGACACGGACAAAGTTTCGACTTAGGATGGACTAGTTTCTGACATGGACAAAGTTTTGACTCACTGAGTTGTTTCTTGTCTTCTCCAATTTTGGTATTTCAATTTTTGTTTTAGGGATGAAAACATAGAAAACAAGTAGTATGTATAGTGACTCCAATCACAGCATGCAAACCCTAAGGAATTTGGTGAGGAAAAAAAACCTTTGATTGTAGACTCAGGTACACACCCAATAGCTAATCAGAATACGACCGCTGAGTCTCACGCAATGGATTCTCAACGCCGTATTATCCGACTCCAACCACTAATGGGGTCACGAAATGACAAGTATCTTGGGAGAGTTACTATCTCTCTTGCACAAAGATTATCCCCCTTTTGGAGATGAACCGGGTATCTTCTAATTTTAATTGGAACTAGTCAAGGATCCGTTCGGCGCGTTGAGGTATAAACTCAATTAAGAGGTCTCCCAGCCTTGAAAACCAAGGTTTAATATACTCAAAGGTACGAATGAGAGCTATTCCCGAGCACTACCGTTGACTTGATTTTCATCAAATTGCGTTAATTTTATAGTGGGTTGGAGTACTTGGCATCTATCCGTTCCCACTTAGGTCGTTCCCCTCACACTGGCCCTAACGACTTTAAGAGTTTTTCAACCCCTCAGGAGGGTAGGCCTACTAAAGATGTACAAATCTCAAACAAAGAAAAAGCCTCAAGGGTCTGGATTTCTGATTGTCTAGAAAAAGACAAGAGCATACTCTCCTACCTCTCAGAATCTTCTAAAAACACGAAAGATAGATTTTTTCTTTAACCAGATAGCAAGTTAGGTTCCTAAAAAATGAATTTAAAGAATACACGATGTTTAGTCGATTCTCCTTAGGTAACCCGCAAAGACAACAAATCAGTAGTCATATTGTCTTTGTGTGACAAGCATATTCTTTAACAAGTGTTTTGCAAAAACTGATTAGATTGTGAAAAATTCTGAGATAGACAAATAAACAGTCAAGGTCAGTCGTTAGAATAATCAAAAAATCATGAAAATTTGCCTCTTTTTTTTTTTTTAATAAAAATTTACCAGAAAATACAGAGTCGTACGATAGTATGAAAACTCGTACGATATAGTATCCCAACATGTATGAGACAAGATTCCAGTTCGTACGACACCTGCAGTTTGTTGTTTCAGCCTGTGTAATTGTCGTACGAGATGTATGGACGAAAAATTAAAAAATCTGAAATCTGGAAAATAACAAAAAAATAAGCAGTCAATCTTGGAGGCCGAAAAATGTAGTCTTTTGCCCCATGGTGGGCGCCAGATGTGTGTGTGTGTGAAAAAGTGGTATGTAGTTGCAAGCACAACACTTCAATTAAGTCATTATATGCATGGTTAGTAATCAATAATCAATAAGTAATAAACCATAACAAAGTGACTAATTGTCTTCTAAAAGATGTGAGTATAAGATTGCTCTCAGATTGTTATAAGCAATACCAGTGACTAGACTACACCAAGACAAAGGATTTAATCTATATGATATTAACTATATGGATGAAAAATGGATGAATAATTTAAGCAAATAATCAATTCAAGCAATAATGGATGTAAGCAAGGATGGATGAGTAAAATGGATGCAAATAATCTAAAAAGCACAATAATCTTTAATGACTCCAGAGCGAAATTAGCGTGATAATAATCTCCAAGCGTGTTCTCAAAAATCTCTAGGGTAAATTGAAATGAGAGTTGAAGACTAAATTTATAGAGAATTGCCAAGAGAAAAGCTCAATTTAGGATTAATTGAAAATAATTGAGAAATCAGGTTTAGTTAACCTTGAGATAGAATCCAATTTTAGTTTAATTGAAATGCATTCAAATTAGAAGTCCAAGTTACATTGGAAATAATAATAAATTAATTCCATGCATTTGTGATAAAAATAGATAATTCTTTTATTTATTCAAGAAAAGAGTCTTTTCAATGCAACTAAACTTCTTTTTCTGAAAAGCTTTGAGTTCCAATTTTAGAGAATAATTCAATAATTCAATTTAATTGCTTTTATGATTTCAAGTTCTAAATTTAGAAAAAGAAATAATATCTCAAGTTTGATTTCTCTCTCAATTCAATTATTTTATTTTAATTTCAATTCAACTCTTGTTTTGTAATTAATTCCTCTTTTGTAATAAATTAATTCCTTTTGCATGATTAAATGACAATTTTATTAATTAATTAAATATGCAAGGATATTTAATAAATTAAAATGGGATAATTGATCAAAATGATATTCTTGGAAATGATTCAATTAATTAGATGAATATTTTGTTAATATTGAGTACTTGATTTTCCATGTGATATTTGATTATCAAAGAATTAATAATGTGCTCAAGATTGATTTAATTGCCTTTGGTTAGGACCTTGGTGATGATGTCGATATTAGGGGCCCATGGTTTAGATGACCATATTTAGGGTATTACAGTTTCAATTCATGAGGGTTCCAACGAACCAAGATGTCACAAAAGTGATTGAAAAATATGTACAAGTGAAAGCAAAGATGCATGAAAGCGGGAAATGCCAACATTGCGTTGATAGATGGAGCGCTTGAGTACAAGAGGCGCCTGTTTGCCAGGTTTTCACCTCGTTGACATAATTTTTTATTTTTTTTTACCAAGGTGCCTGTTTACTAGGTTTTCACCAAGGCATTTTCTTTCTTTTTAAATTTTTTTCTTTTGATGATTTTTTTTTTTTTAATTTTTTTTATTTTATGATTTTTTTGATTTTTTTTTTTTAAATTTTTTTCAGGACTTTTTCGAGTTGTACAAGTTGGTGGCACAAAGAATGCTAAGCGAAGAATTTCTTCAAGTGGATGGTGTTAATCGGTTCACGGAGTTGTTCTCGTTCCGAGTTTGAGAGTTGATAGGCACCAGAGCTGAATACTGCAGTAACAATGTAGGGACCTAGCCAGTTGGGTTCAAACTTCCCTTTATTGTCGCGAAATTGTTGATTTTTTGGATTTTCTCTCAGAACTAGGTCACCAACCTGAAATTCTCTTTGTCCAACTTTCTTGTTATATCCTCTGGACATTCTCTTCTGATACACTCCAAGATGATCAAACGCCACTTGTCGATGCTCATCTAGCAATTCGAGTTCTTGCAATCTAGATATTCTATGATCTTCATCAGTAACAAGACCTTGCAAAGAAACTCTTAGAGATGGTATTTCTACTTCAATAGGTAATACTGCTTCGAACCCATACACCAAAGAGAAAGGTGTAGCTCCAGTAGGTGTTCTGATACTTGTTCTGTAAGCCCATAGTGCAGGATTGAGCTGCAGATGCCAATCCTTCCCAGATTTGTTCACTGTTCTATGCAAGATAGTCAGCAGGTTTTTGTTAGATGCCTCAGCTTGTCTATTACCTTGAGGGTAATATACCGATGACCAGTGTTACTTTCTTTTGAATTTCTCACAAAGCTCGTCCAGATCTTTATTCTTAAACTGTCCTCCATTATCAGTCACGATGGACAAAAGTATCCCATACCTGCAGATGATATAGTTCAGGATGAACAAGGCGACTTGTTTACCAGTTGCTTTAATGAGCGGAACTGCTTCTACCCACTTGGTGAAATACTCAGTGGCAGTTATGATAAATTTATGTCCGTTGGATGAAGAAGGATATATCTGACCAATGAGATCAAAGGCCTATTATTGAAAAGGCCAGTGTGTAATAAATGGTATGAGGTCCCTTGTTGGGGCATGTATGAGATTTCCATGAAGCTGACATTTCTCACAAGTCTTAGCAAATTGGATGGCATCTTTTTCCATGTCTGGCCAGTAGTAGCCAACCCATAGTAGTTTTCGAGCTAAAGTAAGGCCATTCGAATGAGATCCACAAATACCTTCATGGACTTCCGATAATGCACGTTTAGATTCTTCAGTTTCTAGACATCTAAGCAATGTACCATCCAAACCTCGTCTAAATAAATCGTTAGCTATGATAACATACCGTGAAGCATTTCGAGTTAGGTTTCTTTTCTCATTTCGGGTAAGATTTCCAAGGATAATTTAGTCGCATAGATAGGAATAGATGTGGCTGTATCGGGATGAGTCATGTCCAATAATAGAACAGACTATTTGGGTCTCAAGAGAATCATAAGCGGGGTAATATAACTCTTCCACAAGGAAATCAAAGCGAAAATTGGACTCCTATAACTCAGGTATAGATGCCAAGGTAGCCATAGCATCTGCTGCTCTGTTTGCGGACCTAGGAATCTATTGGAATGATATAAAAGCAAAATACTTCTTAAGATCATCAACCATCCTCTTGTAAGGCATCGGTTTCTCATCTCGAGTCTGATATGTATCGTTGATTTGATTAACCACCAGCTGAGAATCTCCATAGATATACAATTATGCAACCTTCCATTCAATAGCTAGTTTTATCCCATTCACCAAAGCTTCATATTCTGCAATGTTGTTTGTGCAAGGTAATAGAATCTTATAAGACTTTGGGATTGAATACTTTTGAAGAGTAATGAATAATATGCCAGCACCTGAACCATTTTGAGTAAAGGACCCATCAAAGAACATTTTCCAAGGTTGTTGAGTAAGATGAATTATAGATTCATCTAGAAACTCTATGTGCAGCGGTTGAGTGTCCTCAAGTGGAGCTTCAACAAGTTGATCAACAATTACCTGTCCTTTTATGGCTTTGCGTTCCACATATTCAATGTCAAACTCTATAAGGATCATGACCCATTTAACTAATCTTCCTGTAAGTGTTGCCTTATTGAGAAGATACTTGAGTGGATCAATTTTGGCTACTAGCTTGACTAAATGTGCTAGCATGTAGTGTCTCAGTTTTTGTGATGCAAAGACTAACGCCAAGCATGATTTTTCTATTATAGTGTAGTTCATTTCATAAGACACCAATGTCCTGCTGATGTAATAAATAGCTCGTTCCTTTTTGTTGTCATCTTGTTGCGCCAGAAGTGCCCCCAGTGATGAATGAGTTGCTGATATATATAAGATTAGTGGTTTGCCCTGAATCAGTGGCATCAATATCAGTGGATTTGACAAGTACTCTTTTATCTGCTGAAGATGTTGTTCGCATTGCTGATCCCAATTGTATGCTACTCCTTTTCTCAATACTTTTGTGAAAGGTTGAGCTTTGTCTTCTAGCTGAGAAATGAATCGTCTGATAGATTGGAGACGTCCCTGTAGACTTCTCATTTGACTGATGTTCTTCAGAGGCAACATTTTCATTATAGCTTGGACCTTCTCAGGATCAACCTCGATTCCCTTCTTTGAAATGATGTAGCCAAGTAGTTTACCAGATGTCACTATGAATGCACACTTCTTTGGATTTAACTAGAGTTTGAACTTTTCCATTCTATCGAGTATAGGACCTAACTCTTGAATATGCGTTGATCTTTTCATAGTCTTCACTAAGGTGTCATCAACATAATCTTCCATATTCTTATGCATCATGTCATGAAAAATAGTTGTAACTGCTCTTTGATAGGTCACTCCTGCGTTCTTTAGCCCAAATGGCATGACGTTCCAGCAAAAGGTTCCCCATGCACAAGTGAAAGTTGTCTTTTCTTGATCTCCAGGAGCTATTTTGATTTGATTGTATCCGGAGAATCCATCCATTAGTGAGTATATTTCATACCCAACAATCATGTCGACTATCATATCAATATTTAGTAATGGAAAGTCGTGCTTCGGACATGCTTTGTTAAGATCTCTAAAGTCAGTACAAACTCTGATAGACTTGTCTACCTTTGACATAGGTACTATGTTTGAAATCCATTCGGCATAATCTATAGCTCTGATAAATCTAGCTTTGAGCAGTTTTTCTAGTTCAGCCTTGACTAATAGTGCTACATGCGGGTGCATCTTACGGAGTTTTTGCTTAACTGGTTTTACTCTCGGTGTAATTGAAAGATGGTGCATAATGAGATCAGGATCCAAGCCTGGCATATCAGAGTACGTCCATACAAAGTTTATTTTCTTTTCTAAGAATAGATGAGTGAACTCCTTCAATTCTTATGTTGATAGTGATTGAGCTACATGAATGATGTGTGGTGTCTCTTGACTCCCAATGTTCACTGGCTGAGTTGGCTCAATCAATATGGAGGACCTTTCCTGGAAATGACTTGGCAGTATATCAAGTATCTCACCTTCAGGCACCTCAAAGAGGTTTTCACCTTTAGGTACGTCCTTTATTTTCTCTTTTTTAGATCCTGATACCGCCACAATGTGGTTTTCGCCATCAGATCTTTTATTTTTATTTTTCTTGTTTTTGCAACTAAGATACTTAATATCCACTTCAATCATGTTTTCACTTTTTTCACTGGTGGAAGAGTCTATAGGTTTGACTGCATTGAGATTATAGGCTAACGTATAATCATTGGCAAAAGTAGGTATATCCATGGGCTGGTTTTGTAAAGTACAGTCAATCAATTTGGGATGTACTAAGGATAAATCTTGGATAGGTTCCAGAGCATTTACGGTATTGTTATCACAGCGGCAGATCAAAAAGTCGAGTTCCAGAAGAATACCTTGCATAAGTGTCTCGAGACTAGGAAGAGTCAGATCATGATTATTAAAGTTCACGTTAATATTTAGTTGATCTAATCCAATAGACATACTTGTAACATCGATCACTACGCCAGACTAGATGTCATATCATGGTTTAACAATGATAAGATCAGTAGATAGATTTTCATTGTTTGTATCAGTTGATTCAGAATTTGAGGCTGAGTAGATATTATCCTGAATAGGATTGTCATCAGAGTCATTAGGTGAAGTTCCTGAGTCTTTTCAAGTGATTTAATAAGTGTATGTATGGTATCAACACCAACATATTTAATACTGCAAGTTTCTTCATGTTGTGGTTCATTTGTCACTTGTATCTGACACACCTGTTGACATGATCTTTATGTTTTTGTGATTTGTTGTCGTCTACTCCATTCAGCTTCTTCTGGGCTGATAATTGGTTCTTGTTCTGTAGCTTCCAACTCTTCTTGTGTAGTGCTATACTTGATTTGTTCTATTTTATGATAGGGGTACATAGATGAGAAGCTTTCTGGTATTCTTCCTTCTTTCAGTCCTTGTTCATAATTTGCTTGTCTCTTTTGTCTAATTTCCTGTATTTCTTTCTCTAGTTTTATGTGCATCAACTCTTGAGCATCATTTATGATATTGCTAGACTCTTCTAGAGTTTCTATAGTGGATGTGTCTGAGAGGTGGTTAGGACCCCATTCATACTCGTTTGAATCAGTCTCTGAATCGTCTACTTGTTGACTGCCAGTATATGTGACTGGAACTTTTAGTGGTGCAAACAATTCTATGATTCTTACTACTTCATCTCTTATATCCTCAGGGACCTCAACTTTCTATATTATTGTAGCTGATACCATTGAAGCTTGAGCACTGACTATTTCTTCTTTCTTGTCTGTTGATTCCTCTTTCTCTTTTCTACACTCTACTTTTGTTTGTTGAGAATCTACTTCCTGTAATGTTAAAGGTGACATTCTTTTCTACCACTTAGACTTAGAAACATGTTTTTGGTCTGATGTCTTTTTCAGATTGTATCCCAGTCAAGGCTTATCATTTGTGGATTTGGTTTGTAGCTAAATTGGTTCAGTAATACCTTCCTTTTGTTTGCCCAGAGGACCAGTACCTGAGTACCCCATGTGTTGAATCATTTTGTAGCCAGGACCATATTGGTTAGAGGAAATCTCACAATGTCGTACCTCCTCATTTTGACTATCTTCCTTAAAGAGCCAGTTAAGAACAACATCCTCTTCTATTTCATCTGCCAAGGAGGTAGAAGAATGTACAAAGAGACCATCATATATGGTATTCGGAGCTGAAGTTTGTGTTCTCGTAGCCTCTGATGGCTTACCCAACTGTTTTGGTCATGGAGGGAGATAAACAAATGAAAGTACCGGTTCTATCTTGTAGCCATCCATGCTGGTATTTGTAATCTTCAATCTCTTTTCTAAGTCTTTCATTAGTGCTCCTGGATCTGCATTTGGAGAGGCTACCCTATTATGAAGCACAAAAGTATCTACACCTTTTGTCAATGCATTATAGATGACATTTGTATCAGCAGGAATAATAACTTTAGCTCCGTTATAAGGAAACTTTAAGCATTGATGGTATGTTGACGGTATTGCCTTCATTTCATGAATCCACGACCTGCCCAGTAATATATTGTATGACAAAGGAATATCAAGTACTTGGAAAAGGACATCTCTTTCTACAGGTCCCACTCTGATAGGTAATGACACCAGACCTTTAGAAGTCCTTTCTTCCTCATCATAGGCATTTATTGTTATTTTCTTGCCAGGATCAATGACATTTTCAGAGAATCCTAGTTGTGTAAGCAGACTGTAAGTACAAATATTCAACCCCGCGCCTCCATCTATCAAAACACATTTGACTCTGTGTTTATGGATCATGGCTTCAATATGCAATGGCTGGTTATGTGGATGATTTAGCGAGTTGTCATCTTCTTCAAAGAAGGTCAGATAGTGAGGTGAAGTCAGATGACCCACCATAGACTGAAACCGATCAATGTCTAAATCTTTTGGAATGTTGGTGGTGAGCAATGCTTTGTCTAGGATCTCTTTGTGAGCAGATGAGAGTTTTAGTAATTCAAAGATTGAGATTTGAGCATTTGTCCTTTTCAACTATTCAATGACACTATATCCAGAAGATGATGATGAAGTTAACCTTTTAAATTTGTCCAAGGTTGATTCTTTTTGTTTGTTTGGCAAGGCTGGTGGGTTTGATGTTGCTTGAGTCGGGTCGGAAGAACTAGCTCCTTAGAGGGTGACTTTCTTTTGAGAACGGGTGAGAGCTCTTGCATAGCGTGATTCATTTGGTTTATCTTGGACTATAATCACATTGCAACATTCCGAGTGGGAAGGCTCAATCATGTTGATAATGTTGTCCTGACTGGCATAAGTATAATTTACCTTGGCACCTCCTTTGGTCTTTGAAGAATCACCTTGTTTGTAAACAGACAAAGGGTCTTGAAATGCTTTAAGATCTGCATTAGTCGGATGATTCCCAACAACAACTTTACCAGTGTCTATGAGATCTTGAATCTCATGTTTTAGCTTCATGCAATTGTTTATGTTATGACCTTTATTCCGATGGAAGTCACAGTATTCATTTTCTCTCCACCATCTTGGTTTAACTTCTGGGTCATATGGTATGGAGTTATCTGGTAGTGTTATCAAGTTGTTTGTCAACAGAGTTTTGAAAGAATATTCATACGATTCTTCGAGAGGAGTAAAATCACGCTTAGGTTTGGAAAGCCAAGGCTTTTCTTTGAACCATTCCTTTGTTTTCTTTAGCGGATTTTCTGCTACAGCCTTAACGGCTTTAAGTGCTTGTGTACCACTAGCCAAGTTGAATATTGTGGATTTTGAGCTGGCTTTGACAGTGTCTACTACTCCATCATTAACAACATTCTTGTTATTGTCTTTGCCAAACTTCCAATACTTGTTCTTCTCTTTAGAGCTAGATCCTGGTTGTGTTTCTTTCCAAGGAGTGATATCCACCTTGTTTATGAGCACATCTTCCATTCAAATAACATTATCTACCATTTTGTTAAATGATGGGTGTACTTGCATTTGTACACTATACTTCAGTTCGGGGACCAAGTTATTGACAAATATATCCATTTTCTCAGAGTCTAGGATAGGTCGAGAATACCTAGAGAACATCTTTCTCCAGCTTTGGAGGAAAGTAAGAAGAGGTTCCCCTATTTTCTGTTTAGTATTGCAAAGCTTGATCATAGTCATAGGATGTCGAATGTTGTATGAGTACTGTTGTAAAAATAGTTGGATTAGTTCTTCGAACATTTTTATTCCCTTGGGTAGACTTGAGAATCATTCCATTGCTTGACCCCCTAAACTCCTCGGAAAAAGGTGCATGAGGTACGTTTGATCATGCATGAACTCCATACAGGTGGCACAAAACTCTTTGACATGATCTTGGGGATCTGAGGTACCATCATACTTATCAAATTTTGGGATTTCCACTCGTGAAGGAAATGGAGGCATGTATAGATTCTTGTCAAATGGAAAGGGACATATTATTTCCAGAGAATATTGTTTTGGGGACTTGTCCTTATTCTTCAGTTCTGTGACCTCCATTCGTAAGGCTAGTAATTGTTTGTGTACCATGAGTATAGGTGATTCTTTCTTTTTAGTAACAAGTTTCTAAACATCATATCCAGTAGGAAGTTTAACACCTTGTTTTGCTAGTTCTAAGAAATAGTCTTCCTTCTCTCGGGTCATGATAGCTTTCATCATTTTTCTAAAGTTTTTGTCCTTTTGACAGTCAAGGATTTCTTTTTCTGGAGGTTCAGTGTCTTCATCAGCCTCACTTGATGATGAGGAATCATTATCATTTTCGGGAATGTTATTATCGTCCTTGTTTCTATCATTGTGTTTTATCTCATATATAGTAGGAGATTTAGGCTCATCAAAAATTGGTCTACCTGATGACGACGGTATGTTAGTAAGTGGATCCCTTTCGTAAAATGGATTGTCTGTGTATGAAAAGGGTATTCCTTTGCCTTTGGCTTCTTTCTTACGAGAACTCCTGGTTTGTGTAGGCATTTTTATGGATTAGTGTGACCTAAAGTTGTTTGTGATGCAGAGGTCAAGATCAATTTTAGAGCTAGTTGTTCGGTTAATGTATTGTTTGGGAGAAACAACTGAGATTCAGTCTGGTTTTAGGAACGATCTATCCTATATAAGATGTTTATCTAAGTTGATTCTAAGAGTAGTGTAAGATTCAGTCTGATTTCAGGAACGATCTATCCTATATAAGACGTTATCTAAGTGATGAAAAATTTGATAGGTAGTTGATTGAACTAGTTGAAAGATGATCAACCAAATCGTGCAACGCAAATGGCAGAGGTACACTGTCTTGATCTGTTTATGCTCAGGAAAATGATAACCAGTATTATGTTCGCTGTAAGCTGTTTTTAGGCAAATTTGACTATTATGTTATGACAAAACCAAAGACTTGTACGACAAAATTTTTTGAACCGGACAACAATTTAGCAAGTATAGGATGACAACAATTATCTTTCGTACGAGTTGTTGCCTCGTACCATACGACAGATGGGTATGTGCAGGATGACAAAAGATTCTGAGTAGTTCTGTTTCGTACGACACATGATACAGAACTAGATGACATATGAAAATGACTCGTATGACACATGATCAGGTCTAGGACGACAAATCAGAAGACTTGTATGACACAGGATCAGGTATAGCATGATAAATTATCAGAGTCGTATGACTATTCACAGGACAGTGCCTAGAAATTCTAAGTTTTTTTTCAATTGCTGAGTATGATAACTGAGTATGACCAATTCTGAGATGGACTGATTTTGGACCAGGATACAAAATTTTGACTTAAGATGGACAAGTTTCTGACATAGACAGATTTTTGACTTAAGATGGACTAGTTTCTGACATGGATAGAGTTTCGACTTAGGACAGACTAGTTTCTGACACAGATAGAGTTTCAACTTAGGACAGACTAGTTTCTGACACAGACATAGTTTCAACTTAGGACAGATTAGTTTCTGACACAGACAGAGTTTCAACTCACTGAGTTGTTTCTTGTCTTCTCCAATTTTGGTATTTCAATTTTTGTTTCAGGGATGAAAACACAGAAAACAAGTAGTATGTATAGTGACTCCAATCACAGCATGCAAACCCTGAGGAATTTGGTGAGGAAAGAAAACCTTTGCTTGTAGACTCAGGTACACACCCAATAGCTAATCAGAATACGGTCGCTGAGTCTCACGCAATGGATTCTCAACGCCATATTATCCAATTCCAAACGCTAATGGGGGCACGAAATGACAAGTATCTTGGGAGAGTTACTATCTCTCTTGCACAAAGATTATCCCCCTTTCGGAGATGAACCAGGTAGTTTCTAATTTTAATTGGAACTAGCCAGGGATCTGTTCAGCGCGTCGAGGTATAAACTCAATTAAGAGGTCTCCCAGCCTTGAAAACCAAGGTTTAATATACCCGAAGGTACAGAGGAGAGCTATTCCCGAGCACTGTCGTTAACTTGATTTTTATCAAATCATGTTTATTTTATAGTGGGTTGGAGTACTTGGTGTCTAGTCATTCCCACTTAGGTCATTCCCCTCACACCGGCCGTAACGGATTTAAGAGTTTTTCAACCCCTCGGGAGGGAAGACCTACTAAAGATGTACAAATCTCAAACAAAGAAAAAGCCTCAAGGGTCTGGATTTTTTATTGTATAGAAAAAGACAAGAGCATACTCTCCTACCTCGCAGAATCTTCTAAAAACACAAAAGATAGATTTGTTCTTTAACCAGATAGCAAGTTAGGTTCCTCAAAAATGAATTTAAGAATACACGATGTTTAGTCGATTCTCCTTAGGCAACCTGCAAAGACAACGAATAAGTAGTCATATTGTCTTTGTGCAACAAGCATATTCTTTGACAAGCGTTCTGCAAAAACTGATTAGGTTGTGAAAAATTCTGAGATAGACAAATAAACAGTCAGGGTCAGTCGTTAGAATAATAAAAAAATCATGAAAATTTGCCTCTCTTTTAATTTTTATTTTTTTTTACGAGAAAATACATAGTCGTACGACAGTATGAAAACTCATACAATACAGGATCCCAACTCGTCTGAGATAGAATTCCAGTTCGTACGACACCTGCAGTTTGTCATTTCAACCTGTGGTAATTGTCATACGAGATGTACAGACGAAAAATTGAAAAATTTGAAATCTGGAAAATAACAAAAAAAATAAGCAGTCATTTTTGGAGGCCGAAAAATATAGTCTTCTGCCCCACGATGGGCGCCAGATGTGTGTGTGTAAAAAAGTGGTATGTAGCTGCAAGCACAACACTTCAATTAAGTCATTATATGCATGGTTAGTAATCAATAATCAATAAGTAATAAACCATAACAAAGCGACTAATTGCCTTCTAAAAGATGCGAGTATAAGATTGCTCTCAAATTGTTATAAGCAATACCAGTGACTAGACTACACCAAGATGAAAGATTTAATCTATATGATATTAACTATATGGATGCAAAATGGATGAATAATTCAAGCAAATAATCAATTCAAGCAATAATGGATGCAAGCAAGGATGGATGAGTAAAATGGATGCAAATAATCTAAAAAGCACAATAATCTTCAATGACTCCAGAGCGAAATTAGCATGATAATAATCTCCAAGCGTGTTCTCAAAAATCTCTAGGGTAAATTGAAATGAGAGTTGAAGACTAAATTTATAGAGAATTACCAAGAGAAAAGCTCAATTTAGGATTAATTAAAAATAATTGAGAAATCAGGTTTAGTTAACCTTGAGATAGATTCCAATTTTAGTTTAATTGAAATGCATTCAAATTAGAAGTCCAAGTTGCATTGGAAATAATAATAAATTAATTCCATGCATTTGTAATAAAAATAGATAATTCTTTTTATTTATTCAAGAAAAGAGTCTTTTCAATGCAACTGAACTTCTTTTTCTGAAAAGCTTTGAGTTCCAATTTTAGAGAATAATTCAATAATTCAATTTAATTGCTTTTATGATTTCAAGTTCTAAATTTAGAAAAAGAAATAATATCTCTTTTTGATTTCTCTCTCAATTCAATTATTTTATTTTAATTTCAATTCAACTCTTGTTTTGTAATTAATTCCTCTTTTGTAATAAATTAATTCCTTTTGCATGATTAAATGACAATTTTATTAATTAATTAAATATGCAAGGATATTTAATAAATTAAAATGGGATAATTGATCAAAATGATATTCTTGGAAATGATTCAATTAATTAAATGAATATTTAATTAATATTGAGTAATTAATTTGCCATGTGATATTTGATGATTAAAGAATTAATAATGTGCTCAAGATTGATTTAATTGTCTTTGGTTAGGACCTTGGTGATGTTGTCGAGATTAGGGGCCCATGGTTTAGATGACCATTTTTAGGGTATTACACCAATGACTCCTGATTTGCCCCATTCACTGAACAATGCAACTGATGTAGAAACTATTGTTATAGATGACCATTCTACTGCAACCTGTAATCCTATTCCAGAATCACCACAAGTACAGGTGCCCTCAAAGGTTCCCAAAAAAATATAGAGCATATCTGACATGAAAGAAGCAATATCATGCATAAAAGACAAGCACATGTCTGTTAGAGGTGCATCAATCAAGTATGGTATCCCCATTACCTCTGTGAGGGCATGGCTGATGGGAGTTACAAGCAAAACTGTGAGGGGTCCACAGACCATTTTATCAGCAGAGGAGGAGGATGAAGTTGTCCAATGGTGTAAAGACATGGCTAAAATTGTAATGTATCATACACGTATGATAGCACCAAAATCCTCATATGGTCAATAGCCTCCACCTCGACAACACACTTCACAACATGGTCCACCCCGTACGGACGATACACTCCACCATATGATCAATTGCTCCCTCCATCGTACAACCAACTCCGTCCACCGTACGATCAATACTCTCCACCGTACGACCAACCCATCGTACAACCAACTCAATCCTCATATACCATACAACCTCCACCGTATGGCCCACATTCTATACGATCCTTCAGTCTATTGGTTCTCCTATACAAAATTAATAATCTCAGCCCCAGAAAGTGAGATATGTAAAGACAAGCAATGATGTTACGAACAATTACTGGAATACTAGAATGCTCATATTATGAATATTATTCAAGAACACAATATTAGATATCGTTGTCTATACAGATTTGTCTTCCAATAAAGACTTCACAAATTTGTAGCATAATATGAAATATCAGAATGATATTTCCAATGGCATACTAGGGTGGTTGTAAACCACCGAAACTGCGATCATAGAATAGGGAGGATCTTGCACCTCTAAAACTGCATAGTGCCAAACTCCAACTGGAATTCACAAATACAAAGGAAACATCAAATTCACCATCATACCTACAACTATGCCAAATGTAGCCTTATAAATGGGCTCCGGGAAGTTTCCCGTAGGGTTACAAACAACCGACACCAACAGTTTATTATTTTATTAATTTGGGACCCTTTATTTAGTAATTAAATTAATTAATTAAATAATTCCTTATGATATTATTTAAAATTTAGGACCACTTAATTAATTAACTTAATTAAGTCACTTAATTAAAATTGGGGACATTACACAAATTGGTCACGGTCTCCAAATCAGTCAACTTCAATCAATCGTTGCCCAAATTATAGAGAATAGGCCTAATCCATTCAAAAATGGGATGCCAGGGACGTCATGGTGGGTAGGTTTTAGATGGAGGCACCCTGATGTAACGATGAGAACAACAGAAGGAGTGGACTCCGATAGAGCTATTATGCTTCGACCTTGTATTGTTGCCTCTTTCTATGACAACTTGGAGAAAATGTACAACCTCAATCAGTATGGTAGCAGTCAGATTTGGAATTGTGATGAGACTGGTGTGAAAGCTAGGAGGAATTGTGGAATGAGAGTGATAGACAAATTAGGCCAGAGGTGTGTATCACACCTAATTTCAAAGAGTAGAAAGTGGATTATTGTTTTGGCATGTGTTAGTGCATGTGGTTTTAGTATTCTTGGACTTTATTTGTTCAAATCTAAGAGGCATATTTGAAACTACATTGCAAACTACGAGCCAGGAGCATGCATGGCAGTCCAAGAACATGCATGGATGACAAAGGAGTTGTTCCTAAATTGGTTGGAATATTTTGCATGTTCAGTCCCTAGTGGGGTTTCACCCTCACATAGGGCCCTATTGATCTTCGATGGTCATGGCAGCCATGAAGAAGCAAGGTAGATAGGTATAGACTTGGTAACCCTTCCTGCTCATACAAGCCACAAATTGCAGCCACTTGATATTTTTGTATTCTCTCCATTCAAGAATTATTTCAAACAACATAGGACTATATGGATGTCAAAGTACCCACAAATTGAAATTGGAAGGGAAGAGTTGGCAACTCTTGCGAGCAAGGCCTTTGCCCAAGCATTGACACCACATGATATAATCAGTGGCTTCTGTAGGACAGGGATTCAACCACTTAACCGATCTGCAGTGCAAAATGATATGAGGCCAAGTGAGGCATATGAGGTTGAAGTTGATATACAACCAACTATTGGAATAGAACATGATTCCACTTCAAGGAATGAAGAACCAAAGCATGTGGAAGCAGAAGCTTTCTTGCGGATGGCTAGTTATAATGAGAAAGAGATTAAAGATTTTGTAGAACGTCATAGTGGAACACAAGCAACAATTGAGGGTACAAGTTTGACACCACAAACTACCGAACTAGGTTTGCCACCACAAACCAGCCAACTAAATGAGGGTTTGGAAAGTACATCAACAAGCATGTCTTTTCCAACACAATCTGTCATACCAAACTGAACCCAAGAAGCAACTAATTGTGATGATGTAACCCTTTCCATGCTAAGTATGCCATAAATTGATCCAGCAGATGTGATACATTACTTCACCAATAAAGTCAACTGGGAGCAACAAGATGGTGTTGATTGTGAAGATGAAATTCACATAAGTGAAGACAAACCTGAGTTTGTGCCATCTACACAAGAGGATGGACAACAAGTGCCAAGGTAAATCACCAGATTCTTAAGACTTCCAGTGCAAAGAATGAATCAATCTTCATGTGTGTTGGGTGAATATTTTGTCACTAGCGTACCAATGACAAAATATATGATTCACACACAACCATGTTGAGAAATTCTCCTCTCATCAAGGGGAGGTTCCCTTTGAAATCTCTTCTCTAATTAATAAGAATTTAAAATCTGTGGGTTAGTGTTGGGCATATAACTCTCTTTTTTCAGAGTTAATATTTTTTCCCTCCATTTTGTTACAATTTCCCTATCACTTTCGATACTTAAGGAAATTAATGAATTTATCCAACAAACTATACCAAGATTTTATAAGCAAGAAGCACAAAGTCTTTCTTGAATATAACACTAACTAAACTAATTATCACAATGGTAAAGAATTCAACTTGCAGCTCAAAGTCTTCAAGTATAATTCCTTAATCCTAAAAACTACATGCAATAGTAGCAATACAAAGCCTACTACTAATCACTTAACAATAGAAAACTTCTCAAATATTCACGGAGCACAAAGTC
Organism: Cryptomeria japonica; assembly: GCF_030272615.1. Classification (NCBI taxonomy): domain Eukaryota; kingdom Viridiplantae; phylum Streptophyta; class Pinopsida; order Cupressales; family Cupressaceae; genus Cryptomeria; species Cryptomeria japonica. Next base: position 525,600,587 of record NC_081411.1, read on the forward strand.
TACTTTCACAATTCAAGAGCTCTTTTACCCACTTAACAATACTTCCTATATCAAGAAATTCAAGAACATATATAAGTCATGAACGTAAGAACATCAACTCATATAAGCAATTTTTTTTTAAACACAAGCCAAAGTTTGTGATCAAATAAAATTGCTTTCTTTATTTGCTTGATCAAATTTTCACAACAAAAGCTCAAAGTCTTAGTTGAGGCAAAAATTTGGTAGAGTTTTGCTTAGCATAATCCAAGATAAAAATATACAAATGAGGGTGCCCCTTATATATAAGAAGAGAGGAGAAAAATGTGGGCATAGTTGACTAATTCAACTGCACAATCCCACCTGACTACAACTACAACAAAAAGAAAATATACAATTGCGGGAAAACTTGCAGCATTTAACAATGCAACTACATGAAAAGAAAATGTCAAAAAGAGAGACTTTATTCATTTTTCTCCTCCTCATTTGATTTGTGGAATTATTCAAACTTAGTCAAGATGGCCTCCATCTCTGCTTGGTTCAGCATTGGAGTAGAATCTCTTATTACACGAACACGAGAAATTGTATCCTCAACCTCTACATATTTATTTTTCCCATTCTTCAGCATGGATACGAGGACCTCAAAACTGACTTGGATCTCCAGTAACTTATCGATTGCACCAAGTGAGAAATCATATCTCGTGCAGTGATCCATTAAGGAAAGAAATTATTATTTGATGGCATCACTAGTAACGAGATTCTGATTGTCATCATACAGATAACAAGGAAGGTCACCAATTCTGACAGAAATGAGATCAATCTCATCATCACCTTCCTTCCATTCTCGATCTAGCTCTGCTATCATCAACCTTATTGTCTCTTTCTTGTAAGACAATAGCGACAAGATTTGGATATATTTTTCCCTTGAAAGAACCACTTTATTTTCAACGAGGACGTCTATTCTGAAGTCCTCCATTTTTCTCCGAAGGATTGTACTCTTCTCAATATTTTCAATCTCCTGAGATAATAAAGTTTTGACACTTTGCATATGACTTTGGATCACTTCAAAATCGGTCAATAACCCAACTTTTGAACTTAGGAGATGAGACCCTTCTTACTTCAGTTGTGCAATCCACTCATCCACCACTCGGCCCTTGCCTCCTACCTATTCAGTTTTCTTAAGAGATTTAGTGTCCATTGAGGATCCTATGGGCTCAACTTCCTCAAAGGAATGCGTAACTTTCAAAAGAACATTAGTCAATTGTTCATATTTATGTTTTAATTCATTCTTCTCATCCCTCTCTTGGTCAAGTCTCCATAACAAAGAGTTAAAAGTCGTCTGAGAATCCAACTTAACACTCTCATGCATCTCCTCACCAAGCTCTAAGGTTTGCATGGTGTAATCCTCAGGTTGTATATCATCTTTATTCTTATCTGATGATGACACCATGACCTCAACATATTTCCTTTTAGCAGTCGGGTCTACTGACACCCGAGAGACTGTCTTGGGCTTCTTTGTTCCCTTAGGCTTTGGAGGAACCAACTGCTCAAAATCAAACTCATCAGGCGAAATCACCTGTTTCTTCCTCTTAGGTGATACTACCTCCATCCAAGGTGGTAATTCTGGATTGGTGGGTGGAGTAGTAGCTTCTTGCTGAGTTTGACTTGGTATTTCAGGAGCATACTGGCTTGAACTTGCAGCGGTTGTAGATGTTATCGATATCAATGCTGAAGTATCCAGTGATATACCTGCCGATGTAGTAACAACTGCTGATACTGACCCTTCTTCAGTTATGACCACAAAGGAGAGAGAGGAAGGCATAGTGTAAACAACTTGAGTACTAACCAGAGGTGGAATTTCTGTTATAATTATTGTAGTAGAAATAACTTCAGTGCTTACCAGAGATGGAATTTCTGTTATGACCACCGTAGAAGGTAAAGTCATCATTTGTTGTTCTGTGAATGCTTGCTTCATAGCTTCAGGAAACTCCAACATTGAATATTCAATGGTGGTTGAAGGAATATCATCCAGGCTGGAAAATTTGGATAATGCAAAAAATTGTTGAGTAGTCTCTGATTGAGTCATGCCCATGCCTAGGTCCTCATCATCAAGTTCCTCTTCCTCTTGATCAAAATCAGAATTGATGGAATGGATAATCACTTCTGAATGAGTTGGCGCCTGTGAAGTGGCTGGAACATTAACTTCACCAAGATGTGACGTTTCTTCAACCCGTGTTTCCTCTTGTTGAGGAATTTCAACTTCTTCTATTTTTTTCTCTTTATCAGTATCTCTAGTAGTCTGTTGTTCTTGTTCCTTTGTGGTTGTCTCCTGCGCTGCTGAAGATGATTAACCTTTTTTGGACCCTTAAGTTGTGAACTTGATTTTGGGTCCTTTCCCCTTAGATTGTGTTACAAGGGCCAAGGATAATGCTTGTGAATCTGCTTTGCCCGTGGTTCTTGTTTCAGCCATAGGTGTCTTACCAACTGGGCCATCACTATTATCATCATCTCCAGAACTAGCAGGAAGTTGTTTCATTCTAAGATTATTTTTTAACAACCATGCATTGGTGTTTGCCAAAATAGGAGAGATTCTTTGAGTGATAGACTTACTCTCCTTTTTTTACCATTGCACCGGTGGAAGTTGAGAGTCGACAATCTTCTTTTCACAATAGACTGGGTCTATTATGTCATCAGTGTCTTCCATGGTCATTGGGATCTTTTCCAAATCTAAATTTTCAATCTGTTCCAGGGTAAGACGACTGAAATCCATTCTTCTTATGTCTTCCTCATCTTTGCAATCCGCCCACACATCCTCGAACCTAAAAACATGGGTGTAGTTCCTTTTGAGCTTATTCTTCATGCCATGAAAATCAAAATTAGTTCATGCTTTGAATATTCTCATCGTGTTCCATTGCATCTCTTCCTCCATGTTCTTGGCCTTGGGGTTAGTTAAAACTGAGTACCTGCCAATAGATTTTAGGAACTTCAACCCAATCTTATGTGCTTGTGATTATTTTTCATGCACATAGATTAGTTATATACACAAATCCATGAGAATGATCTTATCAGAAGGATACCTTGGTAAAATGAAGGGTTCACCTGAGAAACATCTGATTCGGATGTAAGTGAATGTTGGAAACTAAAGAAAAACACATCCAAAATGAGACACCCTATTATATGCGGCCTCTGATAATCTTTTCTTATGCGGTCTTTTATCAAACATGCACTTCCACACAACAAAGAAGGCCGCATTGACTCTTCTAAAGTGGCTACCTTGATTCTTTATTGTGAGTTGATCATAGTATTCCCAAACACGCACTGATCTCCTGTCACCTTTAGTAGACAAACCTAGATATTGCCTCATAGAAGCGGCTGCATAAACTAGGTAAGAAGTCATATAAAATTTCAATGTCACTTTTACTTCTTTCAACTATGCGCAAAGTGCATCACTGATCTACTCACCCCAATGAATCCTAGCGGCCCCTTTCCTGATTATATTTATGTAATAACACATCCAAGTTTGAAAGTAATGAGAGTCCTTTAAACCCTTCACTCTTGCCAACATGGTGATGATATCATTGTAGTCATCCTTGAACTCACTTCTGTGAAAATACTTAGGCCATCACGAGGTGGTAGAATTTCTAGCAGCAGTGAGGTACACAGTATTGATCACTTTCTTGCGTTTGACCTCATTTTTCTCATAGTACTCTTGAGCACTTTCTTGAGAAATGTCGGCTACTTCCTCGACTGAAGAACCTTTGAAAACATTGTTGAAGAAAACACTATCCAGAGTCATGATCACAGTTTGATCAACATCCCTAACCTGTCTTATATTTGGATCGAAGTGATCCGCTACTACAAGTACAAAATCTGGATCATGAGCAGCAACTGAGAAGGAAGCATATTTATGCAACTTGGATTTGATCAAGTTTGTAAGGTAGGAAGGAGCTTTCTAAAATCGATCAATAAACTCCTGCATACTGACATGTCCAATTTATGTATCTTTGATCTCCTTGATGTTTGAATCTACTAAACTTTTTGGGTACAAATTCAAGTACTTATCATACTTGTACTTCATCTTCTTTGCTGATCTTTTATTCGATGAAGACTCCAACTGACTCGAAGAAGGCTCTGATTTGTTGTGAGAGGGCCTTGATATTTGCAAATGACTGCATTCAACATCGAGGATTAGCTCGTTTGATAGTTATCATCATTAATAAAACCAAATTTTATCAATCAGATCAGAAAATCAGACTCAGAACAAGCTTGGGAGCAAAATTATCAAAAATAGCAGGTCGGGGAAAAAACTCTGATCTGCACCTTAGGAGTCAAAATTTGCACATCGAACTTTAAAGTCTGATGTGCAAAGATAAAACATCTTTACTTGCATATCGGACTTTAAAGTCCGATGTGCAAGTTGGGGAAAGTTATCTGCACATCGAACTTTAAAGTCCAATGTGCAAGTTAGGAAAAATCATTAGCACATCAAACTTTAAAGTCCGATGTGTAGGTGTAAAACATTCAAAAGACCAGCAAAGTCTGATGTGATGCAGAAGGGAAACCAATTTACATGTCGGGTTTTAAAGCGTGACATGTCAATCAGACATTCTCCTCTTCGCATATCGGATTTTAAAGTCTGATATTCAAAGTTTACCCTCCTTCATATCAGACTTTAAAATCTGAGATGTGGAGACTAATCTTCGTTAATCAGCCTGCATACCAGGCTTTAAAACCCGGCGTGTGGGCTAGGGGAAAGAAGAAGGATTAAAGGGGCAGTCAGACTTTAAAATCTGATTACCCTCAACCCAATTAATAAGGTTCAAGAGAAAAATCTGATTGCCCTCCGAAGACAACAACAAAACCAAAAACAAAAATGAAAGCGAAAAGGAAAAGAAAAAGGCAGAAAACAAACAAAAACCCTACCTGAATCTGAGTGGCTGAAGATAATCAAGCAACTGGCGATGATTCAAAATCAAATTCTCAAGGAGAAGAGTAGGAGGGCATGCACAGGAGACAAAAATCAAAACAAGAATGAGAGAATAACCACAAAAAATTAATAAATAACCCAAAAATTAGCAATAAATGTGCCCATTAATGCTAATTAGGCAGTGCATGTCAGACTTTAAAGTTCGACATTCAGGACCAAAAACCTTGCAAGTTGGACTTTAAATTCTGACATGCAACCTTTGACCAAACAACTTGCAGATCGACCTTTAAAGTCTGAACTACAGGGGAAGGATTACCTGCAAGTCAGACTTTAAAGTCCGATCTGCAGGGGAAAAATAAAACTTTGCACATTGGACTTTAAAGTCCGACCTACAGGAAAAAATGCAAATCTTAAAAACTTAGAAAACAATAAAAATGAAAAGCGAAAAGCTAAATGACCTAACCGACTGAGTCAATCGAGCTCTCCTGGAGGTCATAAGGTACAAAACAAACCAGTTTCATAGGGTTGCCTTACAATTTTGGCCGTGCTGAAATCAAGGACAACAGCTGGCTCTGACTAGGGAACAAGCTCCGCCACTTGAAGGTTGTAGAATCCAGAACTATGAGTGCCTGTATCCATTGGGCTATAGAGTCAGGTGACGAAAAGACTAAAAATAAGAGACTAACCAAATTTTACAATAGGTACAACTTCCTTTACATTACTCTTTATTGAGTAAAGAGCTTCAAATATTCTTCACTGTGAGATAGCGAGAACAAGGTACCATTTGCATATGCAAGTAAGTAGCTATGCTTGCCACATATTTCATGAATAGTGAAGGGACCTCTCCACAAGGAGTCAAACTTTCCATGTAAACCCTTTGGTTCCCTCCTCTTGTCCCATAACAAGACTTGATCACGAACTGAGAACTCATGAGAAGTTGTTTTCTTATCAAATAACACCTTCACTTGGCTTTACAATCCTATCAACCACTTCTGCTCTTATTTATTCCAAATGAGAAAGAAACATAATTCGCTTATCAAGTGAATCTTGATAGGTTACATCTTCAATGGCCTTGGGGAGATTTAATGCTGGAAGTTCCACAGTAATTGGAATCTTGACATTCAAATCATATAGAAGTTGAAAAGGTGACATACCGATTTCTTTTTTTGGAGTTATACGATCCGCTGATAGCGCATCATAAAGAGCTTTATGCCAACTTCATTGTCTCTCATCAACAAGCTTCCTCATAATAGTAACCATATTCTTGTTGCTTGACTCGACCTGACCATTTCCTTGTGGATAATAGTCAAATGAGTGTGAAAGGGTAATACCATGATCAAAGCAAAATTCAATGATCTCATAAGATGAAAAACATTAAGCATTATTAGTTACTATCTTATGAGGAACACCAAACCTTGAAACGATGTTTTACTTCAAAAATTGACAAACCACTGCCGAGGTAGCTTGCTTAGTTGGAATTGCCTCCACCCACCTGGTGGAGTAATCTATCGCCATGAGAATATATATGCAACCTGCACTGGATGTTGGATTGACAGGTCCAATGAAGTCTAATCCCCACTATTGAAAGGGCTCTTCAATTACAAATGGTTTAAGATGGAGTGTAGCTAGTTTAGGCTTACCCACAAATTGATGGCATTGCTCACATTTACAAACCCAATTGTATGTGTCCTTAAAAAATGTCGGCCAATAGTATCTAGCACGCAAGATTTTGTGTGCAGTGATAGGGGCAGAAAAATTTCCACCACAAGCAAGATCATGAAAAGCTTGAAGTAATCTTACTTGTTGTTGTTTGTCCACGTAGTGCAAGAAATTGTCATCTAGACCTTTCTTATACAAACCATTGTCCCATAGGACAAAATTTACCGCTTTAAGCTTTAAGGTTCGCCTTCCATTACGTGATAGGTGTGTAGGATAGTCTCCATATGTTAAGAGATATGCCAAGTTGGAATACCACTCATCAGTGGTGCTGACAAATAGAACCTTGGGAAGATCTTGATTCGTACCTTCATTTTCCAACAACACTTCATCAATTGATTTGTTGTTAGCTATCAACTGACATAGACCTTATCCATGAACCAACTTAGTGGGCTTGATTTCCATGTCATATTCATGAATCTTGGCAACCCAGTTGCCCCTTCTAGTTCCAAATTCTTGTTGCGTGAAAATTGACTTGACAACAACATCAAGAACAAGAGCGATGACATGTGAATTTAGAATATAAAACCTAAAATGTTTCACCACTTTTACCATGGTAAAAGCATGCTTCTCCATTTCTGAGTACTTCAACACATGATCTTTTAGCAGATAACTCATGAATGCAATTGGTGATTCCACGCCTTCATGATTTTTCTGCATCAGCATGGTCGAACGGGTATGATCTGATGCATAGATATACATGATAAACTCTTTTGTATAATCAAGGCATACCAAGACTGGGGCGTTCACCATGGCCTCTTTGATTTGATGGAAAGCTTTCTTTCCTTCAGGAGTCCACTTGAAAAGAGAATTTCCTTTCATCATGTTAACTATGTGACGAGTCTGTTCAACAAAGTGGAATAAATCTTCGCAAGAAATTTACTTTGCCGAAGAAAGAATGGACAACAGTCTTACTTGTTGGCACAAAAAGATCACAAATAGCTTTCACTCTTTCAACATCAATTTTTATACCTTATTTTGAAACAATATGCCCAAGTAACTTACTTTCGGTAACCCCAAAAATAGATTTCTTGGGATTGAGGGAAATTCCATGCCGATGACACTTGCCCAAAACTTGTTGCAAATGATAGAAATGATCTTGACGTTTCTTAGAATAAACAGGCAAATCATCCAAATAGACTACAATGAACTTACCAAGGAAACTTCGGAAGGCCAGGTCCATTGCACGTTGGAAAGTCGCTCCTGTATTTATCAACCCAAAAGGCATTATGTGATATGCAAAGGTACCCCAAGGTGTGGTAAATACATTTTTTTGTTGATCTTTTTCAAGAACCTCCACTTGGTTGTAACCTGAAAACCCGTCCAACATGGACATCATCTCTGATCTAATAACAACTTGTAGGACATGATCTATGATAGGTAAAGGGTAGTTATCTTATAAGGATGCCTGGTTCAAATTCTAGAAATCAACACATATCTAGATCTCACCATTCTTCTTACATATAGGTACAATATTGGATATCCAAGAAGAATGATGAATGGGGAAGATTATCCTTCCTTTCAAAATCTTTTGAACTACAGCAAAGATAGTATCAGAGATCTTTGGGTTGTATTGCCTTTTCTTCTGACGGAAAGGCATGATACTTGACTTTAATGGAATGTCGTGATAGAGTTCTTCGGGACGAAAAGACTTTAGATCTTCATAGGAGTAGGCCAAGACGCCAACATATTGCTGCAATAATGCAACAAATTTATGTCTTTCTTATTGTGAACAATACTTTCCAATGTTGATCATTTTTGGATTGCCTTCAATCTTGATATTTACTTACTCATATTCCATTGAGCCTGCAGCTGATCTTTGTTGCTTTTTTACATAATGGTCATGTTTGTCAAAAAGCTTTTCTAAAGAAACTAGACCCTTAGGGATCTTGTTTACTTTTAGTTCAAGAAATTTCTCTGTTGTTTCTACATAAATACTTTCAATTGCATCCTTTGAAGGGTAGTGACTACCTTCAAAATACAGATCATCAAAACTATCAGCCGTTTGCAAGAAAGTAATTACATGATGATCATCATTAAACACTTGTCAATGATTCAGGAACACTTGGTCGAAAGACCAATTCAACAATGTACGTTGATCCCGAAAAATCTTTGTGAGGGACCAAAGAGGTTGTTGATACTGCTAATGAGTCTGCCCTATCATTAAATTTATGGGAAACCATAGATATATCAAAAGCATCAAATGCCTCTATTAGATCCCATACAAGGCTACGATAATGTTGTAGCCTATCGCTCTTCGTCTGATATATGTTCCTGACTTGAAAAACTATCAACTCAGCATCTCCTTGAGCATGTAAATTTTTAATTCCATTCCTTTGGGAAACATTCATCCCCAAAAGAAGAGATTCATACTCGACAATGTTATTTGTGTTGTCAAACTGCAATTTGAAGGAAAAAGGGAAGAAATTTCCATTAGGAGAAACTAACACAACACCGGCTCCTGATCCAGTAGAAGAACAACTGCCATCAAATTCTAGCGTCCAAACATCATCTGGACTACCAATGCTGACAGTATCAAAATCAAGAATTTCTTGTTGTGAAGTTGAAGATCTTTTTGATTCCGTAACAATACTTTCACAATCAATTGAAACCTCATTGAGTGGAATGGCATCCTCAATCTCAGGAACAACCTCTAAACCATCATCAACATGCACAAAATAATTACCCATACCCGACGACTCAAAAAGATTCTGTGCTCGCTGATCATTAGACTTGACAATGGTGTATTTTGATTCTTTTTCTGGAAGTAACTTTTGGATAACTCCCTTAACAGGAATACGAGCCTCAGTCATATATGTTTAACTCACCTCCCACATCTCTAAAAAAATTTCTTCCCAACAATAGACCATAGGAAGTCGGCACATTGGCTACCAGTACTGTCATCTTAATCTTCTCTTTTGGGAATGCAACAAAAGCAAATTGCGCGTCCTTGATCTGACCTATCAAGGGGACTTTCTTGTTATCCATAGAGAAACGTCTTCCAAATATTTTGGTCAAAGTAAAACCAAGGGCATTGGCAACTTTTGACGGCATAACATTATCAGATGCCCCAGAATCGATTACACAGTTACTAAGCTTATAACCATTTATCAACAAGGAGATATAAAATGGTTCTATCTTTTCTATAGGAGAAGGGGAAGTCACTAAGTTATTTTGAAGTAAGTTAGAATTGGGAAGATTACTAGGGGCAGTATCTTTTTCTTTAACAAACTTGACCAAATAGTCAAATTGATCTGGATTAGATCTCAAAAATTCAACCTCAGACATTTGTATTTTGGTTTTCCTAGTATGGTCTAAAATATCAAATGACTGAAAGGAATTCATCAAAAATTGATTTGGGTTCTCATTTTGAGAACTTAAAATATTAGGTACACTAGTCTTCGATGTAGGTGTAGAAGAATTGATAGATGCAGAAAAATTGATAGCAGTCGAAGAATCACTTACACTTTTATCCTTCACGACATCCATTGAGATAGCATTGTATTTTGCAAGATTTGGTATGGGAGTCCCACACTTAGCAATAGAAACTAACAAACGTTGAGAATCCTTGATTTGAATATGATCATCACTCTTCACAATGACAGGTGGTTGAGATGCATGTGCTTGCAAACCGGTGAATACTGCAAAGACATCCCCATCAAGTGTATCTGGCATATCATCTTCTTGATATTGCATAAACCCGATATTAGAGTCACCAGCCAACTCTATATCATCTTCTTGATGCAAATTGTTGTCTTCTTCACCCAAAGGGGGAAGATCATTCTGTTCAGCTTCATAATAACTTGTAGCTAAATTTTGGGGTGGTGTTTCCAACGCAAGCCTCTCTGGAGCGGGAGGCAATTTATTTTTATTACACATGGCATGATTGGAAGTATTATTTGGATAAGTCTTTCGTGGAACATCATGATAAGATGTATTTCGTTGTGAGGAAATTTGCTTCTTAAGTGCTAACAACTCATTTGCTAACTTTTGTATCATGGGATCAACATAATTCGTTGAAGAAAAAGATGAATCAACAATTTGATTATTCCTAACCTTGTTAGGATCTCTCCTTATCTTACCGGCGAGGATAAGATCATCTTTGACCGATATAGCCAACTATTGCGCAACGACCAAATCTGTAGGATTATTCCTTCGCAAAAGAAAGCTCACCTCTGGCAATTAAGCATTGATAAAGAAGCATTTAAAATTTCCAACGGTGGTTGTGAAGCAATTGGAATGCGATTGTGCAATCTGTTAAACTTTGCTACAAACTCACGCATAGCTTCCTGAGGTTCTTTTTTCATTTGAGTTAACTGAGCCAGTACCGCGTGATCATCTTTGTTAGACTTGAACCTTGCTTCAAACAATGTTATGAGAGTTGCTCAATTTGTGATACAAGCATTCGGAAGATGATAGAACCAATCAGTGACGGCTCCATACAAAGTCTCAATAAACAATCTCATCGAATTGTCTTCATGCTCAACACCTATGACTCCACATGCGATGTAGAAGGAAGCAATGTGTTTGTCCGGGTGTTGAGGCAAATTTTTCTGCATGCCTTTGGGAAGTTCATGCAAAGGTGCAATCAAGTTCAATGGACCAAAAGTGGTACCCCAAGGGATAGCAGTAGCCATCCTTAACGGATTATATGGTGGTATTACAAAATTGATAGTTCTGATACTTAATGTAAGTACAGATGCCAAGCTAATAAGATGAGAGGGGGGGGGGTGAATCATACAAACTTAATCTTCTATAAAAACATCAAATTCAACCTCGGTAACATGTATTTCAGTAATATATCCAAAACTACTAAACATGCAAACTCAAAAGCATATAAACATCATAACACTCATAACACCAGATTTAACGTGGAAACCCAAATAGGGAAAAACCACTGTGGGATTTCGGACCCACTAAGAAATATACTCTTCTAGAGTATGCTCGGTTAAAAGCAAATCTTGTTAAAGATTACAAACACATTGCTAGATGTGACCCGGTTAAGGGATTTCCCTCAGATCTGTTAGGATCTTCACCTTGTTAGAAGTGACCTTGTTAAAGAATTTCAAACACTCAATCAGAATGTCACCTTTCTAGAGGGTTTTACAAATAAGACTGTTAAGTCCACTCGGTTAAGAGATTTTTTGTCACTTCACAAAATAACAGTAATAAAAATCTATCTACAATTTCACATCTAAAATGCTAAAGCAGATTATTATTTTCTCAATACAATATAGGACTCATCTTGTCCATCTATTGGGCTCTATACTCTGTTATACAGAACAATTCTTCAAGCTTCAGTGCTCGGTAATCACTATGTAGCATCCCTGTGCATACACTTGCCCACATACATTGTTTATCAATAGTTCCCTATTTATAAACAATTTGCCAACCGCTTAATCTCCTTGATCACATTTCCCATGATCAATCATAGCCATCAGATCTTAAAACTTTGTCCAGGTTCAATGTATCCGCCGATCTGAAAACGTGTTACCCCGCCTTGGAACTTGCATACATTTCTTGGAACTTATGCTAGGGTATTGCGGTTCAATCTAAGCTGTAGATCTTCCTACCAATTTTCCTTTGCCATAGATTCTTTAACAAACTTCATTCACGGCATACCAATCATTTAATCATAGCCAGCTCATCAACTTCCTTCATTAAATAATGCTTTTATTCATTCAATGCATTCTGTTATTACTCGGTTGCAACTCGGTAAATACTAAACATCACTCGGTAGACATTTCGCCTTCATTAATCGATAACGATAACCTTAGGGTTTACCGACTAGGTTCCTTAGGGTTTACCGACTAGGTTCTTTAGGGTTTACCGACTAGGTTCTTTTCTCGGTAACATAGCATAGTATTAACCTTACAATCAATAACATATGTATGATATCAAAACAATCTAAACATCATGATCTCATAATTGTCTAACTCGATAATAGTTTCCCATTGAATAACTTATTTCTCCCCTTATTCATCATATTCTTTCTGTGTCTTTTACCGACATCTTTATATTCATCAAATCATACTTCTTAAGATATGGCAACATCATACTGAATTAGAAAATCAATTTCTTGACATCAATGACAAAATAATAATATTAAGACAATAAAACATCCTTGATTAGTTTTATCCATAATCATCAACAACCTTCTCAATATCCTTATTGAAATGCCAACAATCTCTCCTTGTCTGTTATAATGCCAACAATCTCCCCCTTTGGCATTGATGGAAAAACCAATTGATTTGACCTAATTGATTCAGATTGCTGTGAGATTCTGAAATGCTCTCCTTCTGTCATCAGAATTCTCCCCCATACATTAGTCTTCTCTTCTTTTCTCTTCAGTCTTCTTTTTCTTTTCTTCAGTCTTCTCCCCCTTTGACAACAATGCCAAAAAGTAAAGAACTAAAACATAATTTCTTCCTATATAAAGTGAATTCCTGCTGTTATGTATCGTGGTTAGAGCATTTTGTCTTCAATTCCTGTTCCCTGTATTTTTTTCCTGCACACCTTTAGAAAACCTCCTAAAGTGTGTAAATCAGCATCAACTCCTAAAGATATTTTGTAGAGTCAAGATATTCTGTAGAGTCATCGAATTGATGCCTTCACCAAACTCGGTCAATGAGTAGAAGATAGGGGTAGGACCCCTAACTTACTTCTGAGATACTCAAAAGTGTGCCTTGGCAGTGGCTTGGTGAAGATATCTTCTATTTGTTCCTTTGTGCTAACATACTCCAACACCACTTTCTTTTCTTGAGCTTCTTCTCTAAGATAATGATATTTGATAGAGATATGCTTTGTCTTAGAGTGCATAACAGGATTCTTTGAAATGTTAATGGCACTAGTATTGTCACAGAATATAGTTACTGGCTCAGTAACTTTCTCATTTATACCTTCTAATAGTTGTTTGATCCATGCTATGTTGGTACAATTCAATGCTGCAGCAACGTATTCAGCTTCTGTTGTTGACTATGAAACACATCCTTGTTTCTTGCTAAGCCAACTCACTAGTCTTTCTCCTAAAAAGAAAGCTCCTCCACTTGTACTTTTCTTGTCATCAATGTTGCCTGCCCAATCAGCATCAGTATAAACTTTTAAATCGAAGTCATTTCCTTTCTGATATACTAAGCCATAATCCTCAGTGCCTTTCAAGTATCTGAAAATTCTCTTGATTGCTGTCATGTGTGTTTCCTTAGGATCTGCAGAGAGTCTTGCAACTATACCTACTGCATGTGCTATGTCTGGCCTGCTGTGAACAACATATTGCAACTTTCCAATCATGGATCGGTAAAGTGTCTCATCAACAGATGCAGATTCATCATTCTTTGATAATTTGCAGTTGGTAGTCATAGGAGTACTTACTGGTTTTGAATCCTCCATTCCAAATTTCTTCAAGATTTCCTTTATGTACTTGGATTGAGTAATGAAAATCTCATTTTTCATTTGCAATATCTGTAAACCTATAAAATACTTTATCTCACCGATTAATGACATCTCAAATTCTTTGCTCATTTCATTTCCAAAGTTCTTACATAGAGAGTCATTTCCACAAAATATAATATCATCAACAAATATGGCTGAGATCAGTATTCCATTTTCATCATTCTTCATGTACATATTGTTGTTTTCACTTGTTCTTATAAAACCAATCTTGATTAAATAAGAGTGTAATCTTTCATACCATGCTCTAGGTGCTTGTTTCAAACCATATAAAGCTTTGTTCAATTTACATACCTAATCTTCATTCTTGTTTTCAACAAATCCTTCAGGTTGTTCAATAAAAACTTCTTCTTCTAATATACCATTCAGAAATGCAGATTTGACATCCATTTGATATACCTTGAAATTTTTGTAAGCAGCATATGCCAACAATGTTCTTACTCCTTCTAGTCTAGCCACAGGTGCAAAAGTTTCACCATAATCAATTCCTTCTTCTTGAACATAACCTTTGCAAACTAGTCTAGCTTTATTTCGAATGACCTCTCCTTTTTCATTCAACTTGTTTCTGAAAATCCACTTTGTACCGATTACATTTTTGTCCTTCGGTCTTGGGATTAGTGTCCATGTGTCATTCTTCTTGATTTGATCAATCTCTTCTATCATAGCATTTATCCAATCTTCACTGTTAAATGCCTCTTTCACTATTCTCGGTTTAAATTCAGATATCGGACATGTGTTCTATCTCAGTTTGTTCCTAGTCATCACTAGATCATCCTTATCTCCTATAATTTGACTTGATGCATGATGTCTTCTGACATACTTGGCTAATATAGGCTCGGTAGGCTCTGTATGATCTTCTTCATCACTCGGTAACTGGATATTCTCTTCATTTTCTTCAACAGTTCTCTCGGTAAGACTCGTCGGTTGAACATAGACAAATTCATCATAATCTTCTGGTTCCTTGGAATTTCCTTCATCCTTTCTTTCTGCAAATTCATCAATTTTCACATTTGCACTTTCTACTATTTTGTTAGATGATTTGATTAGACATTTAAATGCTTTACTTCTAGAAGAATAACCAAGAAATGTTCCTTCTTCACTTTTCTGTTCAAACTTGCCATTTATATCATCTTTGTGTACATAGCATCTACTTCCAAAGATTTTAAAATAACTTACATTAGGTTTCTTGTCATACCAGATTTCATATGGTGTCTTCAAAGTACCTTTCTTCAGTTGTACTCGGTTCAGGGTGTAAACTACTGCGCTTATTGCTTCACTCCAAAATGTTTGTGGTACTTTCTTTTCAATCATTAGGGTTCTGGCACAATCCACAATAGATATGTTTCTTCTCTCAGCAATTCCATTTTGTTGTGGAGTTCTTGGTGCAGAGACTTGTCTTTTAATACCATGATCATTGCAGAATAAGTTGAACTCATTAGATGTGAACTCTCCTCCTCTATCTGATCTAAGACATTTCAGTTGTCTTCCTGTTTCATTTTCAACTCTTGCCTTGTACCATTTAAATATTTGAAAAGCTTCTGATTTTTCTTTTAAAAACATAACTGACATCATCCTTGAGTAATCATCCACAAATAATATGAAATATTTATCACCATAATAACTTTGAACTTTCATAGGACCACAAAGGTCGGTGTGCACAAGATAAATTCCCTTAGAAGTGTAAGACTTACTTGTAAAGCTTGATCTTGTCATTTTACCCATCTGGCATCCTCGACACATAGCATTCTCAGGTTTTTCAAGACTCGGTAGACCTCTTACTCGGTGCTTCTTGCTTATTTTGATCAGATTATCAAAATTTACATGACAAAACCTTTTATGCCATAACCAAGTATCATCTATCTTTGCATATAGACACTTATTCTGAGTTGAGTCAAGGTGAAATGTATTACCTTTTGTTTGTGTCCCGGTGGCAGCTAACTTTCCATTCTTGTCATGAACTTTGACAATTCCTTTCTGAAATTCTATTCGGTAACCTGTGTTGTTTAGCTGTGCTACACTCAACAAATTGTATTTCAAACCTTCAACCCAATAAACATCATTGCATCTTGCATTGTCAAGAAGTGTTATGGATCCTTTACCTTTTACCGAACATGGTGCATCATTACCAAATCTTACATTGCATCCGTCATAGTCTTCTAACATAACAAACTTGTGTTTATCACCTGTCATGTGATGTGAGCATCCACTATCTATGATCTAAGAGTCATTAGTATTTATGTGAGATATTAGGGCTTTTTCTTCATACCTTTCTTCATCTGATCCATCTTTGATAGCCACATAAACTACTTCCTCTGTATCAGTTTCATCTGATTTATCATCATTGGATTCCTCATTAGCTATTAAGCATGTCTTTCTATCTCTTCTTCTAAAGTCTCAGTGTCCTCTGTAATGATTATCTTTCTGTCTGTCATCTTGGTAATCTCTCTTTTCAGTAGATTCTTTGTCAGGATAGTTAGAAGCCATATGTCCTATCTTATCACAATTGAAACATTTCAAAGGTAGTTTTCCTTTATACTTACCTTTGCCTCTCGGTAACCTTTTGGCTAATAGTGCTTCAAACTCTTCTTGCTTTCTAATTTCCTCATATAGTTTGTGTACTTCCTCCATGTTCTTGCGAAATCTTTCACTTGCTCCACTATGATCTCCTTCAGAGTACTTATACTTTCTTTCATTGTAATCATTAGATTCATCAAGATGAAAAGAACTAAATGCAGATTCAACTTTATTTACCGATGACCCACTATTATCAAAGTTACTTAACTCAAATGCATGTAGCTTACCAATAGTAGCATCTAAAGAGACTGGCATATTTGGTATAGACCTCAATTCATTGATTGCAGAGATTTGGATTGCATAAGCTGGTAGAAGGGTTCTTAACAACTTACTTGTTATGTCCTTTTCTTCAATGGTTCCACCTGCTCCTTTGATTTGATTGACAATCTCCTTTAGTCTTGTACTATACTGGGTTATGTTCTCAACTTCATTCATCCTCATAGATTCAAGTTGTCCTCTTAGACTATCCACTTTTTCTCTTTGAACATGTTCATCTCCTCCATACACTGATATGTGCTTTTCCCACATAGCCTTTGCATCATTGCAGCCTTCTAGATCATTAAACTCTGAATCGGTCAATGTAGATGTTATTTCAATCATTGCTTGGATATGTTCTTACTTTGCCTTTATTTCTTCCATTGTCAATGGATAGGTGCTCGGTGTGATGAAATCATTCTCTAGATAATATAGAGCATATTCTCCAATTCCTGATAGGTGCAACTTCATCCTTTTCTACCATGTAGAGAAACTTGACTTGTTCAACTTCGGTGCATCCCTCTTATACATCTTTGGATCTTTGCCTCAAGTACCTTTAAACTTTTTCTTCCGGAGTCCAAAGCTCTGATACCAATTGATAGTTCTACTACTTAATGTAAGTACAGATGCCAAGCTAATAAGATGAGAGGGGGGGGGGTGAATCATACAAACTTAATCTTCCATAAAAACATCAGATTCAACCTCAGTAACATATATTTCAGTAATATATCCAAAACTGCTAAACATGCAAACTCAAAAGCATATAAACATCATAACATTGATAACACCAGATTTAACGTGGAAACCCAAATAGGGAAAAATGACTGTGGGATTTCAGACCCACTAAGAAATATAATCTTCTAGAGTATGCTCGGTTAAAAGCAAATCCTGTTAAAGATTACAAACACATTGCTAGATGTGACCCGGTTAAGGGTTTTCCCTCAGATCTGTTAGGATCTTCACCTTGTTAGAAGTGACCTTGTTAAAGGATTTCAAACACTCAATCAAAATGTCACCTTGCTAGAGGGTTTTACAAATAAGACTGCTAAGTCCACTCGGTTAAGAGATTTTCTGTCACTTCACAAAATAACGGTAATAAAAATCTATCTGCAGCTTCACATCTAAAATGCTAAAGCAGATTCTTATTTAATCAATACAATATAGGATTCATCTTGTCCATCTGCTGGGCTCTATACTCTATTATACAGAACAGGTCTTTAAGCTTCAGTGCTCGGTAATCACTATGTAGCATCCTTGTGCATACACTTGCCCGCATACATTGTTTATCAACAGTTCCCTATTTATAAACAATTTTCCAACTGCTTAATCTCCTTGATCACATTTCCCATGATTAATCATAGCCATCAGATCTTCAAACTTTGTCCAGGTTCAATGTATTCGCCGATCTGAAAACGTGTTACCCCACCTTGGAACTTGCATACATTTCTTGGAACTTGTGCTAGGATATTGCGGTTCAATCTAAGCTATAGATCTTCTTGCCGGTTTTCCTTTGCCATAGATTCTTTAACAAACTTCATTCACGACATACCAATCATTTAATCATAGCTAGCTCATCAGCTTCCTTCATTAAATAATGCTTTTATTCATTCAATGCATTCTGTTATTACTCAGTTGCAACTCGGTAAATATTAAACTTCACTCGATAGACATTTCACCTTCATTAACCGATAGCGATAACCTTGGGGTTTACTGACTAGGTTCCTTAGGGTTTACCGGCTAGGTTCTTTAGGGTTTACCGACTAGGTTCTTTTCTCGGTAACATAGCATAGTATTAACCTTACAATCAATAACATATGTATGATATCAAAACAATCTAAACATCATGATCTCATCATTGTCTAACTCGGTAATAGTTGCCCATTGAATAACTTATTTCTCCCCTTATTCATCATATTCTTTCTGTGTCTTTTACCAACATCTTTATATTCATCAAATCATACTTCTTAAGATATGGCAACATCATACTGAATTAGAAAATCAATTTCTTGACATCAATGACAAAATAATAATATTAAGACAGTAAAACATCCTTGATCAATTTTATCCATAATCATCAACAACCTTCTCAATATCCTTATTGAAATGCCAACAATCTCTCCTTGTCTGTTATAATGCCAATAAAAATGACTTGCAAGTGGAACAAATAAGACCTGCAAACTTGACGCCTCACTTGGTATGAGAGATCATCATGCAGAAGGAGGAAAACTTCTTGTCCACTGCAAAGGAGAACACGTTTGTGGAGGTGTCACAAAAGAAAAATTATGTTGCTGCAAAAACTCAAAAGTAGGATCAACAACTCTCGCTAATCATTGCCCACGAGTGTAACTTCGATTAGTAAAATTATGATTTTTGAGAAAAACAACAAAATGGATATTACAGTGAAAAGAGCACTCCAACCCAAAGGAAAAATACCGCTTGCACGTCGCTCCCCACTAGAGTCGCCAAAAAACTGTTGGGTGAATATTTTGTCACTAGCGTACCAATGATAAAATATATGATTCACACATAGCTATTTTGAGAAATTAATCTCTCCTCTCATCAAGGGGAGGTTCCCTTTGAAATCTCTTCTCTAATTAATAAGAAATTAAAATTTGCGGGTTAGTGTTGGGCATATAACTCTTTTTTTTCAGAATTAATGTATTCTCCCTTCATTTTGTTACAATTTCCCTATCACTTTGATACTTAAGGAAATTAACGAATTTATCCAACAAACCATACCAAGATTTTATAAGCAAGAAGCACAAAGTCTTTCTTGAATATGACACTAACTAAACTAATTATCACAATGGTAAGGAATTCAACTTGCAGCTCAAAGTCTTCAAGTATAATTCCTTAATCCTAAAAACCACAAGCAATAGTAGCAATACAAAGCCTACTACTAATCACTTAACAATAGAAAACTTCTCAAATATTCACGGAGCACAAAGTCTACTTTAACAATTCAAGAGCTCTTTTACCCACTTAACAATACTTCCTATATCAAGAAATTCAAGAACATATATAAGTCATGAACGTAAGACCATCAACTCATATAAGAATTTTTTTTTAAAACACAACACAAAGTTTGTGATCAAATAAAATTGCTTTCTTTATTTACTTCATCAAATTTTCACAACAAAAGCTCAAAGTCTTAGTTGTGGCAAAAATTTGGCAGATTCTTGCTTAGCATAATCCAAGATAAAAAATATACAAATGAGGGACCCCCTTATATATAAGAAGAGTGGAGAAAAATGTGGGCACAGTTGACTAATTCAATTGCACGGTCCCACTTGACTACAACTACAATAGAAAGAAAATATATGGTGGTGGGAAAACTTGCAGCATCTAACAATGCAAGTACATCAATAGAAAATGTCAAAAAGGGACACTTTATTCATTTTTCTCCTCCTTGTTTGATTTGTGGAATTCTTCAAACTTAGTCAGCATTGGAGTAGAATCCATTATTACATGAACACGAGAAATCGTATCCTCAACCTCTACATATTTATTTTTCCCATCCTTTAGCATGGATGCGAGGACCTCAAAATTGACTTGGATCTCCAGTAACTTATCGAATGCACCAAGTGAGAAATCCTGTCCCGTGCAGTGATCCATTAAAGAAAGAAATTCCTGTGTGATGGCATCACTAGTAATGAGATTCTGATTGTCATCATACAGATAACAACGAAGGTCAGAAATTCTAGCAGAAATGAGATCAATCTCATCATCACCTTCCTTTCATTCTCGATCCAACTTTGCTATCATCAACCTTATTGTCTTGTTCTTGTAAGACAATAGCGACAAGATTTGGATATATTTTTCCCTTGAAGGAACCACTTTATTTTCAACGCGGACATCTATTCTGAAGTCCTCCCTTTTGTTCCAAAGGATTGTACTCTTCTCAATATTTTCAATCTCCTGAGATAATAAAGTTTTGACACTTTGCATCTGACTTTGGATCACTTCAAAATTGATCAATAACCCAATTGTTTAACTTAGGAGATGAGACCCTTCTGACTTCAGCCATGCAATCCGCTCGTCCACCACTCGGCCCTTGGCTCCTACCTGTTCAATTTTCTTAAGAGCTTCAGTGTCTATTGAGGATCCTATGGGCTCAACTTCCTGGGAGGATTATGTAACTTTCAAAAGAACATTAGTCAATTGTTCACATTTCTATTTTAATTCATTCTTCTCATCCCTCTCTTGGTCAAGTCTCCGTAACAAAGACTTAAAAGTCGTATGAGAATCTAGCTTAACACTCTCATGTGTCTCCTCCCCAAGCTCTATGGTTTGCATGATGTAATCCTTAGGTTGTATATCATCTTTATTCTTATCTGATGATGGCACCATGACCTCAGTATACTTCCTTTTAGAATCTGGGTCTACTAACACCCAAGAGACAATCTTAGGCTTCTTTGTTCCCTTGGGCTTTGGAGGAACCAACTTCTCAAAATCAAACTCATCAGGCGAAATCAATTGTTTCTTCCTCTTAGGTGATACTACCTCCATCCAAGGTGGTAATTTTGGATTGGCGAGTGGAGTAGTAGCTTCCTGTTGAGTCTCACTTGGTATTTCAGGAGCATACTGGCTTGAACTTGTAGCAGTTGTAGATGTTGTTATCGATATCAATGCTGAAGTATCCAGTGATATACCTGCTGATGTAGTAACAACTGTTGATATTGACCCTTATTCAGTTACGACCATAGAGGAGAGAGATGAAGGGAGAGTGGAAACAATTTGAGTACTAACCAGAGGTGGAATTTCTGTTATAATTATCGTCGTAGAAATAACTTCAGTGCTTACCAGAGATGGAATTTCTGTTATGACCACTGTAGAAGGTAAAGTCATCATTTGTTGTTCTATGAATGCTTGCTCCATAGCTTCAGGAAACTCCAACATTGAAGATTCAATGGTGGTTGAAGGAATATCATCCAGGCTGGAAAATTTGGATAATGCAAAAAATTGTTGAGCAGTCTCTGACTGAGTCATGCCCATGCCTAGGTCCTCATCATCAAGTTCCTCTTCCTCTTGATCAAAATCAGAATTGATGGAATGGATAATCACTTCTGAATGAGTTGGTGCCTATGAAGTGGCTGGAACATTAACT